>NW_025964223.1:5807521-6422521 GCF_023055435.1 Haliotis rufescens | reverse complement strand
TTTAGTCGAACGATACTTGCAGAACAATACACGTCTCCAAACCATGACCAGCGCAGAACTGTTCACAATTTCAAACTACACTGAAGCGTAACGTAAGAGGAAAGCAATTGAAAAGACAGACTAACGAAAATACATCTCATGACTATAGGATGACATAACGCGACCTAGACTTGCACTAGTCTCTAAGGCAATAATTATTAGTTTAAATAATAATTTCTAGATTACAAAAATAATAATAACAAGTTGTCCCTATAAAAGACTGGCGTCCTTTGTTGTTATCTATACTTGCCTATTAAAAGGATAGACTTACTATACATCCATTACCATTCAGTACAGCCATGGAGCAAGGCTAAGCTCGACATTGTAGTGTACTGACGTGTCCATTCCAGCTCTGGCTTGTAACAGTATGTGGGGGTGTCAGTGTACTAAATACTGTAAAATGGGTACAGAGGAACATTTCAGGTTTATGAATCTGGCTGCCAGTGGTTGCCAATCCATTTTGCCAATCGAAATAACTCAACCTAAATAAATGTCGTAAATGTTTTGTCGTACATGAGTAGAGGATACTCTTAACTCTTCAGTGAAATGGTTTTATAAGATGTTGGTGTCTGGTTGGCCCATGGTGACTGGCCGCTGTGCACTTTACGCTCGCGTTGTTTGTATTTGTATTCTGTACAGCGGGTGACACTGACAGAAGCTGTATGATTTATTACCGCAACGCCTGGTTTCAACCCTGATCAGAGATCCGCTTAAATAATTTTCATTTGTTTACTATACATATATGTTATACCGTTTACGTCTATGGAATCTGTTTCGCGGATATTTAAGGCTGAATACTCTGGCATTGACGTGTTGAATTTACTTAGCTCATCAATATATATTCCATCAATATCGTGCCGGGAAACTGTGGCTATACCCATGAGAGGAGTCGAACCCGGGTCTTCGGCGTGACGAAACAACACTTTAGCCACTTAAACCAACTGAAGCCCTTTCCATATTCATAAGAAATCTCTGCTGATAGCGTAACAAGACTAAGGTAGCAGTGCTGTGGGGAAATAGCACACTGTGGGGACCATTTGTGTCTCATTGTACTTTATAAAGAGGATTTAACACATGAATTTTTATATAAATGTATGTCTTAAAACTGTAATAGTTATAGAACGGAATATTGGACAGTTTGGGATACACATTTAAATATGCTTATCATGGCGTTATGCCCGGGGGAAACACATTAGTAAGTACAATGAAGTGATATGAAACGGAAGAGTTTAACCAATGGGTTATCCAGCCTTGTTGAAAATGCACTACCGTTTGTTGTCTGTCCACGTGGAACAGAGCCTGGTGACTTGGTGACTTTGAAAACCAGTGTCTGATGAGAACTGGGAAACATTACTTGTCATGGCTTTCAGTGTTTAGGTGATGGGTACTCGATGGTATTGTTTAGGCGATGGGTACTCGATGGTATTGTTATGCGATGGGTCCTCGATGGTATTGTTTAGGGGTTTTACGCCGCTTTTAGCAGTATTCCAGCAGTATCACGGTTACTGTTTAGAAGATGCGATGTTATTGATACCATACGTACAACATAATTACATTCCTTTCTATTTTGCAATTCAAAGGTTACAGGTGAGCTGTGTGGTGCTGTCTGTAGTCTCGACCAACCCCAGGTGTGTCTCGGGTGCGCTGACATATGTACTGCTGCAGGAGAGGCCGACCTAGGGCATCTATTGATGGGAAAGTCTTTGACATTTCTCAGATTTCATTGGCTCGGATAGCCTTCCATTCAGGTTCCCACTCCACGTTCAGAGACTGGCTTTGTACGTTAAGATAATGTCGTGGTGCGTGCGCCAGTCGGTTAGTATATATGCCCTCGTTAAAAGGTTAATACTCAGTAAATGATGTAGGTTGGTTGGTTGTTTAACGCCGCACTCAGCAATATTCCAGCTAGCTGGAGAGCTTACACCCGCCGTGATGGTCATCTGGTCAGCAGGCATGTTTTTCGATATTAAATTGTAGAACTAATTTCTAATTACCATAAATATGTCTCAAAATAGGCTTCATATGACCTCGTATCCTGGCAGGCTAGGTCGTTCAACCGACTTGATGACGTAGACAATAGCTATAATATGTCCTCTGCTTGAAACAGTATTCAGAGTGACCTCTCATCGCAAGTGAAAATGGCGATACTTCTGCCACTGCCACTACCACTTCTTATGTAGTGCGTATGACATTATTACGCCGATAAAGGTATCAATTTAATGTCCCTTCAAATTGCGAGATCAGTTCCCTGGGAAGTATGCAAGCCAGTCTGCAAGTTGGGTGATGGAAGGTTTGCACAAACAGATCATCTACAGGGTCTCTAGGATCATTCGCTGCTGGAGTAACAGTGGCTTTTTATTCAGTTATGAATCTTCGGCATTTTTACCAGTTGGTACTTTCCGAATAATATAACAATCATATCACATATCGATCTACGTAATTAGGATACGATGACATGCATCAATTAAAAGTTTGTACCCTACCCTACGAGGGTGTTCTGTACAAAGAATTTTTTGATTCTTGATTCTTGACTCTATCTTACCGCCACCACTTTCTAGGTAACTTCCAACGGTAAACTCCCATCTCAGAGTATAGAAACACGTACTGCGCATCTGGCATCACGATTAAATGGTTAAACCTTGGCAGCAGAAAGAAGCAGCACGGTGTCAGTTGTTGACCTTGACATTGGAATACCCTGCAACAACGTTACCCGTCGTTCTACACACTACATTGAGTTGAGAAGGTTTTCACAGCTGCTGGTTCTTCTACAACGTGTTGTCGAAGAAGGGGAGAAAATATGCTCTGGTTCTGATGATGTGGACACGTGTTTGTAAACATAAAATGATCGTCTATCACAAAGAATATGCTTAAAACAGAATCCGAATCTTTATCAAGGTCGCTGTAGTCATGTGGGAAGGACAGCAGAACATTTGTATGTCGGCATTAACTTCAACATGTTGCCCCAGAAAGCAGGTTTTGTTTGTTTGTTGTTTAACGCTGCACTCAACAATATTCCAGCTATATCACGGCGTAGAATTACAGCAAAGGCTTAAGAGAAATTATTCGAGGTTGAAGCAGGGCGATTATTTTAAACTGCTATTTCCCAACTGGAATTTGACTTGCCGAGCATTATGGTATGAATAGGAATACCCAGTGGGGTTTTACCAGGGACGATAAATGAATCGCAGATTGCCTTGAGTTGGACTAACATGCACCGGCAGCTTTACCAGACGTCGGTCTGTTAATAATCGTGTGAAGATGCGTGGTATAATAGGTCTTCAGCAACCCATGCTTGCCGTAAAAGGTGACTATGTTTGTCGTAAGAGGCAACTAACGGGGTCGGGTGGTCAGGCTTGCTGACTTGGTTGATGCATGTCATCGATCCCAATTGCATGCATCGATGCTCATTTACAGACCACCGTCATATCGCTGGAATATTGCTGAGTGCGGCGTTAAACAACAAACCAACCAACCTTTATCATTTACTACTACATTTACAACTAATAATCTGGGCCAGTCTGGGCCAGTCTGGGCCACACAATCCAGTGATTGACATCATGAGCATCGATCTACGTAATTGGGATACGATGACATGTATCAACTATTCAGATTCCGTCAGTCGCCTCTTACGACAAGCATAGTCCCCTTTTACAGCAAGCATGGGATGCTGAAGACCTTTTCCTACCGGGATCTTCACGGGTGTGATGTATTTGGAATTGAAGATCTGACATTAAAATATCAATAGAAATAACCATATACGACACATGGTATACTTGACTCCAGTTGTTCGCGATATAGTGAGGATGTCCTGCCCTTCCGATAGCAGCCGCCATATGGAGGGGTAATGGTGCCATTGCCAGAAATGCTGAGAGCAGTACAGCAGATTGATGAAGTATGAACCACGGCAGGGTGTTTCTTGTTCTCAAAGGCGTAACACAAAATACACGTCCTCAGTGGGGTTTCAATATTTAACCTCGTTACAAAATATGAGCAAGCATCAAAGACAGAGACAAAGCTATGTTGACGCTGCCCCTTATCAGGTGCTTCAAGTTTCAGCAGGAATTCATCTATGGGTGGCATCTGTTTCGCGTGGCTGCAATGTCGCTGCACAGTAGCCACTGATGCTGATCTGAGCATCGTACAACGAACTGACTCAACCGCAACGACCGTGGTAACAGAGTGCTGTCAAAAGATTATAGATCCACACAGTTTAAAGCAAAAAAGTGACAGTTCTCTGGGCGCTTGACTGTCGCTTCAAGTAAATGATAATATTACAGTACACATATTTAATATCGGTTTAAATCCAAGCTACAAGGTTTGCATTCACAATGTCATCTCATCCTAACGCGAACCATGAATTCGAAGCTGTACACAAATAATAATATTTGTTACTGACCCAAGTATCCTACGAGGCCAAAGGCATATTTTTTAAAATCTCTTTTTGCACAGCTACAGATCACTCTGGGTGAACAGATTCGAATAGAGTAACTTGATCTACAACATGTGGTTCAATGCTTTTTTTAATTAATTGCAGCTTATACTACCAAGGTTGAATCTGGATCGTTGTCTTATTTTGGCATTCGATGACTTTACGTCAAATTAGTTGTTTGCTGGGATCGGATAGGGAGGGCATTCTTGAAATGAGCCTGACATAACAGAAATCGCACTGACAGGGATAAGCTATATATTTCAGGTATCACATGTACACGTCCATCACCATCATATATTTTGACAGCAGAAATGTAAGCGCCATTGACAAAGCGATTGAGTAACGTCCTGAAGCTTTACTACAGAAGTGAACCGTGCCATGAGCAATGCTTGTGCCGCGATATAGATGAGACATCTGGCAGCTCTTTCTCTCATCATCAGAAACTCTCTCCACCGACGAAGCTATTCTGGGACCAAAGCTGAGATAAAACATGACCAAATGTCACGAAACTGCAGCTATTTTCTCCCTCTTGCCAAACTACAGGTCAAATGATGGTGTATTCTGCGTATGTGGAGTGAGATGTTTGTGCAGCAGGCGGTGAGGTGTGGAGGATGAAGATGAAGTAATGAGAGGAAGGTGTTCGATACTAGACCATCTTTGTGTCTGGTATGAATCTTTTATTATATAGTCTTACAATTTAATAATTTATTTTTAATAATTTTAGCCTAACCAAACTTCATCATCTCTGTGTAGGGGGTTCCTAAGTATTAAAAGCAGATTTTCACCAGTCCTGGTTCCTGGCTAGCTAGATGCGAGCAGTTTGAGAAATATGCGAATAAAGTAAAATCTCATGTACACCAGCTACAGTCAAGATATTTCTTCAAGATTCTCGCAATGCCCTAACGAACAGAAATGTGACAAACGCATGTTTACTAAGGCAAAACATTCGTGTTGTATCATAAAACACATTCGATGTGTGAATGTTAAGGTGAGCCGAACAATAAAAACGTACATACGTACGTATACCAGTATGTGTGTGTGTGTGTGTGTGTGTGTGCGTGCGCGCACAAATACTAGTATATTATATATATATATATATATATATATATATATATATATATATATATATATATATATATATGTGTGTGTGTGTGTGTGTGTGTGTGTGTAATATAGAAGTAACACGCTTTTAATATATATATAGAGAGAGAGAGAAAGAGAGAGACAGATACTATATACTAGTATCTACACGACTAAAGATATAGGTCCTATATACAATAGCCAAAACGTCTAGGGTTAACTGATTAGCCCAGCTAGTGGTGTATAGGCGGTAAGTAAATCTTTTCTAGGTGAGGATGATTCATCCAGGCGAGGTTCGAATCCCGCTGAGAAATGTACATTTCGTTACGGGTCACGTGACCCACAAGTAACAGCTGTTATTATTTATTGGCACAGTGCACCTGCAGCAGCGGTCTATCAAAGGGAGATGGCAAACATCTTCTCGCCAGGCTGTTTACAAAAGTTGATAGCCCACACTGTGGGCGTGTGTTGGGGGTGTGAGGGGGGATGTTGTGTGGGGGCAGGGTCCGGCCAACGGTTCTGCTTCTATGCTGACTCAGGGTTGGGATCCACATCAAAATATGTCATTTATTTATTTACAGGAAGCGCAAAATGCTCTTAAATTTCTTTCATCCCCAATGTGCCTAAACTAAGACAGCGTAAATATCAAGTACACACATCAATCTAACATGAAGATACATTTACGTCTATATATTTCTGACAGGCACGTTAAATCATGGTCTAATTCCATGTAAGTGTGGTCACATTGTACAACCGACACTTTCAACATCTGACAGATGATGTGGCACATCGCTTACTTCATCATGATGGTCACTGATGTGTCAAGTCAGGTTTTCGTTTGTTCACGGCAAAGTGATGATATTGTCTTATATTTGATACACTTATCAACTCTTTCAGTCTGTGGCCTATGTTTGGCAAACCCCAGCAGTAGCAATATCACCAGTGAAGACGTCACAGGGATATGTCTTGTCCCTTCTTTGGGTGACATCTGATGAGTGAGTGAGTGAGTTTGGTTTTACGCCTCTTTTAGCAATATTCCAGCAATATCATGGCGGGGACATCTGGTGAAGGGGCAAGGAGTTGAAAAGTCGTTACAAAAAATAAAGAATGTGTTATCCAAAAAATGTCTGGAGCTCTTACAACGTCTAAATGCTCATCAAACACTTTATCAACTGTCTTTTTTCTTACGTGTATGTTATTTTACGCCGCACTATTCCTCCTATACCAGACGGTATCAAAATAATCGAATCTGGACCTGGTAAACCGATGGGCGATATAATGACCAACTATACATGTCGTCGGGGAAGATACAGCACAATCTGCACAGCCATAGAGCTTGATTTCAATGTTGTGGGCTTAGTAAAGCGTGACATGAGGCACTGGGACGTATTCTAACCCAGAATCCCCACGCGGACATTTAGGGATCACTCGGACAGTCTACAGCACGTGGGAGACAAGTGTTCCAGCACTGATACGCCAGATACTAATAGACTGAGACGTGTACTAATTAGGTCTGTCTAATTGGCTCAATCAGCTGGGTCTGGTAGTTGAGGCGTTGTCTGCATTCTCAGAGGTAATGAACCTCGACAGCCTTGTAAGGGAGATGGACTTTTAGAGGAAGGTTGAACATGGTTCAAATATGCCAGAGATTTTAACACCCTGCATGTTTTGGACTCTGTTATTTCAACTGCTGGCGTCATTAGTTGCCCTGACAACGGTTAGCAACAGAAGAATCTGTCTGTCGGGTCAATGAGTAATTAAAACATGGAAGGGTGGTGTGGATTGTTTCCATCTCAATACCAGGGACAGTTGTAGCTATGGTTGTAGCGGTTGTAGAAGAATGTTGTAGTTATAGGGTTGTATATACCCATTTGTGGTTGGTAAAAGGGATTTAGTGATAAAGGTTAGACTAACATTTAGTCTATGAAATCTTATATTACACAATAACCTTCTTGACTGAAAATAATTTTTAAAATTCCCAATGCTGTTTTCATGAGAGCTAGCTAGATATGGCTAGACTTGCTTTTCTATGCGTTTCTAGATATTCATAGTTTATTATTCATAAAATAAATATATTCCACAGTCATGGTGCAAGACCAGATAATGGTTGTGTAGTGGTAGATGTGGTGAACCAACACAGCAGTTACAAACTTCAGGTAGGGGAACAGCAGCAGTGTCAGTAACTGTAGGAGTGAAGCTAGTGAAGCTTTCTAATTCAATACTCGTTCTTGTCCATTTCTGTGTCCATTTGGACCCCTATCACGTTCAACAGGCTGTCACTAATATACAAACGGCATCAACAGACCAAATACACTTTCAATGAACTACTCAGACAATGAACTACATTGACTAGTTCACCTTGTTGTGGCCCATAGTTGAAAGTTTGTCAGTTAGTCAGTAGTAGTAGTAGTAGTAGTAGTAGTAGTAGTAGTAGCAGCAGCAGCAGTAGTAGTAGTAGTAGTAGTAGTAGCAGTAGTAGTAGCAGCAACATACATACTGTTGTATAAGATGTGTCACTATTGATTGAAGCGTGAGTAACTGGTGAGGCAGTGGTGATAGTAATTGAGTTGTATATATCGTGCTACTTATCCCAGATCCAACCACTTATCGGTACTTAGGGAGCCAGACGCTACATTCCAGCCACGTGGTGTCTGTTAACCCTAAAACCTCAAACATAAATACGACTAGGTATAAGTGCGTATATATCACGGATAATGAAGCGGAGCTAATAGCCCAAGAGTGGGTAATCATACGCAGTAATGTGTAGTTACACACCGGGACTTATAGTGTGAAGCACGATTCTGAATGGAGGACACGGATCTGGAGCAGCTACAGTGATGTTATGTGACGCACGGTACGGGGAGTGATGAGGACGTTCTACAGTCTGATGCGTAGGGAAGAGACTTAGACTGACACCTAGTCTCCGAAATGAACATATCTTACAGAAAAAAAAAGTTGTCTTAATAAAAATATAATCAAAAGGAGCCCAGAGACTCTCTTCAGATACTGCAGTAATCTAGACTTGCCAAACATTATAGACTTGCTTGGGTTGTAGTGGATGTATTTGTATCGGGAAGAGACTACACTGACGCACGGTACAGGGAGTGATGAGAAAGTAGTAGTCTGACTGATACGTAGGGAAGAGACTTTACCGACTGGGCTCATGATAGAAGAAGAAGAAGGAGAAGAAGAAGAAGAAGCTGAAGGTGATTTAGTTGTATTTTAAGTGATATTGGGTGCATGGCTAAGGCGGGTGATGATTTTAGTTCCAGTCTCAGATCTTTGTAGAGGGGGCATTGCAACAAAAAGTGTTCCTTATCTTTTCGTTTATATCACAGAAGGTACATATTCTTCCTGCTGATGGGGTGTTTGAGTATCTTCTTCTCCCACTTTGAAAGCCGTGGGCGCTGAGTCTTAACCTTGTACCTGCTTCGCGGTGTTCTAATGAGGTGGTTACTTTTAGATATGGTTTAATTTCGAATTTGTCTCCTATTTTCCCGCGGTGTCTTAGTTTATGTGGTTCAGTGGATGGGGATGATATGAGATGCCGTCGTGGCACGATGACTCGTCATGAACAAAGTTACGGAGACTGACCACCCGATTCACTTCGTCTCCCCATGGTCGCTGGGATATATTCTATCCCCATGGCAACGGGTGGTGATACAGCTATATGAATAATGTGTTGATGGTACAAGGTCGAGTGTAGGTTACTGGCGTTCCCTCATTCCGCGGGATTTGATATCTCTACACAGATAAAATGAGTAGAGTTGCGTCTTGGTATCATACGCAGTGATAAATATATCCGTTTTGATGTTTCTTGGGGTGTACTAATTACAACACGAACCTTTGAATACAATCTGCACTGAGCGATGATTACTCTTGCGAGACGTCTGGTCAGTCTACATTAGCAGAATGGTCAGCGCGTGGTCACCCGATGCTGGCTATCGCTATGGCTACACCTAATGGAAACTCAAACTGGCACCGTGGCCATCAGGGTGGGAAAAAAATGTAGACAGGCGCCCAGTCTGTTGGAATGTGTGCGCTGACTCTAGACGATTATCAGTTCTGGCTATTGGACTTGTCCAGTCTATTGCTCGGTCATTTGGACATATTTCTATCACTCCGGAATCCAGTGTACCAACCATCCTGACAGCGATAAGATTACTTTAACTACAGGAGTCTATGTAATTTCCATCAGCAGCCTGTGTTGGTAACTCAAACACTAGTTGTGGCATAGACTGGCCATTAACTTCACTAATGGTCACTTGTGTCCATCGTTCACTTATCTGCTGCTCATAAATACCACGTAAACATACCACGCCTAAGTTCATGGTTCTGGAAATACCATCACAAGGGAGATAACTGGTTGCCAAGGTCACTGGTACCAGTCAGCTGTTGAACGTCAAGCGGCGGGAGATGGTCATTAACTCAGGAGGTGTGAAAGATATCCGTCAGATGGTGTTATAGTGACAGCGGTCAGCGAAATACCAAACACGCAGATGATAGAGCGAGAGACCATATACCGGTATATATTTTAGCAATATTCCTGCAATATCACGGCGTGGTACACCTAGAATGGGCTTCATACATTGTACCATGTAGAAAATCGAACCCTGCCTTCTGCGTGACGAACGAACGCATTACCCAAGAGGCTACCCTTAAGCCCTTTTAAATGAAAGGTGAAAAGTTAAGAAGGGCTAGGAACCATTGTGATCCTGTCTGTGGTACATCAGGACGAGTGTCTGTTATAACCTGTACACTTTATATTAATGCATGTACAGTGTTGAGGTTTCATTTATAATAGCAGAATAGGGCAACATATTAAACATGATGTTGGTTTACAAGAAATTACATGTATTAAGATACCGTATCATTCGATTGTACCATCCCTGATACCCGCATTATCTGCTCGTAATAACCCTAACACTCTTATCATCTGACGATAAACAGTGAGTGAGTGAGTTGGGTTTAACGCCGCTTTTAACAGTATTCCAGTTATATCACGGCGTGTCAGCCTAATGTGGGAGGAAAGCCCGAAGTGATGCAGGTCTCAGACGTTTACCACTTCGGTGAAACCCACGAGCACGGGTATGGTGCTGACAAACCTAGAAACATAATCGGGGTGAATCGGGATTCGAACCCACAATCATAGGTTTCTGGCGTGTCCAGGGGACGCAACTCTGCACAGCGAATCGCGGCGCCTAAGACGACTGGGCCACCCGTGCCCCCTGACGATAACAGCCCTGACACCCGCATCATCTGCCTTTAATAACACCATCCATCTCAACATATACCGATGCTCCAACCTGTTTATAACCATCTACACAGTTGTGGTTTTATTCGCCCAAATGTCAACACCGAGACTCCAGCCTCCGTAGCCTTCAAAATGTCACTTTGATATATCAGCAAGGGAGGTAACTGGGAACACACGGGAAAGTGCTGGGCGTAGGTATCTAACGCTCTGCTGACATACACATCAATTCTTCCTAATGCTTATACAATTACATATTAACCAAAACCAAAGACTCCCGCAGATCAATCCTTCATGTCTGAATATATCTTGTGACGCTGATTGTAAAAACACGCCTCTCTGGCAGTCTCCCACGCATTGTAACGTCAAGTCCTGCACGCGCAAACTGACGTTTTTTTCACACCCACATGCTAGATATGATATTTAGTGAGCAAAGTGATGTGCCTGGCAGCGAGGTATGATGCGTGCTGTGCAAGTATGTGAGGGGGATCACGAGATATGCTCTCACTTGTTTATGCCGCAACTTGTGTTGGTTGGCGTGTACTGAACTAGATACTGCTGATTCGAGAGTCTAGGCAGTGGTAATACCAGGTTACACTGATAACGTCATATAACGTAAAAAGAGCACCCGTACATCCCTGAATATAAATATACTTGAAGTTGGCAATATCCAATGCTGTAGCGGTTCTCGATTAACATGTCTGTTAAGAATGTGATAAATATGTGTTTTCTCCCCAACTATGATTGCGCTTGGGGCCAAAACTTGAATGTTAAGCTGGTAACCTAGCAACAAATCTATTTTCCATGCCATATTTATCATAATCGTCAAAGAGACGTGGAGAGGAAATATCATTTTACGGAAATATGATCTGATTTAAAGCAGATAAAACGGTAAAATTTAAAACACTTTTTATAGTTTCCTTTACAAAGTAGGGCATAGCATAGCCGAGAAAGATTATTCTCAAAACGTTAATTTGTGAAAATTTTAAATGAGTCAGAAACTAAATTAGAAGTGCAACGAGTACAAACACTTGAATAAATTAATCAACTTTCTATACAAACACTTGACTTAATGAATCAATTTTAAATACAAACACTTGAATTAATGAATTAACTTTAAATGCCCCTGCAGCACATGAATCGCGTTCAACGCGACACCGTGTAGAAGTACAGGCCTGGGTTATATGATGGTGAAACAAAGCTACGTACCTTGGGTCCCATGTTGACGAAGGTTTCTATCTACGAGACGGCAGGCAGCAGTATCAGAGAGTCGGGAGAACCTCTCACAGCACCGGTCAGATAAAAGAATGGCACCGTGCGGCTAGAGCGGTCAACTAGACAATGGGGGTGTTGAAAATATTTAAGTTATTTTATTTGTTAATGAAAGCATCTTATTTCTGCATCAAATTACATTTTGTGTCAGCACACCACTGTGCATGGTTGAGTTTATATGACATTGTGATAACACTGAGACGTTAAGCAACAAGCCAAAGTTTGGCATCTACCCTGCATACCTGCTTGTGAGAATGGACTTGCCCGGTTACCGGCTTCGCCCCTCCTCTAATTTTGGCAGGCCAGATGGGTTTACAGCCATGAAGTGCCGGATCTTCTTTCTCAAGGTGATTCAGCGTGGGGGTAGGGGAAAGAGGGAGGGAGCGCGTTCTCGCCCAAGATGTGGGTGTATTTATTTCGCCCCTGGGAACTAATAGATATCTGCCAGACAATCCGCTGCCTCTAAATTCTTCGTCTTGGATTCGTCGAGATAGGATCAGTTAAGAATATTGTAAAGATAGTTGCAATACCTAGACCACTGTTTTGGCACCGCACTGTGTTTGATGTTATAGATAAGGACAAATAACACATCTATAGTATTCAGATTTTTCAGACGGTTTCAAACGCATGTTTACAAAATTTATTTTCTAAAAGCTTGAAAACATTGCGGATTGCATATTATGTGTAACGTGAACATCCTGGTAGGAATAGATCTTAAGCAAACCTTGCTTGTCGTAACAGGAGACTATGCTTGTCGTAAGAGGCTAATGACGGATTTGTAGCTTTGTGCTTACAACCATTAGATGTCCGAAAATCACAGCAGTATATCAGGTAACGATTTCACTCTTTTTTACCACCTGCTCCAGACCCGTGAAGACCCGGGGTAGAAAAGGTCTTCAGCAACCCATGCTTGTCGTAACAGGCGACTATGCTTGTCGTAACAGGTGACTGACGAGATCGGGTAGTCAGGCTCGCTGACTTGGTTGATGCATGTCATCGTATCCCATTTGTGTAGCACGATGGTCATGATATCAATCACTGGATTGTCAGGTCTAGACTCGATTATTTTCAGACCGACGTCATATACCTGGAATATTGCTGAGTGCGGCGTTAAACAGCAAAAAAGCAACAAGCATAATACATATTTGTTTGTTCCAAATTCAGTATGTATCCCCTTAATTTCTGTTTTCATTGCCACGCAGGTTGCAAAATTGAGAATGCGGCATGAACAAGATGTGAACATTCTTTCAGATATTACTGGGTTTCTTTTATAAAAAAACCCACAACACACTGTTATTCTATACATATAATTCAACTGATGTGACCGAGTCTAGTTTTAGGGCGCTATCAGCAACATGTCAGCCATAGCATTCTGTTACACATTGTACCGATGTGGAGATGGCGCGGGCCTTTGACGCAACGAATGGTCTGTGAAGCAGCCATGTCACACAAACATCTTGGATGTCGGGTTTCTGTAACAAAAACCCAAGGGATAACATAATGTTTACTCGATTAATGGTTTGTTTGGTGAGATGCGCAATCTCATTATTATCATATGTTAGTGCCCGCTACCAATACACAACGACATTTCGCGAATTTTGACCGATCAATGAAATGACTTAGAGGAAGCCGACATTAGCCAATCAGAAAGTAGCACTCTTGAGCTTTATGTCAGTAGTTTCAAAATGGCGACTTCCATTCCAGACTGGGCTTGAAACAAATATTTTGAAAAAAAAATCGATTAAAAAGTTGAAAACCGAACCAAAGAAAGTTCTGGGCGAGATTGTATGGCGATACGTCCCACGGGCTTTGGAAATCTCTTCTGTTTCAGATGTTTATCCAATTGAAGCGAGAGAGAGACGGTGATTTTGACGGAAACAGTCGCACAGTCGGATTCAGCCCGTAATTGTCCGTGTTAAACTTTTCGAGGTTGCCTGATTAGAAAAACACATTTTGACTTTTTCTTCCGCGATCTCGTAAGCGACGTTCTGATTGGTCGAATGAAAGGTCGTTCTGACTTGACCTGTTGTGCAATGTCTCCAGATCTTTGAGTAGCGTTTGCGAGCACTATTATAAGATCTGTTTAATCAGATGCGAGATGGTGAGATGCGTTTTATCAAGATATTGTGCGTACGTACATTGTGACGTACCTGAGTTACGTGTTTCTCTAGGACTTCCAGTCTATTAATATGCTACCACTCACAATTGACTTAAAGCAGTTCCACAACCATGTATTTACTCACTTGAGATGATGTTGAATGTGATATGCAATGAAGTTTTAATAAGTTTGTCGTCAGTAATCCCTTCACCTATTTTGTTTTCCCCAACCTTAGTTCACAATACATCCCCAAGAGAGAACCTTTCCATTGAACTCTGCGGACCGTACCAAATACGCCTACAGAACGTCTATTGAACGTGCCTGTTCCAGTGTTTGGCTTGGCACCGTAATGCTATTTACAGGTTCTAGCACATAAATCTCCCACTGACAGACCCCGTGAGTCGTGGTGTTGCTATCTCCACACAAGACTTACTCCCATCAATGAAGGTAGGCTTTACCCTGTGCCAGTGATAAATTGTTAACTGCCACAAGAGCTCTTCACTGGCATCGTGCGGGATGAAGAAAATGCGATAACGTGTTTTGGTACACGCGGTGTGCATCTCAAGGCGATGTTGACGCATGCAGGGTGATGATCTGTAGACTGGAAGCGGTAGCGTCAATTATGTATGGGTTTTGCGTGCTTAGACTGCACTGAAGAAGTAAATTATTATCAATCCGCGTGCGTGTTGGCGTTGAATGCATTGGTATGAATGAAACGCTTTTCTTTCAAAATATATTTTGGCTTTTAGACATTTTCAAGTTTACAGAGCTTTTTTTGCATAATTGTATTAAGTTATTTTGCATAATCTTATCAAATCCCTTTATGCTTGTCTCGATGGTAACATCGCTGTGCAGAGTTGCGTCCCTTGGGCACGCCAGAAACCTATGATTGTTGGTTCGAATCCCGGTTCGCCCCGATTATGTTTCCAGGTTTGTCAGCACCATGGGTTTCACCGAAGTGGTAAATGTCTGAGACCTGCATCACTTCGGACTTTTCTTCCACATTAAGCTGACACGCCGCGATATAACTGGAATACTGTTAAAATCGGCGTTAAACCCAACTCACTCATTCACACTCGACGGTAACACGCGGCTCCTATTGGAGAAAACTGGTCGGGTCAGACCGTCCGGGATAGCATGGTGATACGTAAATTGTTTTACTACAGTATAGTAAGCATGTTCAAGTGTGAGTGAGGTGGTTCAACGCCGTTTAGGGAGAAACGGCAAGAAAAACATAGTATTATTATAGTTATTTCTTACAACCTCAGCCAACCTTCACCTGGAGTATAAACAGCGGGAAGTTTGTTTCTTTGTTTGTGTGTCTGTTGTTGAACAACGCAGTCCGCAACATTCCAGCTATATAACGGTGGTCTGTAAATAATCAGACAATCCAATGATTGAAGTCATGAGCATCGATGACATGCATTAACCAAGTCAGCGAGCCTGACCACCCGATCCCGTCAGTGGCCTCTTACGACAACCATGGGTTTCTGAAGACCTATTCTAACCCGGATCTTCACGGGTGGAGCTGGAAGTAATGTAATCAATCACATTTTTAGACTGAATCTGTTTTTGTTGATTTAGGTTGATGCAGCACAAGTCAAGCTAGATCATGGCAGCTTGAAAAAATTCGAGTTTCAAAAGAGATCGTGGTTGATATTATGATCAACGTTCCACACCGTTGGGTACCTGATACTAAGTCACCGAGTCTGATACCTGCTGAATAGTTAGTAAAATCCTTTTGAGAAGGCTAAATTTCACGCGGAGCAATGCAAGGGAAGTAACTGCAGCCTAACGAATTTGTCCCTTATTTTCTGCTTATCGTTTCCCTAACGGATTGTTGTGATTGACATCAGAGCATCGATCCACGCAATTGGGATACGATGATATGCATCAACCAAGCCTGACCCCCCATCCCGTTAGTCGCCTGTTACTGCTGTATAGAAGCCTGTGTATTGTGAGGTAACTCTATCTCGATCCTGTTTATCTCTGTCACCAGGATGAACCTAGGTATCAGGAGACCAGACAGTTACAGCAACAGGTAATAGACAGACACTGGAAGAAAGTCACACTGACCTACTATTCTTATTATTAAATTGCCATACACAACTTTTCTAATTTATGCCCCATTCCAAGGATGTAACAAGCCATGACCTTGGGTCAAGAGCATGGTTTCAAAGCAAAATGATCAATTTCTGACTAAATCTGAAGGCCCCTGTTTCACTGACTCGCTTTGCCGGATTTGCACGTACACCCTAACTTCCTTTTTTGGAAGAATTTCTTTATGTTACCACAAATTTACCACATCATGGTCATTATACGATATGACGTCACGTGTCGCGGGGGGGGGGGGGGCTTGGATTTTTGTATGGAGACAAGATGTTTTATCAGTTACAGCTGCAAAACCAGATATTTATTTAATTAGAACTATGAGCCTAAATATTATTTTTTCTAAAACACACCTTAGAACAATGCAATATTGGTGTCAGCCAGTTTCTAAAAAATACTATTTCAACAGTCTGAAGCATAATTAATTGTTTCTGAGAAAATGATTTATTTTTCAAAAGAATCCTAGCGTGGTTGGTACATGTCATTGTATAACATGTGAGTATCGATGCTCATGATGTCAATCACTGGATTGTCTGGTCCAGACTCGATTATTTAGTGACCGCCGTCATATAGCTGGATACCTCCTGAGTGCGTCGTTAAACAACAAACAATAGCAACATCCTAACATTATTGCTTCATGTATTAAAAAATCCTTCACTTCTGTCGCGGGGGTTGGAGTAGCCTAGAGGTTAAAGCGTTCGCTCGGCATGACGAAGACCCGGGTTCCAGTCCCTAAATGGCTACAATATGTGAAGCCCATTTCTGGTGTCCCCTGCCGTGATATTGTTGGTATCTCACTCGGTCACTTCTGTCAACAAACACATATACTATTTAGTCCAGCTTAACTCAAAAAGTAATCAGAATTAATCATTATGTGTTTTACGAATACAGTGTAATTGCATGGCTTCCAATATTTTCAATATTCTCCATTAGGGCCTCGTACATTCTGGTGGAGTTGACAGGCGTCAGTTATGGTGCTGTGGTTCCCGGTAGTTGGCTCGTGGAAGATATATATGGGGTCGATCGCTCAAATGAGGATATGATAAAAGGATATGGTTACGTATCTAAAATGAGGAATGTGCTCGGACAAACCGGTTGTCTCAGAAAATGTAGTTCAAGTCTTTCACAAGTCACTACAATTGTCAGGTAAACAAACAGTTAATTGTTTCCCTTTTGTAACCACTGATACTTTGTTTGTATATTGTTTAACGCTGCTATACTAGTATATGGGCGGTCAGTAAATAATCAACTTTTGAAGCTTCGTTAGGCCTAGCTTTGATGAAATATTAAATTTGAAAATACCAGTTACCGTCGAGGCTCACGCTCTCTCGATCACGAACACTTTGTTGGCAAATAGGTCAAAGACAACAAATGTGACTTTTAACGAGTTAAAGTATGGCATTTATGATAAATGTAGCCATTCCCTGTCAACTTAAGCTCGTTTCAAGGCGTCAATGGTAATAATCTGACCGTGGTTGCCGATCCCCTTACACACAATTTCGCCGACATTAATCTGAACAACATTCAATGAAAGTTTGAATAAAATAATAAAATATGCTACAAACATAAGTCAAGATATACAACGAACATGTTTTAATAACCATGTAGTGTAATAATGGGATTAAATTGCATATTTCAGTTCGGATTTGTTGACTGGTATTTCCGGTGTTACGCGCATGCTGGCGGTGATCAGCCGATAATGTTGTTTTAGATGTAGGGAAAAACATCGTGACAGTGTAAAACTGGAGTTTATTAAATAATAAAAATAAATATGTAAGTCAATTTTGGGAGCCATGCGTTACCGCGCAGTATAACCCGAGATAGCGCTATGTTGAGGGGCGCAATAGCGAGGGAACACTGTATGTCTGATTCTCAGTTCTGAATTTGCTGAAGACCTTTTCTAACCCGGAGGTTCACGGGTCCTCGGACACAGTATACTGACTCTGAGCCGTCCACTGAGTCCCATTAATGCCGAGCAGCAGACAGGGTAACAACGAGTACCATGTCTCTTGGTGTCAGTGTGACGCAGCTAGGGGATCGAACCACCGACCTACGCTCTCCCTGATACAATAAAGTCACGTCATCTGTTGTGTTTAGATTAAACGTTATTCAACTTACACTACTATTTCAATTATTAGAGTTGATTCATTTGTTTGACTTTGACAGTGACTCAGTAGTTGTGAAGGTAACTGAATCGTTCAAAACAAAGTTTAGCTTGGTATTGAAGATAAATTATGACTTTGTCAGGCTTAAAATATATGCAATCTACACGTTGCATCTTAAATACTAACTTGGTAAGGCCATGTGCATGTCATCACTACCATCTAGTCAGGGTTTTACCTTGACTTACGGAAGTAGGGACCCAGGGGACCCCCAATAATAAATTTTAAGGGTCCTCGCCGACAATATGCATCTTCCCGAGGCAAGGGAGTTACCTGACTTTAAAAGTCCAGTTACCGCCCTTGCCGAACAAGGCTGGATTTCCTGGGCTCGATTGTAGTGCCACCAGTGGCTATTACGAGTTGTGTCCCCTCTAAGCCTCTCCTGTAGTCCAATCTGATTCACCTCTCGTGTCACTTGCATTTGTTTCAAACAAAATGGCGGCGCCCAGTCACGACGATCTGATCGATCATCAAGATCTATATTGCGATAAAACGGGTCTTACATCGCGGAGTGCATCAAATCACGCAAGCACTTTGATTTAAAACATGAAAAGATCTGGAAAATATCTGTTGACGAGTTGGCGGTGCACATGATTTGCAAATCCTGCAGTCGACCGAAATCTGCAGTTTACAAATCGGATTTCGATTTCGTTGCCCGATTTTGATTGGACTATGCATAGACTCGTTAGTCCAGCCAAACTGTAACTCCATATTACCAGCCTAGTTCGGCAAGGGTGGAAACTGGACTTGTGTAGTCTATTCACGGCCTCGGGAAGATGACAATATGAGGGTCCCGTAAATTAACGAAATTGTGTACAGTAGTGTACGTTTAGATAACTACTTTACACTGTAAAATATGTGTTCAGAATTTAAACACATACAAGACATGTCTATATCAAAACAACAACAACAACAACAACAACAACAGTCTCCGTAGCACGGGTGGTAGCCTGAAAGACAACAAACGAAGAGTGTGCAGGTCCGTATCGTCGAGGTTTAAAAATATTTGTATTATTAAATGTGTTGTTGACATATTACTATTGGCATTTCTCTCCCACAGGAAGCTGACAATGAGAGTATATCTGATTACCACAATAGGCACATAACAATTTTTAGTTTCGGACTAAACATGTCAAAATTATTGGACAAGGAACATGTTTTCTAAACACATTTTATACAGTGTTTAGCCTGGATTAAATCAATGATCACTAAACAGTGGTCTTAATTGATGGATGAAATGACTGACGCCCATAACTGCTCCCCTTGCCCTATATAGGTGCCATGAATATTAAACCTGCATGGTCGGCTTCATTAAACTTCCAAGGGCAAATCCGTAATACGTGTTCACTTCTTACAGATTACATTATCATCTACAGTAAAATACGAATATAACGAACTGTTCACACCTCCCCGGCCCCCAACTCCGCCCCGCTGAGCTGGTCACGTGTCACATTCAGCCAATCAAAAATATGTTCAAAACGGCTAGAAAGAATTGATTAACTGGATTAAGTTTTTATGTATATTGTTTAACGCCGCACTCAGCAATCTTCCAGCTATATGACGGCGGTCTGTAAATAATCGAGTCTGGACCAGACAATCCAGTGATTGATATCATGAGCATCGATCCATACAATCAACAAAGTCAGTGAGCCTGACCACCCGATCCGCTAGTCGCCTGTTACGACGAGCATGGGTTGCTGAAGACCCTCACTAGTGTGGCACTTTAAACACCCTGGTAATGAAATTCGAATTTTGTTTTTTCAAACTTTCTAATCCATATCGGTATAAAATTTCCAATCCACATCGGTACAAAATCCAAACAGGCTGACGCACCTGTCTACAGTCTGTCCAAGTGTTATAACCTGGTTAGGGCCGCTCCACAATAGGCTTTTCGTCCGCCGTGAGTTGGAGCGACTGTAGTGCACGTGCTGCCCGGAATGCACGTGGTTGAAACTGACATGACACACTGGGGGATACATGGGACAGTGGAAACGTTGCAATGTACACTCATGTTGTCTGTATATAATACAACCAGCTAGGGAAATTGGATAAAATACACTTGCATGCGATATGGAACCCTGCATATCTACCGGACTTCAAACAGGCTCCAATTCCAGGGGATAGGAGCAAAAGATTGGTACGAAAGAGAAGTCCCCAAACTCATACAGTAATCTACGGTTATAACGAACATGCTTATAACGAACTGACGGATATAACGAACTACTTTTTTGGCCCCGACTATTTGCTGTAGTTATGCTGTATATATGCTTATAACGAACTACGGTTATAACGAACTAAAATTAGTAGTCCCTTTGAGTTCGTTATAACCGTACTTTACTGTATCACTCGTGGAGGACATTCAACAAGGAATCATCTCAAATCTACCAACACTTATGGCAGAAGAAGACAGGAGGACATCCCAACTTGTGAGGGTCAATGCTGACAAAACTGAGATTATCCCACAAAAGGAAACCAATAAAATGACCAAATCAAAATCATCAAGAAAGACGCAGAATTTCGGAAGTATTTTGACCTACCAGCACTCTGTGAACTCACTGAAAGAGACTTTCACTGCACAAGAAGCTCGCCTTGAAGAACACATGATCTCAACTGAACAACTAATCAAAGACAGTTCTATTCAAACAGGCAACAGGACTAAAGCATTTGAATGTGACTGGGCAGGTAAATTTGAAGATTTATTTCTTAAATACACTAAAATGGAAAAAGAACTGGAAATGTTAAAATCTAAACGTATTTCAGATACCAAAAGACGTAAAACCATGCAAGAATCCATCACAAAATTAAACCACAGAGTCCGATCCCTGGAAGAGAAGCGTTCTGTAATCAACCCCAGGAATCACAGCAACCCTGGCAGATACAGCTGCTGCCCCCTTATCCTACATCCCATGACAGCAGGAATGGACAACTGAGACCACCTCCACCTCCTGGATGCCAGGTACCACCCCCAAGGCCTGTCCCCCACAGACAGGACCAAGCGCTCAACTGAACCTGTCCATTGACCACCGCCACCATCACAACTACAATCAAGTGATTCAGCACAGGACATAATCCGGAAACTTCGTATGTGCCTGTCTGGAGTTATTTGAAAAGAGTGATGTATACTGAACCAAATTAAAAACTTCACAATCCTAAAATTTTAACATTGTGACCAGTTATCATTGTGGGCCCTTATTGTGTATTTAAACAGTAATGGCCACGTATTGTCTTCAGATAACACCCGTTTTTGTGCAGGTGAATCGATCAAAATCATGTGCACCGCACTATAGTGGCAAAAGTGGTTTTTCACGTGCAACTGGTCACGTGGCCATAATACCGCACGTGTTTTCAGCCATACTTGTTAGCAGTCATTAACAAAAAAAGAAAAACACAAGAAAACAAAAGTCTTTACGGCCATATGTCATGCCACGCCTTTCAAATGTGCAACGTGAACGTGCCATCGGCATGTTGCAGACGGGAACGTCCGTAGCTGAAGTCGCAAGGACGATGGGTTGTAGTCGACGGACTGTTTATGATTTACAGACGCGTCTACAGCAAAGGGGTACCACCGCTGATCGCCCTCGGCCAGGTCGACCACGTGTGACGTCACATGCAGAGGATCGTCAGATTGTCTTACGTCACCCCCGTTACCGATTTTTGACGGCTACATCAACCAGAAATGATTTGTTTAGGGGTTGACTGAGTGCGAAAACTGTTCGAAACCGTCTGAAATCTGCTCTCCTTCAAGCACGACGGCCATGCTG
Source organism: Haliotis rufescens (assembly GCF_023055435.1). Taxonomy (NCBI): domain Eukaryota; kingdom Metazoa; phylum Mollusca; class Gastropoda; order Lepetellida; family Haliotidae; genus Haliotis; species Haliotis rufescens. Next base: position 6,400,320 of record NW_025964223.1, on the reverse strand, counting down.
CGGGCCGATTCTGATTCAATTACACAGACGTCAACGTCAATTGTGAGCACAGCGACACTTACGATGGACTCAGAGGAATTGGAATCAAGTCGTCTTCAGTGATGAATTCCGATTTAATCTTCGATTTGGTAGGGCGAGGGTGTGGAGGCGCCGTCATGAACGTTACGCCCAGTGTTGTGTACAGGTAGTTTTTCGAGGCGGAAGTGTCATGGTGTGGGGTGCTTTCTGTGGCAATGCACGTTCCAGGCAACGCTCCATGGCAACCTCATCGCTGCTGCTTACCGCGACCAGGTACTGGCACCAGAACGTCTGCCTTTTATGGCAGCACATGGACCCGGTTTGATCTTCTAACACGACAATGCCAGACCCCACACAGCATTTTTGACAAGAAATTTCCTTCAGAATGCGGGAGTCAACGTCAAGGACTGGCCGTCAAGGTCTCCCGACCTCAATCCCATCGAACACGTCTGGGATGCTCTTGGCAGAAGTCTGCGCACTCTCCAGAACCAACCACAGAATTTGCAAGATCTTGGCACCATTTTGCAGCAACAATGGCGTCGTCTTGTGTTCACAAGCATCACAAGGTCCATGCGGAGGCGTTGTGTGGCAGTTGTCAACGCACATGGTGGCCATACACGCAACTGAACTTGTGTGCCATCAGATTCTCGTGCTTGGGACTTATGATTTAAACTGTTGATGTTATTACCGAATACCGTAGGTGCTTGTAACAAATTATGGTTACCACCGTTAATTAAAATCCTTCTTTGGACATTAGTGATTAAAAATTACCTTCTCTGATACATTTGTCCTTTGTATATCATATATGGGATTACTTTTAAAAATGTAAAGTTTTTAATTTGACTCAGTATAGTATATTTATTCTCCATATTGGTTTGATGTGCCATCAACTTTCTGTGTTATATTAACATACCTTACTTTCACGTATCCAAGGATTATATCATACCATCCTAAAGTGCCAAATTCCATGTGGATTATATTCATAATAATGCCAATACACAAGATTGCGCAATGCATATATGATGACCATCCTGGCAGCTCAGCAAAACGTGCTTTTTCCTGCCTGTCACTCATTAGGCGATATTTTGTTTTGTTTTATTATTCTGTGAATGATGTACACCCAGAGTGATATGAACTTTTCATTTTGGAACATACAAGGACTCCATCATACAAAAGACAATGATTTGTATGACAAACTGAACAACTATGAGTTTCTTGGTTTAACTGAGACATGGGAAAACCAAAGTGATGTTTGCTTTCATGGATTTCATACAATTAGTGTATCTAGAAAACATAGTTTTGGAAACAGTAGTCGAGGTGGAATAGCCTTCCTCTGTAGAAACGACCTTAAACACCATGTAAATGTGATTTTATCTAGCCTCTTTTGTCTCTTGGTGAAAATAGATAGAAAATTATGTTGCACCGAGTGAGATACTTATATAGGTATCATCTACGTACCGCCAGAAGGGTCCTCATTTTGGACAAAATGTGATATTGATCCATTTGACATCCTCCTTAAAGAAATAATCAAATTCTCTAATTAAGGTGTGATCATTTTTTTTTTTTTTTTTTTTTTTTTTTTGGGGGGGGGGGGACTTTAATGCCCGTACAGCGTGCAAGGATGAATGTATAGATAATACAAACATAGATCACCCGCCAGACATACCCAGTGATATAACCTCCGACATACAAGATGTGGTCTTGATGTTAAACCAATAATTATGGGAAATCGCTCCTTAATATAGCCACATGCTGTAAATTAATAATATACACATGCACAAAAGTTAAGCGCCACCATATTCATAGTCTCTTGATTTCACGTGTGGGAATCAGAAATACGAAATATGATGATGTATGACTGAATTAGGCTTCCATAGTTTCATGAACCCAAATTTGTCCACATACCACAAGGAAAGCGTGCTTTACGTGTTGCTGCAGTTCCCCTACCCTATAAATAGTGAAATTCAAGTTTCAGACACGTTGTTGCATTTTGCTCCTGTGTGAGATTTCCCTTCCAATAGAGGTTGAAAATCAGCCATGGTGAGGAGAAAGTTAACGAACGCTGAAAGATGGCAAGTGATAGGCATGAAAAATGCTGGCATGTCATGCAGGGCCATTGCAAGACAAATGGGTCGTCATCACAGTGTTATCACTCGTTTGATTGTCAAACATGGTCAAACCAATGATGTCAATGACAGGCATAGGTCTGGTAGGCCAAGAAAGACTTCTAACAGAGAGGATAGACGTCTTTTCAGGATAGTCAGACAAAATCCATTTGCCCCTTCAACAGATTTAAGACCGCAGTGGATTACCCATCAGAAACTCTCGACGACGACCGTAAGGCGTCGCCTCAGAGCGGCTGGTTATAACGCCAGAAGACCAGTAAAAAGTCCTCAACTGACTGAGAGGCACATGCGGAATCGTCTGATATGGTGTCGTGCCCGTAGTCGATGGAACTTGGCCAACTGGAGAAGGATCCATTGGTCTGACAAGTGCCGAATGCTGCTACGAACTGTTGATGGTCGAATACATGTTTGGAGGCAACGTAACACTCGTTTTGCACCAAGGAACATCCAGAAGACCTTAGCATGTGGCGGGGGGTCTGTCATGATATGGGGTTGTGTTTCCTTCGGCTGCAAACTTCCGCTGGTGACAATTCGTGGAAACCTGAATGGCCAACAATACCAAGATGCCGTTCTTCGTCTAGTGATCAAGTAGTCCCTCATTTTGACAACCATCCTCTTCAGACAAGACCTGTTTACATGGACGACAATGCTAGACCACACAGATCTCGGGCAGTTTGGGCTTATTTGCGTCAAGAAGGTATTGCCACTCTCCCTTGGCCGGCCTGTAGTCCGGATCTTAATCCGATTGAGCATCTCTGGGACATTCTTTGTCGGAAAATCAGACAACGTGATCCCCCAGTTCAAAATCTCGCTGGACTTGAAGCCGCACTTCATGAAGAATGGATCCGTTTGCCTCAGAGAAGCATTCAACGACTTGTAAAGAGTATGAGGGGTAGGGTTGAAGCTGTAGTCAATGTCCGTGGATCATACACACGTTACTGACGTTTCTGTCTTGCAATAGACTCTGCACTCCCTAGGGTGTCTATGTGACACCTGATATCATGACAGTTACATAACTAAAAAAAGTTTTTCAATGTTTTCTAATCCTTCAATTTCTGGTCTTCGGTAAAATTCCTTTCTGCTCATATTCTTTTGGAACACAAGATAAACTTTTGCATCACATGAGGTTTACATATACGGCTTATAACAATCGTACATCTCGTTATGAGGTCATCATTAAGTGCCAAAAGTAACAGCTCACAAATAAGGTGGGTGGCGCTTAACTTTTGTGCATGTGTATATTTCTGACATATTCCCTGTACAAAGTTGACTGTACCAATAACTTTAATTTTGTGAAACTCTGAGCAAATGTGCCTATTTCTGTCCGTGAAATAAGATTAACACGTCCCATTTTAATTCTGGAAACCCAAAAGTCCAGAAACTCTACGGTCTTTGCCGACTCTCGGTCAAAGGTATTTACAAAATTAAACATGCTGTTTTCATGGGAACATACCAAGGAAGAAAAAATGAAATAAAAATTGTTCAAAAACTCAATATTTACACTATCTCGCCCATGGGCCTGCCCATAGGCGAAGTGTGGCCCATGGGCGAGAATATGTTCCTTTACTCAAAACTCATGTTTTTGTTTCGCAAATACATTAAATGTAATACTATTTATTCAAGTATCATGACATAAAATTTAACTCATTTTAACTTAATTCAACTATTTTATAGCGATATTGAAATATTTCGCCCATGGGCGAGAAAAGGGTTTGGCACATGGGCGAGAATATGTTCCTTTACTTAAAACTCATGTTTTTGTTTCGCAAATACATTAAATGTATTTATTCAAGTATCATGACACAAAATTTAACTCATTTTAACTTAATTCAACTATTTTATAGCGATATTGAAATATTTCGCCCATGGGCGAGAAAAAGGTTTGGCACATGGGCAGGCCCATGGGCGAAAATATATTCCTTTACTTAAAACTCATGTTTTTGTTTCGCAAATACATTAAATGTATTTATTCAAGTATCATGACACAAAATTTAACTCATTTTAACTTAATTCAACTATTTTATAGCGATATTGAAATATTTCGCCCATGGGCGAGAAAAAGGTTTGGCCCATGGGCGAGAATATTTTCCTTTACTCAAAACTTATGTTTTTGTTTCGCAAATACATGCAGGTGTTCTTACCATTTTCATGGCACATAATGTAACTCAATTTTACTTAATTCAACTATGTTATAGCGTTATTGAAATATTTCACCCATGGGCGAGAAAAGGTTTGGCCCATGGGCAGGCGCATGGGCGAGAATATTTCCCTTTGCTCAAAACTTGTGTTTTAGTGTCGCATATACATAGTTCTTAGAAGTTTCATGTCACATAATTTAACAAATTTTAACTTAATTCAACTATTTTACGGCGTTATTAAGATATTTCGTCCTTGTTTTCGTCAGTCCCTTTAAAGCATCAACTAACTGTGTGCAAAGTATACTGTATCATGTGAAATATACTTTATATTATATCATTACATTATCATTTAAAAAGGGCGTTTGGTTGGATGTTTCCTTTATAGAAGTTCTACAAATTTCACCTGTTTTACATATTGTAGCGATCTTTAATGAATCCGGCCTTACCTCTCAAAACGTTTTGACAGTTTATGATACGAATTCATGTGCGTGTACTCCAATTCATTGGAGTTATTTTCCACAACATTAAAGTTTAGTTAGTTTCTATTTCATTTCCCAGTTCATGTCCCGTTTATACATCACACTGGGCAATTACGTGGCACTAGGTATGCAATATACAGTTACGCGTGCGCGTATTTTAATGGAAAAAAACTATTCGTCTTTTATTGCATAACGTTTGGCTGAATATCTTATATTCTAACGAAATCTCGAAATAATTATTTAATTACATGCGGTGTCGAACTGACCAGTGGGAATTATGTTTCAATGCGATTGAGGAAACCGTGAGTGAATATTGTGACACTAAAGCAGCTTTTAACCGCATTGTCACTTTGGTTATGAAAATGGTAATAGTTAAGAAAAACGCAACAGATTTCTTATGATAATTCTCATATTCTCATTAGTACGTTGTGTCTAATTACAGTGTCGGCATTATTTACAGGTGATTCTACAATACTTGCTCTCGGTCAATTACAATCTGCCACACCACACGTGAATAAACAGTTATGCAGGTGTTGCTGTGGGCAAATATATTGGCCTGTACATGTATATTTTTTGTGGATACATGTATTATATATTTTCGTTGATATGTGGATATATTAAGCACAAAGTTTATGAAAGATGAATTTGTGCCTGAGCCGCTCTATTACACAGTGACGTCCGTTTCGCGTGAACTACCACCCCACCCTGTCAGTAAGAGTTATGTAATCGGTACACAAATATATTTGATGCGATGTCAGTGTGTTGTAGACTGTCGTAGGGTACACATATCTATTGCAAGTTTTAGTACTCATACACTTTCTCTTTTTGTGTTGATATGATTTCTATTTTCGTACATGATATGATTTCATTTTTATCTTTGGCTGCTATGTTTTTATATGTTCGAGTAGCTGTCTGTCCCTCATAAATTGACATAGTTCTGACTCGCTATTGCATCTCTTGACTACAGGAGATCTACAGCATATAGCGGATGTAACTGCAATTCTTGTTTTAACCAAGCCCGGGTTTGACATTCCAGTAACTGGATTCAGGTTGATTGCAAGATATGCATACCTCGTCATAGTGATTGTTGTGAATTCCTCAAAATTCTGTTGTTTGTTAGTTGTATAACGCCGCACTTAGCAATATTTCAGCTGTATGACGGCTTTCTGTAAATAATCGAGTCTGGACCAGACAATCCAGTGATTGAAATCATGTGCATCGATCCACGCAATTGGGATACGATGACATGCATCAACCAAGTCAGCGAGCCTGACCACCCGATCCCGTTAGTCGCCTCTTACGACAAGCATAGTCGCCTTTTACGACAAGCATAGTCGCCTTTTAGGGCAAACATGGTTTGCTGAAGACCTATTCTACCCCGGATCGTCACGGGTCTATTACAGAAATGAAACATTGGCATGGTTGGGTTAACAGTTCTCCTCTGTTATCCAGAATAACATCTCCATCTCCCCTTTCTGTCATAACTATTCCCCATTCGCCACTACAGTATCCGTTCCCAATGACACGACGTTAAGTCCAATCAATAACACTGATGTTTCATGTTTGAAACAAGCAGCGGCTGGAATACAGAATACCGGATACCTTCCACCATATAAGTAAGGTGTGTGTTCAAGCACCTTTCTTATTAACGGGTTCTACGTTTTTTCGCCTCCTCGCTAAGTTAATAGGGGTTTGAGGGGACTTGCCCGCAAGACAACGACTTCAAGCACTTTCTGAAGTAAATGTCATTTTTAGTTTAAAACTGATGAAAAACGAAATGTGTCTCTAATGAAATTCTCTGATGAGATTATGGAACTTCTATTTTCAAATAATTGGTTGGTTAATAGTTGATGTAAAAGTAGTTGTTTTTTGTAATTGCTTTGATATTCAATTTTGCGTTTTAATTATATTCAACCATACAAATGCACATGTAGACATATATGCGGGGGCACGATGAACTAATAATCCAATGAAATGATATTCACGAGGGTTTTCAAAGGGTCTTAAAAAACCCAGATATATGATCATTTGTAGATGTTTGTAGACCTGTAAATTACAAAATGGCGACTGTGAGACCATCTTGAGGTTATATTACTGGATGTTGTGCTGATCATCCACACCTATTTTCATAAAGAGCACTTATTAGTATGGGAAAATAGTCTTAAATCTGATTAACCATCTACATTTCGACCAATCAGAGGACTTCATTCTGTTGCAATTGAAATAATATGTACTTTGTGTGCGGAAATATATCTAAATGACTTTTAACGAATTGGAACAAGTAAATTTCGCCAATCAGATGCCTCGGTAACATTGCCATGATGGTAAGAAAACCTATTCGGGTAGGTCCTGAAATACATTGTACCTAAATACCAAATTTGAACGAAATCTCTTAATTTCGATCAGTCAGTTCTGCAGATGTGGCTTTCCGTTTCCATGAAAGCAATGTAGTAACGTAAAGTCATATTGTATATTGTACCTTGATACTCTTTTGCACCAAGATTAACAAAATCAGCTTAATGACAGTAATCCAGTAATGGCCCATAAAGAACACCTGTAAATAACGAGCAGGTCGTCGTTGTTAAGAAGTTGTTGGCATATGACAGGTGCCGTGCACTTTCACAAGTTCATGGCTCTACTATATGTTGTTTCTCACAAAAAGCGCGAAGTTGAATATACACTCTTCAAAAAAAGAAACGCACAGGTATTATGTAGTTCATTGAGCCTGACTACACAAAAGATCCGGTATATAAGTTGTATATATGTTATGGGAAAATGTTGGTTGCTTCATATTCGACAAACGGTGCGTCAAAACGCAGCCATTGTTGATTTGCAGTGTCTTAAACGGCATTGTTTTCACACTTCAGTTCAGCGCAACCTTGTGGCCTTTATGTGACATGACAATGGACAGTTTTCAATGCATGTGTAAAACGACAACATGTTATTATCGAGCTACAAAATTTCATATTTGTATCTATGATATTAAATTAGATATATCGACTTAATTAGGTACAATACAATTACTAAAAATCTACCTGTGCTTTTCTTTTGTTTGAAGAGTGTATTCTATTACGAATAATTTATCTTCATTTTATTCAGTTCTGGTAGGCCACGGGCCTTTTTGTACAAACGAAATACAATTTAGATGCAAACAGTATAAAATACAACACATTTCTTTGCTTTTTGGTTTTTGAAAAAGCAGTTTTAACATTATTACATATTTTCGAAGTTGGGAGTATTTGTGTTCTTACATCATTGGCGAAAAAAACAAGTAATTTGCTGTATTCATATTGATAATAGGGTCTTGCGATGACATTAGTGTATTAAACTTAAGAATATTTGGAAGATGTACAATTTAGATTTATGTAACTTGTCTAAGCTATAAGCTGGACAAATTAACAAACAGTACTGATATTCACTTTCGATATGGTTTAAGTTACAAACTTAACATTTTCTAAATTAACGAGATTATTGAAATGTCGCCCACGTTCAATTTCTAAATTGTGAGAACTGAGCCGAAAATGATTCAATGTGGTCCTGAATTTATTTACAGTTATACTACTTCAAAAAGTTCTGAAATGAAATGGATGTTTTAAACTGTGCATAATAAGGCATTTGTATCACAATTCCAAACCTAAGAAAAGTTGTCTTTTAACCGCTGGCGTGACGTATTTAAAAATACGGTTTTATTACCACAAGTTTAAAAGTACAAGACATCACCAAATGAAATAAGAGTATTGGTGATATCTTTGCTTCAAATAACTTGAAGTAAAAGTGAGGCGAATATGGTTTCAAGGAATGTATACTACTTAACAGGACCATACACCCTTTACTTTTGCAATATTATTTAAGGCCTTCGACCTCAGTTATCTGAAACAAGCCAACATAACCGTATCCAGTCACTTCTTCAACCGCATTTCCATCAGGATACCATTTTTTATAACGTGATAAACCTCCCCATTTTTAAAAAAACAACTATTTTTGTTTTCGATAGACTCACTAACATTCCCCATTTACAACAGTAATCATTCAAGATATTCATTTTCATTTGTACGTTGTTGACAATATTGTCAAACATAATAATGTCATCTGGAAATAGAAGTAGAAAGATATTATTATAAATACCGGATGTAACTAATTTTGTTCCATTTTAGTAACCAGTTTGTTCATTAAAAAGTGAAACAAAAAGGGACTAAGGATACAGCCTTGCCGCACACCCATGAAGCAATCAAATATACCAGATACTCTGTTGTTTGAACGAACACAAAGCTTAACAGTACTATAGATGGATTGTAACATCTTACCCATTTTAGCTCAAACCATGTTTGTACAATAGCTTCCATCATAGAAGGGGACGTTGAATGCTTTAGGGAAATCAATAAACGCTACATAAAGCTTACCTCCTTTTCGTGAAAGATAACGCTGAATGACAGAGTTTAAAACAAAGCAGTTAAGAATAGTTGAAAAACCTTTTCGAAACCCCGACTGACATTCAAATATTTTACCAAGTGTTGCAGCCTAATACACTAGTCTTCTGTTTAAAATATATGTGAAGACTTTACTAAGGATACCCAGGAGGCTTATAGCCCTATATCTATCAGGAACAGAGGCGTCCCCTTTCTTATGCAATGGGATAATTGATCAACTAGCCAAACATTCAGGGAAATCACCGTTTTGACAAATGCTTATAAATACGATTGCTGAATAAGGTGTTATAAGAGCGGACGAATATTTTAGATATTCACTCAGAATGTCGTCTAGACCAGCTGATTTATTTATTTCAGGGCACAGATGCTTTCGAAAAGTCCGGGTCTGGTGATTTGGGAATCTAATATGTCAATTGTAAGTTCTTGCACGTAACCTGGATATGCCACTTTGTCCTCTATCTCACCAAGAGTATCCTGAATACCCATCTGTCCGAAATTCAGCGACGAGAAAAGTCCCCCAGTCTTGTATATCAATAGGGTTGGGGTGTTGCGGTCGTCCAGACACATTTATCATGTCCCAGAAACGTTTAGAGTCTACCGCTGCTGCATGTTCTAGGTCACTCCTTTTACATTGTGCATACTGGTCCTTCATGATTCTACTTTGTTATACTTATCAGGTATGAGTAATCCTTAGTTATCCTTAGTTTTTCTGAACGCGTTTAAATAATGGCACCGTTCATGTTTTTGACAGAGACATTCATCATCATACCACGGTGAACGTCTATAGTTATCTCTAAGTCGTGTCCTCTTCACAGAAACGGCTGATGAAATAGCATCAGTTAATAATGCGATTGCACCAGACACGTCTGTAAGAGAACACAGTGCTGCATTGTCTGATAAGTCTGATTCCATCTTGTCTTTCTACGTATATCTGTATTCTTTACGGTTACTTAAGGGATCTGACTTTGTGAAACAGCTTCGTTTAATGCCAAAATGTACAGGTAGATGCTGCGATTCCAATCGAGATATATATCAAAATCGGTGATATCGGGCAATCGGAATTCAGACCACGCGTCTGTGAATAGAGACCGGTGCATGACAAGAATCGGTGACATCGATGTCACTCGATGCTAAAACATATTCTCTCACTCTACACGCTAAATGCCCAATAAATGTATAGTCACCGATTTGATAGTCAGTTCTAAATCGTCCATTCACAATATGTATGTTCATAATTGTACACATTTCCAAAGTGTTTTTTTCAAAGTTATTTAGTAATTAATAACATGAACATCTTTCCATCTCAAATTGTGCAAAACAAATTTACGAAGTAATCATTAACTTCAACATGGGGAAGAACATCATTCTCCATATAGTCAAGCGTCACATCGGTTCTACTGTTCATGTCTCAAAATACAATCGACCCGTGAAAATCCGGTCTTCCGAAACCCATCCTTGTCGTAAAAGGGGACTGTGCTTGTAAGAGGCGGCTAACGGGATCGGGTGGTCAGGCTCGCTGACTTGGTTGATGCATTTCATCTACCCAATTGTGCAGATCGATGCTCATGATGTCAACCACAGGATTGTCTGGTCCAGACTCGATTATTTACAGACCTCCGTCATATAGCTGGAATATTGATGAGTGCGGCGTTAAACAATAAACAAACAAACAAATCCAAGTACAGTGATAGAAACAGCTTGATACTCTTCCAGTGTACTCAATACAAAATACAGCAAAATCTCTACCCCATTTCGTCTATCTTTGTTATCATACCAGGTCGATCTCTCCGGTTGGATATATAATGTATCTTTACTGACACCAAACATACTTTTATCAAACAGAACAATAATAGCATTTGAACGTCAACAACATATTTGACCAGTGAATATTTTATCAAAACCAGTATAGCTACCGAAAAGGGCCATTTTTGTGGCTGGTAAACAAAAAAATGATATGCTGAAAAAGATGTCACTGGGGTCATTTTCTATTGACTGTGTTTCATATAAAGCGACAATGTCATGTTGAGATACAAAAGAAACATATCCAAGATATCGATCGGACAGTTTGTTGGTTAAACCTTCTATATTCCAAGCAATGTAAGATATGCTTTTGTGTGTTGACTCGCTATAACAGCCCTGGCCACCACGTTATTTCCCTGAGGCCGAGTTAACCTTCGACCTTGACCGCAGCACCTGCTCCTGATCCACAGCTGACGATGTTCCACTTGAGCCGACAACTGATGCTCATCACCTTCCAGAGTAGTAGCTGGCATGTCCTCAATGACGAGCGTGCCATTCTTATAACAGCCCCTCTTCTCACGCTGTCGCCTATTACGAATAATTACAAGAAACCGAGCAAAAACAATGAAACATGTCAAAATAGCAAAAAGTACCCTATATTTCCAATCAGACCTTGTTTATGAGAATCTTTTACAATTAGGGGCGATATGTACAATATTAACCCTTAATGTAAAAAAAATAATTTGTTTTTTATTAAGGGCAAGTTTTACATTAAGGGTTGTAACATACCAGTCACACCACATTACCCTGTTATCCGTGACCTGTGAGTGACTTGGATTTTGAACGCAAAGCTAAGGTACACAACTCTGCAATACTCCTCAATAAAGTCCTGGGTCACATCATTTGTGCTCCTTCAAGCTAATGTACACGGGTAGTTTATATTGCAAAATTGAAACTAGCATTCAGGTATGCACAAAGCATCAAAACTGCAAGAAAGCACGCTTATATGAAAATCTACATTAATAAAACTATGAAAAATAGATTGTTAGGCCTATTTTGAAAAGTTTAAATCAAGTTAAAAAGAAGACGGAGCATACCCGACCACACAATACTGCTTTAGCTTTGATTGTGTAACCGTGGTGAGATTGTAGGCTAAGAAGGCTGGAGGCATTTAAAGGAACGCCTTACATACTCATGGCTACGGTCAATGAGCGGGATCACATACTGCTTGAACATAACCACCACCAACAGCAGCGTTTACGACAGGGTCAGGGCACAGTGCTCCTCTTAAAACATTAATACGACACACATAACAAGTTATTCAATTCAGACCACGCGTCTGTGAGTAGAGACCAGTGCATGACAAGAAACAGACAGTCACAGTATTTAAATAGAAACATACCTATATATCATAAATCACAATAATATCTCTATATATACATCATGGTTCATAGTAATGTTGTCGTTTGCCCAATAACTTGCACTGTCCATTGCTTGTAGGGACGTTATAAATACATGCCCCTGTCGCTGTTCAATGCTTGTCTATTCTAACATGGAGTCGATACAATAGGTAGGGTGTCTTATACAGAGGCATAATCCGGTGTTGAGTTGGTAAGAGGATTGCAATGCGCGCTTCAATGGGAGTGTTATGAAAAGTGGCTTTGTCGTATGTGAATTAGCTTATTTGTGAAGGTTCTGTCCCCGACGCCTGACTTTGTTGGAACGTGGTTTCGGCAGGTATGATTTTAAGCTGGTCTTTGTGTGTGATTTCTGAAAACGACGCTTGTTTTATATATGATGTATGTGTTGGCTATATTTGTCACGATTACAGAATCTGACGATTTTGCCAAGTATATTTGTGTGTGCATATAGGTTTATGGTGTGGTCGTAGTGGTAATTATCGTAACAGTTACACAAGTTATTGCATACCGTGTCATATGTATATTTACTGCCAAAACTAGACTCTTGATACCTTTGCTTAAATTTACATTGTCAACAAGATACAAAATTACAAATACAAGAATATTAAAAGGCACGATGCGTTTGAGTGCGTCCTCAAACACGACATGACATGTGAAATGCACACCATGCAATGTACAATGTCATAACGCATTCGAGGAGCGCTGAGGGTGAAATACGTTTCATACATCGACGGGTACGGTTCACCCACCTGTGAAATGTACAATGATGGTGACAGTGATTGGCGTGAGGCCTAGGTCATGTGTGTCAGCGTGGATACAGCACGCGGATCACCCAATACAGTAGTCTGTATGGATGTACTGACGACCTGCTGACTCAACAAGGTAAGTGAGTTAGCCCGATATCCCATACTGCTGGGACCATTGTAGATCGTGTTCTCACACTTCAATTGTACAAGTTGGTCCTATATTCCTACACTTCTTGCTCCAATGGCACTATTAATCTAGATTTTGATTGTTTTCGTTTCAATCTGTAGTATTCACTACTGACATGCTGACGAACCCATTGTAGATCGTGTTTTCAGGGTAAACACTTCAAATGTACTAGTTGGTTCTATATTCCTATACTACTTGCGTCAATGACACTATTAATCTAGATTTTGACAGTTTTCGTGACAATCTGTAGTATTCAATGTGTCCACATCTGACATGCTGATCTAGCCACTTTCAACACTACCTGGGGATTTGTGACAGTTCTACAGTAGTGTGAAGCTTGAGACAATTGGTTTGTCCAACATGGTGTGATTACTAATTTGTTTGTGAGCTACAACTATAATGAAATAACAACGGTGGCCAGTTGGAGACTTTTTATATTACTTGTACTCACACAGGTGATGACATGTGGTCATTACAACGTGGTAAATATTACATGGAAAATTAAACAATAACAAATGGATGCAATAGGATACACTAGGTAAGAACAGTAGCGTCGTCTTGGAAGGATGGTACCCATGTATAGTCATGTATAATTGTGTAATAATGCCCCTGTTTGTACAGCCAGTCTGGCGACGTATGAGGCTGAATATACTGACTACGTTATAGGAGCCAGTAACAATGTATGGCGAGTGTGGATCTTACCTCTGTTCTTGACATAACTACATGCAAGTTATCAAATCTTCAACATTTTCAATACAATAGAAAAGTGTCACACAAATATTTTAAGCCGCTTCTTGAAACAGGGTGATCTCCCTTGGACTATCCTTAACCAATGTTGGCAATCACCACGAGCAGTTTGAAATACCATTTAAATGTGACAGTCCGACTTTTCTATAAGTGAACATGCTTAAAAACATTTCGCTCAGAATAAATTCAGGTATATGGACATACGAGAAACTATATTTGACGTGACGCTGTTCCAAGATGGAGATTACTTTGTCCTGATAATGTTAAGATGACAATGGATATCGAGTGAGTGAGTGAGTGAGTGAGTGAGTGAGTATGGTTTTTTTTATATTGTTTTAGCAATATTCCAGCAATATCAGGGCGGGGGACACCAGAAATGGGCTTCACACATTGTACCCATGTCGGGAATCGAACCCGGGTCTTCGGCGTGACGAGCAAACGCTTTAACCACTAGGCTACCCGACCACCCTCGTGGATATCGAGGCTTTTTGAGCTGACGGTGGGCTACTGAATCCTGTAATGGACAGTCAAAGATCTGGTCAAACAATTGACCGTGATATACACAGCATCAAACAATTGACCGTGATATTCAAAGTATCAAACAACTGACCGTGATATACACAGCATCAAACAATTGACCGTGATATACACAGTGTCAAACAACTGACCGTGATTTTCACATAGTCAAACAACTGGCTTTGTTAATTAAGCAAATCTAAGTTTTAGATAAATTTACGGATCTGAGATATAAATGTTTAACCAATGAGTTGATTTCTCAACGTTTGATGTGTGGTTGGGTGCGTGCAGGACATTACGACTTAATTCGACCCCGGACGGAGAGACAACGGATCAAAATGACATACTACTTGGCAAAGCCGTAAACACACCACGTTTAATTTGGTTCAGAAGGCCGCACGGACATATTCTCTGCCGGCCGACCAACATTTGACAAAGAAGGGGATTATCTCGACGCCTATCAAGACTTAGTAGCAAGTGCACCACAGGATCAGATTAACAACATCTGTAGGACAATGATATTTCATGACACGTAATTGGAGAGCATTCGCATTACAGAGCAGCTAGACTTCTTCACAGGCGTCCTCCCTGGCGCCGCTGGTGTTAATATGAAGTCATATATCGCCGTTCTGTAGAACCAGAATCAGACCGTGCCTACTCTGCTGTTGCTGAAGACGTCACACCGCCGTGGCATCATCCTCGATTAACACATGTCCATTCTGTTATTATAAAGGATATTATGACTCCTATTATAATAGGATGACTTCCACTTCCACTTCCACTTCCACTTCCACTTCCACTTCCCAACAGTCAACTTTCCCTTTATGTTGAGCAATTGTCCAGCAGCTCCAGCCTTAGGAGTCTATGTCCAGCAATTGTCCAGCAGCTCTAGCCTTAGGAGTCTATGTCCAGCAATTATCCGGCAGCTCTAGCCTTAGGAATCTATGTCCAACAATTATCCAGCAGCTCTAGCCTTAGGAGTCTATGTCCAGCAATTGTCCGGCAGCTCTAGCCTTAGGAGTCTATGTCCAACAATTATCCAGCAGCTCTAGCCTTAGAAGTCTATGTCCAGCAATTGTCCGGCAGCTCTAGCCTTAGGAGTCTATGTCCAACAATTATCCAGCAGTTCTAGCCTTAGGAGTCTATGTCCAGCAATTGTCCAGCAGCTCTAGCCTTAGAAGTCTATGTCCAGCAATTGTCCAGCAGCTCTAGCCTTAGAAGTCTATGTCCGGCAATTGTCCGACAGCTCTAGCCTTAGGAGTCTATGTCCAACAATTATCCAGCAGCTCTAGCCTTAGGAGTCTATGTCCAGCAATTGTCCAGCAGCTCTAGCTTATGGAGTCTATGTCCAGCAATTGTCCGGCAGCTCTAGCCTTAGGAGTCTATGTCCAGCAATTGTCCGGCAGCTCTAGCCTTAGGAGTCTATGTCCAGCAAATGTCCAGCAGCTCTGGCCTTAGAAGTCTACATTTCACAACTTCTTAGGTAAATCTAGAATGCTCTTTCCATGAAGTTTTCAAAGCGTGATGCGAATCTTGCTCAAAAGATTTGATCACTGTTACAACAGTAAATGTTTCAACCGGTTTTGTGGTGGACACTTGGAGGACATTTCCAAAGTTGACACATCGTTGACAAAAATTATGTCCAATGCAATTCCCGATTTTGATTTGTACTGTATGTTCCGTGATACGCTTAACTTTTCCCGAACACCTGGTGTCATTACTATGTGATAGTGATTCATAAACACATGATTATGATACAGTCGAAACGTATAATCCACCCTGCTTTTAGCACATATTTCTTAAGAGTTGACTTTCACTTTGTGTAAGTTCATTGGAGTGTGAGAGCCAAACTGTAAGAATTTCGGAGCTTGCGCTTGTACACAGCAGACGTAATTCGACTTTAACATGACGTTTTTATTAGTTTGAACAAAATCAGTAAATGCACTATTGTGTCACTGGACTTTCTGAGTCCTGCTGTGCTGTGTCAGGCAATATATACTTACTATTGCAAATTGTGCGAATGGCGGGTGCTACGGGTGGGGCAGGACCGGGTGTCATCACTGATTTTCAGTGGTCCATTCATATATTTCTCACCGAGTTTACGCCAAATGGAATTTGTTTGGGCGGATAATTTAGATTTGTTATTCTCTTACATTGACAATTTGTATTTACAGAATGCATGAAATGTGATCATTAATTGGAGCAAATGTATGTAAAAAATATGAGTACAGGTTAAGTATACTGTATCAATGTAGAACAAAACATGTTGTGCACTTATGTAACATGTAATGTTTTTCTTATATTTTAATATCACACGAAACATTTCGTGTAACATGTCACATAATTAGGGTTGGGGAACGAACATCACATGAAACATTTAGTGTACGTTTGTGACATGTAACATAATCAAGGTTGGGGAACGAACATCAAATGAAACATTTAGTGTCAATATGTGACATGTAACACAATGAAGGTATTGTTTAGAACACCACATGAAACATTTAGTGTCCATATGTGACATGTAACACAATGAAGGTATTGTTTAGAACACCACATGAAACATTTAGTGTACATGTGTAACATGTAACACAATGAAGGTATTGTTTAGAACACCGCATGAAACATTTAGTGTACGTGTGTAACATGTAACACAGTAAAGGTATATATTGGAACACCACATGAAACATTTAGTGTACGTGTGTAACATGTAACACAATGAAGGTATTGTTTAGAACACCACATGAAACATTTAGTGTCCATATGTGACATGTAACACAATGAAGGTATTGTTTAGAACACCACATCAAACATTTAGTGTACGTGTGTAACATGTAACACAATGAAGGTATTGTTTAGAACACCGCATGAAACATTCAGTGTACGTGTGTAACATGTAACACAATGAAAGTTTTGTTTAGAACACCGCATGAAACATTTAGTGTACGTATGTAACATGTAACACAATGAAGGTATTGTTTAGAACACCGCATGAAACATCTAGTGTACGTGTGTAACATGTAACACAATGAAGGTATTGTTTAGAACACCACATGAAATATTCAGTGTACATGTGTAACATGTAACACAATGAAGGTAATGTTTAGAACACCGTATGAAACATTTAGTGTACGTGTGTAACATGTAACACATAAAAGGTATTTATTGGAACACCACATGAAACATTTAGTGTACGTGTGTGACATGTAACACAATGAAGGTATTGTTTAGAACACCACATGAAACATTTAGTGTCCATATGTGACATGTAACACAGTAAAGGTATATATTGGAACACCACATGAAACATTTAGTGTACGTGTAGGATATGTAACACAATGAAGGTATTGTTTAGAACACCACATGAAACATTTAGTGTACGTATGTAACATGTAACACAATGAAGGTATTGTTTAGAACACCACATGAAACATTTAGTGTACGTGTGTAACATGTAACACAATGAAGGTATTGTTTAGAACACCACATGAAACATTTAGTGTCCATATGTGACATGTAACACAATGAAGGTATTGTTTAGAACACCGCATGAAACATTTAGTGTACGTGTGTAACACGTAACACAATGAAGGTATTGTTTAGAACACCGCATGAAACATTTAGTGTACGTGTGTAACATGTAACACAATGAAGGTATTATTTAGAACACCACATGAAACATTTAGTGTACGTGTGTAACATGTAACCCAATGAAGGTATTGTTTAGAACACCACATGAAACATTCAGTGTACGTGTGTAACATGTAACACAATGAAGGAATTGATTGGAACACATGAAACATTTAGAATACGCGTGTAATATGCAACACAATGAAGGCATTGATTGGAACACCGCATGAAACATTTAATATACGCGTGTAACTTGTTACACGAACAAGAACGCCGCATGAAACATTTAATATACGCGTGTAACTTGTTACACGAACAAGAACGCCGATGAAACATTTAATATACGCGTGTAACTTGTTACACGAACAAGAACGCCGCATGAAACATTTAATATACGCGTTCAACTTGTTACACGAACAGGAACGCCGCATGAAACATTTACTGTTGCACTAAGGATGATTCTGTATGACGCATTACCTTGCTGGGTGTCAAATATGATCTCTTCAATGTAAAAGGGCTGGCAAGTCTGAAACCTTTCAGATTTTAAGAATACATTAATTTAACCAAGTAACTTCGCCATAGGCGTAATATCAAACGGGACTACGATCTTATTGAAGTAGTTTGAGGTTGGAGAGGTTATGCATCAAAAGGACATGATTGATTAGGTTTATGTCGAGTAAATGTTTATTTTTTCGAAAAAAATATAGATTAAAAGCGAAAGTCTGTTTAAATACGAATAAAAGGGAAACGCGCTGCAGAAAATCTGCCTCAAAACGGAAGTAAAATCTTGTCTCAATTGTGGAATGGCAAATTAAATTTTAGATTGGCTTTATCTTTTCCCGGTGTGATCGATTGAAATATTGTGTATTTGCCCATGAACATATCAGGTTGCTAGTTTCCTTTGTGGCATTGACTGATAATGGCACAAGTTGAGCATCTTTCAAGTTGATGGAGGACATGGCAGAGACTGGATTCTGCAACAATACTATTTTCTGAAGATCAGTGACAGCCTGTCTTTTTAACAGGAACAGACACTGATAAACATCCTTCGTCTCCTTAGCGCATCTGTGTTCTGGGAGCGTGAAAACCATGAATTAAATCAAATTAGGTACAGATGGGCTATCGCTGCTGAGAGCAGTCCTCTGCTGATTAGTGTTGACTCGGGGGTATTGGTATGCGAAGGTGTAGAGAGAATGTTTCAGTTAACCTGCGTAAATAGGTTGCGTGTTCGGTGGATAGGAATCTCATGGGTATATGCTGCTGCTGAATAGCGTTCCGCTTTTTTAAATATATATGCTGAACCCTCTGTTGTGATAGTACTAAAAAGTAAAGGTAAAATAAGTAGTTCATGTTCTAAGGCGCTGTATATCACTGAGCAGAGTTGTGTCCCTTAGCTTTTAGGATGCACTCGTTATGGGTCGTCAGTTAGGAACCTGGGTTTGGCAACTTTATTTCATTTAAGGGACATTAAAGTCGAAAGTTTGCCTCACACTCACATCAGTGAATGAGTGGGTGTTGTTTAAGCAGCAGCCTTACCACTACGGCAGGGGGGCGGGTGGCCCAGTCGTCGCCATTGGCTTGCAGAGTTGCGTCCTTTGGGCAAGCAAGAAACCTATGACTGTTGATTCAAATCCCTGTTCGCTGCGATTATGTTTCTAGATTTGTCAGCACCATACCCGTGCTTGTTGGTTTCACCAAAGTGGTAAAATCTGAGACCTGCATCGTTTTCGGGCTTTCCTCCCACATTAAGCTGACATGCTCTGCTATAACTGGAATATGGTACAAACTCACCCACTCACTACTGCGGCAGGTAAATGATCGAGTCTGGAACAGGCAAACGAATAAGCAACTACAAACGTCATCCAGGTATGATTGCATTCAATCAGCTGACATTCAGAGTCGAACCAGGTCCAACTTAGCCGCCTCAAACGAACGAATGGGGGACGGGCTACTATCATAACCCGGGTCTCTTGGATCGATCATTAGTGTAATTACATTCTAACACGCAATGACAAATGTCATTCGGCAATATGTTCACACGAGGCACGCGACGTATATGTGGCAGATTCGTGACTGCTTCAACTCACATGTTTTATTTTCGGCCTGACCGATATTATAATAGCAATACAGAGTATCGCTTAGTCACTGACGTTTATAATTCTAAGTGACTGCAGAAAGTTAAATATAATACGCATTCGTGTATCGTTGCTCAAGCCATCAACCACTTCTGTATCTTGTCCAGATGTGCCAGGATCTTCTTATCACAGGTTCGAATCCTTGATGATCGTTCCTTGGTCGGAAAACACCATACTCTTCAGGCTTGACTGGACCGCCTCCGTGGTGTAGTTGATAGAGCGTTTGCCTCTACTGGTAAACTTGTGGTAAGTTGGTGGTTCGATCCCTCGCGTCATACCAAAACAAGCGTTGGTACTATTTGTTATCCCGCCTGACATTAAGGGATTAAACAAGGACTGGTTGGTTCGGAGTCTGTAGGGGCGGTCGGGTAGCCTCGTGGTTAAAACGTTCGCTCGTCACGCCGAAGACCCGGGTTCGATTCCCGACATGGGTACAATGTGTGAAGCCCATTTCTGGTGTCCCCCTACGTGATATTGCTGGAATATTGCTAAAAGCGGCGTAAAACCATACTCACTCACTCACTCGGAGTCTGTATATTGTATCTGAGTGGGATATCCATTTTAAACTGCGGCATGGGATCTGAGTGGGCTAGCATTATAAAACCGGCATCAGTCGGTACTGGTACAAGCGGCCACAACACCCACACGACCACACACGCCCACAGACAGACACACACGCACACACGCACGCACACACACATAAATAGAGACAGACACACATACACACGTGCGGCGTTAAACAACAGACCAAAGCAAAGCCAAAACCTGTGTAGATCACTAAAGACTAGACACAGCTTCGTTATTCGTATCGCAACTTCTACTGCTGTTACTTTTTTCAACGCCCGCCCACTTGTTAAATAGTTTCTTGGATGCTCCAAAAATATTGGACCAGGATGAGGCGAACCTGTGATTGATGGGATGAGCATCGATCCACACAGTCCAGGCGCCGAAGGCAGACACACAATCAACCAGATCACAGCTGGGGATTAGTCGTCCAGGAAGTGACTAATCAAAGTACCATCTACCCACTACGACCATTGTGTCCAATCAATCCTCATTTTACTCCCTTTATATGACAAGCACGAGGTGCTGAGAATCTAGTCTGCTCCCTAATCCCCATGGGAAAAGTAAACCGAGATGTATTCAACAATGACTGTGTGAGAAAGCCTTAGAAATAAGGGCTGAAAAAATATCTACTCTTCGCTTTGAAGTACGATTAAATAACTCTGTTTGTCGTGCAACTTCTCACCAAAACCTGCTTTAAAAAAATAAAAACAAGCAAATTAATAGACCTCCTCAAACGCATCCTCCCAGAAAAGACTTGTTGTCATCAAACTGACCGCCATGCGTGCGAGTTGATCCGCGTCTTCGGTGACATCACACAACGTCAATTCACCATCCAGGTCGATCAGATTGGATTTACGATGTTTCTATTCGAGGCGGAAATTTGAATTTCGGAGGTTTTATAGGCCACACAATGCTTTTATAACGACACAACTTTAACGGTAGCCAGTAGAGATAGCGTCCTATGCATTGTTGCCAGGTCGTTCAGATCGTACAACCCTGGCGACAGACAGCTTGATGGGAAATGAAAAAATGTATAATTAGTGTACATTGGGGAATCTTTATGAATGTTCTTAAGGCAATTCAATCGCGCTTAGAATTCTCTGGATCACACAATCTTAATCCATACGGTGCTGGATACTGTAGAAGAGTCCACGAGAAAGGCCTTTAATTTTGTATTGCCCGTGGTGGAATCTTGCTGTCTCTTGTCAAGAAATGACAGTTTTGAGGCTTTATGCCATGGAAAACCACGACGGAAGCCGACAAGGAGGCAATTACTTGTACATGGTCATTCTCAGATTTTTCAATTCTTTTATATTTTCGTCAATCTCCAAGGGTTAGAGTCTATTTTGCTTGGCAAAGTTAAGGGACGGACGTTTCTCGGGAAATGATGTTAAATCGATGCCGATGTTAAAGATTTGGAACCAAAAGGGGCGCATTCGATTAATAGCCTGACGCTAAGTGACCATGGTAGAATTTCATCACCGCGACTCATGTGCAACCATGCTATTTTAAAAATATATCTGACAGGAAAAACAGACTTATGAGCTTGATGAGATGATAAATGAAGTTGTTGAAGGCTTCTGAATTAATGTGAAAACTGCAAATTAATTTAACGTGTTGCACGTCTATCACGGTCAAACTGTACGAGGATTTCTCTATCCTGTTTTCTAAAAGTACTTGGCTGTCACAGTATATAGGAAGGAGATCGATGATTTTAATACTCAGAGGTTGTTATTTATGTATCTCAGTGCCAGGAATAATCCATGAAATGGCGATTTTGTGCGTGTGTGCAGTTAACTGATTTCTGATTGGATAATGCCATCTATTGTACTGTCCTGATTGTGATCAACGTTACCGGAAGCAACAAGGCTTCATATGGATGCATTGTCGGACATTCTACGTATTTCACTGCGATTGGTTAACTGGAAAATATCTTTCAGTTGACAAAACACATTTAAATGCATCTAAACTATGAAGGGATATCAGTTATATTGATATATGTATTCGCAGATAAATCGCCATTCACAAGTTCATTCTTGTTGACCATGTAAAACCGGGTTCACAGTTATTGCCTTTTTAAAGACATCGAGCTTGTCTTGGAGTGTTCGGTTAGTTTTTGTTTAACGCCGCACTCAGCAATATTCCAGCTATATAACGGCGGTCTGTAAATAATCGAGTCTGGGACGGACAATCCAGTGATTGATATCATGAGCATCGATCTACGCAGTTGGGGATACGATGACATGCACCAACCAAATCAGCGAGCCTGACCACTCGGTCCCGTTAGTCGCCGCTTACGACAAGCATAATCGCCTTTTACGGCAAGCATGGGTTACTGAAGACCTATTCTACCCCGGATCTTCACGGGTCGTTCGGTTTGTACCAAGCATTTAATATGTAGTTCTGCGGGGATTCTAGGCTAGAATGATCCGCAGAAAGCTACACTTGTATTTGGCGACATGGTTGATAGCATGACAACGTAGCCTGATGTCACGGGACGTTACTGAATTACTCATGGCGTCAATCACTGACTTGTCTGGTTTAGACGCGATTATTTACCGACAGTTGTATGCCTGGAATATTGATGAGTGTGGCTTTAAACGAGGAGGTAGACCGCGTTGTCATATGGCTGGAATATTTATGACTGTGGTGTGGAATAAACAGGTAGAATACAAGGAGAAACCCTGGGAACGTAGCTGTCACATGGCTGGAATTGATGAGCGTGGCGTTAAACAGGTAGAATTCAAGTAGAAACCTCACGAATTTACTGATAATCAGCGTTTCGTGACATATATGTCATTATTACATATAATGTATTCGGCAATATTTTATGCCTCCTGACAGACCACGCCACCCGGGTTACCTAGCCTAGAGGCGTTCAAGGCCGGAACAAAGTGTTTCATAGGCGAGTCAAGGGTGGAATTTGTGTCAACGTTTCAGGACTGACATGACTGATTAAACACATGTCCACTCTAAGGGACATGCGAAAAATTAACACCATCGTAAAGGGATACTCTTCATTCTGGGCGAAATCAGTTGTACACAACAATAGACTGTCAAATGCACAGTGAAAGAAGCAGTCTCATGTTGGTATTGGTCGTGTTGCATGACGTTGAGAATGCGCAGATCTCTCGAAGCGTCTTCTGACGTTGACGGTGCAGGATGGTCTTCAGTAAGGTGAAGGTCGGGCTCTCCCGTCGAAGGCTGTTGGGCACGCGACTTGCTGCTTCCTACGCTTGACTAGTATTGACGCATGCGCAGACATAAAAATATAAACTGCCGGGCAAAAGAAAGTATACACCCAAGATGGCTGGTGGCTAAAATAAAACAAACAAGAAATCGTTTTTCGATTTCGATGTATTTGATAAGGGAATAATAGTAATGTTTTGTACTTTAAGTTTGCAATGATTCAGCCTTGTATCTCTTTTTATAACGTTTGTATTTTTTAGGTCAAATCCAATTTTCAAGTGCATACTTTCTTTTCTCGGCAGTTTAATAAATGTTTTTATAGTAAATGAACTACTCCATAGAGTCTACTGGAACACAGAAGCTTTAATCCGGCCATTCTTCTCGAACATACCGAGCTGTGCTCTAAGTAACGTGGTGTTTGTTGTTCTCAATATCGGACCTGCTACCACTGTATACGTTTAAGGACATTGTTTCATCTTGGGTTTGTCAAGGTTTGGGGACTACTGAAAATATTTTTTTTCTAAATCTACCACCCCTAGTGGTAACGCGTTGTCCTCTCATGTCGAATACCCTGGTTCGATTCCCAAAGAGGGTACCATAAAACCCGTTCGTGGCGCCCCGCCCTAACAGGAATGATACTGAAGCTGCGTGAACGCTTACTCACGTACTCGTGATCAGCTGGGTCTTACGTCAAGCATGAGGTTGAGGGCCCCGTTTCACAAAGCGCTCGTAGCGTTCCATACTTTGACATAGACTTAGGTCGTAGCGCTACAATCGCTTTGTGAAATCGGCCCCTGGTAACTTAATCTGCCCCGGACTCCAAACGGACATGTTTTTTTCAAACTGAACAGTGATCATATACCGAATATAACAGTTCAAATGTTTTATATTAATCTTCAATAAAATATGCGGTTGAGAAAAAATGTTTCCAGTTATAACATCAAGCTTGTTAAATGCACCAAAATAAGGGATATTTTGATATTTTGGAAAATAATCTAATCTGACGCCGACGATGAAAAAAACCAACCCGTCTTAACACAATTTCGTCAAAATAAGATATGACCATATCCATCAGAACAGGGCGAGCCACTATCGATTATCTGTTGAAAAAATAAAGAAAATGAAAGACCCGCATGACAGTAAAGTGTCGAAGAGCAAACAAATTCACTTGTGATGTTACCTGTTTTTGAACAGTTCACACACGGCCCCCGGGCAATCGACGGCAGCTGTTGAAGCCGAGTGAGGAATCTTGTTATGATCAACCACATCTCGCGACTTTTCACCACGCACATGCCATGTGAAAGTATGGAACGCAGTTGAAGCCATAATCCACTTTGTCTTTTCTTGTTTAGCAAAGTATTGGCCCCGTCGAGATATAAAACAGAAGGGTTCGTTATAATAAGGTTTAAGTGTATTCTGGTTGTAAAAATACGAGAATTGAGTTTCAATTGAGAAATCACTTTCTCCTTATGTTTTTTTCTACGAAGAACAGTTAAGGGCATGCAGGAACAATATTGTGACAGGTTGTCATTCTGGTTGTCGTGGTTACGAGAGTGGTCTGTTGGTATGAGCGACCGCTCGACACACCGTATAGCCGGGTTCGATTTCCCTTATAGGTACATTCATTCTGGTTGTCGTGGTTACGAGAGTGGTCTGTTGGTATGAGCGACCGCTCGACACACCGTATAGCCGGGTTCGATTTCCCTTATGGGTACATTCATTATGCGCGAAGCCCATTTCTGGTGTGACCGCAGTGATATTGTACTTTAGGTCTGTGACCTGACAGTATTTCCGCAATAAAGATATCGATATTACTGTAACATTGCTAAAAGGGCCTAAAACACTATTCACTCACTATACATTTCTATTGTGTGTGGAGCCTATTATTGGCGTCCCCCGCCGTGAGACAGACATCACCGACGGTAGCAGACAAGTTACAGTTAGTGATACTGCTGAGGTTATTACGCCTCGTCTATAGTAATATCGAGTGTGTCTGTTCTACACAGAAGTAAACTCTGTACTCAAGGGTACTTACTTATGGATTACGGCAATAAATCAGAAGCTCCGGTATGGGACCGACCATTTGATATTCTGGGGGGGGGGGGGGGGGTGTTACATTGTCCCCGAAAATTCTCGAAAATAATATTTATGCTTCAGGCTGTTGAATTGACTGACACAAATATTCCATTCCGACAAAGGGGTGAATGGGTGAGTGAAGCAGAATTGCTCCTCCTTCTAAAGGCTCTCCAGTCTCACAGGTGATTCTGATTTCACGTCACACATCCACGTACTGCTGTCATTCAAGTTCTGTCTGGTGTCATTCAAGTACTGTCTGGTGTCATTCAAGTACTGGCTGCAGTCATTCAAGCACTGGCTGCAGTCACTCAGGTACTGGCTGCAGTCATTCAAGCACTGGCTGCAGTCATTCAAGTGCTGGCTGCAGTCATTCAAGTGCTGGCTGCAGTCATTCAAGCACTGGCTGCAATCATTCAAGCACTGGCTGCAGTCATTCAAGTGCTGGCTGCAGTCATTCAAGTACTGTGTGCTGTCATTCAAGCACTGGCTGCAGTCATTCAAGCACTGGCTGCAATCATTCAAGCACTGGCTGCAGTCATTCAAGTGCTGGCTGCAGTCATTCAAGTGCTGGCTGCAGTCATTCAAGTACTGGCTGCAGTCACTCATGTACTGGCTGCAGTCATTCAAGTACTGGCTGCAGTCACTCATGTACTGGCTGCAGTCATTCAAGTACTGGCTGCATTCAAGCACTGGCTGCAGTCATTCAAGCACTGGCCGCAGTCATTCAGGTACTGGCTGCAGTCATTCAAGTACTGGCTGCAGTCATTCAAGCACTGGCTGCAGTCATTCAAGCACTGGCTGCAATCATTCAGGTACTGGCTGCAGTCACTCAAGCACTGGCTGCAGTCATTCAAGCACTGGCCGCAGTCATTCAGGTACTGGCTGCAGTCATTCAAGTACTGGCTGCAGTCATTCAAGCACTGGCTGCAGTCATTCAAGCACTGGCTGCAATCACTCAGGTACTGGCTGCAGTCACTCAGGTACTGGCTGCAATCACTCAGGTACTGGCTGCAGTCACTCAGGTACTGGCTGCAGTCATCCAAGTATTGGAGGTCCTCATCCACGTTCAGGTACAGAGGTGAGCATTGCAAAATGTCCTTTAGGGAAAGGTCAACACTTTTTAAATACGTACCAAGTCCACTTTACCCCAGGCCGCATGTATGTTGGCTACAGACGGTGTCACCTCTGGGTTTAGTTATGCCTCGACCATTGAAACAACGTGTGAACCTCTTCTGACGTAATGACCACGCGAGGCCCAGTTGACAGTTAGCCTCATTTAGTGGCCTCTTACTGGGGGGTAATTTCAAGGAAACCTATGCAGCGGATTCCAAACAACGCACGGTATTAACCACCTCCTACTATAGCTCTCATCTATCACGAAAAACAAACATCAAAGGTTGTTCTCAGTATTGCGACATGAAAGCAAGCCAGCAATCTACCGTTAGATTATGACTGGGACTTTAAGTGATGCGCCTCCCGCCACAGCTCCTCTTGAGTAGTCCATACATCGGGACATACCATTAACCAGGACTTTTTGGTGTTCCGCAGTACACCAAGTCACCGTTAACAACAGCATGTCCGGTGTAGTCATAGTGCTAATATCCACACTCTAATTATTGTAGCAGTACATAGCTAGTTACCGTTAACCACACTCTATTTAGTGTAGCAGTACATCGCTAGTTACCGTTAACCACACACTATTTAGTGTAGCAGTACATCGCTAGTTACCGTTAACCACACTCTATTTAGTGTAGCAGTACATCGCTAGTTACCGTTAACCACACTCTATTTAGTGTAGCAGTACATCGCTAGTTACCGTTAACCACACTCTATTTAGTGTAGCAGTACATCGCTAGTTACCGTTAACCACACTCTATTTAGTGTAGCAGTACATCGCTAGTTACCGTTAACCACACACTATTTAGTGTAGCAGTACATCGCTAGTTACCGTTAACCACACTCTATTTAGTGTAGCAGTACATCGCTAGTTACCGTTAACCACACTCTATTTAGTGTAGCAGTACATCGCTAGTTACCGTTAACCACACTCTATTTAGTGTAGCAGTACATCGCTAGTTACCGTTAACCACACTCTATTTAGTGTAGCAGTACATCGCTAGTTACCGTTAACCACTCTCTATTTAGTGTAGCAGTACATCGCTAGTTACCGTTAACCACACTCTATTTAGTGTAGCAGTACATCGCTAGTTACCGTTAACCACACTCTATTTAATGTAGCAGTACATAGATAGTTACTGTTAACCACACTCTATTTAATGTAGCAGTACATAGCTAGTTAGCGTTAACCACACTCTATTTAGTGTAGCAGTACATCGCTAGTTACCGTTAACCACACTCTATTTAGTGTAGCAGTACATCGCTAGTTACTGTTAACCACACTCTATTTAGTGTAGCAGTACATAGTTAGTTACCGTTAACCACACTCTATTTAGTGTAGCAGTACATAGCTAGTTACCGTTAACCACACTCTATTTAGTGTACCAGTTCATAGCTAGTTACTGTTAACCACACTCTATTTAGTGTACCAGTACATAGCTGGTTACCGTTAACCACACTCTATTTAGTGTACCAGTACATGGCTAGTTACCGTTAACCACACTCTATTTAGTATAGCAGTACATCGCTAGTTACCGTTAACCACACTCTATTTAATGTAGCAGTACATAGCTAGTTACCTTTAACCACACTCTATTTAATGTAGCAGTACATAGCTGCTTACTGTTAACCACGCTCTATTTAATGTAGCAGTACATAGCTGGTTACCGTTAACCATCCTCTATTTAGTGTAGCAGTACATGGCTAGTTACCGTTAACTGGCATGTACTTTTGTCTTTATACAAGTCTAGCTGGCAGTGTGACTAGCTACTGTTATCTGGCTTTATACTTGTGTCTTTATACAAGTCTAGTGTGGCAATATGACTCATGTACTTGTGTCTTTAGACAAGTTTAGTGTAGTCATTCCACCAGCTATCTTAGTTACCATTATCCATGTTCGAGGTGGTAGTATAACTGTCTACAGTTACCATTTACCGAAGTGTAAATACTGATGCGTTATACAGCGTGACAGCAACTATGGCATCTCTGTAAATCAATATGTGTAGTGACAGTTACCCATTACTCGTTAAGTATAATTACTTCATTATCCGTGACTAGTGACCGTTAACATTGCACATCTAATAAAGGAGTATAACAGTTTAGATTTCATTTATCACGATAGCATGTTAAGTGTAGCATAACCAGTTATACTAGTGATCATTAACCACAACACGTTGAGCGTAGTAATATAACTAGTAACCGTTTGACCACACCACGTCTACTGTAGCAGTATGACTAGTAATGCCGTCATCTGTAACCACAACACATTTAGGGTAGCGGTATAAAAAGTGACCTTAAACCACATCAGGTTTATTAAAGCAGTATAAATAGTGACCTTAAACCACAACAGGTTTATTAAAGCAGTATAAATAGTGACCTTAAACCACAACAGGTTTAGTGTAGCAGTATAAATAGTGGCCTTAAATCACAACACGTTTAGTCTAGCAGTATAAAATAGTGGCCTTAAATCACAACACGTTTAGTCTAGCAGTATAAATAGTGACCTTAAATCACAACACGTTTAGTCTAGCAGTATAAATAGTGACCTTAAATCACAACACGTTTAGTCTAGCAGTATAAATAATGATCTTTAACCATAACACGTTTATAATATCAGTATAAACAGTAATACTTCGTAACATCACTATTCTATTTATATTGTTAGATATCATAATGTAAGAATTATAAAATATTTCTTTAAAGTGATAAATACCAATGACTGTCTGTTAGCATTACCCTGTATTCCAAAACGAAGGACTCTGTCCAATTCTTCTTATGAATAAACCTATGTTCTCTTCTGATTTAGGCTTGGCCTGAATGGTCTAAAATTAACAAACGAAGATTTTCAGCTCTTGAGAAACTTGGTTATGCGCATTTTGTAACATTGTTGTCGCAGATTAATATCAGTTTGTGCTTATTTGTCCTAGATATGAAAATCAAAGAAACCCATACTTACAACAGTGGTGTTTATCTCATTCCATTGTACCAGACTGACATCATTGTCCCGCAAGAACCCTCTAATACAACAGCAAATAGTTGTGTACAAACAACATGCGTTTGTGTGGAGAATGTGCGACCTTGACTTTGTATCTTATAAAGTGTGTCATGTAACTCCGTTGTATATGGGACCGCCTCCGTGGTCTAGTGGTAGGGCGTCGGCCCGGAGAGCGGAAGGTCCGGGGTTCGATCCCCGGCCGCGTCATACCAAAAGACGTTAAAAGATGGTACTTGTTGTTACCCTGTCTGGCGCTCGGCATTAAGGGGCTAAAACAAGGACTGGTCGGATCGGAGTCAGTGTACTGTGTCTGAGTGGGGTATTCATGTTAAACTGCGACATGGTATCTCAGTGAGCTAGCACTATAAATCGGCATCA
The DNA here is from genome assembly GCF_023055435.1 of Haliotis rufescens. Taxonomy (NCBI): domain Eukaryota; kingdom Metazoa; phylum Mollusca; class Gastropoda; order Lepetellida; family Haliotidae; genus Haliotis; species Haliotis rufescens. Next base: position 6,369,692 of record NW_025964223.1, on the reverse strand, counting down.
GTCCGGACTAGTACAAGCAGCCACACACACACACACGTCGCTATATAAGTGCAATAATCTTGGACGCGACGTTAAACCCCATTTCACCTCACCTCACCTCACCTCACCTCACCTCACCGTTGTATATGGGCCTGTGGCCTTTCATACAACAAAGAATTGAATTGAACTGAACATCACTTCTAGTATAGCACGCAAACTACTGTGACGCATATGCAACATGCTACCCCGTCTTCAGTGACACAACACTGGAGCAGAGACCATGTAATAGATTGGATAACAGCAGACTGACTGTATTCAACATCGTATATACCACACGCTGGACACAGTTACCTCTATGGTCTGATTGAGCTTCCATAGAAAATAAAATCAAGATCTTGAACTTTGTCACAGATTGTTCAAGGCGACAATTGTATAGTAACGTTAATTACAATGTCTTTGAGTGTAAGCCCATGCCAGACGAGAGGTATAACACGATTGGCTTCCAAATGTCAACTACCACATCATTCATGCAAAGTGCACCGGGCATTGTGACTACAACTGTTTTTAATCGAGAGGCAGTTATGCAAGGATGGTAACATTCAGTATACAGAAAATAGTTTCTTTATAAAAAAAACACCCTTAAAACTAGACGAGTTGATGTTATTCCCGTTTTACTCTCGCGTGTCCGAAAGTTTGCTCCACCCACAGAAAACCCACGTACAGTGAATTACCAGTACCACAGCACTCGGTGTAATGCCAATTTCGCTTGCCCAACACAAAATGACCTGATTTCTCTTTGATGCGCTCCCTTTTCAGAGCAATCATCATCCGTTATTGTACCGAGGCTCGTTGTAATGCCATTACCACTGGTTTAAGCTTTAATATCGATCCATGCATCCGTGACAAATGTTTTTAGTGCCTTTCGCGCCGTGTTACCCTTCGGATACATCATGTCCTGCGAAGGTCGCAAGGTGGCCGTTAATGTGGCTAGCAGCAGAAGTGATGTCAGTACAGCGCGGGGCGTACATCCTCACCGACAAACACATGCTGCATGGCCTTTGTGAAATTATTATTATTGTCTTATCACTGCAAACGATGACATTTTTAGATGTGTTTCCCTATACTTATTTCATGCATCACTCAAGGGACAAGTTTATACTGCACTTTAGGACAAACAGAATGAGTCGGTGAGGTGAAATGCGTTAATATAGCGACGTGAATACACGCGTGTGTGCGTGCGTGCGCGCGCGTGTGTGCGTGCGTGCGCGCGCGTGTGTGCGTGCGTGCGTGCGTGTGCTTGTACTAGTCTGGACATATGGCGATTATAAAGCGCTAGCCCACTGAGATACCATGCCTCAGTTTAACATGAACACCCCACTAACACACAGTATACAGACTCCCAGCTGACCAATTCCTGTGTTATCCCCTTAATGCCCAGCGCCAAGGAGGGTAACAACAAGTAACGTCTTTTTACGTCTTTTGGTAGGACGCGGTCGGGGATCGAACCACGACCATCCGCTCTCCGGGCAGACGCTCTATCCACTAGGCGAATCCCAAATAGAATGAAAATAAGTGAGTGATTATTTCCTACCAACAGTGTAGGTCTTATTCAAAGTCGGCATTAGAATTGTTATCATCATACAGGGTATTTAGTTCGCCCGACCAAGGCAATTTGTAAAGATGAGCTATTTCAAAGTACAACCAATCACAGAACGACATCATATGGGCGATCTCAGAGTCCAAGATATGTAAATATGGGTAATACTTGGGAATATATGTATATACATCATGCTCAGCAGTCGGCGTGTTCGGAGCTGGACACCACTCAGGAGAAGAATCTGTCTTGGATTACCAAAGAACTGTTGATTTCCAATTGAATAAAATGAAAACGACGATACCCTATTCATAAGAAACATCTGCTAATAGCAGAGTCGATTGTACAATTCCGACTATACCATGAGCATGTGTTTATGAATCACTTTCAAATAGTAATGATATCAGGTGTTCGCGAAAGGTGGCAGCGTATCCTGCCCCACAAGTGGCACCTGTCACAAACACATGCAAAGGCAGCACTTGCAGATTCTGCTTGCTCTGTCCTATCATAACACACAGATCATGACACTACTGGGACTCTTGGTCCTCTTATCTCACAGACTCCCACTCTCCCTGTATGCATCCCTAAAAAGAAGGCAATGTGTATGGAGGCAGGGACTTTATGATACGTTGTGTAGAGTTTTAATGTGCAAAATGTGTATATATATATGTACAGTAATAATCCAGCAGTGTCATGGTTTAGACACAATGAAAGGGTTTCACAGGTTGTACCCATGTGGAGAATCGAACCCCTATAAATCTAGTATGACGAGTTATCTCCCATGAAGAAATCTTATATAATTATTATTGGTCAAAAAGACTTGGCAAGATCTCTTCCATTAGTAATACATCCCATTGTCTTGACATCAAGAAATATGAAGAATGTTTGTTACCATTCCTTTCAGTATGTAATGCCACTGGAGCTGATGCTTTGATGATTAACGTTGCTTGGCGTTACAGTTTTTAGTCCAAAAAGTCCTTTAGTTCCTACTAAAAGCCTCTTCAAGTCTAGATCAAAGAAAACCAAGTCCATTTACCTTGATTCCACATGAAAAACAGCAGGAAAGTTTCTCATGAAAAAGGGTGTTAGTCTACCAAGAGAGACTCAACAATTTCACGGGAAAGGTGCTTTTGGTATCATGGACAATAAGAGTAAGCGCTTCCATCCACTTCAACCCTGTTTATGTCCCGTGAAGATCCACGGCAGAATAGGTCTTCAGCAATCCATGCTTATCCTAAAAGGCAGCTATAAGAAGGGGGTCTGTAAATAATCGAGTCTGGACCAGACAATTCAGTGATTGGCATCGTCAGCCAAGTCAGCGAGCCTGACCACCCGATCCCCTTAGTCGCCTCTTACGACAGGCATAGTCGCCTTAAATGGCAAACATGGGTTGCTGAAGACCTATTCTATCCTGGATCTTCATGGGGTTGAGGCAGGTATTCACCTATATAGCATTTAGTAAATGACAAAAAGGCGCTGTTGCCAAAGGGTGATCATCAGAACTGCTTTGACTGTCAGCAACATCATAAAATAGTAAAAAAATTCTATCTCCCCCCCCCCCCCCCCCCCCCCCCCCCATATGTTCCAACAAATGGAGCAAACGATTGATCTGAGAAGTTTTAAAATAATTTGCTTAGGTTTTGAGGAAACTGTCCTGCACAACCAGTGATCAGTCAGAATATTTTTTTTTAAATCTGACACTATTATCTTGCTTATAGAATATGATATTCCAGAAATACAGTAACGATGTCCTTGCCTTTGATTAACGTTTCTTACTTATCAAGATCAACGTGGTAGTATTACCTACTTTTCGGCTTGCTTAACGATGCAGATAAGATGTTACATGATCCCAAAGACAGAAAAGGGTGCCACGGTATTTCAGAGCTGCTGGGTAATGCAATTACGACTCTCCCAATTCTTTTTAGCCTTACATCGTGATAGAAAACACACTTGTCAGAAGTGATATTTACAAACGAGTCAAATTGCTTCTTCATCTAACCTTGTTAAAATCTGTTTTAAAGGGCCATCCTAATCGATTTAAACATTTTCCGGTAAGGCCACATAGCACATGCGAATTTTAATCGTTTTCACAAATATTTTTTCGTCATGTTCTGAATTGTAAAAACAATTCGAATGTTAAACTCTCTGAGATAAGAATCAGTATCGATTCATTCAGCTATTAATTAATTTATTAAAAAATGAATTTATTTCAGTTATGTTATCGATGTGTTTATTATAATGAATCAATATTTTGATACTTCTTTACAATAAATCAAATTATACTTCTCCCGCTTGAATAAAACAATTGTTTTCCAAGACCACAGTACATCTCATTACGATTTCCATCGAAGATTTAATGGCACTGATTTGAAGGCACGATTTGCACATGCTATTTGTGTAGAGCAGTACCGGACCAAATGGTGAAGGAGCAGACGATAGTTTCAGTCACATGGGTCTAAAAATGGCGGAAGATTTGGAAGGAAGTTGCCGGTTGTAGAACAGGAAAGGCGTCTTCTTTGTCAAGAAGCGTGTAAACGGAGCTCTGCTGAAGATTTTCTAAGGCAACTCGGAGTCTTTTGTATCAAGCATGAGGTAAGGCCAATTCTCCACTCCAACCGCCACCGTAATTTGGTTTCTTGTGATCGACGTCTCTGCACATCTGTGTGATATAATCGAAGAAATTCCACTGTCTGTGGAGTGTGCCGCTCATTCATGTACCCGAACGCCCTGAATGGTGACGAGTGTCAGATCCTATGGTCTCAATGCCTTGTCATCCTCGGGCTCAGCTGTTTAAAAATAGAATGGAAATTCAGAATTAACCACCATTCCTCTAGCGATCCCCCGCAAAGTCCAATGTATGCCAGTGGTACCATTTCTGCAAGTTCTTAGAGCCCTTGCCTGCTGCTGCTTCGCTAGCCATCATAATGACGGACCTCGATCGATAATTTACGCCAAATTCGCGTGATATTTAGACTTGTAAATAAAGGGAAAAGACACTCGACCACATAACTCTACATTAATGTGATTAGTTCCCACAAAGCACAGGAAGAGGGGGTGGGTCCATGTACGAGGATTTTGTCCTGTTGGATATGTTTTGATGTTCATGACACAACATTTAAAGATTTGTTTTCAATACTTCACCCCTGCTTAGACAGAGATATCATCCCACTCAAGTGTACACAGTGTATATATATTCTTAACATAAGCCTGCATAGGCAGCTCCAGATGAGGTCCAAAGGTCAGGATTCCATGGTCATTCACACCTTGAAGTTAATTTTTGTTTGTAAAGGCACTCAGCAATATTCCAGCTTTATGAAGGCGGTCCATAAATGATCAAGCCTGCACATGACAATCCACTGATTGACATCAATCTATGTAACTGGGATATGATGACATGAATCAACCAAATCACAGAGATTGACCATCTGATTCCGTTAGTTGCCTCTTATGACAAGCATGGGTTGCTGAAAACCAATTCTAACCCAGATCTTCACAGTTTTTGAAATTAGTGTCTCATTTTACACAGACAAGTCACTAGATCTCAATCTGTCTGTTATTATGTAAGAATGTAAGTATACTTAACTGTGACTTTATAATTAGCCTCAAAAATGAATTCCAAATCTGTTGAAAAAATTCGGTCTTTTGTGCTAAGCAAATCAAAGTCTAAATGTTTAGACTTAACATCTGAAAATCATGACATGAGACATCAGGCCATCAGATCAAATTGTTCAGGCAGGTATTGTACCATGTGAAATGTGAATATAGTATATCCTACTTTGTTCTTATGACTTATCATATATCTACAGTAAACTACAGTTATAACAAACTCAAAGGGACAACTACTTTTAGTTCATTATAACTATAGTTCATTATAAGCATATACACCGCATATATACAGCAACTGGCCGGTACAAAAAAACAGTTTGTTATATCCGTCGGTTCATAATAAGCATGTTCGTTATAAACATAGTTTACTGTGTATTTATCAATACTGAAGAGAGGGGTGGTAGGGTAGCCTTGTGGTTAAAGCAATTGCTCCAAATGGGTTCAATTCCAAAAATGTGGGAATGTGGGATTCTGGAATCCCCTGCCATGATATTGCTGGAATATTGCTAAAAGCAGTGTAAAAACCTACTCATTCATGAAAAGGGACAGTATGTATGATTCCCTGCATCATGTATCTCAAGAATACTATAAGCAAAGGAGAAAAATGGAGTAAATTGCCCAGTGAAATATGTACACACCATTTCATCCTCAATGCTTGAAAATGGCGATCAGTATAACATCCAATGAAAAAAGGTCATGATGTCTCATCCAATAACATGAGGACATGGTAGGTCCTTTAGGGCAAAGAAAGCCATCCCTTGATGTTATAGAAAAGCATGACTTGTTTGTTTGCATAAAAAATCTTTAAATGCATCAATCTTTCTTGAAGATTTAATCAGTTAATATAGCTCTCTTGGACCTCTTGTATCATCAGCTTTTGTTGAGATTGGCATATTTGGCACAGACATTCAATAGAATGTGTCATATTTTTTACAAGAAGATTCATTTGGTGTGATGTTGTTTTGAAATGGCTCCATTTCTTCATACACATTTCAAGATTCAGTCAACAAAATTCAGTTAGCTTCAAACAAGATTCAGTTAACCAAATTCTGACAATATTTTATAGTAAAAAGCTCCCTTTCATTCAAATATTGTAGTATTTGTATAATATGTTTTATTGAAGAATGTGGTTGTTTTGTGTTTTTTTTTTACAATATCCGTTCCAAAATCTGTTGTCATGGCTGCTCTTTGGAGATTGTGCACGGTGACTATTTATGGATGTCATATGAGCATATTGGGCATATTTCCAATGAAACAAATGTATCTTTCTCGTTTGTTTAAACATATTTTGTTCTCCAAAAAGTCAATGGGGTTGTGCAACACTTATTGTCTCCTCCCTATATAAAGTTAAACATCAGTTCTATATGTTTCGGGGGGTCTATGAAATACTGATTAAGCAAAGTGAACTTTTGTTTTACATTTATCTTTTATGCATGTATGTTAGCATTCAGTGTCAACTTTTGAGTATAACATTGCTTCATTGACAAACCTTGGATCCTTGTTTGGATAGTATTTGAATGTACAGGGACCCCGTAAGTCTTTAACATGAGGGTTATAAAAAAACTCTTGATTTTCATGATTAATTTGCAATAATGCTGACATGTAGGCCCATTTTTTTCAAATCAGACAGAAATCCAATGTTGTAAACTCAGCACACACGGATAACTCAGGGATTATCTAGACTTTCTCATAGGCCGATATTTGATCCCACGCCTGCAGCAAAAATACCCAAATTGGAATTAATCATTTTCCAATTCATGATGTTGTCATCTTCCCCAGGGCAAGTATGTTAACTGACTATAAAAGTCCAGTTTCCACCCTTGCGGAACTATGCTGGAATTTCCAGGCTCGATCCAGTTACGATTTATGTCCCTTCTGTGTCCCTCCTATTGTCCAATCAGATTCCATCTCTCATATCACTTGCTTCAAACAAAATGGCGACACCCAGTCAAGACGTTCTGAAAGATAATGAAGATCTCTATTGTTATAAAACGTGTTTTACCCCACAAAGTGCACCAGCTCACTTGAGCACCATGATTAACAACAAGGACATATTTGCACAAAATCGGTTGACGGTTGGCAGTACAATTGCTTTGCAAATACTGCAGTTGACCGAAATCTGGACATTGAAATCTATGTTGTTTACGAACTAGATATCTGGTTCGTTATGTGATTTGGATTGGACTATGCATAGACTCGTTAGTCCAGCCAAAATGTAACTCCAAAATATCAGCCTAGTTCGGCATGGGTAGAAACTGGATTTTTATAGTCAGTTGACACCCTTGCCTCGAAGATGTGATGTTGTAGTTATGTCTTAAATTTGTGGAGGTGACTTGTATGTCATCGATAACAGGACCATTTGGGAAGGTGAGGCATTAATGCTGAGTTTAAAATTATTGCATTGAATGCAGTGTTAAAATTCAATGTTAAAATACCTCTGAAGTTAGAAAATAAGAGTGAGTGAGTGAGTTGGGTTTAACGCCGCTTTTAACGGTATTCCAGTTATATCACGGTGTCAGCTTAATGTGGGTGGAAAGCCCGAAGGGATGCAGGTCTCGAACGTTTACCACTTTGGTGAAACTCACAAGCACGGGTATGGTGCTGACAAACCTAGAAACAAAATCGTGGCGAACGGGGTTTCAAACCCACAATCATAGGTTTCTGGCGTGCCCAAGGCACGTAACTCTGCACAGCGAATCGTGGCGCCCTAGACGATTGGGAGTGCCCCCTAGAAAATAAGAAGTTTAAACAAAGAACTTGGAACAAGATCGTGATGCCAAGAGCATTTGTTTGAAATCCTAGATAAGTCCCTGTAATATAGAAACATATTACAAACTAAGCCCCTCCCAGTATCGAGTGCAAAGACACGTTTAGGAACTTATCTGTGAAGTTTTGAAGTAGATGTGGTGATTGCAATACCTGACAAGTAAAAGAGGCTGACATTTTGAACCAGGAAAAGAATAATTCCAAATATTGCCACCTATTAAACAAGTGAAAGGGATGATAGTTGGGGATTTGCTTTTCAATATTAAGTATTGAGTAACTTGTCAATCAGTTTTATCCTTCTGTTGTTATTATTTAACCTAATCATGTTAATCTCTCAATGTATACAATTGTTGTTACTGTTAATCCTCCACCTACTATATATATTCTATACCATGTTCATTATTCAGCCTTACTTAACAATGAAAAAAGGATCTACACCAAAACGTCACAATTTACAGTAAAATAAAGAAGTTGTTATCCATAAACTGTGTCTACTTTGTCATCCATCAGCTTCCAAGTAATGCCTGTCAAACAAATATCAATCTTACCACCAATCTGTTCTCACCACTTTGGTAGGTGAGATAAGAATCATAGAGTCCATTTAACAAAGATACAACATTTCACATCAAACGTGTAGTTTGGTTCCCATTTCATGAATATGTCGGCTGATTGTGTTGAAAGTATGAAAGTGAGGTATAACCCACTGAAAAATGTTCCATATTTCAGGTCACAGATCATAAATGAGTGGCCAAGAGAACATACTCTAATCATTTTACACAAAAAACAGGACTGTTTTATTTATATACTTTGTGGACTAAACAGAAAATGTAACACTTAGCCAGATTGATCAATACTGATTGCATTCTAAAACAGTGATGGTCAACATGTTGCCAATATAGTTGGAAACATTAATTCATTCCTATGTGATATTCAGCAACATTGTTGCAAATGTGTTCCATCAATATCAATGTGAAAAGTAACCGCACTGTTGGCAATGTGGCCTGTCGGGAAGAAAGCATCTTAAATCCTGAATTATTGAATATTCATGTTTATTGGACTTGATATGCATCAAGTCTAGGTAATACAATTTGTCAAACATGGTAAATGCTCAATCCTTCACCCAAAGAATTGGAAAGTGAATCCAATTTTCATACCAAATAATTGTCCCTTTGGTGCTTGCGTGTAACTCTATGAGGATGCACTAGGAGGATGATACCTGAAATAATAACCAGAGATATGTGAGATTAATTTAAAAAGTGTGTTATAAGTAGATTTATCATCCTAAACAGGGTGAAGTCAAGTGATATTTCAATACTAAGGAGATATCACAACAATCAAATTTTATGACAATGCTGCAGACCACAGTGACATCATTGGTTACCATGATGTCACAATCAAATGGCATCACTAATCTCCCTGCCACTGAAGCATTGTCTTTATGATAGGTACTTTAACATTGCACAATGCATACCATTCATGGTAATTTTGTGATGCAACATATTCTCAGAGGATATAACCTTTGATGCATGACTATGACCATAAGAGGCAGACTAAAAATTATATTCTCAGTCTCGGTACATCATGTCTCATAATCATATCATCTTCGGAAGTGGAAAGATAGCATATTCAGCTTTTTCAGTTGCATCGACGCTTGAGGTAATCAACTTCCAGAACATCTGCAGATCAAGAGCATATAAGTCAATACCAATGATACACAGTTTATACCAATAATACATAATTAATCTTCCCAAAATATGAGAAGATTTATCCAAATCAGAAGAATAAACTTGTAAATAGCAACAGTAACTATGTGTCTGGATGAGTCCTGTTTGAAGGGTCAATGCCATTATTTTTGCATTTGTCATAGTGCACAAATTCCAAAATTTGTCCCCCTACCTGCAGAAGTCCATCCACAATATGTCCTGGGCTCACATTTTGGTAAACCTACACTAAACCCTTGATCCATCCCCATGGTTCTCGCGATCACAAACTACCAGCCCTTGATTTTAACATTGAAAAACTGACTGACACGTGAAAGACAGCCCCAAGAAATCTTCGTGTCTACCGCCCTTATCCACTTCCTTTTTCCTTATCTCGACATTCGATTGGTTGGTAAAAATGTTAATGAAAATCAAGGCGGGTTGTTTGAGATTGCGAGAACCATGGGAATGGATCCAGGAGTTAGTGTAGGTTTACCGATGCAAGTCCTGGAGATGTAGAGGATGGCATAAGTCAGAGAGAGACACATATGGAGATCAATATGTGAGGGTTATTTTTAGTTTGTCTATGGGATTCCCCCCATCCACTACACTGATGACGATGCCCCCGATTGAAGTGCTTGCATCTTTCCTGTAGCCATGTTGTGTAATTCTTGTAAATCTTTTAGTAATTGAATTTCGGATATTTTTGAGAAAAAAAGGAAGGTATTTAAATTAGAATGTAATAGCTTTCATCTCCCAAATTAGAATATTGAGAGGATGTAGGATGATGGAGATTGTATCCATGTGTTTGAATTCAATTAGTATCAAATTCTGGGATATATTTACACAGCCAGATGAAATAAATAGTCGTTTGTCTTTAGAAGGAAAAGACGTTTTGGGCATGTTCGGTATATTTGATTTGCACTTCAGACAAAGACAGGGATGTGTGTTGCCATGACCATAAGCTTAACTGTAAAATTCATGAAATATAATTAAACAGTTCCAGCATGTCTCCTTGGATGACAAGCCAGGAAGGCTTAGCTGTTCATTGTCTGGCTGTAATGGATAAGGTAGATGGCTTATTCTCAGGCAAGTCCTAATGTCATGCATATTTCAGAAGTGATTTTTGAAAATCTTCTTAGCATGTAAGATTTAATGAAAAGGCTTGGAACATCATTTGCCACGTATGGAGCCACCTCTGTAGGAATAGTGAATGGAATGTCAAACCAGGGAGAAAAAAAGTCAGTGGTTGCTTGTTGTTTAATGCCATACTCAATATTCCAGCCATATGAGGCAATCTGTAAATATCTGGAACAGACAATCCAGAGATTGACATGATGAGCATCGATCTATACAGCTGGGAGAGATTAACATACCACAACCAGATCAGCAAGCCTGACCATCCCATCCCATCCCATTAGTCGCCGCTTACGACAAGCATGAGTTGCTGTTCTAATCTGGAGCTTCATTGAGTTGATGATGTTGGAACCAAATGTTCATTGTGATGCAAAAGATATCGATAGAGCTTCGTTGTGCTAAAAACATGAAACACACTGTTGATTTCTATATTGTTTTCTGCCCTAAATGTATTACTGAGCCGTTAAAGCATTTTCTCTTCATGCCCAGGTTTGACATCTTCCCAAGGCAAGGGAGTTGACTGTAAAGATTCAGTTTCTACCCTTGCCAAACTAGGCTGGAATGTCTAGGCTCTATCATAGTGCCACCAGTGGGTGTTGCGAGTTATCTCTCTCCCACTGACCAATCAGATTCCACCTCTCATATCACCTGCATTTGTTTCCAATAAAATGCTGTCCCCAGTGAAGACAATCTGATCGATAATCAAGTGATATTTTGAAATGAAACGGATCTTACTTCGCAAAGTGCATCAAATCACGTGATTACCTTGATTATAAACATGAAAGATTTGGAAAATATTCGTTGATGCTAAGTTGTCGGTACACATGCTTTGCAATCGACCAAATTCTGACATGATATGTCGATTTCGTTGCACAATTTTGATTGGACTATGCATAGAGTTGTTAGTCCAGCCAAAAAATAACTCCATAATTCCAGCCTCGTTCAGCAAGTTTGGAAACTGGACTTTTAGAGTCAGTTAACTCCCTTGCCTTGGGAAGATGAGGTTTATTTCCATACGTGAGTATGATGTGATTTGCTGAAATATAGCTAAAAGTGTTGTAAAAAAAATTGGCTGCACCTCCCAGTGACCAAAATGATGCCTGATGCAATTTCCTATTCGACTAGTACCACATGTTCCTGTATTTGTTGGGTGAACAATTAACTTGCCTTTGCATGTGTTTATGATGGATGCCACGAGTGGTCCAGGATGCAATCACCTTCACAAACATCTGGTATCATCACTATTGGATCTTCTTAAACACAAGCTTATGATATCATCAGAATCATACATTTGTTCAGTGGAGATTTCTTATACTGTGGTGATTGTGGAACGAGATGAGTTGCTTTATTTACAGGCGATTATTGCCTCAATGCTACATCCAACTTCCCAATCTTGCAGCTGCTGATAAAAGTCATGGAGTATTTGTATCGGTTGCTGGAATGGCTTCTAATTATGACAGACTGCCAGTCATATCATTTATTATGCATAGCCATACCCCTGCAATATTAATAAGATAAACAAATATTCCATAGAGATATAGCCAATTCACTTATCAGTAGCGAGTTCGTTAGGCCATTACTGTCTGTACTCCATATGGAATTATCCCAATGCATGATGATTAATTGTGATGGATGGACATGCTTCTTTACTCTTCGTAATTATCTCAAATGGTTCGAGACCAATCTAGGTTGTCATATCGTGTGTTGTCCATATATCCAGTTAACAGTGTTTGATTGCCAGATGATTACTTAAACAAATGTTGATGGATTTTGACCATATTTGGTTTTGGGATAGACTCTTGTAGACATTTGACAGGCAGTTACAACGGTTAATATTATTTAGGTTGAGGTCACAGTCTATAAATTACATGAGATTGGTTCCTGGAGGTTAACTTGGTCAAATATTGATAGATTTGATCATTTGAACCAAATTCAATTTGTAGTCTCCTCATGTTAAGGCAACTTTTCAATAGCCATTGGCAAAACAGTCAATATAAAGGAGGTTACAAGTCACATGACCGGGCAGTACAGGGATAATGGTTTCTGAAGGGACCCATGTTACATTGGAAGAAGACCTGCCAACTTTTCACTTAATATACAAGATTAAGGGATCAATTATTTCCCAGTAATGCAACTTATCACCTTGATAGTTCACTGTAATTTTCATTTATAGACAATCGGACATGTTTTGAAAAACTGAAATACAGTAGGATCAAGTCATATTCTATGTTTTTAAAAAATGTATAAGGATTTGCGAAAATACATTTGTTTTTATAATTATTAACATGCTTTGGTCTTATAAAATGCAAAGAAGCCCATGATAAAGCAGGTAGAATTTGTAAGTACAATTGAGCATATGAGTGGCCCCAGTTGTCTGAGGCCTTATATTTCCCTGCAGAGTAGCATCCCTGTGGTAAGCCAGAATCGGCTCATGGGTTTCAGTGGTAGAAGACCTGTGTATGACACAATATGTTTACTCTCTGTGATATAACTGGAATACTGCTCAAAGTTACACCCAAATCATTCACACAGTCTGTTCAAGTACAGTTAGGTTAGGTAAGGTAAAATGGGCTTTAACATTAAATTGTGTTCAAGATTATTGCTGTAATATAGCAATGTAAAATAATACAGACTGTTCAAGTCCTTGTACATGTAGATTTATGTTTTTCTGTCAGTGGATGTTGTTTGCTTGGAGGAAAACAGATTATCATATACATTTGTTCTGTATGTACCAATGATAATTTAAACAATCTGGAGTCTTGGAGACAGTTACATGCATGGTGTAGAACTTTCCTTTTCTACACAATTTTCTTTACATTTTGATTGCATGTAGTTGGTGAAGAGCTAAATGGCAACAGTTTAAGATATGATTGCTGCTGATGTGATTGTTGATGCTGCAGACGGAGAATGAAGGAAGTTGTGTCATAAATATTATCACTGTAAGGATAAGACGGAACTGTAAGGATAAGACGTACCGAGTATATTTCTCCTGGGGAGTGGGACAAGTTCTTTAAAGAGTTGAGATGATGATATCACTGATCATGTATGTAGACTGAAAAAGAACCTATCAGCGGAGGTGAGAGTGAGAAATCAGTCAAGTTACTTAGAATGCACTAATTCCCTGGTGGGTAGTCTTATGAAAATGCTAACTCAGTTGCACCATATTTGGATATAATAATTAATGCTGTATTAGACAGTGATTTCTTTCCTGACAGCATTCCACTTATCATACAATCAAGTGATTGATAACCAAAACATTCAGTGACATGATAGTGCATTTACTGATTTTGTTGATACTCATAAAATGTTATGTTAATTTTGATTTACGTCTAGCTTATAAGTAACAAATAGTGTTAAAGAAATATATTCATTTTGTTATAGATGGTGGCAGTTTTAATGTCTCTGCCCAAACCTTTCTTTTGTAGCTGACTCAGCATAGAGAAATGCTACTGAGCTTATGATGAAACTCAGGAACTTTAGTCCACTAGTAGAAATATTGACCTAGTTCAAGTAAATATAAATTGTCAATCCAAGAGAATAAACAGCCTAGATTATCCCCCAAAACAGATTCCATTTAGTGCAAAATAGATATGAAAGTTATATGAATGGACCACTGAAAATCAGTGATGACACCAGGTGTTCGCGGAAAGGGTGAGCATGTCCTGCCCTACCGGTGGCACTCCACTAAAAGCAGATCATCTATTCATGAATCACTATTAAATAGTGATTATACGAGGTGTTCACGAAAACATGAGGGAATCCTTCCCACAAGTGGCACCCATCACAAACACATGCAAAGGCAAGTCAAATGTTTACCTGAAAAAACATGGTAACATATGAAACAAGTTACAATAGAGAATTGCAGGGCCTCTAAAATCAATTAATATGTTAAAGTGACACTGAATGGGGGTTACAAGTTAACCTAAAGAAGTAATCTGTTGTTTTCAGAAATGGTAGATACCTAAAAAGTACAGAAAATTGGTACTTACAACAGAAAAGACATGAAAGTAGTATGCCTTTACAAATTTGTTGGAATCATGTTTTGATCCAGCTTAATCTGGTCAAAGGCATAAGAAACATTAGCACTACAAACTAAAAAGACTTTAATCCCCATCTTTGAATTTTTAAAGAATTAATCTGTTTCCCCCTAAAATAGGTTTTACAATGGTTGATAGTAAGATATGGGGGAACAGGTGGCCCAGTCATCTAGGGATCCGCGATTCGCTGTGCAGAGTTGCGTCCCTTGGGCACGCAAGAAACCTATGATTATGGGTTCGAATCCCATGTTCGCCCTGATTATGTTTCTAGGTTTGTCAGCACCATACCCGTGCTTGTGGGTTTCACCAAAGTGGTAAACGTCTGAGACCTGCATCACATGGGACTTTCCTCCCACATTAAGCGTACGCGCCTCATTATAACTGGAATACAGTTAAAAGCCGTGTTTAACCTAACTCACTCACTCACTCACTTTGGATATCCCCAATATTATCATATGGTTCAGAAAGATATCTCTGTGGAGGTAACCATGGAGGTATCCACAGATGCTGTTCTTGGCAAAGAAGGTAGACATTACTTATTATTCATTAATTATTTTAGTTGATGTATAAAGCATTGTTGCAGACCATTGTACATGAGATCGTTCTCCAAATATAAACCATCAATGCCAAAGAATAAACTCGATTCTCTGCCGAAACAGATGCTGTTAGGCGTAAAAGTCAAAATAGTTGTGGCAGACTTTTTATGAAATGCTGAAGCCATGCATGTCTCATGTATGTGTACTGATACTACAAACAGGATGACCTCACAGGAATGAGGAAACATACATCGTTTTATGTAATGTTTTACACAAAAATGTTAAGATATACGATTACATTACTTGCATGGTAAATATGTTACTTCAACTTTTCTGTACCATTATTCCACATATAAGTCTATACTTGAACCAGAAGAGAACCTGTTGGAATAATTTCAAAATAAAGATCCGGATAAATGTCCAGATATTGTGTAAGTTTTGATGTCTGAGCCATAAGTTGAATATTAACATAATATGTATTGTGGTAATGTCAGTGCAGTCGTACTGAAGTGTTATAATGATGCAATACGACTTCGTTTTAGTAGGTCCATATTATACAGAAAGCAGTAAACTTCTCATACCAAGTTATTTTCCTACATATCTGTCTAATATCATCAAATGCTATGAATGCATAATGTATGACCATACAATAACAAGACTTGTATGTAAAATTTGTACTCTTGGCCATGAGGCCTCATTTACCAAGTACATTTTGTCATTTAATGCTGATTTATACTTTAATGGTAAACATGTCTCACAATAAATATTGTGACAAGGTGAGCTGCAGAACTTTACTCAAAACATTCAAACACATACCAATTCATTGATCCAAGCAGTAAAACATATTACATCATGGTACATGTTGATGTTATATTTGCTTACAAGTGATGGCTGTGTAACCCAGGTATGTGTGATGACAAGACTGGGGTTAATATGACCTGAGGTAATTACATCCCTCATGTTTGCCAACATCTTCACCAGCCTCCACATCCTCCCTGACATCATTCTCTATCTCTGCTGCTGTTTACGAACATCTTGAAAACCTATGGTGAGCCACTTGGTACAAGTGTATCACATTTGAGAGCCCTTGTATCGATACAAAACATGCAAGTGCAAAGGCTTTGTCGTTCTATTGATCGGAATATGCCATTCAAACCTGTTACCAAAGATTGCAAGGTTCAACATTGACCATTTTATTGAGCTAGAGTGTTGCTATATCTTAGTAAATGATGGACGCTATATGCCAAGTGGGAAACAGGAAGATATTTATCTCTGTCCAAATCTTTTCAGTTTTATTATTGATCTATATTTCATACCAATGTGTGTACTCGTGATGTCCTTTTGTATTGACAGAGTTGTGGCTTAGTAGCGCTACAGTTCATGATTCAGATGGGAAACTTTCCGATGGGAGACTGAAACATCAGTTTGTTCTTAATGATGTGCACAGATGAGAGGGCATGAAAACAAGTGTACAGAACAGTGCATAGATTTTGTCAAACATGAAATTGGATTTTGTTTTGTTCTTGGTCAGGCTTGTTCAGGCTTGACCAGGCCTGTATTCTTCAGTTATTGTCATCTTGTCATGATTTAAGTGTATTGTCAACATGGCTATGGACCAAATGGTTTACATTGTAAATGGCAAATATGCCAATATCATGACTTGTTTTGTGCAATTGTTAATTGCAATTCTGAATCATAATAATCATTAAATTATTCTTTTGTCAATGCTGAATGTTTAACAGCAAATAAGTTCCTGCCAAATATGTAATTACTAACTGTTTATTATCAATGAATGACTCAACCAATATTTGCATGTCCTAATGGTTAAGCATCACATACATCGGTTGTCAAATATTCAGTAGTTGTGAGTGTTTGTCAGCAAATAGACTTCAACAATGAATAAGCGTGAGTGTCATATTTCGCCCAGATCAACAGGTAATATTAGCCAGTCGAGGGAGAAAAGTCATTGAGGAGAAAATTATTTTTGCAAATACCTGGTGTCATCACTGATTTTCAGTGATGCATGCTAATATTTTTCACCACTATTTCGCCTTTTATGTCCTATGGCATCTGTTTACGTATACGTTTCTCTGACGTCAAAATCAAAATTATTGCTATGTGCATGCCATGAGAATGGGACCTCCTCTCAGCTGGTTTAAAGTTCCACTTTTTTTCGTTTATGGTTTACAGATAACACTGAAAAACAAATACCTTTATTTGAAATAGAAATATACTACTCAAAAGAAGTTAAGGATCGCCTGATTCTTCCATATTACAATAGTTAATCTCTCATGCCATGACAGATTAACATTACCAATGTGAAAGAATCGGGTGATCCTTAACTTCTTTTGAGAAGTATACAATAGGTTTATGTTGCCTAATTTCCTTCTTTGTTATTTGGCATGACTATTTGGCATGAAGATGTTTGGGTTCGTCAGTTTACTGGTGAAAGAAGCTAATATTGTATAAAGTACAATATTTTTGTGGTAGTGAATTTGATTTGGGTTTAACACTGCTTTGAACAGTATTCCAGTTATTTCAGGGCATGTCAGTTTTAAAATGTGGAAGGATGGCCTGCAGTGATGCATGTCTGAGGGGAGGTGAAATGGGGTTTAACGTTGTGTACAAGATTATTGCACTTATTTAGTGACATGCATGCAAGTGTATGTGTGTATGTGTTTGTGGCTGCTGTACTACTCTGGACTGTATGGACAATTTATAGTGCTATCCCACTGAGATGCCATGCCACAGTTTAACTTGAATACCCCACTCAGATACACAGTATACTGACTCCGAGCCACTCCTTGTTTTGGCCCCTTAATGACCAGTGCCAGGCAGAGTAACAACAAGTGCCATCTTTTAACATCTATTGGTATGACATGGCCGGAGATTGAACTCTGGACCTTCCACTCTCCAGGCAAACACTCTACCACTAGACCACGGGGGCGGTCGATGCAGGTCTGAGATGTCTACCACTTTGGTAACACCCCATGGCACAGGCACGGGTATGGGTGTGGCGTTATTTTTACCAAAACTTCTGGGAAGGCTGTGTTCTCTTTCTAAGAAGATTGCGATGACTAGGGATAATTTACAATGCATTTGATCAATTATTATTCAAACAGTTAATTGCTAATTTAATATTGGATGATTTCTGTAGTTGTATCTGTATATTTTTCTAATCAGGAAAAGAGGGAAGTGTTAGGGAAATAGAAATATATTTGAACTTTTGTATTATTTCTTTTGATCAGGGCTTTTGGCTCTGGTTGGTCAAAACCTTAAACCAAAAAGGATGCAAAGGATAATGTACTTGACCATTTTGAATCTATAGTACAAGACAGGATAGAGAATTGCATCATTTTGTGTTTGTGTTACTGATGCATCAGATTTTCAAATATCCTCCCCATGTCTACCATAAAACCTTCTGAGAGGTGTTCTTGAATATTGTAAAATGATCATTCAACATTTGAGTTTTATCATGGTCATTGAAATTTTCAAAGAAAGAGCATGCTTGATTGTACCATAAAAGTTTTGAAATGTAGACAATAAAGGCAAGAACTGCTGGAATATTGCTTGACATAAAGGGAAAGTTGACTACTGGACAGTCATACAGTCTTGGTAAGTCATACAGTCTTGTGAAGTCATACAGTCTTGGTAAGTCATACAGTCTTGTGAAGTCATACAGTCGTGTGAAGTCATACAGTCTTGTGAAGTCATACAGTCGTGTGAAGTCATACAGTCGTGTGAAGTCATACAGTCTTGTGAAGTCATACAGTCTTGTGAAGTCATACAGTCGTGTGAAGTCATACAGTCTTGTGAAGTCATACAGTCTTGTGAAGTCATACAGTCTTGTGAAGTCATACAGTCTTGTGGAGTGGTTATCTTTTGTCACTGAATCTTTATGCATGATTATAAATATGAAACAGGTGAGGCAATTTCACTACCTTCATTTCTATCTCAGATGGATAAATCAGTGGAGGAGAATTAGCTATTTGACCAAAGAACAATATCAGATTATCAATATGCCTCAAGTTTAATTTAAGCTTCTTGTCAAAATTCCCTTGTTTTGGTTTGGCCAATCTGAGCAGAAAGTTTGACTTGTATGCATAACAAAACAGATTAACAAGTAGGGGAGCACAAATGGTGCCCATGGCGATGCCTATTTCTTGCCTACATATCCTATCCCCATATTTCAGTATACGTACATGTAACATATATGATTCATTTATTATTAAGACAACAGATGTTCAGTTGAAAATAGGTTTTGCTCATGCTTGACACTACTATATGTATTTCTATCTTATGCATTTTCATGTTTTCAAGGACTTATCAATTTACGTGCTCTATTGTCATTTTATCTGTCTCATTAATTCTCCTTGGCAAACAAAGCCTTCCGGATAAGGCTGCAATGCATAACAATTACAACAAGAAAACATTGATGCACGCGTTTACAGCGACAGGTTGCAGGCAGCCTTGTATTTTGAAGCAAGGGGCATTCATCATGTTGCCATATGACTGGAGGGAATTGAAGCTTGAAATCAGAAATGGAGTTTCAAAATTTGAAATTGAGTACAATTAAAAATAATGGTCTATATGATTAAACAAGCATTTTATCATGATTAATAATGGATCGAGGTACCAAGGCTGAAATGATTAACTGATGCAATGTCAATCTCAATGTTACAGTTCATATTGTTTCATAATTATTTACTATCCAGCCATAGAAGTCTTCAAACTGATACTTCTGTGATCAACTGTTTGGTTTCATTGTATCTTATCTATAACTCTTTCTGATTGTATAGGCACCATCCATGTGGTCTAGTGCATGGAGCATCTGCCTGGAGAATGGAAGGCTGGTGCACACACACACACACACACACACACACACACACACACACACACACACACACACACACACACACACACACACACACACACACACACACAGAGAGAGAGAGACAGACACAGACACACACACACACACACACACACACACACACAGAGACACACACACACTTTCACACACACTTTCAAACACACTGACACACACATACACACACACACACACGCAGACACACACACACACACACACACACACACACACACACACACACACACACACACACACACACACACACACACACACACACACACACACACACACACTGACTCCGACTCCAAGCCAAACATTCCTTTTTTTTGTCCCCTTTGTTCCAGACAGGGAAACAATAAGTACCATCTATTAACTGTTTTTGCATGATGCGGCTGGGTATCGAAGCAGTGTTTTTCCTCTCTCTGGGCAGACACTCTATCAAAAAGATGGTCTGTGTGCTGGTTAAAGAGGAGCATTCACAGTAAGAGTGCAAGTGCCAGTTGAACCTAATCCAGTTTACGTTCAGGTTCTTCAAATCAAAGTCACAGGAGGCTCAACAGGACAGTATATGACAATGAGGGAAAACACCTCTCTGGGTAATTGAAACTGGAACCTTACACTAACTGAAAGCGGTGAGACGAGAATACAAAGAAAAGTCTCTTTTCTCAAAGCAGGAAGAATTATATCAGAATATGTCTGAACTTCAATTAAAAATAAGTCAACAATTTTGGCAATGAAAAATACATAATGTCAGCAAAACCAATCATTTAAAAAAAAAAAATGTGCATAGAAGAAACAAATAGTAAATTGGGTTATGAGAGTCTAGTTTGTGTCTGGTACCCACAAGTGGTGAATCAGGTTATGAGAGTCTAGTTTGTGTCTGGTACCCACAAATGGTGAATCGGGTTATGAGAGTCTAGTTTGTGTCTGGTACCCACACATGGTGAATCGGGTTATGAGAGCCTAGTTTGTGTCTGGTACCCACAAATGCTAAATCGGGTTATGAGAGCCTAGTTTGTGTCTGGTACCCACAAATGCTGAATCGGGTTATGAGAGTCTAGTTTGTGTCTGGTACCCACAAGTGGTGAATCGGGTTATGAGAGTCTAGTTTGTGTCTGGTACCCACAAGTGGTGAATTGGGTTATGAGAGTCTAGTTTGTGTCTGGTACCCACAAATGGTGAATCGGGTTATGAGAGTCTAGTTTGTGTCTGGTACCCACACATGGTGAATCGGGTTATGAGAGCCTAGTTTGTGTCTGGTACCCACAAATGCTGAATCGGGTTATGAGAGCCTAGTTTGTGTCTGGTACCCACAAATGCTGAATCGGGTTATGAGAGTCTAGTTTGTGTCTGGTACCCACAAATAGTGAATCGGGTTATGAGAGTCTAGTTTGAGTCTGGTACCCACACATGGTGAATCGGGTTATGAGAGCCTAGTTTGTGTCTGGTACCCACAAATGCTGAATCGGGTTATGAGAGCCTAGTTTGTGTCTGGTACCCACAAGTGGTGAATCAGGTTATGAGAGTCTAGTTTGTGTCTGGTACCCACAAGTGGTGAATCGGGTTATGAGAGCCTAGTTTGTGTCTGGTACCCACAAATAGTGAATCGGGTTATGAGAGTCTAGATTGTGTCTGGTACCCACAAATAGTGAATCGGGTTATGAGAGTCTAGTTTGTGTCTGGTACCCACAAATGGTGAATCGGGTTATGAGAGTCTAGTTTGTGTCTGGTACCCACAAGTGGTGAATCGGGTTATGAGAGTCTAGTTTGTGTCTGGTACACACAAGTGGTGAATCGGGTTATGAAAGTCTAGTTTGTGTCTGGTACCCACAAATTAGGGCTGCAACGATACAGGAAGGTCACGATACGATACGCATCTCGATATTCTGGTCACGATACGATATGTATCTCGATACGCAATGCTAAAAAAACAAGACTTAAAGCATGTCAAGATTGAACCTTTCATGATTTTGGAAGTCAAACTTATTTTATAATAACAAGACTACTGAAGTTGTTCAACTTTCCTTAAAAACAATTCAAAGTTCAAACACCAGAAAATAATTAATGTACTCCACCGGTGATACAACTTCAAAGAATTTTGATGCAATGGTCGAAGAAATTGTATCTGAAATTATTGTTTTATCGGGAATAATTTATTCCAATATCGTGTTACCTTAGTTGCAGCTTTTACTATATATATATTTATAATTATAAGAACCACAAGTGTAGCATTTTGGTACTGGGGATTGCTGTTGCAGGATATTTTTAGGTATGGAACAATTTGACCAGTCACCCTAGGGACTTCCCGTGCTACATGTATTTCGATTGCGATAACGTTATGTTGACATATATTAGCCAAATTGCCACAAATATGACTTTTAGCGAGTCAAAGTATGGCATTTTTAATATATGTATCCATTCTCTAGCAACTAAAGTTCGTTTCAATGCGTCAAAAGCGGTAATCTGACCGCGGTTGCTGTATCTCTTCACACACGATTTCACATAACTTAATGAAAACAATATTAAATGAAATTTTGAATAAAATTAATAAAATATATTACAAACACAAGTCCAGATATACAATGAACACGTTTTAATAACAAGATAGTATAATAATGGTATTGAATTGTGTACTTCAGTTCGGATTTGCTGACAGGTATTTTCGGTGCTATGTGCTTGCGGTGATCAGCTGATAATGTTTTATGAGATGGGGAAAAACACCTGTCGGTGTAAAACCTGAGCTTTTTAAAAATTTAAGTACGTTTTGCGTTAGCGCGCGCTATAACCAAGTTAGCGGTTTTTTGAAAGTCACAATAGGGAGGAAACGCTGTACTTGAGATTTGCGTTCCGTATCGTGGCGTATCGATAAATGGGCCCACGTTTATCGTATCGTGGGTCAAGTATCGCGATGCATCCGAATATCGGTGTATCGTTTTACCCTTACCACAAATGGTGAATCGGGTTACGAGAGTCTAGTTTGTGTCTGGTACCCACAAATGGTGAATCGGTTATGAGAGTCTAGTTTGTGTCTGGTACCCACAAATGGTGAATCAGGTAAATAGATAAAAGAAAATAAATGCATTCATTCTGTATTAACATATCCATATTAAGGTGAAATATGATAAGATAATGTGTTGACGTTCTTCTATATCAAGCTACATTACTACCACTGTGTATTGATTTCATTTCAGATTTCATATAGATGATGAATATCACTTTTTACTTGGATGTTCATTGTACGAGTCATAGGTTTTTGGACATCATATGTTTTCGGACGGTCATGTTTATTGTGATTACACGTCATGGGGGGTGTGGCATCACCCAGATGTCTTTTATAAGTGAGTGAGATGTTTTTCAGTTGTGATTAGGGAAAAATCTGCGAATGTTTCTTAACCATCCAAAAACCCATAACACAGGGATATATATACCACGCACTGTTATATAGAACCAGATTTGTAAATAATAGCTAAAATAGTGTGTAGTGTGATAACAATAGTTTCTATGTAACCTCTACATGAAAGACCAAATACAACTTGAAAGTTAAACATTATTTGTATTATACTGTATTCAAACAGACTAGAATGCATAGCACATGGTCACTAATCAGATGAAGTGAATCAGTTTGGCTGAAGACAGTAGGTGGATGGGTGATTGTGTTCAGCAAACCTGACTCGTGAATGTTGCTGAGACTTCTGTCCTGCCCACAATGGACTCAAATTATATAATGACATTAGTGATGTCTCCTATGCATGTGACCTTGTTACAAATATGCCTCTTTTCAACAAGCAGAAAGAGGGTACCCATTTGGGTGAAATGGTAATGTAAAGGCAAAACTATCACAGCTTGGGTTGTATACTCCCCAGGGAGCTGAGAACGCATTTGGAATGAGCACCAATCCATTGACCAGGTGTACTAATGTAGGACCTGGAGCTGTTATTATTGTGTGGGTGCAGCCAATATTTATTTTCATTATTACAATTATATGTGCAATTCTGTGAGGTCCATGTTATTGCAGGTGAATAACACTTCCAGACACAGACTCTTCGTAGTAAAATTTGATATATACTCAAAAGATGTTAATGCAATATGACAGATTAACTATGGTAATATGTTCTTTATCAATATGGCCATCAGCATGTCTGTCAGTCTGTCCATCTAACCTCTGTCTGTTTTCGAATTTCGGGACCAGAAATATGCTGTACAGGATAGTCTAGTGGTAGACTGGTGCCTTTTGATAATTTGGAATTTTTAAGAATACTGAACAGCATTATTTTCTTCTTCACTGAACTTTGTTAATAGGCAAATACAAGTAAGTCCATTTTGAAATGCGCCAGATTGGGGGGATGTGCCTGTTTTGAGTACTATAGAGTATTACCTAAATGATTATTAAATCTCAAAATAGCAATCTATATTTGGCTCAAGGAAGTGATATTTTCCATGGTGTTCAGATGTATGAGCCCCTATGCTTAAAACAGCCTAATAAAGGTCTGTTCCAATTCCATCACATAATAACACTAGAGCAGGTTTACAGAATGTTCCAAAAGCAGGCCCAGACAGTTGTGGAAATAATTTACAGTTAATAAACATTTGACACAAGCTGTGACTAGCATCACTTGTAGCTGTGACTGGCACAAATGTAGTTATGTTTTGTCGCTGGATTGTCTGGTCCAGACTCTTGCTAAGGAGTTGCTTGAGCAAGGTTACAACTCTCAAGTCCTCTTCAAAGTTTTCTAAAACGTTTTGCGTAAGTGTGTATGGTATTATCGGTATATCGGTAAATTGAGGTTCATTCTTCCCACGATACGTATCACATTATCATTTTTTCATGCTCGATATATCAGTTGATTTCAAATTTGGATTTTTATCATGGTTTTAATGTTATATACCTGCCAAATGCCTTTGCTGCCCAGGAGAGAGCATCCGGGGCTCCAAGATGGATGCGTCTGTATTTTATGAGTGAACATTACGTTGTACTAGCATCTTGTTTTGTTCCATTTATGAACTTCAGTTCATACCTTAATGTATCAGATTGCTTCTGAATTAAAAATTTAGAATTATACAATATGTCGTGATATGTATTGCAATAGGCCTTGTGCATTGCAAAATATTGTAATACACTGTAAACCTCCAATTCCCATCCCTAGTTTTATGGTAGATATGTCGAGACATTTTGAAATTTGACAAAAAAAACATGTCAGATGCAATTCCCTATTTTGACTTGTGCCACATGTTCCCATGCAGTTTCAGGTGAACAATTGACTTGCTTTTGCATGTGTTTGTGATGGGTGTGCTCACCTTCTTGTGAACACCTAGTATCATCACTATTTAATAGTGTTTCATAAACACAGTCTCAGGATATAGTTGGAATTGTTTAGCAGAGATGTCTTATGAATATGAAAAGGTTTGTTTTGTTTTTTTACAAGCTAGAATATTGCTGAGGGCAGTGTCAGACACAAACAAACAAACTGACTTGGGTATCATCATTCCATCACAGAGTGGATCATTCACCTCGCCCAGATTGGTTTGTGTACTGACTGTCATAATATAGCTGGAGTATTTCAGACTATGTAACAAAAGGACATGCCCTCACTCACACATAACACCATGTGTCAAGTTGTTCCATGTTACAGTACATCCGCAATAGCAGGTTTTAACTACAACAAAGCATTTTGTTTCTTATTAACTCAAGATACAGTACCCTGTTTTGACCGAGCATATCACAATGTGTGACAACACATCTTGCAATATGCAATGCTATCAACAAATATGTTTTCTGCATATTGGTATTCATTTTTTCATAGCAGTCAAACTTTTTTTGTTATCTATGCTGCCTGTCAAGTCGAAATGTTGTTTCCTGGAGGCAGCCAGGAGGCTAGTTGTAAACACCAGTTCTACATAATCCACCATGCAATTTTACAAAAGATATTGACAGCATACTCTGCCATCGTAGTTAACATTGTCTTTTTTTAGTTTCTTACTTTTCGCTGTAATTTTTTAGCCATCAAGTATTTCTCACTCATAATCATGTACATTGGGTATATATAATTTTGATTACAATTTTTGCACCTGTTCATTTGCTGCCTCATGTGTGTCAAATAAATTCAAAACATAAACGCCATTCAAAGTTCACATAAGTTCAACAGCGATTGATATCTAAGGTACAATAGCAGAGATGTGGGGGTATGTGATACCTGCATTTGATCAATGATTAATTTTCTTAATAAACTACAAATTAAGTGATATATGGTAAATGTATGTGCATATTTTATGCATATGTAGTTGATCTAGAACTGTGCATGATGCATCATTATGTGGTAGCATACGGTATGTCTTTGTATGTGTCATTGAACTTCCCTGGACTTGTGTGTTTCAGACGGCTAGACCAAGTTAAAGCATATTGATTCTTTTATATGTTTTTGTGTGAAAGTAGTTAAATATTGTGGACTTTTTGTCCATTTCCGATCCACACATGAAATTTCTTTGGTAGTCTGAACATGGCATGAAAGGCATTTACTCTGAATATTTCATGAATGCTCATGAACACTTGAATGGTTTACTTGGCAAGAGCTCACAGATCTAGCATTGATCTGCCTGATTCTCGATCTTTGAGGTACAATTAGGCATAAAATGGTTATTTTCAGCATCAGCTGTTTCTTCGAGAAGCTTACTAAACATCTGTCCCGAGGCTCCTCTATGGCTTGACAGGTTATATTACCTCAGACCCAGATGAATATGCTGCAAATGGAAATATGTCATTTTCCATGTTCATTGTAATTGAAAAATTGAGATTTCTCTGATTGATTTTTCAAGTGATTAAGCCTAACAAGGGCTTGAGGCAGTTTTCAGATTGGTTAAGTTTAAAAAACATTTGCAGCTTTCAATTGATGTCTATGCTCCTAATTAAGACTATATCTGGAGCCAAATTAGCTAAAATGTCATCAAAATCATCTGACAAAATTTCACCTGTCTGGGAAATAACATTGAAATCAATAAATGACAATATTTCTTTAAAGGTCATGGAGATATTAAGATCCCAAAAATTTACAAATCTCACAAACATTACTGCTGACTGAGGCTCATTTAAGCAGCTGTGTTTGACTAGCGAGTGAGTATAGTTTTATGTTGTCTCTAGCATGATTCAGCCATGTCAAGGTCACCAAGAATGGGTCAAGCTGTACCAGTATGGGTAAACAAACTTCAGAATGAAGAGCAAACTCTTTAACCACTGACCTGTCAGCAGAATTTAAAAATTTACGTCAATATTTTTTCATTGATGCATGTCATTGTATCCCAATTGTGTAGATCAATGCTCATGATGTCAATCACTGGATTGTCTGGGTCAGACTCGATTATTTACAGAACGCTGTCATATAGCTGGAATATTGCTGAGTGCGGCGTCAACCAAGAAGTAAACAAAACAAAATCATTTTTTGAGATATAAACATAAAAAAGCGGGTCTGCACACAGTGCAGTGAGTGAGTGAGTGAGTGAGTAAGTTGGGTATAACGCCGCTTTTAACAGTATTCCAGTTTTATCTTGGCGTGTCAGCTTAATGTGAGAGGACACACAGTGTAAATACATTTACATTTGTACTTCAATAAAAGAAAATACATATTGAAGTCAATGCTTGTAGTTAAATTAATGCTTATTTAATCATTAACACATGAAACTAAAGACAACTATACAAATCAGTGACGTCGTCCTGCGCAATAAGCAGCCCAAGACCCACCCTTTCTATTATCAGACAATCAGGAAACACTAGTCCACTAGTGGGAGTGCCCTAATGCTTTTTGGGGGGTTTAAGCAATCATAAATGCAAATTTGTTAGCCAATCAAATACCATGGAATCACTTGCAATTTATTTTTGATTTATAATAGTTAAAACAAGGACTTACTATGTCATTGCCTGGTTGCACAAGTGCGAAAATGTGCTCACAAATGAAGTTTTTTCCGGAATGAATTTCACAACCCTTCTGAAGGTCTTTGCAAATAAAATATTACAACAACAATAAAAAGACTTTGAAGACCATGATGGAATGACCATGGGTAACTGTGAGATATTTTCTTTGTCCAGTTAGCCACTTCAGCAACACAAACCCATCAAAATTACTACTTTTTAGAAATGAGTGATGGTTTACAATGTTTTTAGATAAGTGGTCTTGATCCAAAACAAGGTGATATATACCTTCTTAATGTTCGTGGGATTAAAAAAACAAGTGTTGACCTTACGTTACTTGTATGTAATTTGAATGTTTGACTTCTTAAGCATTCATTCCATTGTTCTGCATACTAACATCTATATGCTTGAATATGGTTGAAGAAATTGTAATTGTGCTGTCATGTTTGCACTCACAATAGCAGGTACACTACAGTGGTCCCTCGCTACAACGCTACCAATGGGGTCCAAATAATTGGTGGGCGTTATAGACGATGAGCCGTTTAACCGAGGCGGAGGCGGGGGAGCGCGCTCGACCAATCTCACGATTTTCGCCTTGTCTTGCACATTGCAATGATACAAGTTGTTTACCGTTCATAGTGTAAAAATATATATCCATTATGTTTTTGCCGTTTGTTATTATTTACAAGCCTTAACTGTCACATTCAATGTGAATGTAGTCTACTTACATGAAAATATCGATCGATAATGGTAGTAACAGACGCTATGAGTGAAGAGCCAATCACAATTCATTACACAAGTACAGAGTGTTTCAGTGGCATTGATTGGTCATGTTGCTTAAAATATGGAAAAACGAGAGTTTTGACCAGCACGATGCGCATTCATACATATTCATACAAATATAGATACACATTCAAGCCAGATTAATTGGTTCGATACGGTTACTTGATCCAAATCAAAAGGAATGACCGCCGTGTTGTGACAGCAAAATGTGAGTTGACAGTGTCGCCTCAGATTGGATTGCCCACTAATTAAGAATATAAACTTCGCTTGTGGTTCTCTTTTATTGCATGCATGCGCTTCTAAGATCAAAGGATGTATAGTGTGAAAAGTTAACAAGTAGAATAATCGTATTTCCGGTACTTGCCGCGGATGTTTTCAAACAGATTATTAGAACTCCATTCAGCGATAAACGGTTGATTATGCAATGAGAAGCGTTATGTGCAAATGAACAACGAACAACAATACAATAATGTCTGTGTAAAACTCTCAGTATTAATAGTGTACATAAAATTTGGGAGCCATGCGTTACCGCGCGTAGTAACCGAGGTAGCGCTTTATCGAAGAGCACAATAGCGAGGGATCACTGTATATTAAAAGCCTATGCATAATAATGTCAACAGTGTGAATGCATATATCAATACTCATGTGCAACCTGTTTCGATTTGGTATGTTAAATAAATGAGTGAGTGAGTGAGTATGGTTTTACGCCGCTTTTAGCAATATTCCAGCAATATCACGGCGGGGGACACCAGAAATGGGCTTCACACATTGTACCCATGTCGGGAATCGAACCCGGGTCTTCGGCGTGACGAGCGAACACTTTAACCACTAGGCTACCCGACCGCCCCTTAAATAAATGAAGTAATTAAATAAATGAAGTAATTACACTAGGATACATGGGTAACAAAGTACCACGCTCATTCTAGTCAGACACAAGTTTTACAAAACTGGTTTGTTTTCTATGGTGTCCAACGAGAATGAGTGTAGTATCGCCTTTATAAAAGTTGGTTGGTTGGTTGTTTAACGCTGCACTCAGAAATATTCCAGCTAAATGATGGTGGTCGGTAAATAATCAAGTCTGGACCAGACAATCCAGTGATTAATATCATGAGCATCGATCCACGCAATTGGGATCGATGATATGCATCAACCAAGTCAGCGAGCCTGATGACCCAATCCTGTTAGTCACCTCTTACGACAAGCATAGTCGCCTTTTACGGCAAGCATGGTAAGGGTGAAACGATACACCGATATTCCGATGCATCGCGATACTTGACCCACGATACGATATACGATACACGATACACGTGGGCCCATTTATCGATACGCCATGATACGGAACGCAAATCTCAAGTAAAGCGTTTCCTCGCTATTGTGCCTTTCAATA
Organism: Haliotis rufescens; assembly: GCF_023055435.1. Classification (NCBI taxonomy): domain Eukaryota; kingdom Metazoa; phylum Mollusca; class Gastropoda; order Lepetellida; family Haliotidae; genus Haliotis; species Haliotis rufescens. Next base: position 6,339,400 of record NW_025964223.1, on the reverse strand, counting down.
AACCGCTAACTTGGTTATAGTGCGCGGTAACACATGGCTCCCAAAAACGTACTTAAATTTTTAATAACCTCAGATTTTACACCGACAGATGTTTTTCCCCATCTCAAAAAACATTATCAGCTGATCCCCGCAAGCACATAACACCGGAAATACCTGTCAGCAAATCCGAACTGAAGTACGCAATTCAATACCATTATTATACTATCTTGTTATTAAAACGTGTTCATTATATATCTGGACTTGTGTTTGTAATATATTTTATTAATTTTATTCAAAATTTCATTTAATATTGTTTTCATTAAGTTATGTGAAATCGTGTGTGAAGAGATACTGATCCACGGTCAGATTACCGCTTTTGACGCATTGAAACGAACTTTAGTTGTTAGAGAATGGATACATATATTAAAAATGCCATACTTTGACACGTTAAAAGTCATATTTGTGGCAATTTGGCGAATATATGTCAACATAACGTTATCGCAATCGAAATACATGTAGCACGGGAAGTCCCTAGGGTGACTGATCAAATTGTTCCATATGTAAAAATATCCTGCAACAGCAATCACCAGTACCAAAATGCTACACTTGTGGTTCTTATAATTATAAATATATATATAGTAAAAGCTGCAACTAAGGTAACACGATATTGGAATATATTATTCCCGATAAAACAATAATTTCAGATACAATTTCTTCGACCATTGCATCAAAATTCTTTGAAGTTGTATCACTGGTGGAGTACATTAATTTTTTCTGGTGTTTGAACTTTGAATTGTTTTTTTAGGAAAGTTAGAGAAAGTTCCAACTTCAGTAGTCTTGTTATTATAAAATAATTTTGACGGTTCCAAAATCATGAAAGGTTCAATCTTGACATGCTTTAAGTCTTGTTTTATTTATCATTGCGTATCGAGATACATATCGTATCGTGACCAGAATATCGAGATGCGTATCGTATCGTGACCTTCCTGTATCGTTGCAGCCCTAAAGCATGGGTTGCTGAAGACCTATTCTACCCCGGATCTTCACGGGTTTACTTATGTCTAAAATGTAGCTGAGATTTTCCTTCAAACTTTTGTAAGCTCAATTGTTTTTATATCCTTTCAGCAGAATGAAAAAAGGTAGTGCTCATATTTTCATATTACATTTTTTTAAAGTTGCTGTTGCTTGATTGGTATATCCAATGAAGAGGAAGTAACTTTCAATTATTACTGACTGAGGGTTCAAATCAGTTGGGACCATTTTCAATTTGTGGCATTGTTTGCACATGACAGTGTTAAGATTAAACTAATTTGATAGAACTGACATATTTGCAGACCCTGCTTGCTCTAACCCTGCACAGTCATCCCATTCAATAAAAAGAATCCATAAGACTTCTTTCCGCAAATGACCATACCATTACTATAATGTTCGTTAGGACCTCCCTAATGTGATAATGAAGAAACATACGATGCAAAATTAATTTGGCCATAGCTCTTTGAAGTGAAAAAAAATATGCAGATTGTGGTGATTTCATTAAATTTCATTAGTAGTGAACAAAAGCCAGCGGGCTTCACACTCGTTATTGCCACAAATGTAATGAAGCTTTTATTGATGACAACATGGAGACGTGTCCGCAGATGCAATACCCAAGGGATCTGTTCAGAATACAGAAACAGGGAAATGGCCAGTAGTAACAAAGGAGAGACAACTGTGATTGTTATGCATGCTCTGCTATGGAGATTAACCAGCTCAAATTGGAAGTGTCAGACATCATAACATGTGCTTCACTTTGAGCAAATTATGTTTTGATGCAAAGCAGTGTGAGTTTGTATCTTTGCTGTCATGCAATACCAACATTAATTCTTTATTTAATTTTCAGCTGATGCAAGTGTTTCTTCACTGACATGGCAAAACATCATCCCCTGACAAATGTTAGCCTCCCTTTGACACGTCCATAGATACAATATGTCTCAAAATCATACACACAAGTTTTACCACTATTATCCCTGATCCTCTTAAATAGCATCTTAGGGCAGCACTTACCCCACTGTTTTCTGTGACCTGAAATGAGGAGCAGACAAGATTTGACTCTCTCCCATAAGTGCATTAGGGGTCATCAAGACTACAGATCAGCTGCTCTCGTCTACCTGTTATTTGTCTTAACTACCTGAGTGTATGAACTACCCATAAGCTGGTCTTACCTAAGAGTAGGCTACTCTTGCCTACACATCAGTTGGTCCCACCTACCCATTAATTGTTCTTACCTGTACATCAGTTGGTCCCACCTACCCATTAATTGTTCTTACCTGTACATCAGTTGGTCCCACCTACCCATTAATTGGTCTTATCTACTCATCAGTTGGTCCCACCTACCCATCAATTGTTCTTACCTGTACATCAGTTGGTCCCACCTACCCATTAATTGTTCTTACCTGTACATCAGTTGGTTCCGCCGACACATTAATTGGTCTTACCTGTACATCAGTTGGTCTTACGTACCCATTAATTGTTCTTACCTGTACATCAGTTGGTCCCACCTACCCATCAATTGTTCTTACCTGTACATCAGTTGGTCCCACCTACCCATTAATTGTTCTTACCTGTACATCAGTTGGTCCCACCTACCCACTAATTGTTCTTACCTGTACATCAGTTGGTCTTACGTACCCATTAATTGTTCTTACCTGCACATCAGTTGGTCCCACCTACCCATTAATTGTTCTTACCTGTACATCAGTTGGTCCCACCTACCCACTAATTGTTCTTACCTGTACATCAGTTGGTCTTACATACCCATTAATTGTTCTTACCTGTACATCAGTTGGTCCCACCTACCCATCAATTGTTCTTACCTGTACATCAGTTGGTCCCACCTACCCATTAATTGTTCTTATCTGTACATCAGTTGGTCCCACCTACCCATTAATTGTTCTTACCTGTACATCAGTTGGTCCCACCTACCCATTAATTGTTCTTACCTGTACATCAGTTGGTTCCGCCGACACATTAATTGTTCTTACCTGTACATCAGTTGGTCCCACCTACCCACTAATTGTTCTTACCTGTACATCAGTTGGTCTTACTTACCCATTAATTGTTCTAACCTGCACATCAGTTGGTCTTACGTACCCATTAATTGTTCTTACCTGTACATCAGTTGGTCCCACCTACCCATTAATTGGTCTTACCTGTACATCAGTTGGTCTTACGTACCCATTTATTGTTCTTACCTGTACATCAGTTGGTCCCACCTACCCATCAATTGTTCTTACCTGTACATCAGTTGGTCCCACCTACCCATTAATTGTTCTTACCTGTACATCAGTTGGTCCCACCTACCCATTAATTGTTCTTACCTGTACATCAGTTGGTCCCACCTACCCATTAATTGTTCTTACCTGCACATCAGTTGGTCCCACCTACCCATTAATTGTTCTTACCTGTACATCAGTTGGTTCCGCCGACACATTAATTGGTCTTACCTGTACATCAGTTGGTCCCACCTACCCATTAATTGGTCGTATCTACTCATCAGTTGGTCTTTCCTACCCATTAATTGGTTTAACCTGCACATCAGTTGGTCTTTCCTACAGATTAATTGTTCTTACCTGTACATCAGTTGGTCCCACCTACCCATTAATTGGTTTAACCTGCACATCAGTTGGTCTTTCCTACAGATTATTGTTCTTACCTGTACATCAGTTGGTCCCACCTACCCATTAATTTGTCATTCAATTTCAATTTATTGACCATAAGTTTCTGTTTATTAGGCTTTACCACCATTTATTTTGTAACAAATGTAAAGTTTATATTTATGGTCCCAATTATTTGTATGCTTGTACAGTTAGACATGTATCTGTTTTTGGTATGCTGCCTACAGTCTCATACTCTTAGAGAGAGAAGGGAAATAGCTTGACTTATCTGGGGTTTGATACACCTGACTCAACCTTATTACCATCTAACATAGCCATTGGACAACAGAAAGCAAACATGCAACATAGTGAATGTTATGTCAATAAGATAATAATATAAGAATAAACAATTCATGTCTTTGAGGTTTCATGCCTGCTGTATCCTGATTGGGCCATTATACTTGATACAAATTATATAACATGTGCTTAGTTGAGTTTTTAGCAGGTTAATCTATTTTATTTTAATTTAGCTCTTAGGACTATAAATTGAGTTTACGACAACCTTGAATTCAACACGTCCAGTTTGATACATCAAGGTTAAAATAGTGATTAAGGTTAAAAGCAAGCGTTTGGCAGGACTGAACTGTGAGTTCGATACAAGACATCAGAGTTTGAGACAGGTTCAAGTTGGTATTTTGATTTTATGTTATATTATTATAGTATAGTATATAGTTATACCAAGGAATCCTGTCCGTCCATCCGCCCGTGACCGTCCGAGGACATTTTTGTGTGCGACCCATAACTTAATAACTACTTCATAGATTCTTTTTTAAACTTAGAGAACTTTTTGTACCTATTGGAACAGTGTTGTGTGCAATTTGATTTCAATATTTGGATTTTCTGAAAAATTACAGATATTTTTCTTCTTTTTTTTTTCTTTGAATGTTTTGACTGAAATATTTGTGTAACCTTTAAGTAGAAAACTACTTCATGGATTCTTTTCAAATTTAGGGAACAGTTTCTACACTTATAGAAATGCAGTGCAAAGTTTAATTTTGATAAGTGGATTTTCTGAGAAAATATTGCTTTTTTCTTGTTTGGGACTTAGAAATATGTTGGAGTCAAGGGTATTAGTGAGCCCTGTTACTTTTTGTCTTGTTTATTTTATGTATTAATCAAGCAAAATTATTAATTATCAATAGCTCTTTTTCGGAGGGTTCGTGGGTGGCCCAGTTGTATAAGGCACTGGATTTTGGTCTGCAGTGTTGTGTCCCTTAGGCATGAGAAACCTATGATCGTGGATTCAAATTCAGGTTCAGCCTAACCGTGGTATAACCGAAATACTGTTCAAAGCAGTGTTGAACCCAAATAACTCATTTTTTCTGGAGCTGATGTATTTCTGAAACTGAAGCTGATTATTTTATGTCCCTCCTCTGGCATAACACTTCCTTGTGATGACCTGATTGCATAAAACTATGTATCTTCTTTCACTGGGCCAAAATAATTTAAGTTCTGCAAACATTGATAACACTGGATCCATATTTGATCGGATTGACAGATAAAATTACTAAGGCTATTTTTATGCTTTCCACTTGTCTTCATCATAGTATTTTGTTGTTGTCGGGAAGCACTTTAAGTTGTGATCCGCAGCAATGATCAACACTAGCCAGCACAAGAGCCTATTGTGGGCATACTTAATGCATGTTTTCTAGGCCCTATAATGAAGACTGTGAGAGAATGTTTATCCAGATGGCCTTGGGGATGGACAAAACATGGGGCGATACTGCCAATTGGATTATTGAACAAGAAACTAACCAAGGCAAGGCAAAGATAGACGTCCACTTAAATTTTCCAGTAATTGAATTTCTACAAAAATGTTTCCATTGGTTATTTTTCAACAAGTAATGTCTTAGTACGTGGGTTAAGGGTAAATCTTCATAATAAGATGATGCATGTGTCGCATACATCTGTTGGCATGGATACTTCATAAAAGATGATTAAGTTTGATACAGAGTTGTGATAACCACAACAAAATGGGTTAATTTTTGTTTCTGTGTTACAGATGGAAAATAAATGTGTAGAGATTAGTCACAAGAATTCCGCATGAAGCCTAATATTTCACTTTAATCACAGGCTAAGATGGAAACTTTTACATGGCATCTTGAGTTGTTATAAAATGGAGCCGGGGCCGTCGGGTAGCCTAGTGGTTAAAGCGTTCGCTAGTCACGCCGAAGACCTGGGTTCGATTCCCGACATGGGTACAATGCGTGAAGCCCATTTCTGGTGTCCCCTGCCATGATATTGCTGGAATATTGCTAAAAGCGGCGTAAACCTCACTCACTCACTCACTATAAAAGGGAGCAGATCCAACATTAAGTCAGATTTAGTCCTGTTCACAAAGTCCAGGCTGTGATGTTACAGGTGATCCTTTAATTTAAAAAAGAAACGTTGCTATGTTGGAATGTTCTATGCGAGATAATTCATTCCTACAGCAGTCATATTAATCATTCCATGTTAAATTCATCCTCCAGTTAATGTCCACTTAGTGCATATTAAATCTCACAAATTAAACCTTTGCAAAAAATATTCTTTGTTACCCACAGTGTTAGAAATAACCAAGTTCATAAAATATGCATGTGTACTAGTGCAAATATCACTTCATGCGCACCAGTGTATTGATTCCATCATCCGGACGTCATTGTTGACGTCATTCGTATATTATTGTGATGAAAAGACGGAATGATGTCATACCAGAAACGGTGTCATAGCTGAAGATTGTTGATGTCATTTGGTCAAATTTTGGTTTTCTAGGACAGCGGTGGTGATCAGTGCGTTTTTCCCTAAAGGAGAGCTAAAATAATTAAGAAATAAGGGTAATAAAGAAATTATTACACTCACATGTGTGTCATACTGATTTTACAAACTTGTGTAATGTATTTCTCTTGCCCTCGCTTGGGTATTAAAAGATTTTCTGACACTCATTTTGTAAACCAGTTTGACACACATGATCATGTAATAATCCCTATTAAAGCTCATTTGCTTCTAAAGCATGATGGCAAGTGCCAGGTTTTAGGAGTAGTTACATCCTGAATATGAACTATTTCCCTACTGTCTCAAAATCATTCAAGTCCTATTGTGTTTGTCAAGTTCTGTGGGCTTTTTAATTTAAAAAAAACCAAACAACAGTGAGAACATTAAGGTTCAAGGGCTTGCAACACTTAATAGAATAGTAAATGTGTTCACATTTCATCAATTGTGCTATAGTCAGTTTCTCTATCAGCAGCCACCCATTCATCTGATGACATCTGTGGATATTGTGCATGTATGTTGGTGAGGGGGAGTGGGTGGGATGTTTGGATGTGTGGATGTTGTGTGTGGGAATGGGATGTTGGTGTGTGTGTGTGGATGTTGTGTGTGGGTGGGATGTTGGTGTGTGTGTGGATGTTGTGTGTGTGTGGGATGTTGGTGTGGATGTTGTGTGTGGGGATGGGATGTTGGTGTGTGTGTGTGGATGTTGTGTGTGGGTGGGATGTTGGTGTGTGTGTGTGGATGTTGTGTGTGGGTGGGATGTTGGTGTGTGTGTGTGGATGTTGTGTGTGGGTGGGATGTTGGTGTGTGTGTGGATGTTGTGTGTGGGTGGGATGTTGGTGTGTGTGTGGATATTGGTGTGTGGGTGGGATGTTGGTGTGTGTGTGTGGATGTTGTGTGTGGGTGGGATGTTGGTGTGTGTGTGTGGATGTTGTGTGTGGGTGGGATGTTGGTGTGTGGGAATGGGATGTTGTGTGTGGGTGGGATGTTGGTGTGTGTGTGTGGATGTTGTGTGTGTGTGTGGATGTTGTGTGTGGGTGGGATGTTGTATGTTTGGGGGATGTTGGTGTGTGTGTGTGGATGTTGTGTGTGGGTACGGATGTTGGTGTGTGTGTGGATGTTGTGTGTGGGTGGGATGTTGGTGTGTGTGTGTGGATGTTGTGTGTGGGTGGGATGTTGTGTGTGTGGGGGATGTTGTGTGTGGGTACAGATGTTGGTGTGTGTGTGGATGTTGTGTGTGGGTGGGATGTTGGTGTGTGGGAATGGGATGTTGTGTGTGTGTGGGATGTTGGTGTGTGGGTGGGATGTTGTGTGTGGGTGGGATGTTGGTGTGTGTGTGGATGTTGGTGTGTGGGTGGGATGTTGGTGTGTGTGTGTGGATGTTGTGTGTGGGTGGGATGTTGTGTGTGGGTGGGATGTTGGTGTGTGTGTGTGGATTTTGGTGTGTGGGTGGGATGTTGGTGTGTGTGTGTGGATGTTGTGTGTGGGTGGGATGTTGGTGTGTGTGTGTGGATGTTGTGTGTGGGTACGGATGTTGGTGTGTGTGTGGATGTTGTGTGTGGGTGGGATGTTGGTGTGTATGTGTGGATGTTGTGTGTGGGTGGGATGTTGGTGTGTGTGTGTGGATGTTGTGTGTGGGTACGGATGTTGGTGTGTGTGTGGATGTTGTGTGTGTGGGGGATGTTGGTGTGTGTGTGGATGTTGTGTGTGGGTGGGATGTTGGTGTGTGTGTGGATGTTGTGTGTGGGTGGGATGTTGGTGTGTGTGTGGATGTTGTGTGTGGGTGGGATGTTGGTGTGTGTGTGGATGTTGTGTGTGGGTGGGATGTTGGTGTGTGGGTGGGATGTTGTGTGTGGGTGGGATGTTGGTGTGTGTGTGGATGTTGGTGTGTGGGTGGGATGTTGGTGTGTGTGTGTGGATGTTGTGTGTGGGTGGGATGTTGTGTGTGGGTGGGATGTTGGTGTGTGTGTGTGGATTTTGGTGTGTGGGTGGGATGTTGGTGTGTGTGTGTGGATGTTGTGTGTGGGTGGGATGTTGGTGTGTGTGTGTGGATGTTGTGTGTGGGTGGGATGTTGGTGTGTGTTTGGATGTTGTGTGTGGGTGGGATGTTGGTGTGTGTGTGTGGATGTTGTGTGTGGGTACGGATGTTGGTGTGTGTGGGAGGGATGTTGGTGTGTGTGTGTGGATGTTGTGTGTGGGTGGGATGTTGGTGTGTGTGTGTGGATGTTGTGTGTGGGAACGGACGTTGGTGTGTGTGTGGATGTTGTGTGTGGGTGGGATGTTGGTGTGTGTGTGTGGATGTTGTGTGTGGGTGGGATGTTGGTGTGTGTGTGTGGATGTTGTGTGTGGGTACGGATGTTGGTGTGTGTGTGGATGTTGTGTGTGTGGGGGATGTTGGTGTGTGTGTGGATGTTGTGTGTGGGTGGGATGTTGGTGTGTGTGTGGATGTTGTGTGTGGGTGGGATGTTGGTGTGTGTGTGGATGTTGTGTGTGGGTGGGATGTTGGTGTGTGGGAATGGGATGTTGGTGTGTGGGGATGGGATGTTGTTGTGTGTGGATGGGATGTTGGTGTGTGGGGATGGGATGTTGTGTGTGGGGATGGGATGTTGTTGTGTGTGTGGATGTTGGTGTGTGGGGATGGGATGTTGTGTGTGGGGATGGGATGTTGGTGTGTGGGGATGGGATGTTGGTGTGTGGGGATGGGATGTTGTGTGTGTGGATGTTGGTGTATGGGATGTTGTGTGTGGGGATGGGATGTTGGTGTGTGTGGATGGGATGTTGGTGTGTGTGTGGATGTTGGTGTGTGGGGATGGGATGTTGGTGTGTGGGGATGGGATGTTGGTGTGTGTGTGGATGTTGGTGTGTGTGGATGGGATGTTGGTGTGTGTGGATGGGATGTTGGTGTGTGGGGATGGGATGTTGTTGTGTGTGTGGATGTTGGTGTGTGGGGATGGGATGTTGGTGTGTGGGGATGGGATGTTGGTGTGTGTGTGGATGTTGGTGTGTGTGCGGATGTTGGTGTGTGTGTGGATGGGATGTTGGTGTGTGGGGATGGGATGTTGGTGTGTGGGGAAGGGATGTTGTTGTGTTTGTGTATGTTGGTGTGTGGGGATGGGATGTTGGTGTGTGGGGATGGGATGTTGGTGTGTGTGTGGATGTTGTTGTGTGTGGATGGGATGTTGGTGTGTGGGGATGGGATGTTGGTGTGTGGGGATGGGATGTTGTTGTGTGTGTGGTCATGATGTTGGTGTGTGGGGATGGGATGTTGTGTGTGGGGATGGGATGTTGTTGTGTTTGTGGATGTTGGTGTGTGGGGATGGGATGTTGTGTGTGGGGATGGGATGTTGGTGTGTGGGGATGTTGTGTGTGGGTGGGATGTTGGTGTGTGGGGATGGGATGTTGGTGTGTGGGGATGTTGTGTGTGGGTGGGATGTTGGTTTGTGGGGATGGGATGTTGGTGTGTGGGGATCGGATGTTGGTGTGTGTGTGGATGTTGTTGTGTGTGTGGATGTTGTGTGTGGGGATGGGATGTTGGTGTGTGGGGATGTTGTGTGTGGGTGGGATGTTGGTGTGTGGGGATGGGATGTTGGTATGTGGGGATGTTGTGTGTGGGGATGGGATGTTGGTTTGTGGGGATGGGATGTTGGTGTGTGGGGATGGGATGTTGGTGTGTGTGTGGATGTTGTTGTGTGTGTGGATGTTGGTGTGTGGGGATGGGATGTTGTGTGTGGGGATGGGATGTTGGTGTGTGGGGATGGGATGTTGGTGTGTGTGTGGATGTTGTGTGTGTGGATGTTGTGTGTCGGGATGGGATATTGGAATGTACGGATGTTGTGTGTGTGGATGGGATGTTGGTGTGTGTGGGGATGGGATGTACGGATGTTGTGTGTGGGGATGGGATGTTGGAATGTGTGGATGTTGTATGTGTTTGGGTGGCATGTTGTTGTGTGTGTGGATGTTGCGTGTGGGGATGTGATGTTTGTGTGTGTGTGGGTGGAATGTTGGGATGTGTGGATGTTGTGTGTGTTTGGATGGCATGTTGGTGTGTGTGGGGATGGGATGTTGGAATGTGTGGATGTTGTGTGTGTTTGGATGGCATGTTGGGATGTGTGGATGTTGTGTGTGGGGATGGGTTGTTGATGTGTGTGTAGGTGGAATGTTGGGATGTGTGTGGATGGGATGTTGGCATATAGGTGGATGGGTTGATGGGTGTATGAGTGAGTTATGTGCATGTATGTATGTGATTATGTATATAGTATGGAGGCATGCTTATTTGGGCTGGGACAGGTAACATGGGCACCTGGGTCAGGTAGATCTTGAGTAGGACTCAGGTACTGACAGGACATTGTATAATGGATGTAACAATAAAAAATCTTTCATGGTTAAACAGCAAATCACTAAATAAGTGCATATGCATTAATGTCTTTCTGACGATGCACACACTTCTTATGTTAAACAGTTTGAATAAAGATAAAGGAACAGTCAAATTCAGTGAGGGCAAGATAATGTGCACTACCCCCTACACAACTGTAGTTTCTTGGAAAATATGTATTCATTATTCACAAAAAATATGGTATTTATTTATGATCTGAAAGTGAATCATGTACCTTGTAGTCTACAAATGTAATTGTGAAGGTCGGTGTTGAAGCGGGGATCCAGGTCGGATGGGGTAATATTGGTCGGTAACCCGGGTCATAAATTTTGCCTGGTCCCACCTAATGCATAGGCACACTAATGTATTGTGTTATTCATGTGGTGTATGAATGCAATAGGTTTGCATGCTTAAATGCTTATATTGATGTGGGTGCATTTGCATGTCAATGTGGGTGTATATGTAAATATGGTTGCACATAAAATTATGCATGTATAGATCAGATTTCTATGTGATAGTTTGAATGTGTTCGTGTGAGAGAGTGATCATACTGTTGGTGATTATACCTCGATTGATGAATGATATTATTATTGATTTCATTTCATATGATTTTGATGTTAATGCTTTACAGCTTTGTCTCAGGTCAAATATGGCCACATGTTGTTCCTTTTAGTCAGCAAGTATTGGTTCTCTTTTTATAACTGGTGACACATTAATAACCAATCGGGGCCATGGGGTAGCCATGTAAAAGCGTTCACTTCTCATGCAGAAGACCCGGGTTCGATTCCCCACATGGGTACAATGTATGAAGCCCATTTCTGGTGTTCCCTGCCATGATATTGCCCACTCACTCACTCACTCACTCACTCACTCACTCACTCACCCCCCCCCCCCCCCCCCGATGGCTGTCAACACGGGCTATCAGCTAACTGTGTGTTTAAAAGCTCCATTGGGAACCTTTTTTTGTGTTCCCTTTCACTAGTACGAGATATTAGTGTACTGTAACATAAGGATTGACAGGTATTGTGATGACGTGAGTGAAACTGAAGCTACAGAAAGACCTGGAAATATTTGACACAGTTGTGCAGCTAAATCATTCAGGAGGCAGCTGGTGTTGTATAACAGTTGTGGGAAAAGGGATTACGGCAACTTCATTCACAGAGGGTATTGAAAGCAGAGCAACTCAGTTATGTTGGAGAGTCCCATGAGCTATTTAAAAACAGGACATTGCTTGCTTTGTGTCCTTAAACATTGTTAGTACCAACACAAGTCATATATTAGTACAGCCCTTTCAGTGTTAAGGATCAGGTATTGAAAGTCAATGATGGTGAATTACTTTTATGCAAATGTTATCAATGAAATAATTGATGCAAGTCGCCATGCATACAAATAAACAACACTTTAGTGAACAATAGGTTCTGAAATTACAATAAGTGTCTATTGTTACATATGACATTAATCACAGGTCAGGGACTCAGGGAAATAATTTATGAGTTTTGTCTTGATCAAGTGTGCACGCGTAATTATATTTCTTCAAAGAATTGGTAAGTTGGTGGGTGAGAGTGAGTGAGTGGTGGTTCGGTAGATTTGGGACAGAAGGGTGTTTGATGGTGTTTGGGTGGAGGAGGGGGTAAGTGAGTGAGTGAGTGGGTGGGTAAGTTGGTTTGAGATGGGCGTGAGTGAGTGAGTGGGTGGGTGGGGGATTGGATAGGTTGTATGGGTGAGGGTGAGGGAGTATATAACTGACTCCAGGCTTGGCAAACTAGTGGTTGTCAACATGATCAGTGATCCACACGATGGTGTCACAATGACACATAATCAGCAGGTCATTGGATGCTCTAGTTGTCTCTAGCACCTGGCATGGGATACTGGGGTACTATTCTGTCTTGGAATCCCCAAGGAGATCCTCTTGCATGCCTGAGTGCTACAGTACTTGAGTGGTTCACCTGAAATATGACCTCCATGGTGACCGTTTTGCATCATTGTGGTGCCGTGAAACTAATTATCAGATCCCTGATCATGCCAGGTCCCACTTACTGGTTTTCCTGCACCAAATCCAATTACACACTTTGCAGGCTGCCATGACGAGGCTGATGGGACTGCTAAGTGAAGGATAAAGCACGACTCTGAGGTTATGGTCGACGAGGTTAAAGACCGAGGCAAAGCATTATATTGCCGATACCCGTTTGCCTTGGTCTTACTTCCTCGACCATAACCGAAGAGGAGTGCTTTATCTCACTTATAAAATGTCTAAATGCAAGAAAAAACAGAAAGAATTATAAAAACATCGAGATACCATATAGTGAAATAATACAGTGTGTCGTGGTATAAATAATTTTCGATCAGAGTGTGCAAGAGAAAAAATGTGCAGCATGGACCAAGTGGATTCATGGCATGTAAAATTGAACAAGTTTTCATCATCTGCCCCAGTGGCTCAGTGGGAAAACAGAGGGTTACAAAACTAATCACGATATGTGAGGTTGCAGGTTTGACTCCTGTCATCCATAATGAAAACTTTCATTTCTTGTCTTTGATTTTAGAACAATTGGCGTTTCAAACACCAAGTACATATTTCATCTGCTACTCATCAGGTCTTACTAGGAAAAAGTAAAACCTCATACCAGGTCTTACAAGGAAAAAGTAAAACCTCATACCAGGTCTTACTAGGAAAAAGTAAAACCTCATACCAGGTCTTACAAGGAAAAAGTAAAACCTCATACCAGGTCTTACTAGGAAAAAGTAAAACCTCATACCAGGTCTTACTAGGAAAAAGTAAAACCTCATACCAGGTCTTACAAGGAAAAAGTAAAACCTCATACCAGGTCTTACTAGGAAAAAGTAAAACCTCATACTCGGTCTTACTAGGAAAAATTAAAACCTCATACCAGGTCTTACTAGAAAAAAGTAAAACCTCATACCAGGTCTTACTAGGAAAAAGTAAAACCTCATACCAGGTCTTACTAGGAAGAAGTAAAACCTCATATCAGGTCTTACAAGGAAAAAGTAAAACCTCATACCAGGTCTTACTAGGAAAAAAAGTAAAACCTCATACCAGGTCTTACAAGGAAAAAGTGAAACCTCATATCAGGTCTTACAAGGAAAAAGTAAAACCTCATACCAGGTCTTACAAGGAAAAGTAAAACCTCATACCAGGTCTTACTAGGAAAAAGTAAAACCTCATATCAGGTCTTACAAGGAAAAAGTAAAACCTCATACCAGGTCTTACTAGGAAAAAGGAAAACCTCATACCAGGTCTTACAAGGAAAAAGTAAAACCTCATACCAAGTCTTACAAGGAAAAAGTAAAACCTCATAACAGGTCTTACTAGGAAAAAGTTAAGCCTCATACAAGGTCTTACTAGGAAAAAGTAAAACCTCATACCAGGTCTTACAAAAAAAGTAAAACCTCATACCAGGTCTTACTAGGAAAAAGTAAAACCTCATACCAGGTCTTACTAGGAAAAAGTAAAACCTCATATCAGGTCTTACAAGGAAAAAGTAAAACCTCATACAAGGTCTTACTAGGAAAAAGTAAAACCTCATACCAGGTCTTATAAGGAAAAAGTGAAACCTCATATCAGGTCTTACTAGGAAAAAGTAAAACCTCATACCAGGTCTTACAAGGAAAAGTAAAACCTCATACCAGGTCTTACTAGGAAAAAGTAAAACCTCATACCAGGTCTTACTAGGAAAAAGTTAAGCCTTATACAAGGTCTTACTAGGAAAAAGTAAAACCTCATACCAGGTCTTACAAAAAAGTAAAACCTCATACCAGGCCTTACTAGGAAAAAGTTAAACCTCATACCAGGTCTTACTAGGAAAAAGTAAAACCTCATATCAGGTCTTACAAGGAAAAAGTAAAACCTCATACAAGGTCTTACAAGGAAAAAGTAAAACCTCATACCAGGTCTTACAAGGAAAAAGTGAAACCTCATATCAGGTCTTACTAGGAAAAAGTAAAACCTCATACCAGGTCTTACAAGGAAAAGTAAAACCTCATACCAGGTCTTACTAGGAAAAAGTAAAACCTCATATCAGGTCTTACAAGGAAAAAGTAAAACCTCATATCAGGTCTTACTAGGAAAAAGTAAAACCTCATACCAGGTCTTACAAGGAAAAAGTAAAACCTCATACCAGGTCTTACAAGGAAAAAGTAAAACCTCATAACAGGTCTTACTAGGAAAAAGTTAAGCCTCATACAAGGTCTTACTAGGAAAAAGTAAAACCTCATACCAGGGAGACAAATGAAACATAGTCAAATAGATATTCATGTTCATAAGGTTGGATCTTTTGTAAGGCCAAAACAAAATATAGAACTGCATTTGTTCACAGGAGAACCAGATCAGCAAACCAGGTTTGCCTCCCTTTGATAGCGTAGTGTAGGTAACCAGGTATGTTCCAGCAGTTGACACAATCTCAGTCATTGATCTGAGTGATAGTAATAATAATTAAACTGGAGTCTGTCATTACCGTGACAACTTATGTGATAAATCAATTTGACAGCTATCAGACAAGTGTTATCGGTGCCGTGAGTGACAGTTAACTGAGGACACCACCAACAAAAGGAGCCTCCAAGGTCTTGGTAATAGAATTGTGCTCTGGGATGGAAAACGAGCAGGCTTGTGCTTGTCACTGTAACTGTGTTATAACACATTATCTGCTTATCAACTGAAGAAATACTCAACATTCGGAATGTAAGATTTCTTTCCACGGTAAAACTTCTAAAATGAAACTTGTCTACTAAATTTGAGAAATGTTGATGATACGGTGTTTTGTAATGTTTTGTAAAGGTTTCTGTCAAAGTATTTTTTAAAGCTGTCATAGAGATTTTGACTGGTTCATTGATGGAACAGATGGAATAGAAAATATTGGAGTTTTGAGTTTAGTATCACGAGGTAATAATACTGAATTCTGTTAAAACCAAAGCATGGTCCAAGACCTGATTTTTACTTCTTTTGATATTAACATCTTTAGTTATGTATTACTTCAACTGGATGGTGAGTCAGTAGATGTACACATGAAGTTCTCATCCATGAGTACTTTTTTATAATTTACTTGGAGCAATATTGACTTTGAGGATAATTAGTTTGTGCTTGAAATAGGTCTGTGTAGATCATAACAGCTGAAAATATATTTCAACAAATAATTCGGAAAGGATGTGACCACAAGATAGATATTTGATATTTTTTATTAAGAAACTTGATTTGAACACGGTAATTACAAAGTGACATTAAAACATAATTTTAAGTTACAAAGTACATGTAGTATGAATTGAATGTGTTTCAACTTTTCTATATTGTGTAAATCCATGTTTCACCCACCTGGTTGTCATGCCAACTTGGTTATAATGCCATATTTTTCTATGTATAAAAGGTAGCATAAAAACCATGTTCTACTGTATTCAGTCAAACGGTAGAACTGGCCCTGCATATAACACTTCAAATAAGGCTCAGTCATTGATGGTTTCTTTACAAGGAATTTCTTTAATTTATTCAAATGGATGCAATTGACTTGCAAAACTTATTGATTCTGAAGAAAAATGTAAAAGTTTTTCACATACATTTTATTTGATCTTCTTGCAAACTGCCTTTGATACTACAATAAATATTTTATAGATTTATTCATGAATTAATTTCGATGTTGTTGCAGACTGAATGATCATTTAAAGAAATCGTGATACATATTCTCATTGTCAGGCAAGATAACTTATATGTCTACTCAACAATATCTTTGGTCTTTCCTCCCATATGAAGCTTGCATGATGTGATACAACTGAAATACTGTCCAAAGTGCCATTAAGCCAAACTCACTCACTTAGTCATAAAACATTATCAAGCTGCGATTACTATCGTAACATGTGGAAAAGAAATATATCATGGTTTCAACTGAAAATAATTTCCTGCGAGAAAATATCAGGATCTTCAGGTTTTTAGCTCACCTGACTGAAAAAGTCAAATGGGCTTATGTCATGCTTGTCTGTTGTGCATTGTGTGTTGCGTCAAGTGTCATGCATCGTTCTTCATAAACATCATCTCAGAAACCACTGGACGAGTGATGGATACTGAAACTTTGCATACTTGTTCCCACTAATGATGTCACCAGACCCGTAAAGATCCGGGTTAGAATAGGCCTTCAGCAACCCGTGCTTGCCGTAAAAGGCGGCTAACGGGATCGGTCGGTCAGGCTCACTGACTTGGTTCATGCATGTCATCGTATCCCAATTGCATGGATCGATGCTCATGATGTCAATCACTGGATTGTCTGGTCCTGACTCGATTATTTACAGACCACCGTCATGGAATATTGCTGAGTGCGGCGTTAAACAACAAACAAACAAACAAACAATGATTTTGTGGTCTTCAAGGCAGTCATCAGAAAAAACTCTTTATGGCCAGGACCCGGCAGTTTTTGTACAAAATGCTATGAAGTTTGGCACATGTGTAGTTAGTTATGGGTCTCCACATATTTTCCGTTTGAGCATTGATCTACGCAAATGGGATACGAAGACATCCATCAATCAAATAAGCGAGCCTGATGACCCGTTCCTGTTAGTCACCTTTTATGACAAGCATGGATTGCTGAAGATCTTTGCAGGGCTTGAGTACTGATGAGTGAAGATGAAAGAGTGAGGTGTTGTCTAAAGTGCCATGATTTGCTGTTCAGAGTTGTGCCCCTTTGTCATACCACATTCAAATACTCATTAGTGGCCAGATTCACACTGATAATTATTGGTTTGTCAGTCTGTCATTTGTCAGCACAAACCTCTTGTATAAGCAATGATTTATGTTTTATTTGTTTGTTTGTTTGTTGTTTAACTCAACACTCAGCAATATTCCAGCTATATGATGGCAGTCTGTAAATAATTGAGTCTGGACCAGATAATCCAGTGATTAATATCATGAACATCGATTCACACAACTGGGATACAATTACATGCAACAACTAAGTTAGTGAGCCTGACCACCCGATCCTGTTAGTCACCTTTTACAACAAGCATAGTCGCCAAACATGGGTTGCTAAAGACTATTCTTACCCGGATCTTCAAAGGTACAATGCTTTATGTAGTAGCATTTTGGCAGCTATGCACTAGTATAGAATCTTTAAATTTCTAATTTCTAATTTGATACGATATCATATTTCCCTTTCGAATTGAGTGAGTATGATTTTATGCCTCTTTTAGCAATATTCATCAATATCACGGCGGGGGACACCAGAAATGGGCTTCACACATTGTACCGATTTGGGGAATCGAACTCAGGTCTTTGGTATGATGAGCTAACACTTTAACCACCGTCCCTTCCCCTTTGGAATGTATAGACATCACATAAGTAGTATTTATGATTACTTGCATTGTGCAGGGTTTCTGAGGAAGAATGTACCGTGTACTTAGGTACTTCGCGCTTATCATACACCCTGACTTATGAGAATTAGATGGACACAATGTGTGACCTGGCTGATTGCTTATCATCATATCATCATGTCCTGTTGATGAGGATTGTAGCTCAACCAGATTAATGTGGATTGGTTGTGGTCAATGTGTGACCTGGCTGATTGCTTGTCATGTCCTGATGATGGGTATTGTAGCTCAACCAGACTTATGAGGATCGGGTGGGCTCAATGTGTGACCTGGCTGATTGCTTGTCATGTCCTGATGATGGGTATTGTAGCTCAACCAGACTAATGAGGATTGGGTGTGGTCAATGTGTGACCTGGCTGATTGCTTGTCATGTCCTGTTGATGTGTATTGTAGCTGAGCCGGACTAATGAGGATTGGGTGGGCTCAATGTGTGACCTGGCTGATTGCTTGTCATGTCCTGTTGATGTGTATTGTAGCTGAGCCGGACTAATGAGGATTGGGTGGGCTCAATGTGTGACCTGGCTGATTGCTTGTCATGTCCTGTTGATGTGTATTGTAGCTGAGCCGGACTAATGAGGATTGGGTGGGCTCAGTGTGTGACCTGGCTGATTGCTTGTCATGTCCTGTTGATGTGTATTGTAGCTGAGCCGGACTAATGAGGATTGGGTGGGCTCAATGTGTGACCTGGCTGATTGCTTGTCATGTCCTGTTGATGTGTATTGTAGCTGAGCCGGACTAATGAGGATTGGGTGGGCTCAATGTGTGACCTGGCTGATTGCTTGTCATGTCCTGATGAAGTGTATTGTAGCTGAACCTGATAAATGAGGATTGAATGTGGACCAGTTCCTGGTGACATGAAACTGAGGCTAACTTGTGCATGGTCTCGGTTATTGCTGCCATTTACTGGCACACATGTAGCATGCTAATGATGTGAAATTTCACAGTGTATGAAATTATGATTGCCATCAAATTAAATGTTCTGATGTCATTGATCATTGTTACTACGGTGGGGGCACCGACTAAGGTGCCGCTATTCGCTGTGCAGAGTTGCGTCCCTTGGGCACGCCAGAAAGCTATTATTGGGGTTCGAATCCTGGTTCGCCCCGATTATGTTTCTAGGTTTGTCACCATGCCCATGCTTGTGGGTTTCACCAAAGAGGTAAGCGTCTGAGACCTGCATCGCTTTGGGCTTTCCTCCCACTTTAAGTTGACACGCCGCGATATAGCTTGAATACTGTTAAAAGCGGTGTTAAACCCAACTCACTCACTCACTGCTACATATGGTGTTACAAGCTAGCATCTGACCACATGCTTTGTGAAAAGAAAAGGGAATGAAGGTGACTTGAGTTGTGCATATGAAGGCCCAGGTAGCATAAGGTCATGTGAATGAATCACCATATTTGAGGCAGTTCAGGCTGTCAGTGCTGGAACCCACAACTTGGATTTTGTCAGCTCCATTGAAAAATTTGACTTGATGGAACTTTAATATTCTCAGCTTTTCTAACGAGTAATTTTGAAATGTCCTTAAAGTCAGAGTTGTTCATGAAATATTTATGTCTCACACCTAATAGACAGTGAGACTTTTAGAAGAGGGAAGAAATTTTACTCTGAGGGTGTTAAAACATCTTTGAGGTGTCCCAATCTAACTTGCCATGTTTTATTGATAAATTTGTGCTCAAAGCTTTTAGAACTATCATTGACTTTTTCAAAGTTCCCCAGGCGGCTGAGTTAGAGGGTTAAATTGAAATGCAGAAGAGATGTAGGTTCTCACAGAGGCTTTTGATGGGTGAAATAGCACCATTTACTATTGAAATCCTCTGTGAATGTGAAAATGAGGTGTGAGGAATGTAGGCAGGTGAGAAGGGCTCTGATTCATTCGGTGCCAACTTGTTAATGGAATGTAGGGAAGCAGCCATCGAACACTACTTGGTGATATATATTCTTGTCAAGGGAGGTAATGTAGGACTTGGAATTGATTGCACTGTTGTCAAATTACCAATTGAAGTTATCAGTTTTTAAATCCAAAGTGGCACAATACTTAATTTGTCAGGATTAGATGGGAGGGAATTGTAGGTTGCTGGACAGACGAGGGAGATCTATCTTTTTGGAGTACATGTATAAGTAACATTATGGTTTCTCTGTTGACTCTGAGAAGTCATAAAACTACGATTTTGCATGTGTTTGTGATGGGTGCCCCACTGTGGGGCGGGGAATGCTCACCATTTCGCAAACACCTGGTATCATCACCATTTTAGAGTGATTCATGGATGCTGCTCATGATATAGTCAGAATTGTACAATGGACACTGCATTTGGCAGAGATTTCTTATCAATGTGGTTTTGTCGCTTTTATTTATTTGAATGCAGGTTGATAAACCTTAAAAGGGCAGCAAAACGGCATATGAGCTTCTTGTTGCTATGTACTGAAATGTAGCACAATCGACTTTATACTGGGTCAAATGCACTTGATATTTCTGTGGCATATTTTAACCAAAATTGCACCAAGACTGCGACCACCCTGAACATGGGTCAGATTGAACACATCGTCAAATGGTCAAGCTACCCATCATTCATTCTCAATATCTGTTTGCATTGATCTGAAAAGATCCTTGTCTGAAAGTGAAATGGGTAGAATGTGAATTCATTTATAACAGGTATTTATTATAATGCAAATATACAAATACATATCTATTCAATATTTTTTTTAAATATATAAAACCCACAAGTTCATATTTTTTTTTTTATTGTTTACGTTCTACTATTTTTCATAGAATATTATGGATCCAATCATGAATTTGCAGACACTGATCATGGCTGGGTTTTAATGGAGTAATAAAGTTGAGATGGCGTAGAAAACTAGAACATTGGGTTGACTTGTTGCTTTCCAATAGCCGAGGGTCGAATTGAGCTGATGTACCTAGGTTTTAAATTCAATGTCATTATGATGTCACTATCACAACCATAGTTCAACATTTAATATTTAACGTTGATTCATCGTTGCATTTTGGTTGATCAGTGTCACAACCTAAACACAACCAATATAACCTATGATCACACGTTGCGTGCCTGCCGGATAGTTATATGAGAGTGGGTATATACCAGAGGTGTATTGGATACAGAGATGGCAAATACACAATTATCTTTGCATAATTTTGAAAAATAATTAAGTGAGTGAGTGAGTATGGTTCTACGCTGCCTTTAGCAATATTCCAGTAATATCATGGTGGGGCTTCAAACATTGTACCCATGTCAAGAATCGAATCCAGGTTTTCGGCGTGACAGGTGAACGCTTTAACCACTGGGCTACCTGACCACCCCCCAAAAATAACTATGCTGAAGACAGGCAAGGTTGAAGGCAGTGTACATTCTGACAAATATGGATAGGAGTAGGTAATAACATTTATATGAGAGCGTGTATACCCTAGAGTTGTGTCGGATACAGAGAGTGTAAATACAAAATCAACATTTTATCATTTTGAAACAATAATTAAGCAGAAATACAGAGTAAGATTATTGCTGCCATGTATTTGATAATGTCAATACAATTATGTGTACCTAAATGGGTTTGTTTGCTCATTGGAACATGAGCCATCTCTGTTTTGGCAATGCAAGGATCATATGGTTGATCTCTCGATTCTTAACATTTCATGATTCTGTCAAAAGAACTTGACCTTTTGTTCCAGATAGCTAAAAAACTGAAATTGAGCAAAAAAATAAGAGTGTGTTGTTTTTCTGTAGGTTTGGGGTTGTTATAAACATTTACATTTCAGACATTTTCTGTGACATCCAAACCACAGCTTGGGCCAATGAATTGAAACTTGGCATGTTAAGTGCTATTTCTTCATGTGCTGGTTCACATATTTTCACAGTTGTAAAACTTGAGTATCAGCAAATGATAACGTAAACGCCTGATGTAAAGGAAATATTGAGTGATTGTTAACTAAAAATGCTATTTCTTTTTCGGTTTTCCTTCTGAAACACACTTTTTGACTTCTGAATCTGAAAGTGACCATGAGTGGGAGTATTCTTTGATTGGAGTTACACGATATTGTATCATCTCCAAAAATGGTTGAGGAATGACAATGATCTCTATAAGTTTGCATTAGTATGGACTAAGAGCAAAACGCGTATGTTTGCTGGCTCTCTAGAATTTGACTTGTGCCTGGAAATCATCATTGACTCCATTGACAGAAAGGTGAGAACCACATGAGAAAAAATGAACTTTGAGAACAAACATGAATGATAAAAGAGTCCAGAAAAGAAGGTTTATCTGAGTTTTTCATCCTTGTGAGATGTTCAACCTTTAGGATGTACCACAAAGTTGTACAGATAGTGATCTTACTTCCATTACTTGGCATTGGCCACACACCAGTGTCCTTAAAGGGCTACAGTTGTCTTAAAGACCAACTACTCGTCCACTATGTTGCCCACCTATGATACCTTCTATGAAATTCGGGGGCACGGGTGGCCCAGTCGTCTGAGGCTCCGCGATTCCCTGTGCAGAGATACGTCCCTTGGGCACGCCAGAAACCTATGATTGTGGGTTCGAATCACGGTTCGCCCGGATTATGTTTCTAGGTTTGTCAGCACCATACCCGTGCTTGTTGGTTTCACCGAAGTGGTAAATGTCTGAGACCTGCATCACTTCGGACTTTCCTCCCACATTAAGCTGACACACTGTGATATAGCTGGCATACTGTTAAAAGTGGTGTTAAACCCAACTCACTCACTCACTCTATGAAATTCAGCATGTCAACACCAGAAAATAATCAGTCTTGATTATCTGCAGAAGCAGATGCCGTAGGCATAAATGGCCAAGTAGTGATAAAAACATAATATAATATGGGGAGTCATTAACTGTGGGATTGAACTACATCATAAGGTAAGTTAGTAAACAGAAAAAGTACTGTTGGAATGACTTGCATCAAACTTGCTATGACTGCCATTTTGCCCAAACCTCATTCCCCTTTATTTACTTGGTCATTTGGTCATGATATGTGTCCTGATCAATTGTGGGTCAGTTCCTCTGCTACCAACCACTCATATTTCTGGCTGATGATGCATTATGTTGGTGCATTGTTGCATTCACTCTCAGAGAAGTATAAAACTCTGCAAACAAGACTTGTCAATGTTTATAAAATCATTTTTTATCTACATATAGATTAGGGGACACATGTTGACAACATGTCTAGGGTGCTTGAAATGGGAAGAGTTACCTCCCTTAGGTGTGCCAGAATACTATTATCATTGGTTAGAATCCCCATTTCAACCTTGACTATGAGTCTTGGTTTGTAGCCACCATACCCATACTTGTAGGTACTTCAATGTTTGAAGACATATAAGGTCTGCTTTGAGTGTTCATGCCATATTCAGCTGACACGCCATGATATAACTGAAAAACTGTTCAAAGTAGTGTTAAATTTCCACTCGCACTCACTCACTCATTTACTCATTTACTCACTCACTCACTCACTCACTCACTCACTCACTCACTCACTCACTCACTCACTCACATTAGGCAAGATGCCTTTAATGTGGTGATAATATTCTGAAATAGTTAACGAAAGAAAAAGGTATTTCGTAGTAATAGGATTGTATATGAGAGTTTCCAAATGGTCTCTTTCTGGAGACAGGTTTTCTCAGAAACTACTGAAATTACACGGATGAAAGTTTGCATGCTTATCCATGAATACTTGATACTTCACTATGTTAAAAAATTGGTCCCTTAAATCATTTTTCCCCATTTACTTCAATTGCTACATGTTTTTAGATTTTGAGCATAAACAGGTACAGCCATTGATCCATGTTATTTTACAAAGTGCATGGTGTCTGAATACATGACACTTTTTATGGATAGCAACTTCTTTTTTTCTTTGTCACAAAGTTTCAGAGCTACTTCTTGCTCTCTCATTCACTTGATGAAGGAGCACGCAGTAGCTCTGAAACATCGTGACAAAGAATTAAAGAAGGTGCTATCCATAAGAAGTGTCATGTCTTCATGTTCTCCCAACTTCTTAATGCCTATCAAAGACTGCATGGTGTCTGCAATGGGGACACATTTCTCAGAAACTACTGAAGTTAACTTATCTAAGAGACACTTTTCAAGACTGAGTTCAGGAATTGGTGCCATAAGTTATTTTTGTGCAGAGAAGGGGCCTTTTGTGTGTATTAATTTCACATTTTATCATTTGTTCTGATGAAATAAGGCGACCCTAATGCCTATTTCTTCTGAAAGGTTTATAGGACTCTTTACTTATAGTTTATTTTCACCAAAATATCAACGAACAAAATTTTAATGTTTCCCATAACAGGGATAATGATAACGCTGTTTTCTTGTAACGATCCAACTTGTGCTTTTAGAATTTAATTTGAATTCTTGGGATTATAAATTGAGTTCAAGACAACCAAGAATTTGACACATTCAGTTTCACGCATTCAGGTTAAAATAGTGGTAAATATAGTAAGAGGTTGTGAGTTTGACATGAGGGGATTTGACACATTCTAGTTCCAGGCAAGGGAGTTGGACTCAGAGCTCCAGATAAGCTGCATATCTGCCTGAAGTACGCATCAGAAATGCAGAAATACGCAGTAAAATAAAATCCAAGCGTATCAAATACGCAACGAACATTACAGATACGCTACAAAAATAAAACTTGTGTGTATCATCAAAATATTGTGAAGTAACCCTGCGTATTCGATTAGCAAATCAGCAACTTATTTTGAAATTATAAACGGGCATTCCGTCAACCTTGCCAAACTCCACGATGACAGTTACATCATGATCATTTGCCATCACACTTTCTTGTGGAAGTATCGTGGTATTTTTGAGTTCTATAAAGCTCACCCACACGACACCAGTTTGCAGGGACTAGATGAATAGTGTTTTTAAATATTTAACTTAAATACTCACATGTGTAAAAACTAGTGGGTAACAGAAATTTGAATACCCAGATAGAATTACTGATACCCAATGATTTTAAAATGCATGGGTAAAATACCCACAACACCAAAAGCTTTTCTGGAGCTCTGTGGACCGTATGGAATTACAATAGAACTAACATGCGTGGAAGGATAAAGAGACTCTGACCATGGGGACAAACCTTGGGTATTTGTTAACGTATACCAGATTTACTGCCAGTGAAAGGATCTGTTTCATCCTCCAGGGTCGCAGAATAGGGTAGTTTTGTTGTGACCCATAGTATTAATCATGTTTATTACCTACGAAGGCAAACATAATCGGGGTGCATAAAACTTGTATGTGCCCCAGAGTTATATCATGTCACAGGACAATAGGTATTGTTTCCATCAACCGGATGACATTGTTAACGTCATTTGAATCTTCTTGTGACTTGAGGTCAGAATGACCTCACGCTAGAAACGACGTCATATCTGAAGTTTGGTGAAGTCATTTGACAAATTGTGGTTCCGCTGCTGTTGCGATTTGCTGTCCTTGTAAGCAAACACTAAAACTCATCTCTGTATGTAGACATCTTCTTTGGTAATAAATAGAACATTATAGTGTTTATGTCATACTATGTTTACGACACGAGTGCCTAAATTCCGGTATTTCCCTCACCATCTCTCGGGAAATACCAGATTTTAGGCATTCATGTCATGAACATAGCATAACATGAACACTCACATAATATCCTTATTTACTGCATGCAATTGTCTTTGTTGCTACTCAGACACTGTTGGGGGTATGTTTGACTACATTTAGTACCACACTGATAAGTATTTATTGTTATAATCACCATCCGATTGCTCTCATTTGACTTAAGATTCTGTATATAGGGACATGCTCCAGTCATCACATCACATGTTTACTATCATGCTTGACTTGTTACCCATGTGGGATTGCATTTATGTGCAGGAGGTGTGCGAAGTTGCTTTGATATTGGATTGAAAGAATATGTTTAAAAATTGTTCATTTTGCAGAAAATCTTACTTGAATGTCATATATATGATAAAATGTATAAAGTATTCATTGAAAAACCAAGGCTTCTGAGGCTTGTTATTAAGTCCCTGTTTCTGACAGTTACGGACATATTATGTCAGTTTTATGATATTATGTATTATCTTGATTAGCAAAGTATTATTTCAGACCTACTGAAGTAAGTCATGATGAATACCTGATTCTGAATGAGGAGGTATGCGAGTACATTTGCAGATCTTGCAATATCCCAGCATCAGGCTGCATCATTTACGACAAGTTTACATATATATGCCACATTAAGTGTGGGGATTGCATGCAATATCTCTTTCGGGAATATCAGTGATATTGCTTGTGAATTGCACATACTCTCTTACGACTTGTTAATATTTTACTCTCGCAGTTCCCGACCAAACCCAGTAGCACGTGTTCATCCCATGGTAGTTGTTGTGGATGAAAATTGGAAATCACCCACCGAAAAAGAATTTATATGTATGATTGATTTCCATTACTTTTATAAAAGGGCTGCTTTATTGTTTCTGGAACACATAAACTGTCATGCATGTTACTGTTCAGTGAAAGAGTCAATGGAAAATGGGAAGATAGCCCATTACAAGTCACGTTTTTTGTCAGCAGCAATGGACTGATTAAGTGTTTATATGAAACCAGGCTTTCCTGTCAGCAGTCCTATCATAACAGATATTCAACAGATATTCATCAGCCGTCTGTGACTTGTGTATGTTTTCCATTACGGGAACGATGATGACTTTGGGTACGTCTGGCTTTGTGTGAATATTATCAAGTCACAGAGTTGCAGCCTTTGTTCATTTCTACTGTTTTTGACATGAAATATGAATCAGTAACGTTGTTATTCTCAAAACAGGGTGCATTTTAAGATTATGTTAGATCTTTGTACATTGTTTGGTTTTCATGGTAAACATATCTGCAGAGAATCAGGTGAAGAGTATAGGCCCCAGTACCCTATGGTTGTTGTAGTGAGTGAGTGGAGTTTTATGCCACTTTAAACAGTATTCCAGTTCTATCATGGCAGGACAGCTAATGGGGGAGGAAATTCCAAAGTGATGCACATCTCACACTTTTACCATGTTGGTGAAACCACGCACACAGGTATGGTGCTGACAAACCGAGAAACATAATCTGGGTGAACATACGTTTCTGGTGTGCGCAAGGGACACAACTCTGCACAGCGAGTTGTGCCTTAAACGACTGGACCACCTGTTCCCACTATGCCTGTTGTAAGAAGAAATGAATGGTCAGGTTTGGCGCATGCATGACATTGTGCTCCAGTAGTATGTTTTTTTCACATGTTTAGTCACTGGGCTGGAATACGTGCATACTACTATCATGTTATAACATTTATACAAAGTTCTCATATAATAATTAGATCCACAACAAGGGCTTTTATAAGTTATCATTGTGTAACATTTATACAACATTTCATATAATTATAGTTCAGCAAGTAATACATATCAACAGGTAAAATGCATCTACAAGATATCAGTAGTTTCAGTTATATACTCACATGCAAAAGAAACACAAGTGGTTTTAAGCAAATAGGTAACAAACACAGAACCATAAATTGATACGAGTTTTAGCATGTAGTGAAGCCTGATGGTTATATCAATATTTTAGGTTGCATTTTGGAAGCCCCGAGTAAAAACGCTACATAAAAAACGAATCGCCAAAATGCACCATTTCTCGCAAAATCGAAAATGCATGAACTGTCACGAACTGTAGTGGGTATAAAACTGTGGCCGATTCTTGGACCTACCACTCCTTGGTCAACAATGCCATGCCTAACTCAAATTCAGAGAAACCAGGCTATCGGATGTTTGGAAGCTGGAGAGTCTGTCCAAGATGTTGCCCGTCATTTCAACATTAACGTAACCACAATTTACTGTCTCCTGCATCGATACAATGCTACACAGACCACAGATGACCTTCCTTGGAGCGATCGTCCTAGGGTCACCACACCTCGACAAGATTGGCAGATTACCCGTCAACACCAGCGACATCCATTCCTAACTGCAAGTGAAAGTGCTCAACAGACCATAGGAACACATAATCGACACATTAGCCGGGACACTGTGATCCGCCGTCTCCGTTCCAACAACCTCAGATGTCGCCGACCAGCACGTCGTCCTGTTCTCCAACCACGGCATTGACAAGCACGACTTCAGTGGGCACAGGGTCATCGCAATTGGCGTCATCGTGAGTGGAGGCGTGTCATCTTCTCTGATGAAAGTTGCTTTTGTGTCTCCCATGGAGATGGAAGAGTCAGAATTTGGCGCCGTCGAGGTGATCGTTTCTCTGAGAGAAACATTGTGGAAAGGGATCCATGGGATGGACCTAGCATCATGATATGGACAGGGATTGGACTTAATGCGAGACTTGGACCCATGTGCTTTCTGAATGTTGGTCAAGGTCGGGGACACGGCGTCACTGCTCAGCGTGTGTATCGACCAAGTGATCAGACCCCACGTTGTTCCATTTTTTGCACAACATCAACAACACATTTTCCAGCAGGACAATGCTCGTCCCCATGTTGGCAGAGTTACCATGGCCTTTCTGCAACAACACAAGGCCACCCCCTTAGCCCTGATCTGAACACCATCATACACTTGTGGGATGAGGTTCAAAGGCGTCTGCACAATGTGCGCCCAGTCCCTACAACTGCCGATGAACTACGCACAGCTGCTCTGGATGTGTGCAGGAGGATCCCTGTGGCCTTCACAAATCGTCTGATCCACTCATTGTACAGGAGATGTGTGGCAGTGATCAATGCTAATGGTGGTCACACCAGGTATTTACTGACATTTTGGGTATTGACCCGAAGTTGTGCAAGCCCTTAACATTTGAAAAAAACAATTATATCATCTGCCTTTTAATCCATTAAACTGTCTTCAGTCAAATTTTTGTCAATCTTGCCCTATTAGTATTTCTTGTCTTTACTTTTGAAAATAGATAACATGTATACTGCATACTCGGCTTGCGTTTCTTTTGTGTGTGAGTATAGTTTTTAGATAGATGTTAGCCTAAGATAACTGCAACCCAACAAAAGTCAACATAGTTTAATAGATTTATAGCTTTTAGATAAATACTAGCCTAAGGTAACAAGATAATCATGATAATCTCTTTCCAAGCACCCAGTAAATATGTCAAGATGATTAGTGCCAGTCCAACAGGATTAACAGGATTAAGTATTCCCCTCTGTCTAGCCATTCATTAACCATAGGGCACACCCCATCGTGTATCAACCAATCATATTCCTTTTGATTGTTCTAAGTTTTGTTAAATACATACAGAAGCAAAATGTTAAACAGAAGGGGTTTGATGCTCATACCAAGCAGACCTCTCTCCCACAGCCCAGAGGGTTGTATGAACAAAACCTTCTAAATGGCATGTTGGTTTTCTTGAGGGAATTAGACAGCAAAGAGCCAGAGTCACAGGAGACTAATCACAATCCCACAGCCCAGAGGGTTGTACCGACTCTCTGTGGCACCCTCAGCTATATTCTAAGACATTGTAAATTGTTCTTGTAAAGAGTCATCATTCATGTGCCAATTCATGTGATGCCATGAACAATTTGTTTGAAAACATTTACAATACCAAAATTAGAATGGATCCCACCTCACAAAATTGGATGAAATCTAATAATTTCTGAATTAATGAAATGTTCCTAAGCAATATACATATTCCTTCTCTGGATTGTACAGCGACAAAACCCTTTCCATATTCAATAGAAATCTCTGCATAAAGCAGAGTTGATTGTACGATTTCGACTGTATCATGAGCATGTGTTTATGCATCACTGTCACATAGTGAGGATACCAGGTGTTCGCGAAGGAATTGGCTATTTGATTGTTATTGAATGATATCAGATCATCGATATACCTGAAGCCTTAGTTACACTTCTAGGCCAAATTACCTTGTTCTGACTGTCAATCTGAACAGTCTGAAATTCCGATTCATATGCACAAAGAAACAGATAAGCAAGAAGGGGAGCAAAACTGGTGCCCACAGTGATGCTTTTTTCTTGCCTTTATGTCTTACCCCCAAATTTTAAATAGATGTTATCAATGAGGAAGTCCAGGATTTCACATGTTGTTTTCTTAGTAAACTTCAGATAGCATTTGCTTTCATTTTTCACAAATTGACCCGAACCTCTGAATATAGATACCTAACTGTATCTGTGAACACTACGTTTTGTAACCAAAAAAAACATGGATCAAGGAATGAAGTTTTAAGTTTTCAAGAATCCACATCGTGTCATCATAAGATCTTGTCAACATTTGGAGAAATCATTGTCATATATAATTGATAAGCGAAAGTGATTTGACTACATATCAATTTCACGGATGCTGGGCATGCTTCCCTTGACAATGCATCTTGAGTTACAAGACTCTCATCGCAGAGTAAGTAATGTCAACTGATATTAACAAGACAAGTATACACTCTTCAGTCTCAGACAGTAGTGATTCTATTAGCGGTGGAAGTTCTAAAACCACAATTAATTACATTTAGAAACTGATCCCTTTTGAAAGGCCCTGACTTGTATATTCCATGATAGATATTTCAACTGACGTATTATCAGCTATAATTAAATGAGAGTGGTATTTCATGCTGTGGTTATGCCATGGTTTTGTCGGTTGCAGCAGTGCTGCGATGGTTCTGGCAAGGACTACAGAGCTGACAGTAATTACAGTCCAACATGACATGGCTGTGTACTTTTCCTAAACTGACGCGATGAGTAGACATGTTAGTATCTTGGCCTTCACTTGGATGACCTTCAAATAGTGTGAAAACAGTTACTTTGGGGCCTTAAAATTGAACTTCAAAGGAGAGTTGAAAAATGGCTTATGTAGATGTTTGAAGTTGATTTTATGGAAATTAGAACATTTGCCAATCCAACTTTTACTTTATGAAAGATTGTTGAAAACTAACAAGATGACAAATGTTTATATATTCATTGAGGCACACAGGCACATACACACAGGCACACACACACACACGCACACGCACACACAGGCACACACACACAGGCACAAAGACACACACACACACACACACACACACACACACACACACACACAAAGAGGGACAGAGGTATACACACACAGGCACAAAGACAGACATATACACACAGGCACACAGAGGCACAAAGACACACACAGACAGGCACAAACACAGAGGGACACACAGGCACAAAGACACACACACATACAGAGGCCCACACACAGGCACAGAGACACACACACACACGAAGAGGCACACAGCACAAAGACACACACACAGGCACAAACACAAAGACACACAATGAGACACAAAGGCACTCACACAGGCACACACACAGGCACAAAAACACACACACGCACAGGCACAAAGACACACACACACAAAGTGGCACATAAGCACACACACAGGCACACATACAGGCACAGAGAAACACACACACACAGGCATATATTCATAGAGGCACACAGGCACACACACACACACACACACACAAAGAGGCACCGAGGCACACACACAGGCACAAAGACACATACACACAGGCACACACAGAGGCACAGATACACACACACACAAAGAGGCACACAGCACAAAGACACACATATACACAGATGCACACACACAAGCACAAAGACACACATATACACACAGGCACAAAGACACACACACAGGCATAAAGACACAGGCACACACAGGCACAAAGACACATATACACAAAGACACACACAGGCACAAAGACACAAACACACAGGCACAAAGACACAAACACACAGGCACAAAGACACAAACACACAGGCACAAAGACACACATACACAAAGACACACACAGGCACAAAGACACAAACACACAGGCACAAAGACACAAACACACAGGCACAAAGACACACATATACACAAAGACACACACAGGCACAAAGACACAAACCCACAGGCACAAAGACACAAACACACAGGCACTCACACAGAGGCATGCACACAGGCACAAAGGCACACACACAGAGGCACAAAGACACTCACACAGGCACAAACACAGGGGCACAGAGGCACACACAGAGGCACACACAGAAGCACACACACACAGGCACAAAGACGCACACAGGTGGACACACACACAGGCACACACAGAGGCACATAGACACACACACACATACAAACTCACTCAAAAGAAATGCAAATAAAAGCGACAATTAGTAACAATTATCACCCTAGACTAGCAAATTAATGTGGATTATCTTTCTTGTTGATTATTCTGTGGCTGTGGCAGCAAAGGATACAAGCCTGACTTATTGTAGCAGGGCTGGTTGAGATAGCAACACAGAGGTATTATACAGTTAACCTGGAACAGTGTAATGGATCACTTGAACAAGGCAGGTAAAAATTTAATGTGTTCGTCACTCCTTAGACTGAATCATAGGATTACGTAAAAGTCAGCAGTCAACAAGTGCTGAAACATGCATGCAAGGGATGGTTCAGGGAACAGTCAAGGGAAATTTACTGTCTGCATGCGAAACACAGGGTGTTGAGACAGATTTCGTTAAAATACACTCCTACATTTGGAGCAAGGACAAGGGGAGCCAGTGCATGATTGATCAAGCTTGATTGGGTGTTTAAGGTTGCAGAGTGTTGCTTGTTTTTTTTAACATCGTGCAAATGAAACTCGCAGCATGCAAGTGGCTCATTTTCCTGTCATTCATGCATCATGTTTGATGATGAGTTAGTGAGTCATTTGGGTTTAATGCCGAATAGTATTCCAGTTATGTCACGGTGTGACAGTTTAATGTGTGCAGAACGCCTGAAGTGATGCTGGTCTCAGATGTTTATCACTTTGGTGAAACCCACAAGCACAGGTATGGTGCTGACAAACCTAGAAACATAATCAGGGCAAACTGGGCTTTGAATCCACATTAATAGGTTTGGTGTGCCCAAAAGGACACTTCTCTGCTCTACTCTGCACTGCAAATTGTGGCACCTTAGATGACTGGGGCACCAGTGCCCCCTATGCTTGTGTAAAAAGGCAAGAATGGTACGGTTTGGCTAATGCATGACAATGTGCCCCAGTAGTGTGGATGGTACATGCCATTGTCCCCAGTGGTGTGGATGGTACATAACATTGTCCCCAATGGTGTGGATGGTACATGACATTGTGCCCCAGTGGTGTGGATGGTACATGACATTGTGCCCCAGTGGTGTGGATGGTACATGACATTGTGCCCCAGTGGTGTGGATGGTACATAACATTGTCCCCAATGGTGTGGATGGTACATGACATTGTCCCCAGTGGTGTGGATGGTACATGACATTGTGCCCAGTGGTGTGGATGGTCCATAACTTTGTGCCCCAGTGGTGTGGATGGTACATGACATTGTGCCCCAGTGGTGTGGATGGTACATAACATTGTCCCCAATGGTGTGGATGGTACATGACATTGTCCCCAGTGGTGTGGATGGTACATGACATTGTGCCCAGTGGTGTGGATGGTCCATAACTTTGTGCCCCAGTGGTGTGGATGGTACATGACATTGTGCCCCAGTGGTGTGGATGGTACATAACATTGTGCCCAGTGGTGTGGATGGTACATGCCATTGTGCCCAGTGGTGTGGATGGTACATGCCATTGTGCCCAGTGGTGTGGATGGTACATGACATTGTGCCCCAATGGTGTGGATGGTACATGACGTTGTGCCCAGTTGGTGTGGATGGTACATGACATTGTCCCCAATGGTGTGGATGGTACATAACATTGTGCCCCAGTAGTGTGGATGGTACATGACATTGTCCCCAATGGTGTGGATGGTACATGACATTGTCCCCTGTGGTGTGGATGGTACATAACATTGTGCCCCAGTGGTGTGGATGATACATGACATTGTGCCCCAGTGGTGTTGATGGTACATGACATTGTGCCCCAATGGTGTGGATGGTACATAACATTGTGCCCAATGGTGTGGATGGTACATGACATTGTGCCCCTGTGGTGTGGATGGTACATGACATTGTGCCCAGTGGTGTGGATGATACATGACATTGTCCCCAATGGTGTGGATGGTACATAACATTGTGCCCCAATGGTGTGGATGGTACATGACATTGTGCCCCAGTAGTGTGGATGGTACATGACATTGTCCCCAGTGGTGTGGATGGTACATAACATTGTGCCCCAGTGGTGTGGATGGTACATGACATTGTGCCCCAGTGGTGTGGATGGTACATGACATTGTGCCCAGTGGTGTGGATGGTCCATAACTTTGTGCCCCAGTGGTGTTGATGGTACATGACATTGTGCCCCAGTGGTGTGGATGGTACATGACATTGTGCCCCAGTGGTGTGGATGGTACATAACATTGTGCCCAGTGGTGTGGATGGTACATGCCATTGTGCCCCAGTGGTGTGGATGGTCCATAACTTTGTGCCCCAGTGGTTTGGATGGTACATGACATTGTGCCCCAGTGGTGTGGATGGTACATGACATTGTGCCCCAGTGGTGTGGATGGTACATGACATTGTCCCCAGTGGTGTTGATGGTACATGACATTGTGCCCCAGTGGTGTGGATGGTACATGACATTGTGCCCCAGTGGTGTGGATGGTACAGGACATTGTGCCCCAGTGGTGTGGATGGTACATGGCATTGTCCCCAGTTGTGTGGATGGTACATAACATTGTGCCCCAGTGGTGTGGATGGTACATGACATTGTGCCCCAGTGGTGTGGATGGTTCATGACATTGTGCCCCAGTGGTGTTGATGGTACATGACATTGTGCCCCAGTGGTGTTGATGGTACATGACATTGTGCCCCAGTGGTGTGGATGGTACATGACATTGTGCCCCAGTGGTGTGGATGGTACATAACATTGTGCCCCAGTGGTGTTGATGGTACATGACATTGTGCCCCAGTGGTGTTGATGGTACATGACATTGTGCCCCAGTGGTGTGGATGGTTGCACCTGTTTACAGTCAATTGATTGAGTGAGTGAATGAATGTCCTTTCATGTCAAAACTGCAATTTAGCTTGTATACAATGAAGTAGATGTACATGGTCCATACAAACTACTGGTCAAAGGTTCAGATCCAGATTACTTCCTGTGCAGGGTTTCCTTACTTGTGTTTACATTTGGAGCAAATGATGCTTTGATGATATAGTGTATAAAATTCCCCAAAAGTCAGACAACCAGACTGGCAACATTGCTAAGTTACCAGACTGGCAACATTGCAAAGGTACCAGACCAGATAAAATGTTGCCAGTCCAGAATTTTTTAGGCTCACGAAGAACACGAACAAAAGAGTAAATGTAAAAATAGTACTGTTGAATGTTAGTTCTCAGAAACTTACAACAAACTGGTGGATTGTCAACTTAGTAACTTTAAACCCCGACCATCAAATGTGCAACTTTTGAAAACTGACTGTCTGTCAGCAAAACAGACCTTCTTTGACTGTCAGACAGGCAGGTATTTTTAACACTGATGGACACACATTTTGTATTGAAAACAAATTGCCCCTTCAGGTATGCCAGGTGAAGAAATCTTTATTGTTGACTAGTTGTGACAGGAATACCACAGCGTCTCAGACGTCAAAGGACTAGATGAGAAATTAATCACAATGATCTTTCTTAAATTTCAGGCTACTTTGCTATTTATTAATTGCTTTAAACCTCTCACTCAAAGGATACTTTCAAATGATATGTCATTAGTTTAGCTTTGAGGAACAATTTTGACATTTGAATCTTCTGTTCAAGTAACATTAGGGGCACTCTGATATTTGCTTAAAACTTAGCATGAGAGATAAAGACATAATAAAAAGTAAAGACTAACAGAAAACGTGTTGTTTACAGAATAGGTGGACAGATTCAATGGTAAATAAATACTGTGACCACAGTTATAGGTGCATACAATAGGGCCATTTTCAGATGGAATAATTCATCAGTGCCAGTCAAATGAACACAAGTGGCATCAACAGATTAATGAAATATGCATTATTGCCATGGATAGATTCAAACAAACATACTGGTATGCCACAGTTGATGGGCATTGAGCAAATGCAGTGTGGTTGAAATATGAGAAAGACGATGTGCTGAGGCAGTTATGTAATCGTGTGCTGCTAGGAGCATCTATGTTCACATTCTGGGCAGAATAGAGCCAAGTCCCCATACTCCTGGTAGAGATGACTGACATGAAGATCGGGGGGTCACAATCCCCAGTACAGTAATATTGTGCCACCTCATCCCAATAGTGTGGATCATGATGCTAGTCATAAAGAGGCGACTAAAAGGATCGGGTGGTCAGGTTCACTGACTTGGTTAATGCATGTCATCGTATTCCTATTGCATGGATCAGTGATCATGATGTCAATCACTTGATTGTCTGGTCCAGACTTGATTATTTACAGACTGCCATCATATAGCTGGAATATTGCTGAGTGCAGCGGTAAACAACAAACAAAACAAACACATATTACTCATGCAACACCAGGTTTTCCTAACCCAGACTGGGGTATTAGAGATACCTGTGATATAGGTTAAACTGAATATTGGTATAAAACAACATTAACTCACTCACTTAGCACACAGTTGTAATTGTCCTACATATAAAATGGCAATACTGTAAGTCATGACATGATCTATGTGGTCATATTCAAGCCTCCCTTCTCCAATAAGAATAGTAATTGGTACTGTCACAAGGGCAATATCCCTGACTGCTGTGGTCACTGGGGCCAGGCTGGATGTCTAGACAAAGGACTAAATTAGTCCTCATCTTCCTGTAATCAAAGTCTGTGTAAGATCCTAGGTCCTGTTTGCACCAGAGAATGACCAAACCTCAGAACTTTAATGCATTTATGCCTTTGAGAAGTGTCATGAGAAATATATGGGTCTATGAAAATGTTTGATAGTGATAAATCAATATTCAGCATAGAAGGAATCACAGAACTGTCTGTGACAATGCTTGCTTGTCTATATCTGAAACACATTTAGCTGAGCTTTCTCGATTGAAAAAAATAACGGGTCTTGGATAATAAGTTTATGAGGAAGAGGTCACACTGCTTTAGTCATGACGCAGGCGTAGTCAACCATTTAAATACAGTGAAAACACATGAGCCCATTTATCCGGAAACTCCACCTTCCGTACGATCACTGCTGGGAATGCTCACATGAACACACACAGATATTACTCTGCAACCATGAGTAATTAATCTGGACATTTCTTAATCTTGATAATTTCAGTGAAAATGCTACAATGTGGATTAACAGGGTTTCGAGCCACCTGAATTGTTGCCAAAA
The DNA here is from genome assembly GCF_023055435.1 of Haliotis rufescens. Classification (NCBI taxonomy): domain Eukaryota; kingdom Metazoa; phylum Mollusca; class Gastropoda; order Lepetellida; family Haliotidae; genus Haliotis; species Haliotis rufescens. The sequence continues at coordinate 6,302,018 of NW_025964223.1, read as the reverse complement.
CATTAATAGTTTCCAGGTTAACAATTTAATTTGTGGTTGCATGTGTTTGTGACAGGCACCTCCACTGGGGCAGGATACACTCACCCTTTCGTGAACACCAGGGGCCACTTGCACAAAGCAATCATAGCGAGAAGACAATCGTAAGCCTATGTTAAAGTATGGGAGTTATGATCATCCTAGCGCTAAGATCGCTTTGTGCAAGTGGGCCCTGGTGTCATCACTATTTGAAAGTGATTCTAAACAGATACTTATGATATAGTTGGAATCATACAATGAACTCAGCTTTTAGCATTTCATATTTCTTCTTCTTTTTTAGTTATTTGTCTTTGATTTACTGATGACATGATCACAAGGATTGTGTATTGTTGCATGAATTTGGAGTCATGAGACACACACCTGAATGTGCATCTGAGGCTTGATAATGTATATGCACATGTAGCAGGGCGTGGAGTCATCCTACAGATGACATCCTTAACTTGTCAGCTTGCTGACGGGGTTAACCTCTTTGGTCATGTGGACAAGGCGTCCGACCTCGGATCAGAAGGTCCGTGGTTCGAATCCCATCACGGGACTCGGAAATTTTATGGCCGCTACATTGGCGCCCAACGTTGGGGTGAGCATATTCATATTAGATTTGAGCAAAATAAGCCTCAGTACCCTACTATGCGGCCCGGGACGTGCCTTCTGTTGATGGGGGAGTATGTAGCAGGGCGTGGAGTCATCCCACAGATGACATCCTTACCTTGTCAGCTTGCTGATGGGGTTAACCTCTTGGGTCATGTGGACAAGGCGTCCGACTAGGAATGTTCGTGGTTTGAATCCCATCACAGGACTCGGAAATTTTATGGCCGCTACACACATAAGATGTATTGCAGGAACTGGGCAAAATATGGCACAAGAAGGGTTGTTATTACGTATATCAAAATATATTTTGAAGGTCTAGCAACAAAGTGTTAGATCATAACTGTAATAATTCTTTATTATTGGTTCTGTTGATGTTGGTGAAGTGGTCTGGTGACATTTACATTGCAGTGGTACTTTTCATTTAGTCTAAGGGCAAATGGCATATGTTTAATATATGTCACTGGATTGAAAAAACAACGGATTGATACAGCAGTGAGGCCCTTTGTAAGCCAGTTGCAGTTTTGATTATTTTTAGTGGATGTATCATCTGCTCATCCTGCAAACATGTTGTAATTCTTGTGAACTGCAATGTAGAAATTGATCAACATGTAGATTTTATTAAAAAAATGTTGCTCATTTCATGTTATCACGGGAGAACCACTATTAAAAACATTAGGTGTTAGAAGTGTACCCTTTTTCTTCAAACGCCATGTGGTTCTATGAGCTTTACTCAAGGATCAATTAGCTGATATTTCTTTGCTGCCATGGCCTTGTATGATGTTCTTTTACCTGTGTCCTACATTTTCAGTTTTTCACATCACCAAACAAACCTGGACACACATTAATTTAATTTTCAAAGACACTTTGACAGAGGACAAGTAAAATAGAACACAATTATTTGACTGGTTTGCTTTCAAGCTTCCTATTTGTCTTGTGGCATCATATCGGCCACTCTGAAATGGGTCTTAAGTGTGGTTTGGAATTCGTTACACTGAAAGGCAGCGCTATGATTTGATGTGTTTCTTGCTTTCAAAGGATGTCAATTATTACCTCCAACAGAGTGTGATGTTTCTTTATTCTACAACTGATTTGCTGTTCAAAAAGCTACTGTAGGTTCAGTTCATGTGGTATTGAAAGTTTCTGAATCTGAGTGAGTGTTTTAAACAAATCAAAGAAATACTGACAGGTGTATAAATAAAATACTAGCACGACTAAGCAGTACCACCTAAAATGCACATTAATTAGTTTGGATCAAGGTCTCAGTAATAACCTGTCTTGGGAAATTGAAATTGTAATCCTAATCCCTTCATCTTTAGAAGAAAAAAGGTTGCTATGGCAACCCTTCAAAAGCAGTCAATGAGTCAATTTTTTATCGTTTTGATAGTGTGGTATCAAATGCACACTATGTCCATGTTGATGACTGTCAGGTGCTTGTTGAATTAGAAATGTATCTAAGCCAACTTGGCAGGTGCTTGTGGGGAATTAACAGTGTAACTCATCCTATGATGTGGAGATGACTTTTTCACTTTCAAGGCATTGTTAACATTTGAAGAATATGTTTTACATGGTAGTTAGTCTATGTCTTAGTAACTGTCAGAGGTACCATATGGCAGGGAGTGTTTTGAAAAAAACGGAAAATCATCTTCTTTGACCCAGTGTCATCATCATTGTAATTATGATAGATGATGGTGCTTACCATATTTACCTCCATTATTCAGAGGCCATATACTAGTTATGGTCTGTGGTAACTCTTAGCCTAGGATGTAGTATACAGCATGTGTGTGGACTAATACATGATCATGGATCAAGCATGGCTGGTCCTTGGGAGAGATGACAGTTTGTGAGATCCAGCACTTTGGTGATGGCCTGGGTTTATTAACGTGGATTGGTTCCAGAACGGTTTGGATCAACTGATCCAAGTCTCCATCCATTGTGATTCTCTGATAAGCAGAGATGTGATAGCTTTAACAACAATGTTTGAAGTAGAGAAAAATCATAGAAGTTGGAGCCACAGAATGTGTAATTGTTAACTTTCAGAGGGTGCTGATATGGTTTCAGTTAATTTGATATTTTGGGCCCAAAATTCAAATAGTGTTTTGCATAAATTGCTATGGTTATATTTTAATTGAACCTGGCCTGAGTAGTTAGTTTATTTCAGTTTGTTTGCTAAAAACAAAAGTTTTAAGATGTGACATGTTCTATATCTATTTCTGATAATAACAGCTTGCATTTTCTGAGTGGACCTTAAAACATATATCAAGGATGCTAAAATAGCCTTGACAGTCATAAGAGCATGTTTGATATGTTTTGAATAAATGATTTGTAAATGTTTTGCTGTGGAAAGAAATATAGTTGAAAGCTCTTAACCAAGAAATTTACTGTAAAGAAACAACTTGTTTCAAAGCAAGAGAAGTGTGTGTTTTCCAAAACAGTATACTGTTGCTTGAAATTTATCTTCAAATAAAGTTTAGGTAAAGAAACGTTTAGATTGGTAGTTCTATGAAAAAGGGTTCAAACAGTTATTGTCTCTGTTTTTCATGGTTGACAGTTTGGAAACGAAAAGAAAAAAACAGCCAATGTAACTTAAAAAATGAAATTGCCAATATAGAATTGATGTAAAGTTTTATACCGCCAAATGGACAATTAGTAACGTTCCATCTTGAACCTTATGAATACCACAGATGTTTTCATTACATTCTTTGTCTATAACAGATGGTGCATGTGAGGAATGAGTGAATGAATGCAGTTTTGTACCACTTTTTCACAAAATTTCATCACCATCACAGCAAGAGACATAGACTAACATCCCGTCTCTAAAATGAAACTATTTTACAGAAAAATCAGTTGTTAATATATCTTAATAAAAAAGAACCCATTATTATAAACTGTAGTAATCTAGACTAGATTATAGAATTACATGGGCTGTATTGAATATGTTTGTTTCATGGTCTGTATGAAAGACATTAACTTATGAATGTATAATTAATATAAGGAATGGAACCTGTGTCTGTTGCTTTCCTGTAACCATGATGTAACCACTATCAGCTGCGAGATAATCCTAGAAATGTAAGAAGATTTGATAGCTATTGTAATATCTTTGATCTGTTTAAATATGAAAGAGTTCCATGATTATACAGATGTACATTACCGATTGTCAGGAGTGAGATGGTTTAACGCTCTGGTTACCAACTTCAGTCAATATGTTAATATGGAAGCATCTTCCCAAGGAAGAGGAGTTGACTGACTGTAAAAGTCCAGTTTCCAACCTTGCCGAACTAGGCTGGAATTTCTGGGCTTGATCGTAGTGCCAACAGTGGCTATTACAAGGTTATGTCCCTTCTATGCCCCTTCTGTATAGTTGACCAATCAGATTCCACCTCTCATATCACTTGCATTTATTGCTTCAAACAAAATGGCGGCATCCAGTCTGATCGATAATCAAGATCTATATTGTAGTAAAAGGGGTCTTACCTGGCTAAGTGCATTAAATCATGTGAGCACCTTCATTAAAAATGTGAAAAGTTTACACATGCTTTGCAAATCCTGCAATTGACTGAAATCAGCAGTTTACAGACTGAATGTCAATTTTGTTACGTGATTCTGATTGGGCTATGCCAAAATATAAGTCCATAATTGCAGTCTAGTTCGGCAAAGGTGGAAACTCCCTGGCATTGGGAAGATATGGAAGAAGAGCCCAAGGTTTCCACTTTTATAAGACCCATGAGTGCTAAAAACCAGACATTACAATCGGGGCAAATCTAAAATTCAAACCAAATGTTTGGTGCGACTAAGGGAAGTAAATCTGTACAGCAAGGACTCAACACTGCACAGCATATTGATTGCCTTTGACAGCTAGTGCAACCATGTCCCTACATGGTAGGAATGTATATTTCACTTTTAGCTAAATTAAGCATGAATATTTTATCATCACTGTGACCATTTGGCCAACAAAAAAGACATGTAACTGTGTATTGATTATTGCACCTCAAAATAGTGTTGAGGTTATTTTCATGCCATCCCCATTAAGCATTCATGTTTAAGTTTTGTGGATAGTGGTCTTGTGGATAGTGTGTCTGCACAGAGAGGAGAAGGTTGGTGGTTCAATCCCAGGCCTTGTCATAACTAAAGAAGTTAAAAGATGGTGCTTGTTGTTACCCTGCCTGTCACTCAGCATTAAGAGTTTCTTCAGTGTTTTTCTGATGTAACTTAGTTTGCTGCAAGGATGGCCATCAGACTAAGCAACTGAAATCCCTTCCATTTCAACATGTAGGATCAGAAATACACTGTAATTGGTATTTAATTCCCATAACTACAGTGTTAGACATAAGCCTTCATTGCCTATCTCTAGGGCTGAAATTAGATATCTCAGGCCCGTTAAGCGTATATTCCCTAAACTTATTTTCATATAAATCAAAAGTGGCTGGGATTCCATCCACTAATCGATGGTCAAGAGTTAACCATTTTCAGTGGCCATGAACACAAACAAGCGCTCAGACATTGGTCATTTTAACTTCAAATGGATTAATCCTCAGATAAGCCATGTGGGATTTGACAGCAGAGGAGCAGGAGCTAATAGGATCAGAGAATAGACCAAAGATGAGCTGACACTTGCTTGCTACTTGCCCAGCTCTCTCCGCCTCTTCAGAACTTTCAGCAGATGAGGCTGTGTTGTTTATAAGGTCACATCAAATCAGCCAGGTCAGACATAACTTGACTCCAGTTGATGGTGGTATTGTTGGTGAAACCTGGGTAAAGATGTAAAGTTCCTGTTCTGTCAACTTTCTAGTCTGTGATAGTATTGGCTGGGATGCATCTGCATGTAACTTACCCGATGATCATTATTGAATTGCATCACAGCTAGGAAATCAGGGGAAGGAATTGTCTTTGATATTTTGAAGCTCCTTAATCATGCAGAATGAGTAATTTGATCATATCCCAATTAATAAAGAATATTTCATCTCCAAGTCACCACATGTCCCTCTGGCATATTGCCATAGCTTTTGTTATGATCGACTGGTGCCTGCTGACTGAGTAGTTTTTAAGTTATAAATGGCAGCTAGTGACTGCAGGAAAGGTGTTGATACCTTCTTTGCAATGCTATCTGCCCTACCCAGCTGTTTCAGGATGTAGACTGTACATCAACCGTTTACTGAGTGACATTACCCTATTATCTAGAACAGTGGACATGTTGGTTTCAAATTGATTAGGTAGATGGTTGCTTGGGTAAAGCTTTAGGGATGTGAAAAGCCACACGTACAGGAGCATGTGTCAGTGATGATCTTGGTTTCCTTGGTGAGGCTTGGAAGTCCCGTGATGTGAATAGCCACATGTACAGAAGCATGCTTAGATCTACATTGGAGCAGTCTTTAGTATAGTATCACATAGATAATGTATCAAATAACCTTAAACAAACAAACAACAAAAAATAGAATTTGAAGCTTTCTTTCAAAATGTTTCCAGAGGTTTTCATGCATTCGAAACAGGCTAAAGAAGAGGCAAAACTATACCTTGTCTTTTTGTAGTACATGTATTATTTTATATATTCATATGGGAAAGTGGTAAAATGTGTGAAGCCCATTTCTGGTGTCCCCCACCGTGATTGAATATTGCTAAAAGCGGTGTAAAACCATACTCACTCACTCACTCACTCACTCACTCACTCACTCATATAGGCAACATGACTGTTCCCAGTCTAGCATAGGTCATGATCTTGTTTCCTCTGTGAGGCCAGGGATTGGTGGCAGGCATGATCTTGTTTCCTCTGTGAGGCCAGGGATTAGGGTAGTCCTGTGATGTGAATAGCCACATGTACGGAAACAGGCATAGATCATGATATCTGTTTTCTTCTGCCTGGGATCAGGGGGGAGTTGGGTGTTTAATAGCTACAAGCAGAAGCATGAATAGGTCATTGTGTCTGTAGTGAGGTGACACCACAGTTGGTATCATTGGTGAATTAATTAATCAACAAAATGTGTTACCGTATATCGCCGTCTTTAAAGCGACCCCTGTGTATAAGACGACCCTCCTTGAAAGCCCACTAATTTAAGGTATGAAAACTCGCCTTATACAAAGCGATATGCGGTACTTGATTCCTTCTCAGCACTAAATATGATGCCAATTCTCGGTAATGAGCAGTATGTGCGTCTGTGTAGTCACTACAATACAGGTCACTCACTCACTGTGGATCCATCGAAGTTCTTTCCCTGGGGCAAGTACTGTTTGCCAGTCTCCTCAACTGAAACCCCCATCAACTGTTGTCTCTTGAGTAGCAGTCATTTATGTGAACAAAATAATTTAAATACAAACACTGGATGGGGACCATTTTATTACTTACATAGTTTTCTTCCAAGACATAGATTCTTGTCAAAGAATACACTTACAGTCATGAGTGGAGACGTGTTTGTGTGTCCCTATGGGTCAGATGATACTTTAAATTACAGATGCTGAGGAAATGCTCCATGGTGTTGACTGCTCCTCAGGTGAAGCAGTAATCAAACTTACCCTCAGTTTATCAATGCCAGGGCATCAGCTTTCCTTGTAGTCTTCTATTTGTTTGGATTCAGGGTTAATCTTCTAGACACTCATTTTCTTTGCCAAGTCTTTACGTGTGTTCCAGCTAGTCCATTGATTCAATAAACTATTAGATTGGAGTGAGAATGGAGGCCCTCTGATGTGTTTTGTTTGGAAGACAACCAAGCCATTTTCTTGGACCACTAAATTGCCAATCTGCTGTTCATTAGTGTTGAAATTGACTTCCTTTGTTCTTTTGCCCAAATGACATGGACATATAGATATCGCTGAATTTAAACTGTATTCTCAACTTTTTATTAGCAGGTGTAAGTTTGTAACTGCATGCTTTATTCTCTTCAAACAGGAGGATGATGCATTGGAATTATGTCTGCTATTGACCTAACCACCAAAGTGGATGAAAAAAGTACAATTTGCTTTGGTCTTATAGTCAATGCTTATACAAATATGAAAAAGAATAGATGATGAAAAAAGGGGAATTATTATGAACCAATTGTCAGTTGTGTTTGGACATAAAAAATCATATTCCGCAGGTGATTTAGCATGTGACTTTGGTTCTTGATTCTGCTGTGAACAGTATTTCAGTTCATCACAGATTGTCCCCTTGATGTGGGTGGAAACGCTGGAAGTGATGCAGGTCTTGCACATTTGCCACTTTGATGAAACCGATGAGCATGGGTATTAGTCCTGGGATGAGTTGCGATTTACTAGCCGGGTACCCACTGTAGATCTCAAGAGATAGATACAAAATGTCCGATTGGGCGTTTTGTTTTACCATAGCCCTGGCAAAAAGGATTTAGATACATGTATTCAACTATCTGGTCATGCATATATTGAAGTTGTCCTAAGTTTTATCTTTATTCAACCATATGAAAAGTCAGAAGGAATGGGTGCATAGTCAGAAAGAAATGCGAACATTGTAGTGTAACAATAGAGTTCTAGATCATTTTAGTCATTAAACAATATATCACATGACTAACCATGTGTCGGGGTAGTCCTGTGTGTACCCGGGTCCTTCTCAGTACCCACCTGACCTGAGTACCCAAGTTATCCATCCCAGCCCTAATGGGTATTGTGCAGACGAACCTATGAACGTAATCAGGGTAACCTGGAATTTGAACCCACTATCAAAACTTTCTGGAATGTCCATGGGACACATCTTGGGACATTTTGAAAGACTTGGCCACCTGTGAACCCTTCTCCACTTGCATGTGGAGCAACCATAAGACACAAGAGTGTACATTACCTTAATGTTGCTACAGTCAATATAGGTAAACTAACTCAGTGGGCAAAGGAATGTGGCCATTATGTACCAGAAGCTGCTGGTGATCGGAATGAATCCGAGATGAAGCCTGGGTTTCACCAAAATAGTAAATATCTACAACCCTTATTACCGAGGTCTTTGTCACACTTTGAGGAATCTCTTTTCAGTTTCCTGATTTTCCCAATCCTTTACAAATGTTAAATAACAGTAAAGATGACCAAATTATTTCCATAAACATAAGAAATCTCTGCTAAAAGCAGAGTGCATCGCACGATAGAAAAACTTCATAAACATTTTAGAATAGTTTTTTCCCCTCCCCTCTGTCACGTCTGTCTGATTTGAAAAATATATCCTGTGTACCAGTTCAGGCTTTATTTAATTGGACAAAATGGAGAAGTGTTTTTTAAACAACAACTTACTTGCTTCTACTCATGCTTTATTGTCTGAACCATTATGATAATGTTACACTGTTGTTGCTGCAGTTAATACTGAGCCAGGAACTTGCCGTTCAGAACATGCATTTAAAAATTAAAACTTATGCAACTATGGATAATTATGCAAAATTATTGAGAAATTATATACCCACCATAGCATGGTTTAAGTTGGAGAAATCATTTAAATCTGTTTATTCTAGAAGTTGAATCAACAGATTCATTTGATTTATCCATTACATAATTGACTGTAGCAGATAGTCAGGTTTGTCATAGCTGTAGTCATTTTCTTTATAAATATTATTTTTTATGTTCAGTTATCATATATAATCCGATGGGAATTGAAAGTGTTGACACTTTTATACATGTCCTCTAAACCTTGGATACATTTTATGTTTCTGTTGTTGCTGCAGTTAATACTGAGCCAGGAACTTGCCGTTCAGAACATGCATTTAAAAATTAAAACTTATGCAACTATAGATAATTATGCAAAATTATTGAGAAATTATATACCCACCATAGCATGGTTTAAGTTGGAGAAATCATTTAAATCTGTTTATTCTAGAAGTTGAATCAACAGATTCATTTGATTTATCCATTACATAATTGACTGTAGCAGATAGTCAGGTTTGTCATAGCTGTAGTCATTTTCTTTATAAATATTATTTTTTATGTTCAGTTATCATATATAATCCGATGGGAATTGAAAGTGTTGACACTTTTATACATGTCCTCTAAACCTTGGATACATTTTATGTTTCTAAACATCTTTAACTGTCTCGCTGATCAGTTAGCTCATGATATTGTCAGGTGTCCATAATGTGCTATGAAGGTGACATGGTTTATTAATTATTCATGAAACAGTGAAACAGGAATGATGTGTTAAGATGCAGCGAGTCATCAAACCAGGGATAGTGTAAAACAAGATTTGCAAATTTGTGCAGCCTGTTATGAAATTTTAACAAGGTTTGAAAAGAAATTTGACATGACCTTGCAGGTTATTTGATGTTGAATCAGTTTGATGAAAAGAGTCAACTTGCTTTTTGTTTTGTTAATTTGACTTTATGGGATTAGACTGTTTTGTGTCGAATTGAAACTTGTTTTGAATTATAAATGATATCTGACAAAATGTAGGTCTCCATCAGTTAGAGGGATAGACGTTTAGACCTGTTGCTGATTTCATTGAACTGAATATTCCTGAATTAAAGATATTGCAATTCACTTACTGATATATCAATCTGGTATGAATAATTATTTATTCGATTGTGCTTTTGAAAAGATGGCATTTCAAACATAATTCAAAACTAGCATATCATTTTTAATTTTAACTGATTATTCTCTGGTGTTGATGTTTTATACTTATAATTTTGGAAAATTCATGGTTATCATCGAGCATTGCTGAAAGGTTTCCAGACATAAGATATCATGTGACATTAATGTGTCATGGTGTAATACAATTCATGCACATGGCACCTAAACAATCTGTTCTGTTGACAAATATGGCAACCCAAACTGTGGGTCTATAAAATCAAAGGTTAATTTGAATGTATTTTACATCAAGAGTCACAACGGACATGGCAGTTGCAAAATCAGGACATTGTGAACCACATCCATTTAAGGATTGACTGTGTATTTTTTTCGGTTCATTGAGGTATGATTCGAAAAACCCGATGAGTAAACTGTAAGAATCCGCTATGCGGATTCATACATTAGTTTGCACATAGTTTTTTTTATTCATACCTCAATGAACCGAAAAAATACACAGTCAATGCTTATAATTAAATTCTACAACGTGAAACATGTTTTATCTACAATAGTTTCACTAAAAACAGTTGTATATATCAACACAGACAAAAACAAGATTGATAAACATTCCAAGTGTAGGAATACATACTGTGGCATGACATCAATCAGGTGATCGTTTAATTTATGCATATAACTTGACACTTCATTCTCAGCCTTCGGTTTCAAAGGGTAGTTTGGACAATGAATATGCATGAATGTCGCTAAATGTCCTGTGCATGACAATACACGTGAGCAGAAAGGGAATTCCCTCGACTGAAATATTGGGATTCCCCGACAGTAGTGCGCCTCATTGGGAAATGAATGCAATAACATGTGACCAATTTAGGTAATCAGAATGAAGGAATTTCAATGAACACAACGAAAATTTAATTATTGTTGTATTGCTTTATATAGAAAGGGCTTTCCCCACAGTTTGTTTACTGAACGTAGCTATTTTATTGCATAAGCAGTATGTCATATTTGCAGTCTTGATTTTTATATAATGATAAAAGTGAAGCACTGTGAATGAAATGGATGAGGTTGTTGCACATTTACTTATTGTTATAAGTCACAAGCCACCGAAAATAGCAAGGCAACAAGATCCCTGTCTGGGAACTAGGCATCTGCTGCCAGAACACAGTCTACAAGATGACATGTTCATTTGAAAAAGGTGTTTGTGTTTTTGATCCAGTATGAAAGTATGAAAAACTTGAACTTATAAAAATATGATACTGTTTTTTCAAACCACAGATGCTTAAAATAACAGACTGTAATGTAAGACTGTATTATTCATTCTTCAACTTGACATTTTCAAAACGTGTTTTGGATGGCGATGTTTTATTCATATGTTATCAAACGGAAACATTCTAAATTATATTTGAGGACAAAAGATTATGGAAATGAAGTTTGGGGAGCTAAGAAACGTCATGATGTCAGATATGTTATTGTTGTAAAAAAAATGTTTGAAAAATCAGAATAATTTATGGTTGTCGATTGTGATCTTTTACCAGCTTAGTTTGTGGGCCCATGGTGACTTAACCATGAGTTTAAGTGACAGGTCATATAGATGCTCTATAAAAAGACTTTCTGATCCGGCGGATGAAAGAAGCTTTTGCTTTTGTCCTTTTCCCATCATGTCCTCTAAGCCGCTGTTCATTAGATCAGGTCTTAAATTAATTTTCCGTAAAGAGAATATAATGTTGTTACATGATGATTTGTAAAAAACTTAATTTATCAGTGTTGAAATTAACTTTCCAGTCTTGATGCCTTTTTGTATTCAGTTTGTTGAGCTATAGTCTGTGGATGGGCCGTTAAAAATGACTTGTGATCCTTGTTTTAGGGATATTCTTTTTACCTAGAAATGGAAATTGCTGTTACAAATTCTCACCTTGTTTTATACGTTTGATGTATACAGTAAAATCACATAAAACTGGATGAATTGATTTCTCCTGAAATGTTTTCAGGGGAATAAAAATACAATTTCTCACCATAATTTAAAAGGTGGTTGTGTTTTACAGAACTACATACAGTGGAGTCTTACATTAATCATGGGGGCGGTTGGGTAGCCTAGTGGTTAAAGCATTTGCTTGTCACGCCGAAGACCCGGTTTCGATTCCCAACGTGGGTACATTGTGTGAAGCCAATTTCTGGTGTCCCCCGCTGTAATATTGCTGGAATATTGCTGAAAGCGGTGTACAACCATACTCACTCACTCACTACATTAATCATGACACTTAGATTTTCAAGTTCTAGACTGATGAAGCAAGGAGTATATATACTGTATTAGCAATGATAAGCACCAAGGGGCACCTAGAAAATTGACAAAGGGGCTCTTAGTAAAACCATACATCAGTTGAATTTGTTTTCAGTAATGGAGATATAGTGAACAAACATCAGTTGAACATTGATGAAACAAAACCATTTTCAATAATAGCTTAAGGCATTTATGTACCTAAACTGCTATTTTATGTACAAAATTTATCATATACAAAAAAAAATATGGACTGTCCTGTATATTTTCTGGTCTTCATAGGGGGCACTTCTATAGACTACTTGCAGAGTGGACCGCCTCTGTGGTCTAGTGGTAGAGCATCTGCCTGGAGAGCAGAAGGTCCAGGGTTCATACCAAAAGACATTAACATATTAACATTGTTGTTATCCTGTCTGGTGCTCGGCATAAAGGGGCTAAATCAAGGACTGGTCGGCTTGGAGTCAGTATACTTTGTCTGAATGGGGTATTTATGTTAAACTGTGGCATGGTATCTCAGTGGGCTAGCAGGATAAATCGGCATTAGTCCGGACTAGTACAAGCAGCCACACACACCCATGTGCATGCACATCGCTATATAAGTGCAATGATCTTGGATGCGACGTTAAGCCCAATTTCCCCTTACCTCAGAGTGGTCTAAAAGTCAGCCAGGGGTGCCTTTTGGAGCAGGGTTGAATATGGCAACGACGGTACTTTGAAAGTTACTTCCCAACAATCTTGGTTGAGCTTTCTGGATTGAAACACCAGATGAGGCCTAACAAGGTTCCACGTTTAAAGAGTTAACAATCCAGATGAGAACAATGACTAGTTGCTCCTTAATAGTACTAGTCAAATCTGGGTTATGTTTCATGCATAAGCAAGCACACCGATGTATGTATAGCTCACCTGACTAGTGTAGCAGACTTAAGGCAGTTCATACTGTTTGTCCAAAGTGCAGGATCAATGAATTTTTAAACAAGGCATGGTGGATTCTACAATGAAGGCAGTTGGATCGTGTGATCTTGATTTGTATTTCAATATGGTTACCATGGTGTTTCTTAAGTTTGAGGGAATTTTAGATAGCTTATTGATCTGATCACTTTCTTAACAAGTTCAGTATTGTCAATTGATAAAAGAAACAAATTCACACATTAGGCAATGTTTAGTTAACAGGATATTTGGTCTTTTCAGATTTATTTTTCAGCCAAAGTTTGTATATGGTCATGACAAGTAGAAGGAAAATATACATTCATACCAAGTTCTTTCCTTCCCTTGGTTGGGAACTTGTGCTGTATACTGATGCAAATCTGTTTTAAATGGTGTCAGTGATGTGCACACGTGGATTGAAAGTATTTGGTCTATGCACTTCATGAAAAGCATCTGGATGCATGAATGTTGTTTTATGCTGTTTACAGCAGCCTGTAAAAACTCCAGCCCGGGCAAAATGGTGGTTGGTGTCAGGAATCCATGTCCTCCGTTATCAATGATCCTGCTCTTACAACAAGCATGGGGTACCTGGGGCAATTCTTTTGATCAGTTATCACAAGAGATCCTCTGTATGATGTGTATATTCATCAGACTGGAATTACACATTGTTTGGAATATTGTGGTTCAAGCTTAATGTAAGCTAGAACATCTACTTCTCTTACCATGAACATCTTGACTTTGGTTTAGTTTTGAAAGCCTGGATGATGCGGCTTGGGGCAGCCCTGCATGGGGCCTGTTGTTAGATACATTTCATCTGCTTCATAACCTCACATTAAAGTCAATTTCTTCAAATGGTTGGTCAATGTCTAGCAGTATTTTACATATTTTCTGTCCCCTTGCTTGAATTTTTAATTTTTACCCATGTTTGTATGGTGTGTCCTTTCTGGTCACTGGTTTTTGAATGCTTTAACATTGACTCAAGGAATAAATATCATCTATACCTGTTCAATAATAGTTCCATATGTCCAAAAGTACTTTTTTTTATCACTGTTAGCATATTTATTGTGCAAAACTCTTTAGCCCATATACCACAGGATGTGTGGAAAATGCCACATTAATTCAAACATTTATATGGCTGTTTAGAAAATGCGTTTCTTTACCTAACCTGCTTTTTGAAAAGCAAGACTTCAGTCCATAATGTTGTTTGTGATATACGGTCGCTTGTTGTAGTCACACACAACAGCTTGCAGTTCAAAGCAGTTAATATGATCTGAAAGTGTAAGTCAGTCTTCATGACAACATCTGTTGCTCTACACACAAAACACATACCAAGATAATATGCATTGATATCTAAGGGGATATAATCTTTGGAAAAGCCACATCTGGTATTGACAAAGCTGTTACAGGCTGTTAAAATATACATGCATGATAGGTGGGTTGTGTTTGACGAATAAATGTCTGAATCAGTTTGTGCATTGTTTGATGGCTTAAATGTAATTGCTGGATAATATCAGTTGTTGTTTAGTTATATCAGATGCTACAATCAGCATGCGTCGTCAACACAGTAGCACTTCGAAGATGACAGTATTCCTGAATTACTTAGATTCTAGGAAAATATGGAATTATGAAAACAGTTTTTTCTGAAATTGTTGTTGCTTCGTTTAATAAACATCTGTGATGTTATCTTGGAAGACCAGATACTAACAGTAAGACCCTGGACGCAGGTGTTCAACAATGCGTCTATAAACACTCCAATTCTCTAGAGGGATTGCAATATCGAAAATCTTGAAATTCTGCATATATTAAAAATACCCAGTCAGAGTATTATCCCACTATACATTTATGATAATTATACTACCGATATAAAAAGAAGGAACTGATAAAAAAAAAAAACATAGTGAAAAGGTAATGAAGCCGAGCTGGGCAATGTTGCCAGGTGCTGGGTCTCTTGGTGTGCACTGGTGTCGATGATCTAGGTGTCTTATCACTAACATGGTTTTGATCACTTATGAGCATGCAATCAACATCCAATCAAAATGACTCAAGTAGGGGAGTTCAGCATAGACCCACTTTCAAAATTGCTGACAGGTACCCTGTTGGGGTTTCAGTGTAGAATCTGTCCTAAGTAGTGGTGTAACGATACGGCGGTACAGTATTGTATCCCGATGCACAGCCCACAATACGATGCATCGATTTGGAAAGCATGTATCGCGATACATACGATATTTTCATAACACAGTTTTACTTAATGAATTTTGATGTTTTTCCCCCATGGAAAGACATTACCATGCACGTAACACCGGAAATACCATGTCAACAAATCCATACTGAAGTTCGCAAATTATTCATGTAATTAGACTGTCTGGCTATAAAAAGTGTTCTTTGTATATCTGGACTTATGTTTGTAACTTATTTCATTAATTTTATTCAAAATTCCTTTTAATATTGTTTTCATTAATTTCGGCGAAATCGTGTGTGAAGCGATCGGAAGATCGCACAACTCACCGTTATTAACAGCAACCACGGTCAGATTACCGCTATAGACGCCTTGAAACGAACTTTAGTTGACAGAGAATGGATACATATATCATAAATGCCATACTTTGATTCGTTAAAAGTCATATTTGTTTTTGTTGGACGATTCTATGTCAACACGTAATTCTCGCGATCACGCGATCACGTGCACGGGAGCCTTGACGGTGACTGGTCAGACTGGTTCCATGTAAAAAATAATACCCGGCAATAGCGATCAGCTGCTTTGCTTAGGGTTATTATTATTTTAAATATGTTTAGTAAAAGCTGCATCTAAATTAACAAGATATTGGAATATATTACTCCTGATAAAAAAATAGTTTCAGATACAACTTTTGCCGATCCTTGCATTAAAATCCTGTAAAGTTATATCATTGGTTGTGTCTTGACCGAATCACTGGTAGATTCCAAGAAAACGTGTGTACAGCTGATTGCTGTGTCCGGCTTAGTTTACGAGAAAATACACAAGGTTATCTTAATCCCTGGATATAAAACAATGCCTAGCTGAACAAAAAATACAATTTAGACGGTAAATCAACATGTCTGCTGATTTTTTATCTCAAATTTCGAATTTGTACTTACGAAGTTTTTCATCACCCGTTCGTTTGCCGGACTTTGCTGAAGGGGTACAGTGTAATTTTTTTCTGCGCATAATATTCAAATTTCTTCTTTTTTCCAAAATATTGAACCCGCTAGAGGGGGTGCGCATTATACATAGGTACGCACTATACTCAAGAAAATATGGTACTTTTAAACATGAAATACGTTTAACAATTTCAAAACCAGTTTGTTGTTTCAGTAAAACATACTGTATTCCTGACAATTTTCTATAACAGTAAATAAACACCTTATATCTTCTTCAACTGTACTTGTCACATCTTTTAGAGAGTAGAAAGACATCAACTTGGCTTAGCTTGTACCAGTAAACACTGTATCGTGATACGTATCGTATCGCGACCCCTGTATCGCGATACGTATCGTATCGCGACCCTCCCGTATCGTTACACCTCTAGTCCTAAGTAAGCTACAATGTAAGAGGGGACTAAAATAGATTGGGTACAAAATTGCTTGCTGTCTAGACTGATGATACCTCATGCTCATAGAATATTGCTAACTGCAGTGTAACACAGTGTCATTCACCCATGAAATAGTAAATGTTGTTGATATCCCCGATGCTACCAGATGGAGGGAGTTCATGACTGTCAGGACAAAAGAAAGCAGATGGAGTATGCTTCATAATGATGTGTAAACATTGAAAACAACAGGCCAGATCACCAACAATGTTAGTCACCGGAAGAATGGCAGCAACACATGGCTAGCCTCAATCAATAAATCAGATAGATCCAGTATTAAGGGAACCCCTTGTTTCATGGTTCCCCCCATACAAAACAGTCCACAATAAAACTGAAAAGTTCATACTCACTTCATTGCACTATTGACATCATGCTATTATCACATGTGAGTGACATTGACATCACGTTACAGCTACATTATGTGAGGGTCCTGAGATTGACATCACGTTACAGCTACATTATGTGAGGGTCCTGAGATTGACATCATGTTACAGCTTCATTATGTGAGGGTCCTAAGATTGACATCACGTTACAGCTACATTATGTGAGGGTCCTGAGATTGACATCACGTTACAGCTACATTATGTGAGGGTCCTGAGATTGGTATAACGTTACAGGTGCATTATGTGAGGGTCCTAAGATTGACATCACGTTACAGCTACATTATGTGAGGGTCCTGAGATTGGCATCACGTTACAGCTACATTATGTGAGGTCCTAAGATTGACATCACATTACAGCTACATTATGTGAGGGTCCTGAGATTGGCATCACGTTACAGCTACATTATGTGAGGGTCCTAAGATTGGCATCACGTTACAGCTACATTATGTGAGGGTCCTAAGATTGACATCATGTTACAGCTACGTTATGTGAGGGTCCTAAGATTGACATCACGTTGCAGCTACATTATGTGAGGGTCCTAAGATTGACATCACGTTGCAGCTACATTATGTGAGGGTCCTAAGATTGACATCACGTTACAGCTACATTATGTGAGGGTCCTAAGATTGACATCACGTTACAGCTACATTATGTGAGGGTCCTAAGTTGGACATCATGTTACAGGTAC
Source organism: Haliotis rufescens (assembly GCF_023055435.1). NCBI lineage: Eukaryota > Metazoa > Mollusca > Gastropoda > Lepetellida > Haliotidae > Haliotis > Haliotis rufescens. Next base: position 6,284,036 of record NW_025964223.1, on the reverse strand, counting down.
ATTATGTGAGGGTCCTAAGATTGACATCACATTACAGCTACATTATGTGAGGGTCCTAAGATTGACATCACGTTGCAGCTACATTATGTGAGGGTCCTAAGATTGACATCACGTTACAGCTACATTATGTGAGGGTCCTGAGATTGGTATAACGTTACAGGTACATTATGTGAGGGTCCTGAGATTGACATCACGATGCAGCTAAATTATGTGAGGGTCCTGAGATTGACATCACGTTACAGGTACATTATGTGAGGGTCCTAAGATTGACATCACGTTACAGCTACATTATGTGAGGGTCCTGAGATTGACATCACGTTACAGGTACATTATGTGAGGGTCCTAAGATTGACATCACGTTGCAGCTACATTATGTGAGGGTCCTAAGATTGACATCATGTTACAGCTACGTTATGTGAGGGTCCTAAGATTGACATCACGTTGCAGCTTAATTATGTGAGGGTCCTGAGATTGACATCACGTTACAGCTACATTATGTTAGGGTCCTGAGATTGACATCACGTTACAGGTACATTATGTGAGGGTCCTAAGATTGACATCACGTTAGGGCTACATTATGTGAGGGTCCTAAGATTGACATCACGTTACAGGTACAATATGTGAGTGTCCTAAGATTGACATCACGTTACAGCTACATTATGTGAGGGTCCTAAGATTGACATCACGTTACAGCTACATTATGTGAGGGTCCTAAGATTGTCATCACGTTGCAGCTACATAATGTGAGGGTCCTAAGATTGACATCACGTTACAGCTGCATTATGTGAGGGTCCTAAGATTGACATCACGTTACAGCTACATTATGTGAGGGTCCTAAGTTTGACATCATGTTACAGGTACATTATGTGAGGGTCCTAAGATTGACATCACATTACAGCTACATTATATGAGGGTCCTAAGATTGACATCACGTTAGGGCTACATTATGTGAGGGTCCTAAGATTGACATCACGTTACAGCTACATTATGTGAGGGTCCTGAGATTGGTATAACGTTACAGGTACATTATGTGAGGGTCCTGAGATTGACATCACGATGCAGCTAAATTATGTGAGGGTCCTGAGATTGACATCACGTTACAGCTACATTATGTGAGGGTCCTAAGATTGACATCACGTTACAGCTACATTATGTGAGGGTCCTGAGATTGACATCACGTTACAGGTACATTATGTGAGGGTCCTAAGATTGACATCACGTTGCAGCTACATTATGTGAGGGTCCTAAGATTGACATCATGTTGCAGCTACGTTATGTGAGGGTCCTAAGATTGACATCACGTTGCAGCTTAATTATGTGAGGGTCCTGAGATTGACATCACGTTACAGCTACATTATGTGAGGGTCCTGAGATTGACATCACGTTACAGGTACATAATGTGAGGGTCCTAAGATTGACATCACGTTACACCTACATTATGTGAGGGTCCTAAGATTGACATCACGTTACAGGTACATTATGTGAGTGTCCTAAGATTGACATCACGTTACAGCTACATTATGTGAGGGTCCTAAGATTGACATCACGTTACAGCTACATTATGTTAGGGTCCTAAGATTGACATCACGTTGCAGCTTAATTATGTGAGGGTCCTGAGATTGACATCACGTTACAGCTACATTATGTGAGGGTCCTAAGATTGACATCACGTTACAGCTACATTATGTGAGGGTCCTGAGATTGACATCACGTTACAGCTACATTATGTGAGGGTCCAAAGATTGACATCACGTTACAGCTACATTATGTGAGGGTCCAAAGATTGACATCACGTTACAGCTACATTATGTGAGGGTCCTAAGATTGACATCACGTTACAGCTACATTATGTGAGGTTCCTAAGATTGACATCACGTTACAGCTACATTATGATAGGTTCTTAAGAATGACATGATGCTATAGCAAAGTTATGTTAGGGTTCTACGATTAACATCATGTTATATACATTTAAACTTTTATTTACAGTGCTAGAGAGTCAGATGCAAAAACATGAGAATAGAACCTCCATGAAATGAGGTAATATTACTATTCTGATACTCAGGGACCAGTCATACAGACTGACATCCAAAATAATGACTTAATATATTTTGTGTCATACAAGGTCAAGTTATTATGAATAACATAAGAATATTCCAATGTAACTCAGCTGAGCTGATGAGGATATAGTTACTTGTCCTACCAATGCCTCACTGGGAATCATTTGTAATATGCGGGTTAAATTGTAAGCCCAAACCTGTGTTTCAGGTCTGAAATGTGGCTTGGTATGAAGTAATGTTCTGTCAGGTGTCACCTTGCTCTCAAATTAGGATAATTCGGAATTGAATTCTAATTTGGAGATTGAAAGCTGCCCATTGTGCTCATTTAGAATGGGCTCTAAATAGATGTGTCAGATGACTTCCTTTCTAAGGAATCGAAAGAAATTACAAATTGAATGAATAATTCATCACCTATAGACATGTCATATGTAAATTACTGAAATAGATTTGTTATACAGAGGGTTTTGCAGTGGTTATCGAACTCACAAGTACATATGAAATTAGTCCCCTTCTTTACTGAAGCTGAAGCCATCCTATCTTTTAATAAGAACCTGCAATGAATGATTTAGAGGCTGGTAAAATGTCATTCCTGCATGACCTGTTGTTCATTTCAATGAGAACGCTATCGATCATTATCATTAGGTTATGTAGTCGCGATCAATGATGAGATCGTATCTCAATCTCTAATATTACAAATGGCGGAAAAAATGTTGGGTAATGGGGTGTGAAATAATGAACATGTTTTAGAAGAAAATATATTTGGTCACATTGACATGACGAGAAGATGCATGTTTTGCAAGCAGATTTTAAACATGGCAAAAAGCACAATGCACTAATTTATCTAAACAGATTTCCCTGAAAAAGATTATTTTCTTCCTAAAAGTTTGTATTGTGATAATGCTCAGTGTCTTAGAGTTCATGTCAATCTTTATTTTTGTAGTTTTTAGAGTTTAAGGTATATTTAATTGTCAAAACTGTTTATTTCAATCTTTCACGCATAATTTATGGTTATAGTTTTATACGAAAATACAAAGCAAGAAAAACGTGAGTAACTTATTTCTTGGGACTTAAACTCTAAAGTAAATGAACTGCTGGAATGAAGTCTTCCAGTTTAAGCTTAAAGTTTCTGAAACGTGACAACAACTAGCCAGCCTTTTACACAACTTTCCTTTTATGGACCGAAGCATTTTTTCACAAGAGAATCAGAAATGGCAATTTACACCCGAAAGAAAGGTAGTTTGCTGTGGAATCAATGGAACTGAACGTCAAGCAACCAAAAAGCTGATTTTATCACAACACTGATAGTTCATTCTCCAGTTGCCTATTGAGACTGCCACAACTCACATTACAAACCATTTTATTGTCTTCTTGAAAACTTTCATTCCACATTCCCATGGAAGGGAATTAACCTAAGGTTGAAGCATGGAGTTCAACTATTGATTCCCCAGCATATCAGAAACTTTATGTTTAACGTTTTGAAAAAAGTGAGACACAGTTACATCTCATGTAATGTTAAGGAAATATTAGCAGAGGGAAAGATAGAATGATTGATTTTAGTTAATGACCATAGTCAGGATTTGATTTTCTGGATTTTCAAGTGCCCATGAAAATCTGTAAATTTGCAGAATGTTATTGCTTTTCATTCTGTGGAATGTCCATGAAAGTACTCATTCTCATTTTGTAACTTCCGCATGTATGAGAAATTGGGGATTGTATTTAGTAATTAAAGAATGGAGATGTAGAGAATCTCACAAGAGTGTTTTTTCATGTCAAACATATCAACATGGGTCCATTAAAGTAACAATAGTCTGGAGGTTTTCTTACTTCTGATGACAATCATTGATTTATGTCACATCACAAGACACGTGGATGAGATTTTATGTATTTTTTAATGTCATTCTTATGGACTGATGATGAAAAATATTTAAAATTTGTGCTGATATGGGTAGTTTAAACCACCTCAAATTTTAACGTACATGCCAAATATTACAAGAAAGTACAATGTATTGATACTCTGCTTTTGATTGGATGGAACTTTAGTGGCTTGTCAATTTACGAGCATAAGCATAATCTGTCTGAAACCATTCCTTTAATACCATATCTGTGGATACTTAGTAACTAAAAATATTAGCGCTGACAATTAACAATTCTTTTGCCTTCAGTTCAATGTAGGTGAGATTAGAAAGTTTCTTCACTTTTAATTGAGTGATGGCATGCCATTATTGTTTAAACAATCTATACCTTCTAGGTTCCCATGCTATAATGCTAAGGAGTCAGCATTTTAACATCTGGGTATTTCAAGTCGTAGGTGTAGTTCAACATTGAATTGTCTTTTTTGTTCCAAATTTGAAAAATTGCTTGATAATTGGAAACTATACATGGAAAGAGTCTAGACTATACACAGTACTCCCCATGCTAAACCAAAACACTTTGCTTGCTGTCCTGACCAATGTGTAAAATGAAAATCACACAATAGTGTGTGGACAATGTTCAGATGATCTAAGAAAAGGTTTGTCTTATCCCAAATTTGATTTTGACATGAACAGTAATGTTGACTGTTATCATTGCTTCAAGTATATTGCTCATCAACATTATTGCAGAAAAGCAGGAACATCTTGAAACTCTCAGACAAACATGAGCTGTATTCAGTAAGTATGGGTTTTTCGGTCACTTTTAACCAAATATTTCCTGTGGTTGTACACCCTAAGACAATACAGGTAGGGGACATTAAGTGAACCCATGAGTACAAGCATGGTGCTGACACCAAGGTTCATATTTGGAAAGAATCTCCGCATCAAACCTGGAAGCAGCCAATCTTTTTAGCTATGAAGACATTTATGCACGTCTTCATGAGGCAAAGGAGTTAACTGATTGTAAAAGTCCGGTTTCGACCCTTGCCAAACTAGGCTCGAATTTCTGGGCTAGATTGTAGCACCACCAGTGGCTGTTACGAGTTATGTCCCTCTATGTCCCTCTTATTGACAAGTCAGATTCCCTCTCTTATATAATTTTTATTTTCTTCTAACAAAACGGCTGCACCCAGTAAAGACGATCTGATCGATAATCAAAATAAAAAAATAAGACTTTCTTCGTGAAGTGCATCTAATCACATGAGCACCTGGATTAAGAAGTATCTGTTGAAGACAAGTTGGCGGTACACATGCTTTGCAAATCCTGCAAGGGTGTTCAGCAAGGGTGGAAACTGGACTTTTATAGTCAGTTAACTCCCTTGCCTTGGGAAGATGATTAATTCGATGAATTCCAAATTATATCTCTGGGCATCAAATACTCAGTAACACATGCAAATCTGTAAACACATAATTCTTATGTCCTTATTGACAACTTGAGCAAAATTGAAGGAACACTATAATTTTGCGTCAGAGCTACTGCAGGTATATTATTTCATTTCGATATCGTGACTTATTATTTTGATAGTGACAAATGACAATAGGACATACTCACGATCTTATGTAATTTGAATATTAATTAGGACATTTACAAATTTGGAGAAGAATCTTCAGGACATTTTGGATCACAATCAATAAATGTCCCCGACTTTGAACCAACCTGAAACACTATGTATACATGTAATGACATATATTCTGATATATAGGCTGCCAAGTCATAGGGTGCACGTGGTAAAGTGTGTATGCATGCTGAAACTTATCATGTTGTGGCGATGGACAAATGAACTTTTCTGTCGTTTGTGGCCAGAAGTAACAGAGTGTCAGTTTATAACACCTAAACTGTCTTCAGTACCTGGGAGTGCCCATAACTCGAGTAGCTCGGCTCATCACATCTTCAAACTGTGAGCAATGTGCAGGATTGCTAGGAGATTCTAGTGCCTATTATCACCTTCCAGTTGACTGCCTGTCTGACATAGGAATGCTCTCTGAATTTAAATGGCTTTAGGAAATTAGGCCAACTTGGAGGGATCTGAAATTTGTTGGATCTTAAGAAATATTTAAACCTGGAAAACATTTTGCTTGTTTATTGATGTATGAATACTTAGGATTAGCAGAAGAAAGGATTAGTGCAATGTCACTGATTCTATAAAAAAATAATCTACATGATGGGATCTTAAAGTGATGTGTATACTACTGATATTTGTTTGTTTGTTTGTTTAACGTCACGCTCAGCAATATTCAAGCTATATGACGGTGGTCTGTAAATAATCGAGTCTGGACCAGACAATCCAGTGATTAATATCAAGAGCATCAATCCATGCAATTGGGATCGATAGCATGCATCAACCAAGTCAGCGAGCCTGACCCGATCCCGTTAGTCGCCTCTTAGACAAGCCTGGATTTCTGAAGATCTATTCTACCCCAGATTTTCATGGGTCTCAGGCTATAATGACATGCCATCAACCATTTCACTGTATCGGACCACCCGATTCATAAAGTCGCCATTGAATTACAATCATGAGCAACTGGAGTGATGGTCCAGTACCTGTTTGAAACTTGTTGTGTTACTGGGATGTGGTAAGTCTCTAGATCCCCTGTGTGGTAACCCAGCTTGTTGCCTCATGCTTACAGCCTGTTTCTGTTAGGTTTACTCAGTTGTGCAGTGAGGTTCCAATTAAAGTCATGTAAATGATAATACCAGGGGGGTTGCAGAACATTTGGGAGTCATCTGTGAAGTTCAACTAACTGGCTTTAAGTCATGTCTAAATATTGACAGTTCTGAAACAATGGAGGCGTAAGCAGATTTCAAAGAATTGACAGAATTTGCACAATTGATAATACACATTACAGACAATCGGACATGCCTAGTGACGATACATGTTTGTTTCTGAGTGGGTCATCAGTGTAGAAATGCCAAGAGACCAATGACAACGCGGCCTCAGTGAATAAATGCTTATGATTAGTGGATTTGTTACCACAAACTCTATTTTAATGCCCATTTGACAGGGCTCACAACCACATGGGGATTTCACGGTCGTAAGAGGCGACTAACTGGATCAGGGGTCAGGTTCAGTGTCTTGGTTGATTGCAGGTCATCGCACCTTGATGGCATGGGTCGTTACTCATAGCAATCACTGGATTGTCTGGTCCAGACTCAATTATTTACAGGCCACTGACACATAGTTGGAATATTGCTGAGTGCAAAGGTATACAACAAACAAACAAACAAACAGATAGACGAACAACTCCTAACCAGATCTGGAGGGGAATGTAGGGCTTTGACAATGCTGTGTTTACCGAAAAATGCAAAATACAGATGGTGTCAAGGTGTCATCTGCCTGACCTTACTGTTTCAAGGTGACCCAAAATTCTGCTCACTATACTTTGAACTAGATGATCCCATGACTATATCAGTGAGTGAGTGAGGTGTGTTTTAGGCATGAGGCATGTTATTCCAGCCATAGCACAGTGGTGGCTGCCAATAATGGGTTTGACACAATGTACCCATGTGGGGATTTGAATGCCAGCCTGAGGTGTGCTGTGTCAATGCTCTATCCACTTGACCACCCTGATGCTCCCAAAGATGTATTTATAAGGACCTAGGGGACTGATCTATAGTGTTTGGGAGGTGCTAACACATCACTGACAGTGCTCTTAGAAGAGTGTGATGCTAAATACAGTAGAGATCATGAGAAATTGATGATGATGTGGCATTAGATTGATTAAATTTGTCGCACAAGGTTTTTTTAACAGAAGGAAATATTACATCCCTATATATTCTATTGATGCCCAAACATCTGTTAATCAAGCATGCTTTAAGCCTCTGTGTTGTATTGTACCAAAAGGGTGGTAGTGATGGTATGCTGTGTATGCATTGGGTTTCCTATCTCAGATTCAGCTGTGCCTTAGTTAAAGTAGTAAACTCAGTGGGTGCCATCTTTAACTGAAGCAACCTGTGTATACATGCATATGACAGGAAAGCCTAAAAACAGGGTTTTTTGTCTCCAAAAGTATAGCTTTTGGCATACCAAATGTATGCAATATATTTATATTATCTGAAAGGCAAAAAGTAAATATAGATCACCAAAATAAAATGTGTAGGTACCAGAGGTTATTTCTTCAATGTAAGGTACACAGTTATGAGTGCAATGTAAGCTACAGATTTTGACTACAATATGAGGCACAATTATGACTACAAAATCTAGAACACATTTGTAACTACAGTATAAGCTACACATGACCAATATAAGCTACACATGACCGATAAAAGCTACACATTACGACTACAATATAAGCTACACATTATGACTACAATATGAGCTACACATTATGACTACAATATAAGCTACACATTATGACTACAATATGAGCTACACATTATGACTACAATATGAACTACACATTATGACCAACATTAGCTTCACATGACCAATATCAGCTACACCTTTATGACTATAATATGAGGTACACATTATGACCAATATAAGCTACACATTATGACTACATTATGAGCTACACATAATGACTACAATATTGGGTATGCATTATGACTACAATATAAGCTACACATAATGACTACAATATAGGCTATGCATTGTGACCAGTATGAGCTACACATTATGACCAGTATGAGCTACACATTGTAACTGCAACATGAGCTACCCTTTATGACTACAATATAAGCTACACATTATGACTACAATACATGCTAGGCATTATGACTGCAACATAAGCTTCACATTATCACTACAATATAACCTACACATTATGACTACAATATAAGCTACACATAATGACTACAATATAGGCTATGCATTATGACCAATAAGAGCTGCACATTATGACCAATATGAGCTACACATTATGACTGCAAGATAAGCTACACATTATGACTGCAAGATAAGCTACATATTGTGACTACAATTTAAGGCACAGATTATGATTGCAACATAAGCTACACATTATGACTGCAACATAAGCTACACATTATGACTGCAACATAAGCTACACATTATGACTGCAACATAAGCTACACATTATGACCGCAACATAAGCTACTCATTATGACTACAATATAAGCTACACATTATGACAGTGATATATGGCACATATTAAGATACTGTCTCTGTAGTGTATTCAATGAAAGCAAGTTGAAGGGAGCAATATCTACACTTTGTAATGTCAGATGAAGAATAACAATGGAATTACAACTGACGTGGACCGAAATAGCTTCAATAAAGCAGTTCCATATCGCAATATCTGACAGGGCAACAAGGGACACTGAATGTATTACAGTGGAGGAACAAGATGAGTGGAAAGGTAAATGCTCCTGTTTTGGAGGCAAATGCTAGCTTAGGATTTGACCCGTAGTTATGACTGTCAGCAAGACTCCGAGAATGTAAGAGTCTAGGACAGCCCAGACAGTCGATCACAGTCAATCCAAAACTTACATGAGGCCGACATGTTGAATGGTCAAGAAAGGGAATACAAAAGGCTAGGAAGTCAGTCCCATTAAATCAATAAATTTGCACCAAAACAGATGCTACCAGGCTGTTAATTATCTCTTGCAGTTTGAGAGGGATTTCATTGTCATTCTCTTGGGAGGCTTCTCTTAAGGTTACAGTTGTCCAACTCAGGTACTGTAATTGTGTGCAGTGGTATACCATGGTCTACAATTGTATTCAGATGTCGTCATATGGTGTGCCTCATACTGGGGTAAATAAAGTAGCTCCGCTGAGAATTTCTGTTTCTATTTTCTGTTATTTGATATAATGTGTTCTTTCATGCATATGAGTTGATTGTAGTCATTATTTGCAAAGCCTTTATCATGATTGTGGTGTAGCTATGCTTCTCTGCAGTGAGAGTGGTAATGTGGTGAAGTGGGTAGTGCATTCCATGTCATGCTAAATGCTCTGCTTCCATTCCATAAATTGAATTCAGTGGTATCACAGAATATACCCATAACTTCTCGGTTGTGTTGGTTAAGGCAATAATATTTTAGTTTAATACAAAATTCAATGCTGAATTGGATGTGCCACCAGTTTATTACACTTTGAACAATTTGTTGGCAGAAACTGTTATGTTGAATTGTGAATGAAGATCAATTTATTTCAAAAACATTTAACAATTCCTAAATAAAGGTATGATCAAATGTCCTGATCAATATCGTGTTACTGAAGGTGGTGATGTTTGAAGGGAGAGATGGCCATGAGAAGGAGAGTTTCATGAGATGTGACAAACTGAGAGGATGACCCATAAAATCCCCATTTATAGTTCCAAGGTACTTCCATTTGGCTAGCATTACCATTTCACAAATGAAACAAAATGTGGTTAAAAGCTTTCATTTATGAACATTTTATGCATCAATACTGTTTATTATCTTGATTTTATAATAATTGCATCTCTTCAACATCCACTTCATCAAAGTCCTCCAAAGCAGCTCCAAGTTTTGCAGCTTGCCCTTCAGCTGTACAATGTATTACCAGTCTAAGCATGAATAATCACAATCAAATCAAATGGATTTATTTTTGCATTCCAACGCTAACCTATTTTCAATAAAAAAAACATTTTTGAGAGGAATCACAGGCTAATTCCAACAACATTTTGGTTGTGAAGGCTGAACAAGAAAGGTCAGAGCTTCAGAGGAAAATTGGATTGCCTCCATGCCAATCTCTAGATGAGGCTCTGCATAGGCCAAGGCTTGGTATGGGAAGGAGATATTAGTCTATCTGTTAAAGGGAAGAAACCTACTTAATCTAGTTAGGTTTTCTTAGCCTTGCTGTACAGCTTTGGAGCAAAGACTAAAACTTTGTAGCAGTAGTCCTCATGGCCACTCACAGGCTGTAGACTGGGCAGACAGCTGAGCGTGGATTAGGAGATTATTTCACACTGATATCAATATATTGATCCAAAGTCAGCTGAACGAGAGAGTGGCGAAGAGAGAGACGGAGTGAGAGAGATCGTGAATTGACGATTTTGCCATTGCTGAGGCGGGGAGGGTTGAGACCCACATGCATACAGTGGTAACAGCAGCTGTCACTGTCATTGTACATTGTAGAGTACTGCCAGTCCACTGAGCCAGTCGCTCACGTCGCCTTACTTCATGTCTGCTGCTTGCATCTGGCTGTACAGCGCTGCTGCGTCTGCTGCTACTGGTTTGACCGTCTGCTTGTGTGCTGTGCGGCAGTGGAGGTTGTAGGGTTAACCCTGACTTGATGTATCAAGACTGGCTCTTGTGACTGGGCGTTTGTTTGGAAGATTTGTCTTGAAGTGTTTCCTGGAGGTGTTGAAAGGAAGATTTACCATATATTTGATCACTTTATGATGTGATGTGCTTGAGGTGAGGATATATTTCAGCATACTTACACTGCATATCAATGAAATAGATGTCATCCTTTGCGTGTTGTGTTTTGCCTTGGATAATTAGAAGTGTTTCACTTCAGGCTGAAAGTTGAAGAATTACAGATAGATCACTTCAGACTGGTGGACAAATTGCAGTGAAATGTTCTATAGATGTCTCCTTAAATGTAATTCCTTCTGATATCAATGATCTATAAGCAGTCACTGGAGCTATTGTATTGCTCCATCATCAAGCACGTATGCAGCTTTAGTCGCTAGTATCATCAGACACAATATATAGATTGGCTATCTTTCAGTTCTCTTTCACTCATAGTATTCTGGCTCCCCTCCGCCTGATCATAATTACTGGATATTCTTCTGACACCAAAGCCTTACCTAAGTGAATTTTAGCAGCGTTCTGCCAAAGCTTTTATTGGAGCTTAGGACACAGTCTGCGTTTGACACAACAGGCTGGTATTCCAACCCTCTGAAAGTACAGATACACGTGGAACCAAGGTTTGTCCAGTTCATCTTATTTTTGCATGCAGAAAATGATCCCTATCAATTTGTGGCAGGAGCAGACGACACGATTAGATTTTCAATTTACATAACAGACCGGGAAACCCCTTTCTGACGGCATCAGCAGCCTAGTTAGGAGAACCAACATCAAGAAACACGGAAGAAGTGGGCTTGGACTTGATCACTCGCTTCTGCCAGGAATGGATGTTCTCTGACTCCCTGAAAATCAGCAGGTACGGCTGACTTGCTTGTTTACCGCACCTAATTATGGATATCTGTGGATGTAGTGCATGAATTGCGACTCTTGCTGCACATTACTTGAAAGCCCAGTGGGATGTGTACATGACCACTATCAATTTTATGCATACTATCTCACTAAGCTTACAATGGTAAGGGATTCAACGGACAGCTACATGCGCTCGTCAGGGGAAACACATACCTTTCAGCGTATCATGTAACGTGGGGAAGCGAGAGAGGCACGTGGACGAGAGAAGGAAGAGCAGTGAGGATCATAGGGAGGGATGCTGCTTCATGGTCTTGTATGGCTCCACAGAGGCCCACCATGTGGGGATTCTTAAGGCAGCATTTTGGATTTTAATTTGATTTGTGATTAATGGATTATGGAAGCCTAGGATTTTGAATTTGGATGTGGAACATAGGCTGTGAATTTTACTATTGTTTGAATTTGAGTGTTTCTGTAAACTTTGGATTTTACCATTGTTCATGATATGGTGTTCCTATTGCATTTGGTGTGTGCATGAAGTGATCAGTTTGCAACTGTATTTGAATTCACGGGAAGGCACGGCAGGAGTGTACCATTGGACAAGGTGTACTGGGTCTGGATACTAATAACATACCAACTGGTGAGTACTCCGATTATTTTCAATGTCACCAATGAGGCTCTTTATTGAGACCAAGTAATATATGGCTGGCTGGGAACACCAGCTTGAAGTTGTATACATACCATTGAAATAATTGATTATTGCCTCAGGATGAACATTGTTGCTCATTTCAGGATAAATTTCCCTTGGGGCATGAAGCATGGTACGTTATTCACAGACACTATTTGTATGCCAAGTTCTGCTTGAAAATAAATACTGGTCAAAGCACATAGGATTGATAAGAAATAGATTTCATAACCTATGGAAAGTGGTAATCTGTTGTGAGCCTATTTTATACAGGTTGTATATTGGCAAGTTACAAAGTATGTGGTTTACTCAGCTACTTAGTACATGAACATTTCAATAGAGAGGATATTATGAGCTTAGCCTTGGCCAGCTTAATCATCATTAACGAATACTTTTGTTTATTTTGTAGAAGTGTGTAGTAGATGCAATTAAAATAATTGTTCTGAGGAGAGTATTTGAAAGTTTCACTACCAATCCAATGTACATGTTCTACCAATTAGCCATATTGAACATTCTTCTTTGAAATAGTTTATATTGATAATGTATGTAACTTTACAGTTGCTGTCCTGTTTGCATTGTTCATTGTGTCACACTGATGCACACAATGCAAAAGTGTTCTGGTTTTTATACTTAATGGTTAATAGTACAATATCTGTTTCATTATGAAAAAGTGGAAAATCTACATTTGATATATATCTTGACTCCCAGTGAAAATGCTAATTTGACATTTAGCAGTGCTCACACTCTGACTGTACACAATAACTACGAAAGGTATAAAAAAGGGTTTAAAAACACCTGCCCAACAAACTAACTTCGAATCTGTAAAGGTCATAAGTGTTCTGTGGACTACACATATAAGGAAGAGTACAACATTTGATGTGAAGAGAAAAATGTGAAACTCATTTTTGCTTCTGTGACGCCCACTGTTAAAGAGCCTCCCTAATGAGCAAGCCGGTATTTCTTCTCTCTTTCTCTCCCATTGCACAGCCCTCTTCCTATGTAAGTGTCAGTCAGTCTGGAATCACTTGGTCATTGGACAGTTCAGAAGGAGTTTTTTTTTAAAGCACTATAGACCATGTGAGCCTTCAGAGCACACTGAGTGTTCTTGTATCCTCCTTGTATAGGCTTTTGTTAGTAGTGTTTTGTATTGATTGCCCTGGAAATAACTGATTGGAAGTGTTTACCGTGCATGGATTACTGTGTACTGGGGGAGTAATATCCAATACAGGTAAGATATTAGTAATACTATCATCCGGTGGATTATATTTAGCGAGCAAGACAACTGTTATGTAGCTGACAGCTGATATTGAATTTATAATTGATTTGTTTCTGAATTTCTACAGATCATTTTACCATGGTTACAGTTGAAGGTGTTTTATGGAGAGAGACATTGCGGATGTATCTTTATTGGTATCAAGGGTTATGTGACAGTGATGCAATGGCAAGTAAAAGTATGAAGATGATGGTGGCGGTGATGACGATGATGATGACGACCATGATGATGATGATGATGATGATGATGATGATGAGTATACTCAAGGAATGCATCTTTTGTAGTGAAGATATTTACGATAATGCTGAATAAGTATTTGAAACCGAGGACAGTTATCAAAGTTATCAAATTTAAGGGTATGAGGTAGCCTAGTAGTTAAAGCATTCAGTCATCCCACCGATCTTCCAAATCAGTACAATGTGTGAAGGCTGTGGTTGTGTCCTGCCATGATGGGGTCTAAATGTACTGAACATTGTGTACAGGATAACAAACTACATGCCCTTGGCAGGGAAATTGAGAAACATATGTCATTTTATATTTTAAAATATTTTTCTTTTCATGAATATGTGGAGTTCGGAACATTTTAATTCAATTGAATTCTTGCTATCATTTGCTGCAGACTTTGGGCCAAATAACGGCCTCTGAGCGGGTTCAAATAAATCCCTGGGTGTATAACCCAACTAACTCACTCATCAGTTGCTGTACTCTAACCACATTCAGTATGAGGTTATAGACAAGCAGAACTTAACTCCCAGACACACAGAATAGGTAGTGGTTGTTAGATTTTATTGGCAATGACAACAACACTGCCACAAAGGCACTGCTACTGACTGGGAAGATCAACAAGACATGAAAAGAAATTCCTGTATGTATATTTGAGTTGGTATGCTTCGGGTTTGAAGCTCAAGGGTGATGTTTACCTCAAGTCAAAGAAGAGAGAGATGAAATGTCAAGTTGGCCAAAATTACAAATAATGACACTTCATTTGATTCCTGAGATGTTCATGTGAGATATCAGCTCTGGCAGTGGAGGAGGGGAATTAGAACAGTGGATTAGAGTAAGGGGATTTCTGGGCCACCACTCCCTAGGGCAGTAATATTGTACCAGTAACATTACTCACATCTATTTAAACTGATTACAGTAAATGATACAGTGGAAGGAATGTTATGTTGTAAATAATTCATTAGACTGGAGAGTAGCCATGACATGTATTTGGAGGGCTCATCAACTGCTATGTGGTAATCGAGTACTGTTTTCTCAGTGGTTTTGGCAGGTGCTTGTTCATCATAATGCTGTATAATAGAAGTTGTGAGATTTTGTGAAGCAGGTGTGTGTCAATAATTCATTCTTGTGTGCATTTATTAAAACAAGTGCTTGGTTATTTCGCTTAATGACCTGTGTGTTGAGGAGAGCAGGTGCTTCTCTTTCTAAGAAGAAAATATGCATTTATTGATGTTATCTTAATGTCGGAATTGGTTGCAGTTGCTTATAAAAATTGTTCAAATTGGTGTTTATGTTCAAACAAGTGAATATTAGCTTTAGGGGATTATTGATGGAGCTGTTTGTAAATATCAAATACAGTTACATATTCTAGGATCTAAGGAGTGAGTTAGATATCTCATGCCTATTTGCAGTCTTGTGGCCTTGTGGAGGTATAAAGGAATCATTTCCCCAATGACCAACCCATATGTTGGGAACAGAACCTGTGTTTCCTGCATGACAAGAGAACACATGAACCACCAACCCAACCCACGATACAAGATTCAGTGTTAAATCTAAAATGCAGGTTTGAGTTAGGGAATCAATGTTTTATTCTTCAGTCTCAAATGTTAGAACTGCAAATTACGGCTATATATCACAGTAGACTAATTGAGTCTGTGCCAGATAAACCTTGTGGTTAACCATGTCCATTGCTTGTCAGGAGACAGCATTGCTGTGATCTGATGACAAAGACAATCACACAGGTCACATCTTTTAACCACCCAATACCCAATTGAGTTTACTCTTAACATAAACATTGATAAATATAGACAACTGAAGATTCTTTCCTCCCTGCAATGTGATTTATAGAAGACACCTGTTATACATGGTGAAACAAGTGATCTATTTGAATAGATGTATGTCTGTAAAATATTGCATCACTTCAACGTGAATGTTGAAGCAGGATTTCCATTTGATTACCATTTATGAAAAATAAGACTTTTTGTTTTCCTTTTGATAAGCCTGGCAGGTGCATGTAAAAAAATGCTAACATACATACCAGGAACGTCTCATCTCTATCGTAACAACACAGGGCTGTGAGCTCAATTAAATAAAAAATTCAAGTGTCTGTCCATACCTTCAAGCAATAATATTTCTTAACAAAAAGTAGATTTAGTGTTCAATAGATCTTTTCAAATTTGATGAATAGAATTATTTTGTGGTTTCAATACCAAGTAATATGCTGAATTACTTCCTATAAATTCCATGAAAACAACAGGTGTTTTATGGTTATCATATTCTTAAGTAGGTGTAGAATGCTACAGTATTGTCCTTTCCTGATCATCTATATTCATAGTTATGTATTACGCAAGCTTTATGTTATTGATTGGGAAATCTCTGGTTGATGCACATTTCATGGGAAAGAAGCCTACAGATATGTCTGTGCAAAATATTGGTTCACATGTCTGTTTGAAATGTGACACATATGACAGGCTCATTATGTAAACAAGAATATGTAGTAGATAGTTGTCGTTGCATTTATCTTGCAACAGGTGCTTGTGTATATGACAGACGTATATGTGAGTCCATCTGTTGATGAAGTTGTCAGCATGGTCTCTCCGTAGCAGCTGTCATAACTATGCTCGTGGGTTCATTGTTTTTTTGTGCATGCTTGCTCATCAGTGTGAATACATAGTTTTGAATACCGATATAAGAATATTGAAAAGCATTGTTGTGCCAACCTGTGGAATGATCAAGAACTTGCTCATCAGTGCCAGGTTTGATAAGCGATGTGAGCTTATTGTGAATCCCATTGTCAACAGATGGGAGGCTTATAGAAGCATTCACTTGCCATGTTGAAATGAGGTCCCCGCATCTGTAGTGCATACAAAGTCCATGGTTGGTACCTCTGGCAGGAATGTGTCACAAAGTTGATAAGAAATGACATAAGACCTGTATATCAACTCACCTAGTTTGTGAACTTAACATATTTTACAGAAAAAACAAACAGTTGTGAAGTTAGTTAGTCACCAAGGAAACAGCGTAGGTGTTATCGGGTTTATTTTCTCTGTTCATAGCCAGAACATTCCCTTGATATCACCAATGATCAATTCAATCAATGAATATTTTAATTAGATACCATCTACCAATAACATGAATGACATCGCTAGTTTGTTCAATTAGGATGGTCATGCTTCAGTGACAGTATGTGCCTTGATTCTCTAGGGGACATTTTATGAGTATTGAGTATGGACGTATCGTCATTAATCGTACCACAAATGAATGGTATGGATTATAAAAGCAACACTCACTCACTCACTCACTCACTCACTCACTCACTCACTCACTCATTCCCTCCCCCCTCCCCCCCCCAATGGCTGTCAACACTGGGTATCAGCTAACTGTGTGTTTAAAAGCTTCATTGGGAACCTGTTTTTGTGTTCCCTTTTACTAGTACGAGATATTAGTGTACTGTCAAACCAGGAATCCAAACTTCATATCCACAGCAATCCCTCTATCTAAAAATCTATGTTTTTGGCTTCTTTGTTTCTAGATTTCCTATGTATTGAAATATGTGATCTAACTGATCACATGGTTTTAGATAACGAGCTTCTTTCCAAGTGCTTTCTCACCCATGATGGTAGGTTTAGATATGAAATACAGCTTTCTACTGCACCTCCCTCTTGCCTCCAGTTGCTGTGAAAGGTTATTATGATAATACAAGAAGTATCCAGTGGAGCACCAACGCTTTGCAGTATCAGGTGTCCCATGATGTGTACACAGACAACTCTGTAATTCACCCCACTTGGTCCACCATCAGGCCAATCACAACCTTGTACACAGGCAACCATCAGGCCAATCACAACCTTGTACACAGGCAACCATCAGGCCAATCACAACCTAGTACACAGGCAACCATCAGGCCAATCACAACCTAGTACACAGGCAACCATCAGGCCAATCACAACCTTGTACACAGGCAACCATCAGGCCAATCACAACCTAGTACACAGGCAACCATCAGGTCAATCACAACCTAGTACACAGGCAACCATCAGGCCAATCACAACCTTGTACACAGGCAACCATCAGGCCAATCACAACCTAGTACACAGGCAACCATCAGGTCAATCACAACCTAGTACACAGGCAACCATTATGCCAATCACAACCTAGTACACAGGCAACAATCAGGCCAATAACAACCTTATACACAGGCAACCATCAGGTCAATCACAACCTAGTACACAGGTAACCATCAGGCCAATCACAACCTAGTACACAGGCAACCATCAGGCCAATCACAACCTTGTACACAGGCAACCATCAGGCCGATCACAACCTTGTACACAGGCAACCATCAGGCCAATCACAACCTTCTACACAGACAATATTATTCTGTAACTTGTCAAGCTACAAGCTCTTGAAAATATCAATACTACTGGTTTATACTGTAGCATGAGCCAAACTGCCAGACTGCACAAAGAAATCTTAGTGCTACGATGATCTTAACTCCCATACACTAGCATAGACTTTCGATAGTTGTAGTCATATAATGATCTTAACTCCCATCCTCTAACATGGACTTACCATAGTTGTAGTGTCAAGATGACCCTACCTCCCATACTCTAACATGGACTTACTATATTGTTTGTTTGTTTGTTTGTTGTTTAAGGCTGCACTCAGCAATATTCCAGCTGTATGGTGGCGGTCTGTAAATAATCAAGTCAAGTCACACAATTGTGACACAATGACTTGAATCCACCAAGTCAGCAAGCCTGAACACCCGATCCCATTAGTCAAGAAGAATCAAGAATCAAGAATTTTTTATTGTACAGAACACCCTCGAATGACACTCAAGAAAATATGGTACTATAGCATTATACTGTTTTGTTGAAAATGTCAGAGAGTCACTTAAATATCCTGGTGTCTCCTGTAAGGGCCTTACAGAACCTCTTAAATAAGGTGAGGTGAGGTGAAATGGGGTTAAACGTCTCATTCAAGATTATTGCGTGATTGCAGATTATATAGTGATGTGTCTGTTAGTCAGTCAGTCAGTCAGTCAGTCAGTCAGTCAGTCAGTCAGTCAGTCAGTCAGTCTGTCTGTCTGGTTTTACAAGTCTGGACTAGTGCTAGCCCACTGTGATGCCATGCCACATGAATACCCCACTCATACACACTATACCTTAATGCCAAGCGCCAGGCAGGATAACAACAAGTACCATCTTTTAATGTCTTTTGGTATGACTCAGCCAGGGATTGAATCCCCAACTGCCACTTTCCAGGCAGTTGCTCTACCACTAGACCACAGAGGTGGTCCCCGAGAAGACAGGACCCTGCATGGTGCATCACTGCTTGTATATAGCAGAGTGTAAACCTGCAGCACTTGAAGAAAAGAACACTTGTAAATGGTGTAAAATAAATGTAATCCCTAATGAAGTAATCTATTTGTAGCTTTTTAACCAGATCAGTTGCACCACTTGCTTGCCATTGCTTGTGTAGCGGCCATAAAATTTCCGAGTCCCGTGATGGGATTCGAACCATGGACCTTCTGATCCGAGGTCGGACGCCTTGTCCACATGACCAAAGAGGTTAACCCCGTCAGCAAGCTGACAAGGTAAGGATGTCATCTGTGGGATGACTCCACGCCCTGCTACATACTCCCCCGTCAACAGAAGGCACGTCCCGGGCCGCATAGTAGGGTACTGAGGCTTATTTTGCTCAAATTTAATATGAACGTGCTCAGCCCCACGTTGGGCGCCAATGTAGCGGCCATAAAATTTCCGAGTCCCGTGATGGGATTCGAACCATGGACCTTCTGATCCGAGGTCGGACGCCTTGTCCACATGACCAAAGAGGTTAACCCCGTCAGCAAGCTGACAAGGTAAGGATGTCATCTGTGGGATGACTCCACGCCCTGCTACACTTGGAAAAGATCTGAATACGTTTTCATAAAAAAAAGTCAATTAAGAGGATATACAGTGACAACTTGGTCTTGTCAGTGATAAGAGCGAGATTGAAATCGGGAATGTGTGCTGCCTTTCTCCACAGCCCCTTTCCTAGAAGATATTATCTCTCCACATCCACATTTTTTTCATGAAGAATAAAATCGAGAGAGAAAGTAAGATTCCGTGTAATTTGTGACTGTTTGTAATGGCTTTTGGCTCTTTCCAAATTTCCATAAGCCCATGCACAGCTCTTCGGTTTTTGCAATTGCTTTTCCAGGTTATCGAACACTTTCCCATCTACAATGAAAATGAAATAACCTTTCTTTATTCTTTAATATCTTAAGTGGGTGTTTGTATATGTGCTTCATTTCAATGTCTTTAGATCTTCATATTATTATCAAGATACAGTACATACATATTCTCTTAAAGCACTCTCAATAATTGTAGGATGGTTCAATTCAATTTATTTTCTGTAAAAGGCTCTTTAAAGATTCATATTGTGATAATGCCTTTTGCAATTATTTACCGCAGTGGAAGTGGTGCTGTTGTGATTATCGATTATTAAAATTATTTTTTGTTACATTATAAACATTTGTTGTTTGTTTCACAGGTGGTTAAAATATATGGGATATGAAAATGTCTGTTTCTTTCTAGACTGACGTTCTAGAAGGAGTACATAGAGACGTCACAAACAAATTACTGGATGACATTTGTTGTTCGCAGGTGTTCGCAAAATGGCAAGCTTATCCTGCACAACCGGTAGCACCCATCACAAACACATGCAAGGGCAAGTGAACAGTTTACCCCCAAAACATGAGAACACGTATAAATCAAAATAGACAATGCTGAATACTTTTTATGTCTATAAACATCAATGTAGATCAGATACTTCTCTGGACTAAGGTAGCCTTGCTCCAAGGCTGTACTGAAAGAATAGTCCATGAATGTGTAGTAATTATATCTTCCTAAGAGGCAAGTCTAGATATGCAGACACTTTAGTCTCTTATAGGGACAACTTGTTCTTATTATTTACATAATCTAGAACTTATGATTAAAACTAAAAATTATTGCCTTAGTGATTTGTGCAAGTATATCGCGTTTCTAAAGCCTTCGTATCTAACAACCAACCCACATCCCTTTAATTCCCACAATACAACCCTTACAGCCCTGACCCCTGGACTTTGAACACAGTAACCTAAAAGTTTGAAGACTCTTGAATTTAAATTATGATGGCATTGCACTTGAGTCATTACGTGACCGAGTTAGTCTAGCATGGGAACATTAAGGTAAGGTAAGGAAAGAGAATGAAGAGAGTATTACGCTGATTTTAGCAGTTTACAGCCCTACTACTGCTAAGAAGAGGAGAGGAAGGGTATATAAGACAGGTGAGGGTGGGAGGTGGTGGGAAGATGAAGGTAGTTATGAAGGATGAATAGTTCCTGTCTCTGGCCTCTCAAACTTATATCTCATGGGTAGGATATTTACAATTAAAATTTCATTTGCTTGATGTTTTCTGCAGCTGTTGCCAGTTCATTTTGAATCACCCATAAGTAGGTTTATGGAGATCACAGGATCTGAATCTGTGGCCCAGTTTAGTCATGGTAGTGTAGCTCCCGGGCAGAATCAGGTGGCAGAGTGGTCTGTCTCACAGTCCCTGACCAATATTATTTCCCCTTCCGTCAAGCCCCTACTGTAATGCTATGTCTCTGAATGAAGTAAAAAAACATAGCATCTGCTAGCCGAAAAGTATAGTCTTTCTGCAGGTTTTCTGATGTAAGGATTTGAAATGGGTTGTAACTAAGGAACAGTTTATTTGCTTATTGCTCATCTGTCACTTAAATTTCCTCAATCCTTGGTTTGTATATATGTCCTCCCCATTATGCCACCTAAGTAAGTGTGTATGGCCAGCCAGGGACTCTGGAAACAGTCAGGTTATTGTCAGGAAGAGCCCATGATTTATCCAGTTGCTTTTTTCCCCACCACCCCAAGGGCACAAATAGATACCCTGATGAGGATAGCAATATTCCAGCCACATCAAGGTGCCCCGACAAACCAGTGGTTGATATCATGAACAACATCCATCATGGTGCTTTAACACAGTCAACCAGATGACAGAATCAGATCCAGTTTAGTCAGCTCTTACGAAGACAAGCAGTAGTGCTGGGGACCTGTTATCACCTGGATTCCCATGGGGCTTCTGTCATATACTACTCAAAAGGACTTATTGTTTATCTGCTTCTTGTATATTACTAAAGTTAATCCGTCATGGCATGATAATCCCTACATGTATATGCACATCATATCACCTTTACCATGTTGCAAAGCAGATTATCGTCTTTTGGAATATTGTTGTTTACTATGGAGGCCAGATCAATTTGTGGTCTCCGGACAGACTAATTGAATGATCATTATCAAATAATTATCTGTACATGCTTCAGATGTTCATATAGTATCATACACCTGATTTATTTCATTTGCATGTGATATTTCATTTTACAGCACATGCTAATACTGACTTGTATCCGATATTCAAACTTCACGCTGCAGAGAGTAGAAATGCAATATTCAACTTGATAATGATGTCATCATATCTCCATTTCTAATCCAATAATATTCCACAGGATATTACATATATCACCGACTGCTGATCATCCAACACCAACTGCCGAAGCAGTGCAATATGCAGGTGGCAGTGTAACTAGCATGACTGAGACGTGAAGTGGCATTAGATATCAGATATGATTGTCGCTGAGCTGTAGTGTATTGAGTAATTGTATAGGTATTGATTGGCTTCCATGAGGCAACACAGATGGGAAGCATGGAGCTGAGCATATTCACAGTTGGCTGTTTCTCAGGCCGAGAGTGTAGTGCTACTTACTTCACTCAGTATTGCTTCGCTGGCTTCATTTCTTCCCTCCTGTCAATAGCCTTTTCACTTTCAAGGTTGTTTTACTGAGGCTGGGGAGGGGTGGGAAGAGAGTTGGCAACAGGATGGTGATATCAGAGGTATCAATTCAAACGTGCCCACCTCTGATGTAATTAATGGGTAAGGGACACAATTTTAGTGCTTTCCATGTGATGTTTTGCTATGCAGTGTCAATGCCAGAGAATAACCAGTCTCCATTATCTCACGAAAAACAGATTCCATTGGGCATAAAAGGCAAAATAGCAGTGAGAATTCTGTGGTGGATTACTGAAAATCAGGTGTTGGTGAAATGAATGGGCATTACATGATGTACTCTCTAATTATACAACTTGCTGTTGGACCTTGCTGTTTGTGATAATTGATCACTCAAACCACAGGGATATACCTCAACAGGCCTGTTCTTATCAGCTGTGTTGAATGGCAACCTGAGCTGTTTTTTCCGCATTTATATGAAATCAGACATGTTTATCAGAGTTTGGTTGGGCTGCCTAGAGACAGATAGTTGGATTCCTACTGGCTGTGATGTGGAGAGTTTGGTCCAATCTTGATGGAGTTTTGTCGTGCTCTCTAACAGATAATGCATATGGAGGAAGCTTGGGAGACCGTTTTAAAAGGCATCCAGTGCAGAGGGCCGCATATTCTGTGAGCCATAAGGAGGCGTTAGGAATATGTACATTGATTCATTAGTTAATGTTAAAGAATATGAATGTTTTGGTACATTATAAGAAGTTGATTTTGTTGTTGTTAATAACAAACACAATCACTGGTTTATTTGATGACCCATGATACTGTAAATCTTGAAATTAACAAGAGCCCGAATTAAATGCGAAAAATTCAAGTGGTCTTTGTTCGCATTTATGAAACTTAACATTTATGTCTCCAAAATGACTATCATCAATAAGACGGCCTCACTGCACACTCTGGATATTGGAGTGAGTGAGTGAGTATGGTTTTACGCTGCTTTTAGCAATATTCAAGCAATATCACGGCGGGGACACCAGAAATGGGCTTCACACATTGTACCCATGTTGGGAATCTACTTTGGATATTGGAAATACCAACTTGAATATATATCAAGCAGCAGTTGTAACAAGTCCATAACAATGTCATTTAAAAAATAGGAGTTACACAATGGGCATCCGGTGAGTGACCACTGCTGGGGTCAAGAGATCTACCCACTCGTGTCAAACTAGGTATCACTGACTACTCCAATCAGTCAACTGTTGTTGGTTCCACTGTTTTATTGCCTTTGAACTTCCTTAATACCAGTCAACAGAATAAACATATAAACTGTGTGCTGTTTTTAGAAAAAAACACTGTTTATTGTTATTACGAAAATGCTAATAAGTTGTGCTATTTGCTCTTTGACTGGATTAAGGTAAGAGTTATATGCATCATTCCACTGGGGATGGGGTGGGGGGAGTCGCATTGATTTTGAGTTGCAATTTTTTACTAGGGGTCAGCAGTCGTATTAATTTGGAGACGCATTAATTTCAAGATTTACACTATATAGAGAGATAATGTGGATAGTACGACTGCATTGTATTACCAGTATACTGTAATACGCTTTTCAAACGATACATATTGCGATAATAATTCTGGTATATTGGTAAAAAACATATAATAAATTTTGTTATAATTTGTATCATTGAACCTAAAATCTTCACAGAAATTCATTCACAAATGTTTCACCCTCACAATTGATTGACAGAATGGCAGAAACGTGGAAGTAATTTTTCTCTCATGTTGCTATCTCCCCTGTATCCATGACTACAAAAAGGGGACGGCCGACCATGCTGCCGTTGACATCGTAACATTTACTTTATTGTGTTGAAAGTAGGATCTGCATGTACATTCAGTGTCAATCACTGTCAATAACTTAGCTCCCAACATAGCAAACTATGTATTGAATACAGATAAGTGTACCCAAATATATGGCAATAGGATGTTTTTCCCAACACACAGTCCTAGCAAGTGGTACTGCTGAGTTTCACATATTTAAGTGTAATACACCCATTAAAGTAATTATTTGCTTTGTTGGTTATGTGGTTAATGTGTTTGACACAGTCCTGGGTTTGAATCCCACAAACATTCTATTTGTGAAGTCTGTTTTTGGTGAACCTGTTGTATTGTGATTGCAAACATTCAAAAATCATTGCTAAACACTCACTTTCAAGTACTGTATGCAAAGGCATGCAGAGCAAGTGTTAATGCATGACGCTGCAGGATAATATAGTGTTGATTGTTATATCTCCCCTTAATGCTTAACTGTCAAGGACAGTATTGTCAGTGAGAGGATGTTCTCAAGGCTGGTTTATATGTAAAACCAGCAGATGAAACTGACGTACATTGTTACTATCGATCAGAATGCTGAAAGAAAACCTTTCATAGAAGAACTAAATTCCCTTGTCAAAAGAAATACCATCTGTTGTTTGCTCGGAATTATTTCCATAACTTTGATTTAAGTCTAAACCAATGGCACCTGTGGTTAAGCATGCTCATCTTAATGGTATGAAAAACAATAAAATCTCTGTGAGATGAAACATTTTAGCACATGTAGCAGTATGTATCAGGGTCAATGGCATAAAGCATTTCATCGATCAGGGAAGCAGGACAGGGCTGCATTGGAACGATCTATTCAAACATGCCATAAAATTACATGATGGGTTTGGCACACTTGTTCATGAGAAACACTGACAGGAAAGAATTGGAGGCTATATTGCCTCCTAGACCCTAGAGAATAAATCAAAATTGAATTCAACTCAAGTTTAGAATTATTTGGCAAGTCTAGAATGCTCAGCTTCAGAAATTTAGCATTGTTCTGTGCTCCATTTGGACTTTGGACCATTTGGTTTATATTTTGTAGAGATACATTTTTAAATAAGAACTTAATTTCTGAGACTATATGTTTGTCTGTGTCTACATATTCATCCCAAATTTGGGAAGAAAGTGAGATGTGCAGTTCACCAATCACTTCTTAATGTAGGTTAATTTTCATTTGAAGTGGTACTTACTATTGTATGGTACTAACAAATATATTCAGATACTTCAAGCCTCTTTTCACTAGTATATTGTCGAAATCATTGATTGGTGAGTTTGACTGACATGTATTCTAAATCAAAGAGGATTGTTCTTGGTATTTCAAGCATGTGTGTGACAACAGTGCCAGGCATGTAATGATCCAGGTTAAAATGCCAAAATGAGCTATATGTGCAAAGGTATGATTTTATCAACTTATCAGTTGAGTTTGAGAATTCTTTTTGTTCATTATAAATATTTGTCTCCAGTCCAGGGAATCAAAGTATCATTTGGCACATATTAATTTCATAGTCATAGGAAATGGTGTTCTCAACTACCATCTCTGATCATGTCACTGCCACTGTGAAGTTTCTAGAATAATAGACTGCTTCTGTTGTCTAGTGGTAGAGCGTCCGCCCAGAGAGCGGAAGGTCGGGGTTTCGATCCTCAGCCACGTCATACCAAAAGACATAAAAAGACGGTACTTGTTGTTACCCTGTCTGGCGCTCGGCTTTAAGGGGCTCAAACAAGGACTGGTTGGCTAGGAGTTGGTATACTGTGTCTGAGTGGGTATTCATGTTAAACTGCGGCATGGTATCTCAGTGTGCTAGCACTATAAATCGTCATCAGTCCGGACTAGTACATGCAGCCACACACACACATGTGCATGCACGTCACTATATAAGTGCAATAATCTTGGACGTGATGTTAAACCCCATATCACCTCACCTTTTAGGATAATAACTGAAGAGATGTCACTGGGGGTATGCTGGATGGCAAAAACTAACCAGTCAAGTTGATAACAGTGTTTAGTTATTTGTAACAAGCCTGTCTGCACTGCGCATTACCATATGTTGACCAGACCACCAGACTGATGGGACAATTTCCTTAGTAAAGAGGCTACTTTATCAGTAATAAATGTCACTTTCAGTGTTGGGATAGAACAACAGAATTATTTCTTGCTCAACGAAGGTTTCAATGTTTGTTACATACGAAGTTAGCCAATGTACACTCAAGCAAGGTAAAAGGTTTTATTTCTCCCCAGACTGGTGATAATGGTATCTATATTGGAAAATGGTGGACAATATCAAGTGTTTTTCTAAGCAGGAGATCTGTTATAGTTGGCGGATGGTTTGTGATATGGTAATAGTCAGTACATTACATACATGTACATAAGTACCACAGTGACACCTTGTCGCCATCGCTGGGAGTAATAGAGTAGTTGCGGGTAGGGGGGGATGACGGGTTAGAGGTTGAAAGTCAGTTGGGTCATAGGTTTTGCACCTCTTTGAAAACTATTTCAATTACATCATGGCTTGTCAGCTTATGAACAAAAATCATATCCATGTTAAATCTTGAATTTACCTGTATGATCAACATATTCAGGCAAAACAGGGGACACAAATCCTTTGCAGTGCTTAAGGCGATGAAGTCATCCTACAGATGACATCCTTACCTTGTCATTGTAGCAGGGTGTGGAGTCATCCCACAGATGACATCCTTACCTTGTCAGTGTAGCAGGGCGTGGAGTCATCCCACAGATGACATCCTTACCCTGTCAGTGTAGCAGGGTGTGGAGTCATCCCATAGATGACATCCTTACCTTGTCAGTGTAGCAGGGTGTGGAGTCATCACTCAGATGACATCCTTACCCTGTCAGTGTAGCAGGGTGTGGAGTCATCCCATAGATGACATCCTTACCTTGTCAGTGTAGCAGGGTGTGGAGTCATCACTCAGATGACATCCTTACCCTGTCAGTGTAGTAGGGTGTGGAGTCATCCCACAGATGACATCCTTACCTTGTCAGTGTAGTAGGGTGTGGAGTCATCCCACAGATGACATCCTTACCCTGTCTGTGTAGCAGGATGTGGAGTCATCCCACAGATGACATCCTTACCTTGTCAGTGTAGCAGGGCGTGGAGTCATCCCACAGATGACATCCTTACCTTGTCAGTGTAGCAGGGCGTGGAGTCATCCCACAGATGACATCCTTACCCTGTCAGTGTAGCAGGATGTGGAGTCATCCCACAGATGACATCCTTACCCTGTCAGTGTAGGAGGATGTGGAGTCATCCCAGTGTTGATATCTTCACCTAATTTGTAAAATAGGGTGTGGTCTCCTACCTAGACAACATCATAACAATGAGTTTATCAAAACATTTTGATGTGATAAAATGTTTCATTGTTTGTAGTGCATTTCCAAGCTATGAATCATGGTGTACTGCACCTGACATTGTTATTATTCCACATCCACTCTTATCGATTGCATTAATGTTACAAACAAGGAATAAATAATGTGTGGGGTTTATATGGCATATTGGGGCTGGGACGAGTCCGAATTTACTACCCGGGTACGCACCGCCCTATTACCCGACCCTACCCTGGTACCCACTTTAGGTCTCAACTGAGTTACCTGTCCCAACCCTATGGCATATCATCATACATCATGATGACAAATGCTATTTGACACTGATTGATAATTCATCTTTGTTTGGACTGCTGCTTTATCATTTTTGAAATATTTGAGACATTGTTTTGTCATCAAATATGGAAGTTGTTCATGACATAGCAAAACCAATACACAAATATGTTACACTCCTAAACCAATTCAACATGAATGAATGAATGAATGAATGAATGAATGAATGAATGAATGCTTTATTCAGAATTTTATACCAGTACATAATAATGAAGCTTGGTATAAAAAGATGTGGAAACTTTATCATTATAATATTAACATGGCAACAGATGTGACAAAACATGTTATAGCTGGTTGATTTCAAAATTTGAAGTGGAATATATAATGTGATAATTAGAAACCAGGAATGTTCACATGGCACACAGATGATGTGAAGTAAGTTAAACGCTGCAAGAAAAAGTAATGCCTAGGTCCAAGTTGTTTCAGAAGCTTGTCTTTCTGCAGTAGAGGTTACATGCATGTTGAATCAGAACTGCGACAACTATAACTGAATGCTATGAAGATTGTATCTATTCTATTATAAATGGTCATGAAATGGAACAAACATGTGATCCAGCTTCAGTATTAAACTTCTCTGACAAACATTTGCTGCTACAGCTGTCTAGACATGCAAATACCACGACATTGATAAGCACTGAAAGGTCAAACGCAACAGTTTAAGTTTAATAGTACAAGATCTCCATCATACAGTGACCCCTCGCTACAACGATACCTTCGGGGTCCAAATAATTGATGAACATTATAGATGATCAGCGGTTTAACGAAGGTCGAGTCGTAGGTGGTAGATGACCAACAAAACAGTATTCATGCTCTGCCTACCTAACACAATCTACGTTGCACTTTTCAGAGTTTCAAAACACATTTGTCGAATATTAATATGCGCTTTAAAAAAACCCACACACATCGTATCCCTTCAGGTGAATGAACAGGTAGATCTTTAAAAAACTTGATCAATAAAAGTATGAAATTTGATATAAAACATCACTAAACATGTTGATTTACCATTTAAAATGTATTTCCTGCTCTCAAATGCATTGTTTTATATGCAGAGATTGAGATTACCATGTGTATTTTCTCGTAAACTAAGCCTGAAATAGCAGTCAGCTGTGCACACGTTTCCTCCCAATCTACTGGTGATTCAGTTAAAACGTACCCAGTGATACCACTTTAAAAAAATTTGATGCAATGGTCGGAAGAAATTGTATCTGAAATTATTAATTTATCAGGAATAATATATTCAAAAATCATGTTATTTTAGTTGCAGCTTCCACCATATATACTTAAAATTATAAGAACCATAAGAAATGATCACTTCACATACGATCTCACTGAAATTATTGTAAACATTATTATAATTATTGAATGAAATTTTGAATATAATTAAAATATATTGCAAACATTACTCCAGATAAACAATGATTTTTTTATATTACTATTACCAGATATTATTATAAAAGGATTAAATTGCGTACTTCAGTTCGGATTTGTTGACAGGTATTTCTGGTGTTACGTGATTGCATTGATCAGCTGATACCGGTAATGTTTTCTGAGATGGGGGAAATCTTGGAAAACTTGAGTTTATTGAAAATGTTTGTAAATTTTGGGAGCCATGCTTTACCGTGTGCTATAACCGAGTTGGCGCTATATTGAAGGGCGCAATAACGAGGGAACACTGTATTTAATCGAGCTCAGATATCATGTTGTTTAGCATAACAGCTGACCGCATTACAAATCCTCTATTTTTTGTTTGTTTGTTTGTTTAATGTTGCATTCATCAACATTCCAGCTGTCTGAAGCCAGTCTGTAAATAATTGAGTCTTGTCCAGATAATCCAGTGATTGACATCATGAGCATCAATCTACACAATGGGGATACAATTACATGAATCTTCCCAGTCAGTGAGCCTGACCATCTGCTACCATTAGTCACCTCTTACGATAAGCATAGTCGCCTAACTCTTTCGACAAGCATGGGTTGCTGAAGACCAATTCTAACCCAGACCTTCACAGGTCACGTCCCTGATGTAACAATTGTATGTTCATCAAGCCCAACAACTGTGTAAGCAACATTACTGTGTATGCTGGTATTGATGTACGGATGAATTGACCAGATGTCTCCATTGGGGTGACATTGTGATAATTCAAGCTTAAAATTACTGGATACGATCCCCTGCAACAGCTGTCATAAGTGACAGCCTCACCATTCAATAATAATATATAGAGATTTTTATTGTTTGTTCATTTGACAGCTTTGTCTAGGTTTCTCTTTGTCTCCATGTTTTGATAAGGAGCTATTTGGAACTTACATATGAATCCCAGTGATGACCATCATGGTATCCTGCCAAGTTGCACCTTAGTAATGATATATGGTTTCCTTGGGGAATGACATCCTTTACATTCCTGTTATTCTGTGGTGCCCCGGGTAGCCTCATGGTTAAAGTGTTTGCTTGTTACACCGAAGGCCTGGGTTTGATTTTTGTGAGCATGATGTGTGAAGACCATTTCCGCTGTGGTATTGCTGGAATATTGCTAAGAGTAGCATAAAACTACACTTACTCATGCAGTATTCAATATTAAAGTAATAAAGATCAAGTTTTACGTGGATTCATACTGTTTTCAAAATTTTAACGGGAAGTAGCTTAAAAGTCTGTTAGTTTAAGATCATGAGGGGATGCCAAAAATCTTCTGGTGTCCCCTACAAGAATGAGTGAGTTTTGTTTTATAACCACTGTCCTAGAACCCAGAATATCAAAATGTTTTGTCTTTTGTCAAAGTGTGGAATGTCTCCTATTCATGAATCGTGAACACCAATTTGATGATGCCTTGAAAGTCGATGGTAGAGCCAACTCCTACTTCTTGGCCTTGACGATGGTCAGTGCCTGATGTCGAATCATGTTTCTTGTAACCGTGTATCCATACTGCCATTGCTCTGTAACCCAGTCGCACAGGATGTCTTCTGATAAAACGTATGGTGATGCGGTAAATCGTCTTGCTTTTTGGTTTTCAGCATTTCCATGAGTGACGTCTTCTCTTTTCTCCAGTTTCAGACTTGTTTTTCATAGATTCGAATTCTCATACAGCTGAACCCCTAAAGATCTGGGGGTAGAATAGGTCTTCAGCAAACTATGCTTGCCGTAAAAGGCGACTATGCTTGTCGTAGAAGACGACTAACGGGATCGGGTGGTCATGCCCGCTGACATGGTTGATTCATGTCATCGTATCCCAATTGCATGGATCGATGTTCATGATGTCAATCACTGGATTGTCTGGTCCAGATTTGATTATTTACAGAACGCCGTCGTATTGCTTGAATATTGCTGAGTGTGGCGTTATACAACAAACAAACAAACAAACACAAATCTCATCCAGCTGCTCTGATTTTGGTCATCTTGGCTATAGCGACGATTCGCAGTTTGAAGACGGCATCATAAGTGTGGCGGCATCTGTGGATTATGTTATATGTAAAGATCATGGCATTTATGAAGTACAATAAGCCTTGAAACCTTTGAAAACTGTTTAGCGGTATTAGTAACATGCATAAAATTATCACATGAATGACAACATTAGTGTATAATATGCATTTTATTGATCATTTATAACAATAATGGCTGTAGTTGTAACAAACTTCAAACTTTCAAGCAGCACTGGTATCAGACCGTTCTATTGACTTTTCTCAAAGATCATGATCTGAAATATATTTCATAAAAATATCCCTTACATAGGCCGAACAGTTTGTAGAGAATCTTTTTTCTTGTCCTCAAAACGTGGCTCATGTATGGTCATATACAGCAGTTTAGCAATATTCCAGCAATATCATGCTGCGGGACAGCAGAAATGTTCTTCACACAATTTATACATGTGGGAAGGCAAAAGAAATTGACTTTATCACGAATGGAGCTATGTGCATCATCCCCCAAATCAAGGAGTGATACAAAGTGACGTCCCTGAGACTCATATGGTATCCACATGTAATGCATCATTTAGAAAATATGTCTAGACAATTGTCATTTAATTGGTTTATGTTAATATTTATACTCCTTTCTACCACTTGCAGAAGATTTCTGCCTATTATCTGAAGAAACATTTTTTCCTGTGTGTAATGATACTTCCTTAACATAATTGAAAAAAAAAATATCTCAAGTTCAGGAAAGTGATTTCTGAACTTCGAGAACCTGTAGCTATAGCTTTTTATGAGGCAAAAAATCCTTGCCGAAATTGGCAATGGAGGAATGGTTGAATTTTATTTTAATCTGTCATCTTTTATGCATGCTTCCCAATTCGTGAAATCTCCTCTGGAGCTATTGAAAAATCATTGATTGTAGGTCTTTAGAGGGCAGGCAATACAATAACGATCAGAAAAATCTGGGAAATTCCTTAAATTTTGTCAACTTCACGTTCCAGAAATTGACTGTGTAGGGAAAATTTAATCCCTTGCCACCAAGTATAGAAGGTTGTTCATTGATTATAGAAACAGGCATGCTTTGGAGTTGAGGACTATTGATTTGACCCTTGCATTTACTAGCTCCATCATTCACACTGATCCTATGGTAGCAAGCATTTCTAGAACAAATGGAGCATGAGTAATACTAATTAAATTGACTTTTTATCACTATCACCATACAATGGTTTGATTCTACTAATTAGGGTTAGGAAGCATTCTGTTTTTATTATGCATGATGGTATTGTCAGTCACAGTTTTGTAAACTGCATGAGTATCGTCTGTGTGATACACTGAATTCTAAAGACGTCTGGAAATATTCAAGGGTGAAAAGTTTTTTAGTAACTAAGCATTTTATTAATGCATTTGTCATTAAAGGAAATGGTAATGAGACTTGGCTAAATCAGATATGGTTCATTGCAAGTGTTCCTCTTATTCTTGTCATATCCTGTTTCTATTCAAAGAAATGAAACATAGTGAGTGAGTGAGTGAATATGGTTTTATGCCACTTTTAGCAATATTCCAGCTATATCATGCCAGGGGACACCAGAAATGAGCTTCACACATTGTACCCATGTCGGGAATCGAACCCGGGTTTTTGGCTTGATGAGCGAATACTTTAATCACTAGGCTACCTGACCGCCCCCAAATGACACATAGAGAAGGCTGACATCGTAAATGAGATTTTGTCACTTGCTTTAATTGAGAGTTGATGTATCATTGGGCAGTGGGGTAACCTTGTGGTTAAAGCATTTGCTTGTCACACAAAGGCCTGGGTTCAATTCCCCACATGGGTACCATGTGTGAAGTCCATTTCTGATGTACCAGGGTTACAGAAAGTAGAATAGAAATCATTTTCATATATCCTTTTTTCATTAAAAAAATAACACTAAGTAAACTACACCTTTTTTAAATGGCATATATCTCATCTCCTAGCAGATATTTGTTAAATGTATCTAAACTCCATATAAATGACATTTTGGACCAGAAATGCTGGCTATGCTCCATATATATTTCAAGACAAGCTTATCTTTTATTTTCCACATTTGCATTTTTCAACATTATACAAAAAAATGTTTAACTTGAATATCGGCTGTACAATGAACAAAAAGAAAATGTTTTCATAAATCTGTGTACTTAAATAGCTATTTCTAATCTTGATCCAGTTTCTGTATGAATCCTGTACACCAAGGAAATGGGTAGCCTGATCATTTCAGACCCTGAGAGCAGTGTGTCATATGATTATATGTTTACAGCAAGTTAATACCATGTCTATCGGCACTGACAGTTTTAGTTACAAGACAGGATCCTATGTATTGACGCCATTCAGGCCTCTACTTCATCTCTGACTTTTATTGGGGCAAGGTCAGCATAGTATTGGATTTTTCACTTAAATCCTTCCCCAATTCATCTTGTCAAGTGCATTTTATGATGGCCATGTTGGGGTGTGCAGGGAGGAATTCTAAATAACTGGGGGAAATCGATGAGTTTACGTTGCTCGTGTGCTGTATTAGAGGTGTAATTGAACACCAGTATTATTGACTAATATTTAAAGAGACATGCTTGTTGTTATCAACTTTACTCTTTACTAAACCATTTTCAATATCAGGATCCGTATGAATCACATGTGGTAAAGTTGGCTGCGGAGAGATTCATTAAAATACATTTAGGAGCAGAAGTGTTTTGAATGTTGTAGTAGCATATTACGTGATAAATAAGAGTGACAGAATCCCACTCCATAATCGATTTATGATTCTGACTATATCATGAGCATGTGTTTGTGAATCAAAACATAGTGATGACGCCAAGTATCCACGAAAAGGGAAGCATATCCTGCCACCTTCGCGGCCAGCACAAACACATGCAAAGTCAAGTTGATTGTTCAACTGAAAAATAATGTGTAATAGTATGTATGTCATGTGGCACTTAAGCTATTTACTTTCAGACACTAGCTGTATGACTCAACTACTTTGATACAAGGCCTACTGTTCACCCATAATATCATGAAAGCTTAAAGTTTCTTCTTCAACTAATTTGACACAATGTTATGGTGGCATTCTCTCAGCTGTTAGGTTGGCGGCCCCATAGAAATTGTCAACTTCTCTTTTTGAATTGATGGGGCTATTTACCAGAGAACGTGTTGCCAGCAGGATGTTGCTGTCTGTTTCTGAAATTTTGTAAGAAAAGTGTGGATAAAGTAAATCATGATTTGCAAACATCATGACCAATTACTGAATAGTTTATGAATGGGAATAAATCTGTGTCGTTAAGTGTATTACCTTACAGCAAGTAGAAGCATGCAAAAGTTTTGCAGCTTCTTGGTAAGACAAATCAATAGATAGAGAAAGAGTGAGTAAGTATGGTTTTACGCCGCTTTTACCAATATTCCAACAATATCACAGCGAGGGACATCAGAAATGGGCTTCACAGATTGTACCCATGTCAGGAATCCACCCCGGGTCTTCGGCGTGACCAGTGAACACTTTAACCACCAGGCTACCCTAAAATTATGATCTCCATTTTTTCATAATACCAACTTCTAAATGCCACTTGAAGAAGTTGGAGTACAGGAACTTTATATACACATGTATCAGGGTTTTGTTTTGCTGGTGATAGGTATGTCAACACAGGCTGGTGATTTATAAACATGCTTCTGGTATATTCCATTAAAATTGCTTAATTATCCTAGGGCAAAGCATTTCACCAAGCATGTAGTCAACATAAAGAAGTCTGAGAGAACACAAGTCACATGCATCATGTGAGGCCATTTACACTGTAATCACAGTTGTAGATATCGCTGCAATGAAATTGCATCATAATGCTTTGCAGACCATTGTGACGTCATTGATTACCATGATGTCACAATCAAATGATATCACTAATGGCTCTGCTACTGAAGCTGTTAGCAGTACTTTTTACACTTAAGAAGCTGCTTATTACTCTCTACAAACTGAAAAAGTTGGAAGAATGATGTTGGATGATAAATAAAATCTGTTTTCCCACTTTTAACAACTTGTGTTGATATATTTGATATCAAAAGACACTCGCAGGACGAAATTCTCTATTTATCACAGATTCTTGTTTAAGGTTATCAAAATAAAGTGTCTTGACATTTTGAATGCTTATACTCTTTGAATATTATCCATGGTTAAGTGAGCTGTAGTCCAACTAACCATTCAGTGATTAGATACTCGGTCCTCTCAGACAGTCCTGTACGTTCATGGAGACTTGAAGTAAAACCTTTTCATTTGGATAAGTGTGTGTGAATACTTAACATGTCATTGTGTGACATACAAGCTGTAACTTTGTACACGTCCACATGCTTGCACTAGAAGCAGTTACATTAACCACAATCTCAAGCTGCCAACTTACAGTTCTTTTAAACATGGAATTTTGGAGGAGGACATTAAGACAAGGGTGTAGTCTAGGGAAGCTGGAAGATGATAAATTTAACCCTGTAATTTTACAGAACATGTACTGCCAGGCTGCATGTGTGTAGATATATGTGTGTATATATATATATGTAGATTTATCTGGCTGTATGTCATGGCTTAGTGTGTTTAATGGGACATAGGATGATCAGTGGTTTCGGGTCCTGAGAAGTATTGAGTTGCCTTGCAGGTTCTATAGTGCGAGGTTCACTCTGGTCTTGGTCTTGTCAGCACTATACACAGGCTTCAAAAATGGTTAAAGCCTATAAATTGTATATTTGGGGATTTTCTTCAGTATCAAAAAGGGGCGGTGGGGTCGCCTAGTAAACCGGGTTGTTTCCCCAAATGGGTACAATGTCTGAAGCCCATTTCTGGTGTGCCTGCTGGGATATTGCTGGAATATTGCTAAATGTGGTGTAAAAACATACTCACTCACCCAATTCAGTATCAAATACTTTTTAAGAACTCTCTACCTTATTCTAGGGATACTCAAAGGCACTGCTATTAACTGTGTTGAGTTACTATCTCCTTCTTATGTCTTTACAAGATGTTTTTCACAACATCACATGGCCGTCTATTACAAGATAAAGACTTTTGACATCACCAGACTTGGCACTTTGACATTTTCATCAGACAGCTTAAAAATTTACAGACTGTACAACCATGACTAATATTGAACACTTGAGTAAATGTTTATTGTTTCAAATGTTTTAGCTCAGATGTTTTATGATTACATTTCCTTGAAATATACTTTCATAATGATCCTGCTAAACAGATATGATTCATACATGAAAAGAACCCGATGCATTCATTACACTGTGTGTAGCTTGCCTTACAGTATGGTGCAGCCTTTCTTCATTGCATATGCAGTGAATATCGACCAATCAGCACAGATATCATAAAAAACACCCAATTGTTGTACTTAGCTGTTTCAGCTCATAGTAACAAGGAACAACAAGGAAACGTGACTAGTAACTTGTCACATGATATATACAATCTTGGGATGAAAAAACAACCTTAAGATTTTTCCTGTCCAATATTTGAATAATGTCAATTCTCATTTAAGCTTGAACTTGCTTACTACATTTCTTGACTTGGCTGCTATTAATTGATGGTGGGGGCGGACTGCCAGTGTTGACATGGAAAGGTTATTTTCAGCTCCCTGTCTACTGGGTGTCAGTGAGTGTAGGTGTGTCCTGTCTACTGGGTGTCGGTGAGTGTAGGGGTGTCCTGTCTACTGGGTGTCAGTGAGTGTAGGGTGTCCTGTCTACTGGGTGTCAGTGAGTGTAGGGGTGTCCTGTCTACTGGGTGTTGGTGAGTGTAGGTGTGTCCTGTCTACTGGGTGTCAGTGAGTGTAGGGGTGTCCTGTCTACTGGGTGTTGGTGAGTGTAGGGGTGTCCTGTCTACTGGGTGTCAGTGAGAGTAGGATTGTCCTGTCTACTGGGTGTCGGTGAGTGTAGGGGTGTCCTGTCTACTGGGTGTTGGTGAGTGTAGGTGTGTTCTGTCTACTGGGTGTCGGTGAGTGTAGGATTGTCCTGTCTACTGGGTGTCAGTGAGTGTAGGGGTGTCCTGTCTACTGGGTGTCAGTGAGAGTAGGATTGTCCTGTCTACTGGGTGTCGGTGAGTGTAGGGGTGTCCTGTCTACTGGGTGTCGGTGAGTGTAGGGGTGTCCTGTCTACTGGGTGTTGGTGAGTGTAGGTGTGTTCTGTCTACTGGGTGTCGGTGAGTGTAGGATTGTCCTGTCTACTGGGTGTCAGTGAGTGTAGGGGTGTCCTGTCTACTGGGTGTCAGTGAGAGTAGGATTGTCCTGTCTACTGGGTGTCGGTGAGTGTAGGGGTGTCCTGTCTACTGGGTGTTGGTGAGTGTAGGGGGGTCCTGTCTACTGGGTGTCGTTGAGTGTAGGATTGTCCTGTCTACTGGGTGTCAGTGAGTGTAGGGGCGTCCTGTCTACTGGGTGTCAGTGAGTGTAGGGGCGTCCTGTCTACTGGGTGTCAGTGAGTGTAGGGGCGTCCTGTCTACTGGGTGTCAGTGAGTGTAGGGGTGTCCTGTCTACTTGGTGTCAGTGAGTGTAGGATTGTCCTGTCTACTGGGTGTTGTTGAGTATAGGGTTGTCCTGTCTACTTGGTGTCGGTGAGTGTAGGGTGTCCTGTCTACTGGGTGTCAGTGAGTGTAGGGGTGTCCTGTCTACTGGGTGTTGTTGAGTATAGGGGTGTCCTGTCTACTTGGTGTCGGTGAGTGTAGGGTGTCCTGTCTACTGGGTGTCAGTGAGTGTAGGGTGTCCTGTCTTCTTGGTGTTGGTGAGTGTAGGGGGGTCCTGTCTACTGGGTGTCAGTGAGTGTAGGGGTGTCCTGTCTACTTGGTGTCAGTGAGTGTAGGGGTGTCCTGTCTACTGGGTGTCAGTGAGTGTAGGGGTGTCCTGTCTACTGGGTGTCAGTTAGTGTAGGCGCGTCCTGTCTACTTGGTGTCAGTTAGTGTAGGGGTGTCCTGTCTACTTGGTGTCGGTGAGTGTAGGGGTGTCCTGTCTACTGGGTGTCAGTGAGTGTAGGGGTGTCCTGTCTACTGGGTGTTGTTGAGTATAGGGGTGTCCTGTCTACTTGGTGTCAGTGAGTGTAGGGTGTCCTGTCTACTTGGTGTTGTTGAGTATAGGGATGTCCTGTCTACTGGGTGTTGGTGAGTGTAGGGTTGTCCTGTCTACTGGGTGTTGGTGAGTGTAGGGGCGTCCTGTCTACTGGGTGTCGTTGAGTGTAGGGGTGTCCTGTCTACTTGGTGTCAGTGAGTGTAGGGGCGTCCTGTCTACTGGGTGTCAGTGAGTGTAGGATTGTCCTGTCTACTGGGTGTCAGTGAGTGTAGGGGCGTCCTGTCTACTGGGTGTCAGTGAGTGTAGGGGCGTCCTGTCTACTGGGTGTCAGTGAGTGTAGGGGTGTCCTGTCTACTTGGTGTCAGTGAGTGTAGGGGTGTCCTGTCTACTGGGTGTTGTTGAGTATAGGGGTGTCCTGTCTACTTGGTGTCGGTGAGTGTAGGGGTGTCCTGTCTACTGGGTGTTGTTGAGTATAGGGGTGTCCTGTCTACTTGGTGTCGGTGAGTGTAGGGTGTCCTGTCTACTGGGTGTCAGTGAGTGTAGGGTGTCCTGTCTACTTGGTGTTGGTGAGTGTAGGGGGGTCCTGTCTACTGGGTGTCAGTGAGTGTAGGGGTGTCCTGTCTACTTGGTGTCAGTGAGTGTAGGGGTGTCCTGTCTACTGAGTGTCAGTTAGTGTAGGGGTGTCCTGTCTACTGGGTGTCAGTTAGTGTAGGGGCGTCCTGTCTACTTGGTGTCAGTTAGTGCAGGGGTGTCCTGTCTACTTGGTGTCGGTGAGTGTAGGGGTGTCCTGTCTACTGGGTGTCAGTGAGTGTAGGGGTGTCCTGTCTACTGGGTGTTGTTGAGTATAGGGGTGTCCTGTCTACTTGGTGTCGGTGAGTGTAGGGTGTCCTGTCTACTTGGTGTCGGTGAGTGTAGGGGGGTCCTGTCTACTGGGTGTTGGTGAGTGTAGGGGTGTCCTGTTTACTTGGTGTCAGTGAGTGTAGGGGGGTCCTGTCTACTGGGTGTCAGTGAGTGTAGGGGTGTCCTGTCTACTGGGTGTCGGTGAGTGTAGTGGTGTCCTGTCTACTGGTACATAAACTTACCCAACCTTTCGCCTACAAGTTTTGGTGTAGTAGAGATGCAATCAGGAACCACTATTTCTGCAGACATATTCTTTTCAAGATTTATTTATGTTTAACACCACAGTCAGCAATATCGAGTCAATTCAATAAACTAGTGATAACATTATGAGCAATGTTCCATGCTGTTGGGGTACGATGGTCAACCAAGACAGACCACCTGACCTTTGAGTTACCTCATGCAATAAAACAAAGGTTAACTTCTTTCAATGGCATTTAGAAGTTGGTGTGATGAAGTAAGACAAGTTCTATGGATGAACAACTTCTTTATTACAATAGTGCGATGTTTCGGTGTAGATCCTAACCCCTTTATCAAGCAAGTGATAAAGGTGTTAGGATCGACACCGAAACATCGCACTATTGTAATAAAGAAGTTGTTCATCATAGAACTTGTCTTACTTCAAAACAAAGGTTGCTTACAGGGACCAAATGCAACCAGATTCCCAGCAGGGTTCCCTCCACAATCTCAGGCTGCACACTTGCTGTTCTTTAAGCATGGAATTTTAGAGGAGGACATTAAGATAAAGGGGTAGTCTAGGGAAGCTGGATGCTGATAAATGTAACCCTGTAACTTTACAGAACATGTACAACTAGTCTACATATGAGTAGTTATGTATATATATATATCATAGATTTATCTGGCTGTATGTCAGGCCTTGGTGTGTTTTATGGGACATAGGATGATCCAGTGGTTTCGGGTCCTGAGAAGAATTGAGTTGCCTTGCAGGTTCTTTTGTGCCAGGTTCACTCTGGCTTTGGTCTTGTCAGCACTATACACAGCCTTCAGGAATGGTTAAAGTGGTTAATGCCTATCATTTGTATACTTTATTTGGGCTTTCCTTTGGACAAGGTAGGTATTTGTCATGGCGTGCCATGAAAGAGAGGTTGATTTCTTGATTTGTACAGTGGTGTGCTTAGGAATTGAGGGAGTGTTTGTCTCAGTACAATATTCACATACTTAAACATCCGTGTTTATATCTTGAAGATGTTGCTGTTGTGTATC
The DNA here is from genome assembly GCF_023055435.1 of Haliotis rufescens. Taxonomy (NCBI): domain Eukaryota; kingdom Metazoa; phylum Mollusca; class Gastropoda; order Lepetellida; family Haliotidae; genus Haliotis; species Haliotis rufescens. The sequence goes on along the minus strand of NW_025964223.1, from coordinate 6,242,895 downwards.
CAGGCATGTTTTTATAACTTCTTAATGTTTAACTGTCTTTATCATCAGCTGGAATGGCTTGGTTATATTTGACAAGTTGGCATTCATGTAAAACAAGACAGATAAAAAGGTTCTGTAAATCTTAAGAATTCTAGAAATGTGACAACGTTATCAGGGGCTGTCAGACTGTTTCAGAATCGAATGATTATTTTAAAATCTTTGAATGGAATGTCATTTTGGAAAAAAATAACTTTTCTGAAAGAGTCATTACATTTTCTGTATCAAGTGCACTTTTAAAAAGAGGAGCTTTCTATTTTAAGGATAAAAAATTATCTTCTTAAAATAAACTTCCCCCTTAAACTGTGTTTATTTACCTTTATGAGGCCTGTATGACTATCAGTTGAGGCCCAGTGGCTGAAAATAAACTGGCATATCTGAAACTCAGTATGGGGTAAATGTGATATCCCTTGTTTTTTTCTAACTGACTGTTTATGCAAACATATCATAGTATGAATAAACAGACTCTATTTGGACATTTCCTGGATCTGTTTCTAAGAATGCTGAGAAACTCCTGGAGATAACCGATGGCGAAACTGCATTTGTGTTATGCTGTTTATGCCTCAAGCTTGAACATGCTGAAGTCATGCAGTGCTGCTAATGTGCCTTGTAGCACCTCTTGAACAGTATCTATAGGCGTAGTGTGGGTTAGAGATACACAGCATTTACCTCTTTTTGGTGACTTTGTGTTTATGAAGTTAAGCATTTCTGCTGTAGTAAATACTTTTTGATTGCAGCTTTGAAAGCAATTTCCAACATAAAAGGTTATAAGGATATTTTGGTAGAGGTTGCAGATGATGAATGTGTTAAATCTTGTTCTGAGTCACAAATAACTTATGACCAATGTAATCTGATTTGCTTACATGACAGTTTAATCTTCTTGATCGATTGAACATGGATGATGAAAAGAGTATTGTAATGTATTCTTGACACTTGTCAAAATGTTGTCTGCTGATAATCTTGCAGTTTCATTTTTTTTATTCAATACCAATGTCATGCTTTGCCTTTGCATGTGTTTGTGATGGATGACACCGGTTGGGCAGGGTATGCTCACCTTTTCATGAATGCCTGTTTGATGTTCATAAACACATGCTTCTGAAATAGCTGGAGTGGTACAGTGGACGGGCTTTAGCGATTTCTTATGATTTTAGAAAGTGCCCTATCATAGGCCTATGTTCAAGCAGTAGCCCACATAATATCTTTGCTTATTGAGGAATTTGCCTGGCGATTTGAAGCCCAATGCAGTAGTAGTTTGCATATAATCGCTAAACTTCTTTGTTCCTTTGACACTTTGTGAAATATGGTGATTTAAACAAAACCTGTGACACATAGCAACAATTCACTTATATTTTATATGTTTGGTAGACATATGTATTGAGGTAGACATTGGACATTTCTTGCTGCCTGACCTGGTTATGATTCAATGTTCTGTGTAGGCCAAGAGCAAGGTGTTAGACTCTTAGATATGACAGATGGTTTTGGGCTGGGATGTTAAGGAGGGGTGGGGGTTGCTGGTAGAGCTTGTTAAATGAGTATTTTCATAACTTGGGAATAAAAAATCTTAAAATTTGCCTTCATTGAACTTCATTGTCTTGATATGAACTTACAATAACATTACTGAATATGTGACAACTGTCAGCTGAAATCAACTCATTATCCTTACACATGCCTTACTGTTATAATTGAAATGAAGCTTGCATTGCAGTCAACCAGTTGTTCCACAAGCTCTGCCAATATCAGTACCATGTACATCTGAATTTTCAACAGTTTGCTTTAAAAATCCCTCTGGAGTCTTGAAGAATCATGATCAGAATAATACTGACTCTTTGATTCCGTGGTCCAATAACATGCCTGCATGTCTACATTAGGAATTGTAGCTGTGTTGTCCGGTCCAATACATTCATTTCATCAAAATTCAGTGCTCCAGTTTTTATTATTAGTTCCATTCAAGCGTGAATTGATCAGTCGCTGGATTGTTAAACTTATTGTATTGGAAGTTGAAGGTCTTTGATGAAAATGGTTCTGTCATCTATAAAACATCATGAAATTGATAAGCATTGTTCCCTATGTGTTCCATGGCTGGACTTGATGGATGTGATTATTTTCATCTCATGTTGACTATTTCTAGTTATTCCATATGTGCTTTCATTGATCAAGATAATAGTTTTATGTGCTATTTAATTACAGTATTGTATTCAATGTAGGATCGTGTTTCATCATTCCGGGTTATAATGAGTCCCTGGCTACCTTCATGTTTGTTACAAGAGGCAACTTAATTGATTGAGTGGTTAACCTTGGTGACTTGCTTGATTGTATGTCATTGTACCCTGATCATGTGGATTGATGCTCATAACATCATTCACTGGTTTGTCTGGTCCAGACTTAATTTTTTTTACAGTCGCCTGTCCTAGTACTGGAATTTTGTTAGATGTCAAAAGTGGAATTCGCTCTGTACAGTACGAAATCAGAAGTAGACACCATTAGGTAAACATAAAGACAACTCTGGTCGTCGAGAGCTTATTTAGGACTAGTGCTTTGTGTTACACACCAAGATGTTTGGAGAAAAACAAGTAATTACTAGATATGTTTACTATATTTCTGAAGACTCCTGGTCGTGTCTTAGCCACTGAAAAATGTACGCTTCAGCACATAAGAATATGAAATGGTACATTGGTGTAAGTAAGTATGAAACCAAAGAATGATGTTGCTAGGCAGGCAGCATCTATTGTGACGCTCTCAGAGTATCTGTGTAAGTGTAACCCAGGGAGGCATGTAGATCGGTGCCAGACGTTCGTCATACATGGAGGCATGTAGGCATCCATGACAACATAGCCAACATTAGATACATTGAAGCAAGTATTCCATGGAAAGCATCGAACTCATGTCAGTGTAACAGGTTAAAGTTTGATGAAGGTATAAGGTAAATATTGCCCTCTGACTGGGATGAAGGAAAAGGTATGTGTTTAGAGAGTGTAGGGTAAAATGTTTCAGCCTTTCCTGATGGCTAATGTTTTTGTCAGTGAGTGTGATGAGGTGTAAAGTTTCAGTCAATGAGAGAGGTGAAGTTGTATGACTAAACTGATGGCAGGCCCATACAACAGAGGAAAGTTTAAATGTTTCTTGATTGTTAATAATAGGACACCTTTGAAGAGAAATGTTCGAAAATCGTGTTTCAATCCATTGCCGAACAACCTTTGGTGGCATCAGAAGTTGAACATTTAATGTTAGATGTACCATTTGGTAATAAATATTTGTTTGTATGCATGTAATTGTGCATACCACTTGACAAATCTATTGCTCAGTTTCTTGTATTCAGTACTCTTTACTCTTGCAACACATTAACAATAACCGTTCTTACACTTGAACCTTCTGCTTTCTTGTTTCATATATGTTCTTTGAACTAATCCAACATGTGTAAACAGGCTTAAAGGGATGATATATTGTTTCTAAACAATAGTAATCAAACCAAACCTACCATCAGTTTCGCTTGTTGGTATGTGGGAAGATAAATCATGTTTCAAATATTGAGTGTGTATCATAATATTGTAATTTACTAAATGTTCAAGTCATGCTGTTTGATGATCAAGGTATCAAGTACAGGTTCTTCTCAAGCTGAATGGTACATGTTTTAGTGGTTCTATGGAACAATTAGTGTGTAATTCAAATGTTTGTTTTACAGGTAAATGACTGAAACATTTACCTTTAAAACAAACATTTGTATAACACACTGAATGTTTCAGTAGTTCTGTTGAACAACCAGGCTCTGAGATAATGGTTCTGCATATGATTTTGTTATGTCTTTGATCCTCGTGAAAATTCAGTTTACTGCATGTTCAGACATTAGAACAATAATATTTGTTTTTAAATTACGGAAAAGATAGTTGGCATTGCATAGAATTTTTCTTCTAAGTTTTCATTTTAATTCAGATGTTTTAGAGGTATTATTATTTTTAATCATGGCACAAATGTTGACAGATCAAAGTCTTTATTGACTTGTGACATTTACAAAGACAAAATAGATTGTTTAATATTACTCCTAATGTGCCAGCAATGTTATCCCAGAGCATGTAATCCCAGCTCACTCTCAAATGTACAGTTAAAGTTGATTTGATATTGGATTTGTTAGATATTAATTTTTTTTCAACCCTGACAAAAAACTTGGAAATTGAAGAAATAAAAACATGCATGATCAGGCATGAATTGCTTTGTAATAAGTCTTCTTGAAGATTCTTTGACATAATATTTATTAGCAGTAAATCTAAACCATCAACACTAGAGAATAACCATTCATGATTATCCTCTCCAACAGATTCTATTGGGCCTGAAAGGTAAAATATCAGTTAAAATTATATGAATGGATCACTGAAAATCAGTGATGACACCAGGTGTTCATGAAAAAGGTAAGCATGTCCTGCTGTACTGGTACCACCACCCACTACTCATTGCTCCTGTACACAGTAACGAGTACTTTTGAAATGGATTTTGCTGAAACTTTGATCATATGAGTATATGAACTTTTTCTGTGACCGATAAGAGAGAAAGGAGGTTGAGTGGAAGGATGTGGAGAAGGAGAGAGAGAGAGAGAGGGAAATGGAGGTAGTGACAATAATGGAGGTAGAATGAGTGAGGTTTTGCCATAATATTCCAGCAATATTCACCCATATGGGGCATTGAGCTCGGACCTTCTGCATAACAAGTGAATGCTTGAACCACTAGGCTAAACTATCACCCCAATGGAGGTAGAGAGAGACTGAAGGTTGATTAATGATGGGATCTATGAAGCCATGTACAGTCAGGTCACAATAATCCAAAATCAATGGTTGCATATGATTATGTCGGATTAACGAGTATGTCGGATAAACGAAATTAAGTAGTATCAATGTTCGTGATCGAAAATCGGACAACTATATGATAGACAAGGATTCAAACACGTAATAAATAATATAAAATAAATATTCATATTGTTATGTTACATTGTTGGCGGAACATGTTTTCTAATCATACAACCTCTCAAGTTTAACACAAAACAACTGTTACGGACTGTATGACTTATTCAAAATGCTTTAAAAAGCATAGTCTGAAATGGAAGTCACAACTTTGAAACTGGTACCTGAAGCTTAAGAAAGCTGCTTTCTAAGTGGCTAACGTCGACTTCCTGTTGGTTGTTTCATTGGTAGGTCATAGTTTGCGAAAAGTTGTTCTGACGTGACCTGTAATGGGATGTCCTTGTCGATAGCGGAACTTGTATCTGATTTTAATAAGATTGAGGTAATCTAAGCATGTGATTTATCCTGTTTTCTTTATTTAAAGCATTAACTGTTTATAGTTAAGCAAGTTCATCTCTGCAGCCGTTGTAACATGTAGCTACCAGCCGATTCGTCTCGCATGAAAACATGTGCTGTGCACTCGCGGGCAGATGACCACGGAGTACGCTGATCACTGTATCGGATTAACGCGACTGATTAATGAGTGATTTCGGTAATTCGTTGCAAATTAGGTGTGTTGGAGACGGAGTGCAAGACTGTCGAATTAATGGGTCTAAATAGCACTCATTTAATCGGTTCCCATCATTTGTGTCGGATAAAGCCATGTGTCGGATTAACGAGTGTCGGATTAACGAGACTTGACTGTATAGTAATCTTTGCTGAAACTTTGATCATATGAACTTTTTCGTAACCTCTGTGTAAGTTCAAGGTTAAAAGAGTTCAAATTATTAAACATGGTTCAGATTTCACAAAATTTCTGAATAATTCACGACAAACCTTTAACCATTTTCCAGTCACTTATGATTACACATAACTCCTGTCATCAGAGTACCTGTCATTTGTCATGGCTGTGAAAAATGTCACGGTCAACTTTCATGTATTGACCCAGGTGGAAGTGATGTTATTGAACCAGATGTGCTCATAACTTTGTTATTAAGGTAACAAGGGACATATGTGACTTCCTGTTTCAAAGTTGTGCTGCATTGGGCTTGTGTGATGTAAACTGCATTGGGCATGTGTGATGTAAACTGTAACCTGATGTCCTGCATTGGGCTTGTGTGATGTAAACTGTAACCTGATGTGCTGCATTGGGCTTGTGTGATGTAAACTTTAACCTGATGTGCTGCATTGGGCTTGTATGTGATGTAAACTTTAACCTGATGTGCTGCATTGGGTTTGTGTGATGTAAACTGTAACCTGATGTCCTGCATTGGGCTTGTGTGATGTACACTGTAACCTGATATGGTGAAGTCTAAATGCTTCATGATACATGAATAAATGATACAACATATTTTTTGTGGCTTTCAGGAAGTGGTTGGGATGGGACTACTTTTGTTTTTGAATGTAATGCAAACACATTGTTGCCTGTAATGCTTTCTAATTAATTTTGTATTCCCCTGGGTGCTGATTACATCTTCTGCAGTGCATCATCTCATCAGGCAGCAACATGTGCTGTTCCAGGTGTCAGATATGTATCGTGCAGCACTTTCATGGGTACCAGATAGTATTTTTATTAAATACATCTGATAGGAAACACAACAACCGCTCTCAGTTGCAGTGCAATGTTAATGTGCTGAATATTTTTTAATTGAAAATAATTGATTGTAGTATGAATCCAAACAGGCAATGTTTGCAGCTGTGAGTTTATAGAGTATACTTTAACCTTCAGTTCATCGCAGTAGTTTCGATGAAAGAGATAATGGGAAATGATTCTGTTATTGGTGCTTGTTAACTTCTATCACTTTCTCTCCCCCTTAGGAAGTCAGTGTCAACATACCCCAGTGGAATGAATCAATGCTCATGCCACCAACCACTGGGCCGCTTAGTCCGAATTTGAATAATTAAAGGTTGAAGTGATATGGATGAAATATCTACAGTAAACTTCAAACAGAGACTAGTTGCAGTGTTAAAACCAATGACAGTTTGGAGGTCAATGTGACATATATTGTGCATAAGAAAGCATGGGATCTTTGTGGTGGCTAACTTGGGATTCTTGACAATAGAAAAACCTCTTTTACATCAATGATACGTCTGATGCATCTTTCTTTAAACCTGTTGCATTTGTCTCAGTTTCAGTTAGAGAATTTTCCCCTCCACACTAAATAGTAATGCTTGTTAACTATATATTTATTTAATATGCTCAAGATATAGATATGTCATGATAACATGCATTGCTTGAAAGATAATCATAATTCATTCAAAGTTTTCTTTTCAATTTACATTTACATCTGAAAACTGAAAACCTAATAATATTTTGTTCGAGTAAAGTCAATTTGTCCAGTAACATGCATTATTGATTCATGTTCTAGCAGGATGGTTTTATGATGCTTTGGTGTCAATGATTAAGAATTCATCATGCAACACAATGTATAGAATAAATCTTTGCCACTATGTACATTACGTATCTTCCATCTCACTGTGTGACCAATAGAGGGAGAGAAAAGAGGTTGAGTGGAAGGATGTAGACATGGAATAATTTAATGACAGGAGCAAGGGAGGAATAACAGTCCAGAGGATGAATGACAGAGAGAGTAGAGAGGAGGTTGTGAGGATAGATGTAGGGGGAGTGAATTATTTGATGGAGAGAGAGAGGGAGTGTGAATGGAGTTAGAGTGAGTGAGATTTTGCCTTAATATTCCAGAAATATTCACCCACCCATGTGGGGAATCTAGCTCGGAACTTCTGCATAATGAGCGAGTGCTTGAACCACCACCACCCAAATGGAGGTAGAGAGAGACTGAAGGTTGATTAATGATGGGATCTATGAAGCCATGTATAGTAATCTTTGATCATATTGCTCTGAAGTGTGTAGCTGACATTTGGTGTGTCTGGAACCAGCAATTCCAAGGTAAACACTGGTCCATGAGGCTGGAGTAGAATGTAACACATGAACAGCCAGGCCAACACAGTCCACAGGAAGGTATGTAGGTCACCAAATCCTGCAGTCACCTCCTCTTCTTTTGAAGCCCCATGACATTTGGTGAATATTGCATATTCATTTAAAGATAAGAGATGATTCCACCAAACGTCTTTGTAATGATATCATTATACTCATCATGCTAATGAACAGTGTTGCAATATGGGTGACAGAAACTGCAAATAAATTGTTCATTGATGGGGTAATCTCACTTTTAGTCCCATTCCTCTACTAGGCCATAGGAAAGAGGTCCTATGGGACTCTGCCGATTAATGATTTTCTGGGGTTTAAGCGCAAATAGACTGTTCACTGGTGTGAAAAGCAGAAATTGTCTACACGACATAGATAAGCGTGATAGTGGTGTGACTGTTTTAATACGTATCTGCACCAGAAATATGCACAGGGAATAATACACAAGCTAGTAGTTCTGTGATGGGTCTCTGGAACCAATCAGCCAGTGGTGCTGCTGGTGGTACTGGAACATTTCACGCTCATCTTCAAGCATGTTCTTTGTTGATGTAAATTGCCAGTAAGCACTCACCGCTTGAGGTTGGTGTTGATCATTGGTAAGGACTATTAGCATGTTGGACTGAGATGACCCTGATGCATACATGCAGAATATAACAGCTGTTGCCACCATGGTAAGAGCTGTATTGTGTTTCTCGGTATATATGTGTTGAAAGTTATGTTATAAAATTGCATGCATTTTGACAGAGGAATGTGAATTTTTCCTTGATTTTCAAATCATTTTAAGTTTATTATCTACAAATTGCAAGTGATTCCAAGGCATTTGATTAGCTAACCTTGCAATCATGTTTGCATTGATGCTTCCATTAACCCGAAAACAAATTACTTACCATATTCTGTTTCCTGATTGTCTGATAAGAGAGTTGGTGGGGCTTTTTGTGGTGAATGATGCCAATGATTTCATATCATTGTATTTAGGTTTTTTGTGTAACTGATTAATTTAGCAGTCTGTGAAATTATTATTGTTGACTTATATATAAGAATTGACTTCAATATATTTTGTGCTTTTATGGAGCTATTAACGTAAAAACTGGTCTGCACACTTTGTGGATATCCACACTGGTTTTTAAATTTCTACCTCCATAAATGCCAAAAAATATTGAAGTCAATTCTTAAATATCTTCAAATATATATAAATTTTTAGGTAACATTACGTCTTTCTCATGATTGGTTTGCATACAATTCATATTAAGTATACTTTTATGAGTTTTTATGGATGGATGCTTGTTCCTTTCATGTTCAGCTTTGTTATATGTTCATTACAATATTTATCTGATTGAATAAGAAATGATTGAAGGAAAGGCTCCCGAAAACATTCAGTTTGTAATCAAGATGAGACATTAATTAACTGCTAATCACATGTGAGTGTGGGTCGGTGCTAGACAACACTTTTTTCAATACACTCACGTGACCTGTTCTTTGTCTCATTATGTTGACAGTTTGAAGCCATCTAATTATTGTAAGCCACAAGGTGTGTTTTGTATCAATTTAGATTGTACCTGGTTGCCTGCTCTGAAAGGTGACCTCATCATGGTAGGCAGAAGGAACTCAGTAAAGAACTAGAGAGTGTGTAGAACTGTCGATCTGCTTCTACCATGCTTATTTTGTTATCTGAGATGTGGATTTCTTGGATCTTTGCATACAGCGGCTCGGTCAAGTTGACATTAGACTTCTCCGAAATAGATGAAATCTGTTTCACTGTCTCTGTCCATTTCTGGGCTTAGTCCAGACACTGACGTCAATGACTTCATTGTGTAATTACAACAAACATTAACTTCTATTGTGGTAAACATAAAAAAAAATCAGTTTTCAGATACCCCCCTGATGAAGGTGTAAGAAATGTTGTGTATCAGTCCACAATCATGATGACAGAAAAAAGAAACTAAAGGCAGTCCATTTACAATTCCGACTAAATCATCAGCTTGTGTTTAGAAATCACTATAAAATAGTGATGATACCAGGTGTTTGTGAACAATTGAGCATATCCATCACAAACACATGCAAAGGCAAGTTAATTGTTCACCTGAAGATACAAACATGTGGGACAATTTAAAAAAGGGAATTGCATCAGACATCAGGTTGGCCACTAATGCATCACATTTGACAATGTCCTTCAAATACCTACCATGAAAGTTCCTGAAAGCTTTAATAAGGCCTTTGCCTTAAAAGGGGTCTGTTCTATTCACAACATTAGTAAGTAACCTGATAAATATTAGTACAAACATTATGAATCTATAATCTATCAATATGTACAAATATGTCACTTACATCTGTCACAGAGACAACTGACACCAAATGAATTGGCTGTTCAAGGATGGTGTATAATAGGTGATTATTGAATTATAGATTACCTAAACACTGTATAACGACTTGACACAGCTTAGCTGACCATATGAACTCCATGCCACTGTATTGTTGACGGTGGATGGTAGTTTGGATGCTGAACACAGCAATAGTTTGGTAGCCTATAAGCGCACAGGCCTTGACCACACAATCTAAGCCTCCTTTCACACCATTTTGGCATCACAATGCACAATCAGCCAGGTCAAGAATAACAGGATTGTTTTCCACTTTTGCAGTGTGTGTTCCCTTCTTTTGTGAGGCAACAGCAGTGTTAGAAATTGGCACTAGTCCTGTAGTCCTTGCCAAACTGCCCAATAGTTAAAGTATCATAAGGACTAGTAGAAATTTGCCATTTTGAAGAACTTTGCTATATGTTATCATTATAAGGACTTGTGGACTAAAAATGTTAGTTTCTAATGCTGAACAGTCAAACACTTGCTTTTTTGGTGGAGGTTCTGTGAGTGGCAGGTTCTGCCATGGGAGCAGGGCATCCTTGCCTTTTTTATTGACACCTGATCATCACTGATTTTGAGTTGATTCATATTATTTTCAGCACTGTTTTGCAGTTTGCCTTTTGTAGCCTGTTTCTGCATATAGAATCTAGACTGATCGTTCTCTGTCATTGATGTTTCATATTTACTAGATGAAATACAACATGTACACAGTCCAACCAAACACTCCTATTTTATGTGAATCACTTCTCATAACACTTGGTGTTCAGACGGCCTGAACTGTTTGTTTAAAAACAAAATATTGAGGTTAGATGCTTCCTACCTCATATTACCTGTCAGCTGTGCTGATTTGCGTCCCCTAATCAAGAAACATGTTATGAAGGACAGATTTGCCCTTAATGTTTCTAGGTTTGTCTGCACGGTACCCGTACTTGTGGGTTTCACTAAAGTCCCCAAGTCAAGCATTCCTCACTAAGCAGGTAACATGCTGTGATATACCTGAGCACTCACTCACTCACTCACTCACTCACTCACTCACTCACTCACTCACTCACTCACTCACGTCGGCCAGTGGTCTGAGGTCCCGCAATTTGCTGTGCAGAGTTGTCTCCCTATGGCACGCCAGGAACCTAGGTTAGGGGGTTCGAATCCCGGTTCGCCCCGATTATGTTTCTAGTTTTGTCAGCACCATACCAGTGCTTGTGGGTTTCATCGAAGTGGTAAACGTCTGATACCTGCATCACTTTGGGCTTACCTCCCACATTAAGTCTAATATGATATAACTGGAATAATGGTAAAAGCGGCGTTAAACCCAACTCACTCACTCAATCATTCATTTTATGCCATGGTCTTCTTTTCTTGGCTGAAACCCATGTCGAGAAATACATTCTGTGTTTTAATGTTTCTTATCAAACCTGAATATTGTCAGTTATAACCTTTTTCAACTTGTTGATACACATTTCACATGGGATAAATCTGCCAGAGAGGAAGAGGTTGACACACCCTCATGGCTGAAATTGGAGTTGTTTTTTTATCACATCTAGATTACAGTCAGACCATGTGGTGACTTTATCACTGTACCTTAAATTAGTCACCTCATCAGGCAGTGTGATGAACTTCAAGCTGCGCAGGCCACCTTGCTGTGTTCCTAGGCCTTATTAGTATGGATAAGAGGAAGCCCAGTGCCACAAGTCTATCCTGCCCTGGAAGATTGATTGCAGTATTACATGATAGTCATATCCTATAGGGTGCCAACCCGTATGTATGGTCAGTGTCAACAGGTTATCTTGACATCGTGTAGGGCAGACTTTAATATCATTGGGAAAAAGATTTGATGAGATGAACATGGTAATATGGTTAAAACATAGAAAGTATCAAATAAGGATCCTGATGGCTATTTTGCAATAAAGGTAGGAGTTGGGGGTGCTACGTTTTGATTGGATTGACATTTTTTTGTTCCCTGACAGAATTTGTTACTTGATTAAAATAGGGAGATTGCTATTTTGATGGGTAGTTCATCCAGTTAGTGACAGCATTGTGTAACACAGGTGCAGCTGGCAGTGCAGTGAATGCGGGCCTGTCATGCTGTCAATACTGATCTCAGATAGAATGTAGGGCTCTTTCTTTTCTTGCTGACATGCAGGAGGAGCAAGTTTTTGGAGATTTCAGATGAAATGTTTTGATTTACTTTGATACTGTTTATGCTGCATTATTTTAACTATTCATGAAAAATGAAAAAAGTTTGTTCTTATTCAAAGCATTTAAAAAATTCATTTGTATTTTTGGGGATGCATGTGTTGGTATAATCCAGATGAAACCTGCTGATGCTGCATTATTTTAACTATCCACGAAAATAGAAATTATTCTAATTATCAAAGCCTTAAAAAATGTTATTTTGTATTTTGGGGATGCATGTGTTGGTTTTAATAACACCTTCCTTTATTAATAGATGTCACATTTAATCTGTCACAATCAGCACTGGTAGCAAAGAAAAATGTAATTACAACGTTTTTCATCTTATATTTTTGAATATCTGCGAGTACCGGCACATGTCTTGCAGTCCAACTACGCAGTGTTTTTTGCCTTTCACTTCCTGGTTTGGTCATATCGTTTTCTTTCGTATTTCAATGGTCAAGTTAACACCTCGGCTTATCTACGGGGTCGGCTTATCCACGGTCATATACGATAATTTCACCTCATTGCCATCCAATTGTCTCTGTATAGAACTATTCTGTTATAGCATGTAATGAGTATGATATAATGAGTATATATGACCTATCACTGCCAGCTGTATTTGGGAAGACAGTTTTACCCCAAAGTTAAAGAGGAGGTTGAAAGGTTGCCATTTTGAAATTCACAATTTCTAACGAACCAAGGATTCAACCACCCTGAGTCACCCATGCCCTAAGTATAACATAGCAGAAAGTAATGTTTCCATTACCGGGACTATTTTCGTTCATTTGTTCTAGCTGTTAGCAAACAGGGTCATCTTCACACTTCTAATATTACCAGAGAGTGTCTGTCTATACCATAGAGTCAGTCTGTTGTAGAGTCTGCAATCTATAACCTCATCATGCTCATGGCTTACATCTTGTTAATATTTCAATAGTATTGTCAGCCTATCATGTAATTATAGGTCTGTTTAAAATAACGACCTCACTTTTTTATGATTAAAGTACATGGCCTCCTTCGAAGATCTTGTTACTTTTGAAACAAAGCAGTTATTGGTGTATATTTTACACACAAATCTGCGTCATAAGAAACACAGTCTGTGTTAAACAGTTCTGATAAAACACCTTGATTTATTGTCCTTGCTATGTTGCATATTTTCGTAACGATTACTTTTTCAATTTAATAGACACTTTAATATCAAACTCCATTAATGTTCTGTCATATAAAATAAATGCAAAAAATCGTAGCTCTGCATTATCAATGACATGTCTAGCTCAAATTCCATTACTGCCACATTCATCATATCTTCTTACACCTTCCATGTTTTTAATGTGGTGAGTAATGTGACTGTTGATAAGATAACCAGGTTCGTAGGACGTGCTCTGTATCTGTGGGCTGTGGCTGGGTGGCCAGGAGCAAGCCATCAGTAGGCTTCACTGCTCTCAAGGGAGATAATACTTAAAGGAGCTCTGCAAGTCCTAATATACTGTTACATAATCTTAAGGTTTGCAGTAGGAATTCAATGTACCGTCACTTAGATTAAACGTTAAATGTTATCTGGCTTTAAGTATTTTCATGACATAAGCTTGCAGTTCAATGCCAGGAATAAGTTACCATAAGGTCATCATGTGGTCTGTAATTACACTTCACTTTCCTCTGTGAGATCTTCTATATAACACTTGCTCAGTAAGATCCAGTCTTTGATAATGACTTGGTGACATCCCTTATATCATACTTACTCACTGAGGTCCTTTAGACCATACGTACTCCCTCTCTATAATACTTGCTCCTTGTATATATAATACTCTCTCATTAAGATTGGTGAAATCCTTCACATCATGCTTACTGACTGAGATCCTTTAGATTATACTGACAGATCCTTTAGATCATACTGACAGATCCTTTAGATCATACTGACAGATCCTTTAGATCATACTGACAGATCCTTTAGATCATACATACTGAGATCCTTTAGATCATACATACTGAGATCCTTTAGATCATACTTACTCCGTGAGATCTTTTCTATTGTTTTCACTCAGTGAGTTTAAGTTATCATGCTTACATACTCAATGAGATCCTTTAGATCATACTTACTTGATCTTCATACTTAACTGATCATTCAGAGGTTTTCTTGAAAAATGCACAATGCTACAGAAAACCATCCTTGTCTGCTTGACTGGCCACCCTGATATAAGCTGTTGCCAGGATGCAGAATATGCACATTATTAACCATCACTGATTACAGATAAGGTGACCTGGCCTGTAAATGTCCTCTGTAAAAAGTTGGCTATCAGGAAAGATTGCTGGAAATGCTGTAAAATACCACTCACTCGCTCCATTATTGGCTATACTAACAGTCGGATCTATTTCTCTCTGGGAATGGGTTAATATATCAATATCAATTCATATTGATTACGCTAAATCAATGGGTCTTTCCTCTTGGGCTACCCAGATTACTACAGACTGACAATACGCATGATTTGTAGCAAGCATTTTGGTGGTAGTCCTGCGGGAAGTACTTAATGGTGAGGGATTCTGAGCAAGATCAATTTATTTGTTATTAGGTTATCATATCAGTTGACAGTGTAAACTTGGAATGAATCAGAAAGTGCAACTAGAAGATCACCGAGAGAAAAGTTACCAGTAGTAGTCGTGCAAGTAGGAGTTCAGAAGAGAGCCACTGGCTTGTTTTTGGCCAAAGTACTGCTATGATTATCATAATGACCTAATGATCAACAGTGTCCACATGGAACCCAAAGCCTGTCATGAATACCTGTGTACATGTGTAGATGAATGAAACCACCATAGCCCAAACACAAGAAACCGCATTTTATCTGATTTTTTTTATTACCAGAGGCCGTATTGGTCCTGACTTGTTATACCAGAGACCGTATTGGTGAAGACTTGTTATACCAGAGACTGTATTGGTGAAGACTTGGTTATACCAGAGACTGTATTGATCAACACTTGGTTATACCAGAGACCGTATTGGTGAAGACTTGGTAAAACCAGAGACCGTATTGATCAACACTTGGTTATACCAGAGACCGTATTGGTCAAGACTTGGTTATACCAGAGACCATATTGGTCAAGACTTGGTTATACCAGAGACCATATTGGTCAAGACTTGGTTATACCAGAGACCATATTGGTCAAGACTTGGTTATACCAGAGACCGTAATGGTCAAGACTTGGTTATTAGCAGAGACTGTATTTGTCAAGACTTTGTTATACCAGAGACCGTATTGGTCAAGACTTGGTTATACCAGAGACCCTATTGGTCAAGACTTGGTTATACCAGAGACCGTAATGGTCAAACCTTGGTTATACCAGAGACCGTAATGGTCAAGACTTGGTTATTACCAGAGACCGTAATGGTCAAGACTTGGTTATACCAGAGACCGTATTGGTCAAGACTTTGTTATACCAGAGACCGTATTGGTCAAGACTTTGTTATACCAGAGACCGTATTGGTCAAGACTTGGTTATACCAGAGACCGTAATGGTCAAGACTTTGTTATTGCCAGAGACCATATTGGTCAAGACTTGGTTATACCAGAGACCATATTTGTCAAGACTTGGTTATACCAGAGACCATATTGGTCAAGACTTGGTTATACCAGAGACCGTAATGGTCAAGACTTGGTTATACAAGAGACCATATTGGTCAAGACTTGGTTATACCAGAGACCGTAATGGTCAAGACTTGGTTATTACCAGAGACCGTATTGGTCAAGACTTTGTTATACCAGAGACCGTATTGGTCAAGACTTGGTTATACCAGAGACCGTAATGGTCAAGACTTTGTTATTGCCAGAGACCGTATTGGTCAAGACTTGGTTATACCAGAGACCGTAATGGTCAAGACTTGGTTATTACCAGAGACCGTATTGGTTGAGACTTGGTTATACCAGAGACCGTATTGGTCAAGACTTGGTTATACCAGAGACTGGATTGGTCAAGACTTGGTTATACCAGAGACCATATTGGTCAAGACTTGGTTATACCAGAGACCATATTGGTCAAGGCCTGGTTATACCAGAGATGGTATTGGTCAAGGGCCTGGTATATCAGAAACCTCATTCAAAGTCCGGAGCCTATGTTATGTCAAAAACCTCAATGGTCAAGAGTTCGAAAACAATATGAACAAAATGTAATATGAATTATGTCACATTATACCATCCACCATTTTTGTTTTGAATGAGTAGATGCTACCTGTATATCAGAATATACATTTGAACATTTATAAATCATTATATATTCATAAGCTATTTTCTTTCATCACAAAGCATTATAATTCTTCTAAGGCTGTGACAAAAAAACAGATGTATGTGACTGCAGGATGTCTGGCCTGTGACATGATTGCTGGACCAGAAGCAAGAGAATGAGTACCCAGGACGTACGAAGATAATTATAGCTTCCCCAAGTCCTACTTCAGTAACTGCCCCAACATGAAGGATAGGGAGGTGCCAATAGAAAACATATCCATCTCCCAGGAACAATGACCTGTCCTAGACAAGGTTCTGTATAATTATAGATTCCACTCCATCCCTTGAGGACTATACTGGGAGATTTGAGTCGACAAGATTATTACAAATCATTTTCTATAAGATTTCATGCTCATAAAGCCAGCCATTTGGAAGGTGATTTGGATGGATGTCATTTTGCTTTATGATATGAGGACAAGGCAACCAGACTGTCTATTACTCCAGAGGAAGAATGAGGTATCTGGGATTGGAGGATTTTAATTGCTTTGCAATGTATTGTAGTCTGTACTCTTATGCTTTTGGAAATATGTTTTTCAGGATATTTTACAACCTCTATGAAAAACAGATACTTGGTTGGGTGTGTTGTGTCACTTTGATGTCAAATGTGATCAAATCAGCTGATCGTCTTTATGGCCATTGTTTTTGTGTATGCAACTTCACTGCTCAGATGGTGAAATTGCAATTGCTTCACTAAGTGAGTGAGTGAGTGAGTTGGGTTTAACGTCGCTTTTAACAGTATTCCAGTTATATCACGGCATGTCAGCTTAATGTGGGAGGAAAGCTCAAAGTGATGCAGGTCTCAGACGTTTACCACTTCGGTGAAACCCACGAGCACGGGTATGGTGCTGACAAACCTAGAAACATAATTGGGGCGAACCGTGATTCGAACCCACAATCATAGGTTTCTGGCGTGCCCAAGGGACGCAACTCTGCACAGCGAATCGTGGCGCCTTAGACGACTGGGCCACCTGTGCCCTCTTGCTTCACTAAGGCTTTCACAAAGTTTTGTAGTAGACATATGTGAGACACATCCAAATTTGATGCACCAGTGACAAGAATGATGTCCAATGCACTTCTCTATTTTGACTTGCACCATATGTTCTCATGTTCTCATGAACAATTGACTTGCCCTGTATGGGTTTGTCATGGGTGCCACCGATGGAGCATGATACGCTGACCTTTTCGCGAAGACCTGGTATCATCACTATTTCATAGTGATACCTAAGCACATGCTCATCATCAGATACAGTCAGAATCATACAATCAACTCTGCTTTGAGCAGAGATTTCTGATAAATATGGTAAGGTTTTTGACGCTTTTACTAACAATGGTGTTGGTGTGAATTAAGGCTTTGCATTCCGTGTTTTAACATTCAGAGGTCTGTAACAGAATGGGGATATGGTGGCCCTGAGTAAGGCATTGTAATTCACTGAGTTGCCTCTCTTGGGGATGCCAGAAACTTATTATGCTGGATTCAAATGCCGGTTTGCCCTGGTTATGTTCCTAGGTATGTCAGCACCATACCTATACTCCTATGTTTCACCGAAGTGGTTGATGTCTTTGAACCTGCTTCACATCAGGCTTTCTTCCTAAATCAAGCTAACATGCCCTGATATAACTGAAATAATGTTTCAAGCTGCGTTCAACCAAACTCACTCACATACCCAACCAAACTCGCCCACGTACTCAACCAAACTCACCCACATACAATCCCGGTTCACCCCAATTATGTTTCTAGGTTTGTCAGCACAATACCCATGCTCGTGGGTTTCACCGAAGTGGTAAACGTCTGAGACCTGCATCACTTCGGGCTTTCCTCCCACACCACAAGCTGACACGCCGTGATATAACTGGAATACTGTTAAAAGCGACGTTAAACCCAACTCACTCACTCACCCACATACTTAACCAAACTCACACACATACTCAACCAAACTCATTCACATACTCAACCAAACTCACTCACATACTCAACCAAACTCACCCACATACTCAACAAAACTCATTTACATACTCAACAAAACTCACCCACATACTCAACAAAACTCACCCACATACTCATCAAAACTCACCCACATACTCAACCAAACTCACCCACATACTCAACCAAACTTACACACATACTTAACAAAACTCACTCACATACCCAACCAAACTCACCCACATACCCAACCAAACTCACCCACATACCCAACCAAACTCACTCACATACTCAACCAAACTCACCCTACTATTCAACCAAACTCACCCACATACTCTATTAAACTCACCCACATGTTCAACCAAACTCACTCACATACTCTACCAAACTCACCCACATATTTAACCAAACTCACTCACATACTCCACCAAACTCACCCACTTGCTCACTGTAACAGAACCAGAATAAGTTTCAATGAAATCTTTCCAAGGTCTAAAAACTAACATGTTAAATACATTATACTGACAACTATCAGTAGGGGCACTTTGAACTGTTCAATGTATTTCTGTGGCTAATTGTACAGCTGATCAAACGGCTCATTAGAGAAGGCCCACTTAGCAGGAAACTATAGAACAGCCTTTCTGATGCCTGTCAGGGCCATTTGCTATTGGCTTGCTGCTCTCTAATAAAGCATCATCAGTGCCATTAATTTCCGACAGATTCCTTTATCCAGCCACTTCCCCTCCAGGTTACTCTCTCAACTTTACAGCATAAATTTCGTCCAAATTTGATCATTTTTTTCTTCAGCAACATCATATATTATTTGTGTTTGGACTTGACGTGTTAAGTGCTGTGGAGATGTCAAAGTTATTATACTGTATTTTGCTGCAACATCTAATGTGTGTTTTTGATCTCTTCTGGAAAGAAAGTTCCTGTTTGTCACAAGATGTATTCATAAACAATCATACAGTTTAGAATGTACGGTGTTAAGCTGAATGTATTACTGATTTGCCAGGGGTGTTAAAGTTGAAAGCTCATTCCTGGCACAGCCTTCCCATCCTCTCATAGTAGCTGTAATGTGTAAGATGAAGAACATGAATATTTTATGTTCTTCTTAAACGATAATTATTTATTCTTCCCTTTGTAGATCAAATGATGTACTGTAAATGAATTACTAATAGATATAACTCTTGTGAATCCTCTACCTCTGTTACATCATTGCCAGAAATCTTGTATTTTGGTTGTATCCACACTGTAACTAATCTTCAGATTTTCAACAGAAGTCCTCTTCACTGTCAACTATACACAACTAGCTGTTCCCGCAAGAGCACCAGTAGCATTATCAGCTCTTCTGTGCGCTAAA
Source organism: Haliotis rufescens (assembly GCF_023055435.1). Classification (NCBI taxonomy): domain Eukaryota; kingdom Metazoa; phylum Mollusca; class Gastropoda; order Lepetellida; family Haliotidae; genus Haliotis; species Haliotis rufescens. The sequence goes on along the minus strand of NW_025964223.1, from coordinate 6,222,909 downwards.
GCGGGAAAACCTCACTTCTTTCAAAAACATCTAACCACTGGAGGGAGATGATTGGGGAGGTGGGTGGGAGTAATCCTGACGTAATAGAGGTAGTATTCTTAGAATTATTTACAAAGATTGTTTTGATCATTCTTCCAAATCCTCGACCTTTATTACATTATTGCAAGAATACACCAGAGGGACAGGCGGGTCCTGCCTCTAGTACACTCCCTGTGTGGTTAACAGCAAAAGATTGGTAATATTTTCCACAACGTTCTTTCTTTTTCTCTTTTTAAAATCATGGGAAATATATTGGTACCAGGTCATCATCATTTTTGTAAAGATATCTCCGTGTTGTAGGTACCTAAACTTACTCATAACCATCCTCCTCAGGGCCCCAAAGGTGACAAGGTACAGGGTTAGCCGTCTCAAACACAAGTTTATATATCTTGAAGGACTTCCCAGATATAGTTACATAGCCGACTAGTATGAAATGGGGTGTTGACAAGTTGGAGCTGATACTGTCTATCCCTTTAGTATTATGCTCCTGTCACCAGATTGCATAGATGCCAATGGAACAGAACCATTTGTGGCACACTGTTATCAAGCTGTCAACCATGTTGCTTTCTAAAGCCACTGCTGCACTCATGTTTTGTTCAGCTATCCAACCTTATACTGTGCAATATTGGGCAATATTTCACAGCTGTCTGGATTAGTGAGGAGGTCTCAGTGTGGCTCCTTGCAGACAATGGGCATTAATTGATATACACGAGGGAATAAAAGAAATTAGTTGCTGATCGAGATGACCTGATAGGCCTGGGCTATCAAATTAGTCGTGGTTGAGTTTGTATGTCAGGGCGAGCCTAGGTTGCCAATAAGGTAAAAATGCAGTAATGATGTGCTGGTCTGGAACCCGGCTGGGATTAAAGCCTGTCTTGGAAACCCAGACGATATTGACTTTAATTAATTTTATATGACTCAAGTGAAGACAGTTGTATGTTGCTAATGGTCTGCTTTCAAAAACAGCTCTTGGAAACAGCTCGAGCTCATTCCTGCTCCAGCTACACAATGCTCGGAGCTATTCTTTGTGTTGCATTTTTCACATATTCTGTCTCTGTGGTTGATTATTAAGAAACATGAGAATATGCCCAGTGTCTTGGGAAAGTAAATATGTTAATTTATGTATGCTATGTACTTTATTATGTATTTATTTGTAGTGATTAAAACAAAGACATTGTGAATATGTTTCATTTGGATTGCTTTCAAGAAGATGTCCATTGAGGTAATGAGTTTGTTTAGCATGCAGTTACAATATTTCATTTCTATGACAGTGTGTCAGTATAATGTGTGAGGAAAGCCTAAACTGATGTAGATGTTCACCACCTTGGTGCATCCCATCAGTATGGCTGCAGTCATGGCAGACTAAGGATCCTAATCACTGCAAACCTGGGATTTAGTACGTTCTATCACTGCATGTCTGCAGGTCCAAAACACCCCAGATGTCTCATGAGGTGTATATGGCTCACTGGAGGCAAAGCCCATTCGCAGTAGCTCATGTACTCATGCATATATGTACTTCTGTGGTATTTTCTCTAAATATTGATTTCAGGATCATTTTGTCAGACGTTCATGAGTGTTCAACTTTTTCGAAGATGGTTTGTTTTTAATTTAGATGATTTAATTTAACTTTCCACTGTGGGAAGGTGAGGAGTCTGCAGTCTACTTTATGACAACCCTGCCAGGTTCACATTTTTCTATCGAGGCCTAAAGGGAAATCAGCCACTGTGTTAACAGTTTTAGTTTAAAACATAATTAATAGTATTTAACTTAAAAGTGAGTGAGTGAGTATGGTTTTACGCCGCTTTTAGCAATATTCCAGCAATATCACGGCGGGGGACACCAGAAATGGGCTTCACACATTGTACCCATGTCGGGAATCGAACGACGGGAATCGGCGTGACGAGCGAATGCTTTAACCACTAGGCTACCCGACCGCCCCTTTTAACTTAATAATATTTAACCAAACATGGATGACATCTTCATCTGTAAGTACATAATAACTTTGATATGATAGTGGTCTAATTTTTTAGTAAATGGATAAAAACGTGTGCATTTACATATTTCTCTTATATTCTAACATACAATATGGTGCTCTGTTGAAGGCTTCATACAGTCTGTCTGTGACGACAACAAAATGAGGCTACATGTGACGTCACAGTTTAAAGAATGTTGTGAAGCCACACGCATTCACTTTTTCCATAAGGATTCAGCCTGTTATAACATGACAATTACTTCCTTTTTGTTTTATATAGGATATTGTATGGTTGGCAGTTTGGCTTAAAGTCTCTGCTGCATTTTTTTATTTTGGCGATAGATTTACCTAACATATGTTGTCACAGAACTCAGTATACACAACTGTTTGAGTTGCGCAGTGAACAATAGCTCATACCAGCAGACATCCTCCACAGTATTCTGTGTCCACAAACTCCTTTGATAAGGAATCATCTGTAACTTTCTTAACAAGAAATTATCTCTATAATTATGTCTTCACCAGGCGACATTCCAAGGCTTGGAAGTTCAGTATTGATTTTTACAATATTAATTTGTGGCCCAGGATTACTTGCCAACGACCTCTGTAATCAGGGCCTTGTTTAGCAGTGCCCTGGTTGGGGCTTTCAACAAAGCCTTGAACTCTTGGCTCCCTGCAGGGTCTGTCTTGAGGGCCATGAGCAGAGTTTAAGGGGTTAGTTTATCGCAGTTATTGTGTGTTAACATTGTAAGGGTTTCAATGTCTATTGGTCAGTTTGATGTTGTTTGAGGGGACAGTGTTGGTCATTTGGCATAAACTCAATTATATTCATTATTTTCCAGAGTTGCTATTGGAAGAGTTTTAGTTTAAGCTTGGTGTATTCTTCTGAAATAGGAATTTGTAGGATTCTTTGTGTTCGTCATTTATAAAATTGGTGAGTGAGTGCAAGAGTGAGTTGGGTTTAATGCCGCTTTTAACAGCATTCCAGTTATATATCCCGGTGTGTCACCTTAATGTGGGAGGAAAGCCCGAAGTGATGCAGGTTTCAGACGTTTACCACTTTGTAGAAACCCACGAGCATGGGTATGGTGCTGACAAACCTAGAAACATAATTGGGGTGAACCGGGATTCGAACCCACAATCATAGGTTCCTGATGTTCCCAAGGGACGCAACTCTGCACAGCGAATCACGGCGCCTTAGACTACTGGGCCACCTGTGCCCCCTTATAAAACTGGGAGATGACAGAGTAACAATTCCAAGTCTTGGTAGGTTCTTTGACACCTTATACATTCTGAGATCAATGTCAGGGATTGTGCCTCACATCTCCAACAGGAATAAAATTTATATTCTTCTTTGTAATGATGTTTTGTAATGATGTCAAAACAGATGGCAGAATAAAAGTTTCCTTAACCCAATAAGACTTCAAACATATATATTGTTCATATGCTGTGTATTTTGGTTAATCACACGTCAAAGAAATCCAATTTCTGTAGTTGCTACTTCACAGACCTATGTACACACTTTCCCTTCAACTGAATCAGGCTTTTGCCAAATTACCGAGGTTACAGAGGATTTCAACCCTTGATATTTATTCCCATACCCTTCTATTTCATAATAGTAGTGCCATATTTTCGTCTGTAGTATTTCTGTCTTTGCAATACCTTGATAGTGTGATGATGAGGTGTTGTACATCTTTTAATGTTCCTGTGGCCATGATGTCCTTTTCTATTGGATCTTTACTCTCCAAGATCATCAGCTGTCACCGCGATTTGTCCAACCTCTCCTTTGTCACAGATGCTCAAATATAGGATTAGCTCATGAAACGTCTTTACTCCTTACATCCACATATTCTGATGCCACGGGCAAGTTTTATCCAGACAGTGTGATTACTTTCCAGTCAACACCACATACTTCATGCTCCTTCTCTGACTCGGTTGCCTTTGATAATCATCTGTACAACTTAGTGACAAGGTGTGGAGATATTACTCCACTGCATACCATCTTATACCCACACACCATGATTCATATATGATTAATCAGTCTTCAAAGGTTTAGTTTTCATCAAAATCTTTGAAAACAGAGCCCGATCACTGCAGGGTTCTGTAATAGATACTTGAATCTCTACACCATAAGATGAATCTTCAAAGTGCCTGTTTTTTATTGTGGAGATACTGTTGAATTTATGTTTTGCTGTTTGGCCATGCCTTTGCGATTTTGATTGAAAAGGCATTATTGGTTTTCTTTTTTGTCTAAGTGGTGAGGCAATATAAGACACGTATACAGAATGAAAATAGTTTTTATCTGTCCTTTGATGTTCTATGCAGCTTCATTGCCAGTTGTTTTTAAATGACTTGAATTATTATGTAAGATCAGTATGTGGCAGTAAATCTGAGGTTGATTTTCGGGAAAGTCTTGCCAGAAAGTTGAAGGAATTTAGCACAAAGAAAACAGACTATTGTCTTTATTATCTATATGGTGCTCACTGATATTGTTAGCCCATCTAGGTATTATGTCTTCATATTGTTGCCACATCCTCACCTGAAAAAACTCTTGCAGTTTCAGCATATTTATATTACTTATGCTCAACTCAAATGTGTTCTAAATATTGAAACAATGAACTCTTCCAGCAGCAGATGTCTCACACACAAAATTTGTGTAGCAGATGTCTCACACACAGAATTCATGTAGCAGATGTCTCAAAGAACTCGTGTAGCGGATGTCTCACACAGAATTTGTGTAGCAGATGTCTCAAAGAACTCGTGTAGCAGATGTCTCACACACAGAATTTGAGTAGCAGATGTCTCACACAGAATTTGTGTAGCAGATGTCTCTCACACAGAATTTGTGTAGCAGATGTCTCACACACAGAATTTGTGTAGCAGATGTCTCACACAGAATTTGTGTAGCAGATGTCTCTCACACAGAATTTGTGTAGCAGATGTCTCTCACACAGAATTTGTGTAGCAGATGTCTCACACACAGAATTCGTGTAGCAGATGTCTCAAAGAACTCGTGTAGCAGATTTCTCACACAGAATTTGTGTAGCAGATGTCTCACACACAGAATTTGTGTAGCAGATGTCTCACACAGGAATTTGTGTAGCAGATGTCTCACACAGAATTTGTGTAGCAGATGTCTCTCACACAGAATTTGTGTAGCAGATGTCTCACACACAGAATTTGTGTAGCAGATGTCTCACACAGAATTTGTGTAGCAGATGTCTCTCACACAGAATTTGTGTAGCAGATGTCTCTCACACAGAATTTGTGTAGCAGATGTCTCACACACAGAATTTTTGTAGCAGATGTCTCACAGGGAATTCGTGTAGCAGATGTCTCACACAGAATTTGTGTAGCAGATGTCTCACAGAATTCAAGTAGCAGATGTCTCACACAGGGAATTTGTGTAGCAGATGTCTCACACAGAATTTGTGTAGCAGATGTCTCACACAGTATTTGTGTAGCAGATGTCTCACACAGGGAATTTGTGCAGCAGATGTCTCACACAGAATTTGTGTAGCAGATGTCTCACACAGAATTTGTGTAGCAGATGTCTCACAGAATTCGAGTAGCAGATGTCTCACAGAATTTGAGTAGTTGATGTCCTGCACAGAGCCCTCATGCAGGAGATGTCTCATACAAATAACACTAACAGCAGAAAACTGATACAAATCTCATGGAGCAGTGATCATTCTGCACAGAGCTCTTCCAGCAATAAACTCTTAAAACTCCAGTACAGGGCACCCCTGTGGCAGTACTTAACTACAACACTAAGACTAAATGTGAAGAGTTATGTCCCTAAGCCATGCCAGGATACACTGATCATATGATTATGATCCTCAAACATTAATCTAACATGCTGTACATTGTGACTTTGAGACCAACGCAAGTCTCCTGATAATGCAGGCTTCGAAATGAACATGTGTCCAAGGCAAGTAATGTAAAAGAAAAGTAAAATTCAGGGAGGATGACATTTACTTTTTCCAATAGGCAGCAGGCATTGTGGACTAGTGAAAGTAAACATTAATTTCTAACCCTGTCCTGTCTTTTCAGAAATAGGTAAACTTTCGTACAACATCTATTATGCAGATGTTATAAAATGCTTTGTGTTGATATATGGACAAAGAGGACAAAATATCCAAGTTAGAGACAACCACATGTGATTTACATTTAGAATGTGTTATGTGTTTGGGATAATATACAAAACCAGCGATGAAAAACCCCCACATGCACTCTTTGTATCATAAGTTGCAATGCCAGGCAGTCAGTCTGAAGTGTGTTGCTGTGTGTGGATGGAGGCTACCTAAAAAACAACTCTTAAATTGTCAGTTTAATCTCAAGTTTCTATTTACTGAAGCAGTTTCCAATCCTCTAGACAACATTATATGACAATCATTATATACATTGAACAATTCTCTGTGGATTGTATTTGCAAAATTGCTTTATGCAAAATTCAGTGATGTGAACATTTTTCTTTGTAAGCTGCCAAGCCCCTACAAGCACTGTCAGGAAGCTGTGGCTGATAAAACTACCAAGTTACAAGCTGATTTATGTCTCTATCATCCTGACAAATACTATTATTCATCTGTAACAGACTTAAATGAAACTGCTGTTGCTACAGGCAATAGTGAGTTGGGTTTAACGCTGCCCGTGTTGCAGTTGTATCCGAGTGTTTCAGCTGTGTGTGGAAGCAAGGACCAAAGTGGTGCCAGTCAGTTGTGTACTACCACTGTGGTGAAACCCTGAGAGTGGAACACCAATTAATAATAATAATAATAATAACTACAGATTTATATAGCGCTGGTATCCAGTTCAAAGAACTGCTCAAAAGCGCTTCATTTGAGTCTACACAAAAGAGACATTACACAGCTAGGAAAGCACAAAGCCTCAATACTCCAAGAAAGATTTGGTGAAAAGGTTTTGAGTCTTGATCGGAACAAAGTAGGACTGTCAATTAAGACATATTCCGGGCATTGGGTGCATTAGACTTATATTGAAATACATTATTTGAATTAATCTGAGATTTCTTTTGATTATGAAAAGGGTTTTCCTGCTTTATTGTACGTCAGTGTATAACGTTGTGCAGAAACTCCAGATTACCACATCTCTCCTTTATGTGAGTATGCAGTACACTGGCATGTGTTCCTATCTGGTGTTTTATGCCAGCTGAAACATGCATAGTGTGCCATTGCACCTACATTATTTATGGAGAAATGTTACATTTGGTTAGAGTGTCTGGGCATCTACGTCTCTCTAGAATTATTGTTGTTTGTATATTGTAATCATGGGTAACAGACTGTACCATTCGTCTTGAATTAAACCTACTGAGCTACTCAACCATCTAGGGCTGCATGAATAAAAACCTGTTAGTTTGAAATTGTTCTTGCAGCATGAAGGTTATCTGTATGCACCTGCAGATGTTGGTGGCTGCTGTGCTATCTAAATTACGTTTCTGAGGTGTGAATGGTAGTTTGGCTCATACCGACTGTTCTATTAAAAGCTGAGGTTTTGTAAATGTGGAAGTGTGTTAGTTTGTACAGACACATATATGAGCTGGTTCTAGAATTAGGTGTGCATGGTGGTGACTCAAACACATTGCTAATGTTAAAATGGTTGGTAAGGTTATAGTTAGTGATTTAAGGTTTCCTGTTTTGGAATCCAAATAAAAGTGTGCTCCCACTAAGACCTGTCTGCTGTGATGGATACATAGGGATATATGTGCTGATCACATCTGCAGACGTTGGAACCCGATTTGCCAACTGTAACACTTCCTCCCACCACTCATTTCAGCTTCGTTATCACCTGAGTTTGCACACACTTCTCCCAACTGTAAGCATCAGATCTGGGAAATAAGGAGATATATTTAACCCGACCTCATTAGGCAGGGATATATATAGCCTGCTCCATTTGCAAAGTTCATCCTTGTCTGTCCTCAGCTGTATAGTCAAGGAAAGGGGCAGCTATTATGCTGGAATGTCTAGTATGGAATTTCTTGTAATGCTGGGTAGAGTTCTAATGGGTACAGTATACATCATTCTGTATATGATCTAGACAAGTGTATTTCACACCAGTAAGGGCATTAACTAGTCCTTCACCATGACTGTGAAATTATTATTTTTTAGGTATTTTTTTTACTAAAAAGCCTCGGCAAGTCTAGATCAAACTGGGGCAGTCGGGTAGCCTAGTGGTTAAAGCGTTCGCTCGTCACGCCGAAGACCTGAGTTTGATTCCCGACATGGGTACAATATGTGAAGCCAATTTCTGGTGTCCCCCGCTGTGATGTTGCTTGAATATTGCTAAAATCGGCGTAAAAACCATATTCACTCAATCACTAGATCAAACTAACCAAGTCTAGTTTGCTTGATTGAGGAGGAAAGGATTCTTTTGAAGAGAAAAAAGAAAATTTTAAAGACATATTTTCATTGACTAAGTGTTAGTCTAGGCATTAACATGCTGGCATGGATGATAGATAATGTGGAATCGGTTCTTGTATGATTATGTTGAGTGAGTGAGCCAACTCTTCAAGCAGTTGCTAAGACACTTACAGAGGCATCGTTCCAACACACATGGGTTGAATATTTCCTGCATATATAACATCAAATAATCCGTGGATGGAACACATCTACAAACCTTGCCTTTGTTATGCCAAAAATAAAGACGAGTACTGCTTTCATGACTTAAGCATGAAATAGGTTAACTTCACACACATAAACCTGTGCTGCTCTCAACAGATTTGCCACAGACATCCAGTATGCACTTTCAATGTAATTGCTATCATTTGGGCTACAGAATTGTCAGTATTTGATATAGAGCCAGTGTTTCGTAACGAGTCCAGTCTACTGCACCATGCATCAGCAGAGTCTACAGCAGACACTGGGTCTACAGTTTGGCTTGGGTCTATGACTTAAATGTATGGGTTATACAGTTGCTTGAAGAACTTCAGAAGTAGAGAGATGGTTTGTGAAGTGATGAAGGGGAAGGTCTTGAGCCAGTTATGTGTGTCATATTAAAACTTTAGGCACATCAGTAATTTAATGCATACTTTTCTAACTCTTTTGAAAAGAATATTTTCAAATATAATTCTTGTTGAATTCCATTTATGATTAAAAAGAGTCTGTACTTAATCATCAAGCTCAACCAGTTGTTAATAAACTTCTCATGAATAAGACCCAATATTAATATGATGCTTTAAGCTTTATCTCTCTTTCATGATTCGGGTCTAAATTTATTCATATATGGTGATTTGAACTTTGTGGTAAGCATCAAGGAGGGCAGTTGTGTAGTGGTAAAGGTGTTTGCTGTCATGTTGAAGACAACAGTTTATTCACCATCAGGTAAAATATGTAAATAGGAAACATCAGCGCTAGAGATTGTCATTGTTTGTTGTGTCATGTAAACAATCAAGGCTTGATCAGACAATCCAGTGACACTCTAGCGTGTTTACTGACTGTTTTGAAACTAGAAACAATGATTTTGAATTATGTCTGCTTCGTACAAGTGGAGAGATCCTGCAAGTTGAGATAAACACTTGTAAGAAATATGCTCAGTTGTTGGGGTCGGGGGATAGTTTTGATGCCTCGGCCTAGGGAGTTTCCTGTCATGATGTTTCTGGAACATTGTTTAAAGTGGCATAAAAAACATACTTACTATAATCTGTCTTCACTGAAATGATAAACATTACTTATGGTTATGTAACGATACATCAATGCATTGTTACTTCCAAAGGTATCATAAAGAAGACATTGCCTTGGGTTTCATTTAAAGATTAAGGTCATAAAGCCTCAATCTGGGCCAAAACTTTTATTACTTTTATCAACGTGTGCAGATATGTTTGATAATATTTCAGTAAATTACATTGATAAGAGGACAAGCCATATTGATTCAATAAATCTTTCAGCATCTGTGTCCTTAGCTGAGTGAAGTCAAGGAAACTATTCTGTTTGGAACTAGAGATACCATTTCTCTCCAAGATAAAGGCAATTAACGCTGCTGCGGAAGGGTGTACCCTTAATCTAGCATTATGAGGCCAAGGTAATTAAGGGTAGAGAATCTAATGAAACTACAAAGAGGAGAGATACCACCACCTGAATCCTAACTCGCCCATTGCTACCATTAGGAAGGATGGGATTCCAGTGAGCTAGTCTATGCAGGAACTCACAGCAAGCTGACTGGAATAAAGAGAAAGAGATTAACCCAGAAAACATTGACTGACTTGAATAAAGGGTGAAACATTATTCCTTTTTGGCAGACATGGGTCTGATACATGAGAATCTTTTTGCATACCTATAAATAGATATCTATTCTTGGTTCACTAGTGTGGATCGATATTAGCCATATCGTGATGGTTTATTGTTTGACATGCTCAAACTTTCAATATCTGATAATTCATCAACTACGTTGAACACTGAGGAAAGTTATTTGCTTTTCCAGAAGGTCTTTTGTTTAGTTTAGTTTATGAGAGCAAAGGGTTTTTCCCGAAATGAATACTGAGATGAATATGTATTTTGTGTCCAAAGCCTTGACCTTAGCTTTCAGATCAAATAGCAATGTTATATTTCCTGTGGTATTGATGTAAAACTAGCTGGATGAGTGAAATGATATGTGAAGAACTTATTATTGTGCCTTGCACTAAGATTCGCATTTGGTTACAGACTGGGCTATTCTTTCAGACAGATAAGATACAAATTTAATATAGGTACCCTTATGCGAATTATATTAATCAAAACACCTGTGAAATGCAGTATAGCAAACTTAACTGGATATATCCGATTGTAGTGCAAGGAGGATATTTCTGGATATGTATAAACACCAACTTCATGATCAATATCTGTTTTTCCCCACACATTTTTTTAATGTCATATTTTCACTATTCCCCATGAAGGAACAAAACCCATCTCAAAACCCTGACACACATAGAAACATATTGTGCCAAAGGCAAAACAGAAATTACAAACTTTTGAGAAATAAAAATGTACAGATGTTAATGTGTAAGTTATAGTTAATTTTGAACAAAATAGACAAAACTGACACTATTTCACTCTGACAGCTGATGCCAATGTGGCACCCTGACAATCCAGACTACCAGTGATGATAAATAAATATTGATAACGGCATTATAACGTATTGATAAGACCTTGTTGAAATATTGATAAGGACAATTAGCGAGTCTATCATTGCCATACGTTATGCTGTGATCGTGATGCTTGCCCTGACAGGGAGGCAGTGGAAGATGCCGCACAAGTCTCACATTCGGCCACCGGTGTCATATTATTATGCTCACCTTGGATAATGGAACCAACATCGTGGTATGTCTTAAATTGCCTGTTGAATTATAGGAATTAAATTACATGGAATGTATGCCTGAGTGTGGACCATTTCAAGTTTAAACCAAAGGCTGCACTGTGCTTTTGGATTTGATTTTGCCGGTTTCATCGCTTCTCTATCTATGAAATTTTAAATAAGCCCTTAGAATAAGAAATTCACAAAAGATTGAAATTAATTGCTCTGATATTTTTCAATGACTTCCATAGCTCCACTCAAATCTGACATTTTCCCCCAACCGTATCTTCTCATGTCTTTCTGTGAGTTACACAAAACTATCTTGATGTCGTAGCCTTATTCCCTCCACCCTCTGATCAGTGAGTTTCAGACTTTAATCCATGAGAAAGGTATATTTTTCTATTCCTTTATTATCCCTTGGTATACGAAGTTCATTGTCATGAAGTAAAGGATGTAAAATTATTTTGCAAAATACAAATTAAAGTACTTACAAATTGTATCTTATTTATGTTTTGTCAGTGCACTCATATACCTGGCATATTAAATCAGATAAAATTGCTAAAACTTCAATGACCACTTTTATAAGTCAGTGAAACAAGATGTCAAATTCAAAAGCAAAATCATTTTCCCTCCAAGTTGTTATAACTTTCCTTAAGATGTTTGATCACATTGAAGTAATAAAGTTATGGAAAGCTGAAGTCCAGGTATTTGCTACCATACTGAAATCAAGCCAGTATTCAGGAGGCAGGAGGTATCAAGGGTCTGTGGTACTAATAGATATTGCCCATTACATTAAGAAAGCCAATATATGCTTTAAGTTGATGGTTAGTTTCAGCCCAGACTACCAAAGGCCAGACAGGTTAGAACCAGAAGGAATATCCTGTCGGCTGAATCTCATATGGGATGGTTGAACATTGGTGTAGCTATTTTTATGAGTTCAATTAATTACCAGTTAATGAGCATTTCTGGTAGGAAGATAAAAGGACGGGTATGGTTGTGTGCAGATTATCTCATAATGAATGGGCTCACTGTCTGTTCATGTGTACAATTACTGTGTGGTCAGTCTGATGGGGTAATTACATAGTGAGGAAGGTAATGGCAGGAGATAAAACATGTATAAAGTGCCTGTTTGTATAAATTGCCTCGAAATTAGACCATGCTAAATTTATAAATGTCATGGATGGTGAGAGACTATTTGTAAATGTATGTACAATTAACTTTAAATCTATCTTTAATCAAAGCTGTGTATTTGGTCATGAAGTTTTGATGGAATCTCCGGTTGTAATGGGATCTTGCCAATTAAGTTTTCCTCATTGTAGTTGTTTGCATGTTTACAGAAATTGCCAAGGCAATCTGCACTGAAATTGATTCTACTCTTGAGTGAGAAAAAGTTTAGATTTATAGGTTATCATTCCATTTGTCTGATCTGCCTGTGTAAAAAACATTTAATAACTAAGAATTAATTTATAAGTCTCAGATGATCTTTTTGCAGATATTAGTCTCTCTGTTTTGTGTTTAATGAAAATATTTATTAACTTTGTAGACATACACACAATGAAATGTGCCAAGAATTTCTATCTGTGTTTGGTCATGAAGGAACCCAACTGTTAAGAATATGATTCTTGTGAAGGGAAAAACACTCTGGAGGTATTAATTTATGTATATATATATGAATGGCAAGAAATATCTTTGCAGTGTACATTAACCCAAGATATTGAGTTGCACAAGGAGATGTATCATAGGTATCCCTGGTGTAGTGGTGAGATTGATTTGTGGAAAGGTCGACTCATCCCAGTAGGTTCCAGTGTCATCCTGAGAAGATGTGGGTGGGTCAACTGAAGGGGAAGGATGATACATCTATGTGCAGCATCTTTGTCCTAAAAAGTAGGAGTAAAGGTGAAGAAATCCATGGAGCCATGCTGGAGAGGGTAATTTACACTACAGTGGAGTGATGGAGCTCTTGATAGTATTAAGACTTTAGAAAGACTCTTTCTTTAGCATTGTAAAACATGGTGAGATTGAAGTGCATCATTCTTTGTTTCCTTCTCTATGTCAATCAAGCGATATTTCATTCACAGTCTCTAGGATTCAGTAAAGAATGAATAAGAATGGCGGACACCTGAACTACAATGTCCTTGTGCAAGAGAGGATATGTTTATATATGCTATTATCAAGGGAAATGATGTATGCCAAAATTTCCAGCAAATATAGAGAAGTAATTTGTCATTTCTGAACAGTGTGTCCAGGTCAACAGGCATGGACAATCATCAATGTGTTAAATGGAAAAAAATGATTGTAAGAGAAGTTAAAATTCATCATTCCATTTGCTGGTGATTATAGCAAAAATAAATAGATAGAAATGGTAACATTACTTCAGGTTCCCCAGGCTATTGAGATTTGCATAGTAATATTGTTAGATCTAGCTTAAGGCACTTCCCTGATGAAGGAAACATGGTATTTGACATAGTATTGGTTGAATTGACTTTTTATGTATCCTTGTCCAACTAGTGTAAGGCAATGCACGTATAACTAAAATTACATCCAATAAATTATTTATGCCATGATACGATACTACTAATGACAATTGCAGAAATGGAGTGAAATGAAAGTTTACACAGTCTCATTCACCATTATCTACATTTGGGTAAAGCTGACAATTCAGTGAAGCAATGTTAGGTGTTCTTGTAACATTTGGGTAATGCCGGACAATTCAGTGAAGCAATGTTAGGTGTTCTTGTAACATTTAGGTAAAGCCGGACAAATCAGTGAAGCAATGTTAGGTGTTCTTGTAACATTTGGGTAAAGCCAGACAAATCAGAGAAGCAATGTTGGGTGTTCTTGTAACATTTGGGTAATGCCGGATAATTCAGTGAAGCATTGTTGGGTGTTCTTGGAAAATTTGGGTAAAGCCGGATGATTGAGTGAAGCAATGTTAGGTGTTCTTGTAACATTTGGGTAAAGCCAGACAATTCAGTGAAGCAATGTTAAGTGTTCTTGTAACATTTGGGTAAAGCCGGACAAATCGGAGAAGCAAAGTTAGCATTCTTCACCACTCGCCCCTTTTCGCAACCTGCAAAAAGACTTGTCCCCCTATCGATGAATGTTATGTGCGAAAATGCGACAAACCAATCAGAATGCACGTATGATTTCAAGTTCTTCGTCAAAGAATCCCTCAGAAATAATTTTTGATTTTACACATGTCTTGCATTTAAAAATATACCCAAGACACAATTAAATGTGTTCAATCATACTGTATAATTCCGCATGTCCAGATGAGCTTTAAATTGCATCTGAAATATATATAATATATGGGAAAATATATGTGAACCACTACGCAACGAGTTGACAATTGTTTTAGGTATGCCCGTTTGCGCTAAGACGGAACCCGGTCGCAAAAATGGCCATGAGAGGGGCACGAGTCGCTATTCGGCTTGTCCCAGTATAACACGAGTTGGTCATGAATGGCAATGTTAGGTGTTCGCGTAACATTTGGGTAAAGCCGGAAAAATCAGAGAAGCAATGTTAGGTGTTCGCGTAACATTATGCCTTTGTTTTTCACATTCCTTCTGTGATTTGCTGACTGATGGTTTTGACTTAGAGAAGTCATCCATCAAGATTTAGTCTGGAAATCTGACATTACTGAAAGGTCAACAATTTTCATCTTTTGATGATCCTCATTAGTCGTGCTGAAAGTTAATGTAGTTTTTTGAAGTGGTGAAATATTTGGTATTATGTTTTATTTTTATTATTCTTTAATATGTATTGTTCATTGTAGCCTATGTTTGTAGAAGTCTTAATTTCTTGAAAATTAACTAATAGTATTTTTTGTTCTGTAGATGGTCATGCCAACCAGTGGTCAATTCCGTGATTGTTTTGGGTATACGTTTACATTAGAAGAAACTGTGCAGAGTTAAAACCCTTATCCATGTTAGAATGTTCAGGTTTTGGGTTCAAATCCCAAATTCGTCATCATTGTGATCCTTTGTATTTTAGAACCATACCCATGTTAGTGGATTTTAGCAAAGTTTAAGAATCCAATACCTGTGTCACTTTGGGCTTTTCCTTCCACATTAAGCTGTCATGCTGTGTTATAAGTAAAATACTGTTCAAATCAGCATTTAACCCACTCACTGACAGGGAACATTTAAAAACCTGTCCTGGTATTTTTTCGGTTAATATATTCACTAGCTATTTTATAATTTGGTTGTCTTTGAGAACATGCGTAGACACTTTAAACCATTAGGGCATTATATGTGTGTCACTCAGTGTGTTAATTTGTTGAATTATATTCTCTTGTAGTTGAACAGAATAAACCAGGGCCACACTTAAACTAATATCATATGACAGGCATTTGAATACAGAATCTCAAAAGAAATTGAATGTTCAACAAACGTCTTCAATGGCAGAGCTAATTGTGTCATTCCAAACCAGAAGGAGTTATTTATGTTTCAATCCGCTCCTCAAAACAGTTCAAGACTACAGTTGAAACATTTACACGATAGGTTTTCTCAAACAGCAGCACAACTGTCAGACAGCTAGTGAGCTTCATGTATACAGGACAGCTGTTGGTGATAGGTATACAGGCCTGTTATATATATAGTACACATAGATTTACATAGGCAACACAACTGGGACAGGTTCTTTGGTGGTCGAGCAACTCCTGCAAAGTTTTTGACAAAGTCCTGTATATGGAAATGTGATGGAATAGCCTTGACATGAATGGAAATGAAATATTTATCAATCGTCCATCAGTATATTTTTCTCATAATGAAGGACTTTCAGTATTCCTTAAAGTGAATATTCCCCACATGGGAATTGTCAGTTTAACTTTGCATGAAGGGAGTCTTACTAAATATTTTTTCTCAATTGAGGAAAAGTGAAGAGAGTTGAAAAGGGAATTTTCACTTAGAAAGGGCTTTATACGATTTGCCCATGTGGGTAATAAAATTAAGGGTGCTGTTCCACAAAGTGATCTTAAAGCTGTGACTATTGTGAGTCAGTGTTGAAGTATTGAAGTATAAAGCAAGTTGTAGCACGGCTGGCATCGGCTGGCATCGTTTTTGAAGGGTCCCTCTGCCTTCAGAATGTATTATCGTATTACCTGGACTACCATAGCAACCCGGCAAGGAGGACAGACAAGTAGGGGATAAAGCAAGATACAGTCTTTTAATGAATTAATTCACATTTCCCATTCGTTCACTCTTTGGGGATTCTAAAGTAGAGATTGGAAACTGAACTCAAATCACCATTTTAGTGCTTGAACTTTGATCACTAGAAGTGTGATCTCATGGGTTTTATCTCTGATTTAGATAGGATCAGCCTGTTGTTGTTTAAAATTTCTTTACCAGTCCATGAGTGTATGAGTGAGTATGGAATTAGCGCTATCACAGGGAGGACACAAAGAACAGGCTTCACACATTGAATTCATATGGTGAACAAACCCAGATCATCAGCATGACCATCAAATGCTTTGACCACAAGGCTGCCCCAGCAGACAGTGAAGGCAGGCAAGCTGTAAAGCTGAAGAGCAATGAGCCAGACAGTCAAATTCATATCCGAATACATGATGCTTCCAACAGTTCCATGCTCACCCTTTCTCGTCCATGTTCTGAGCTCCAATTCCTATGCAGGTTCTCTGTCTATGAGCACCATCAATGGACACAATCAATTGTTGTTTTACAAAGAATGGATCTCATCCCCCTGGGAACAACTATGACAGTTGAGTGCAGCACATGCAAAATCTGCATTTCAATTTCATCAATAATAAAAATGGATTTGACATTTCAAAATATCCCCAAATCCCTACTGATGGAGTGCTGTGAATGAAGCAGAAGAAAAGGACATCCATGCCTTTTGATTATATTGGCAGGAATGTATTGTTATATAAGGTTTGAAGCCTGTATGTGGGAATGTATGCTGTTCCATATTCAACACTGAGTTAGATGCTGTATCCAACATCCCTTGACAATATTTCTGATTAAAGACCATGGACCCCCAAACTCTGTTTTCTTGATTAGCCCAAGACAATCACAAAGGTATTATTTCGCTTTATGATTTATTATGTAAGTTTATTACATCCACTGTACAAGGTCCAGGAATTTTTTTGTCCTGGTTATATTCCATGTATTTCTTGCAAATGTGTAGCATCTCATCTTTGGAAATCCCAGGATTGATGTCCTTCAATATTCCAGGAAAGTTCCAGATAGAGTGCTACAAAGTTAAAAATGTATTTATACTTCTCCTGACTTCCCATTTGCGTAAAACGTGCAATGCCCATTTTTGGTGTCCCTATTATTAGATACCTTGAATATTGTGAAGGTGGCATACAACCCTACTGGGGCTGGGATGAGTCCGAATTTACTACCCGGGTACCCACCCCCCTATTCCCCGACCCTACCCAGGTACCCACTGTAGGTCTCAAGAGATAGGTACAAAAATTTAATGTCCGATTGGGTATTTTTTACCATAGCACTGGCAAAACGTATTTGGATACGTGTATTTAACAATCAGGTCATGCATACACTGAAGTTGACTCAAGTTATATCTTTATTCAAAGATATGAAAAGTCAGAAGTGACTTGTAGTGTAACCATAGAGTTCTAGATACTTTTTGTCATTAAACAATATATCACTGCAGGTACCCGGGTCCTACTCAGTACCCACCCGACCCGGGTACCCAAGTTACTCGTCCCAGCCCTAAACCCTACTCATTCTCATCATAGGTATTTAAAGGGAAAGTGTATATAAGTTTTAGAATTCAGTTATCCTGTATAGACTGAAACTAGGCACTGCATGCATAATACAACATTTTAAAAATATTGCTAGGTGGTAATGTCAAGTCTCCCAGTTTATGATTCCGAGTCTTGGAAATGCTCCACAACATATCCTTCTTTACCAGTAGGATGTCAGCCAACTCACCTTTTAAAACCTGTAATAAACATACATACAGACTCTAGATGTTGACTTTGTGTACTTTGAAGGGTGGCCATCTGGTCTTGGTTTTTCTTTCAGTCGTACATCTACATGCTCTGGGCAGTCGTTAGCAAGCAAATGATCTACATATTTTCTTTCCCCAAATTAGGACCACCATGTTTCTTCGTGGAGAAAGTTGTGTGTTCCTTCATGTAAACTGTGTAAAAGCAACACTCAGGGAAAACCTGGAATAACTGACCAAATTCTTGGAAGGCTTGAGCTGGGCAAATGTGTCAAAACTTATGTTTTAGTCTGTTTTCTGGAAACAAACCACATGAGGATTGAAGTCTATGGTTTTGTTTTTGCACATCTGTGGTGTTATAAGAATAGGATTTTTTATCCTTAGGCACTTGGTCTAACCTCAGCTAAGGCTAAGTCCTGACCAGATGGTGTAATCTCAGAATGCCAACACTTTGAGGGGATTAACAGTTAAGCATTAGTGAACTGTCAGTGGTCGTGAGCTCCAGACACTGTTCACCTTGGCAGTGATAATCACCAACCTGGTTAATTAAGGCAAAGAGATACAGACAACTACATCCATCATGACTTCATAGCGTGATTAGTGAATATGTCACGATGCAAATAATCAAGAACAGTCTTTGGTTGGGATTTAGAAGTTGAAAGAACATGACAAGGAGACTGTGTGTTTGAAATCAGAAGAGAAACTTACACTGAGTGTCCAGATACTGAGGTGAGGTGAGGTGAAACTGGGTTTAACGTCGCGTCCAAGATTATTGCACTTATATAGCGACGTCCAGATACTGAGTGTCATCAGTGTGTGGTTTATAACTAAACAAAAGTTTTGTCCCATGGTAAGTCTCATAGTCGAACATTACACAGTAGGAAATATGTCATGATTAGAATTATGTTTCCTATTCATATATAATTAATTTTTTCGTTGTGTTCATTGAAATTCCTGCATTCTTATTAGCTGAATTGGTCACGTGTTATTGCATTAATTTCCCAATGAATGTGAAAATTAAGCCACGCCCACCGAGGCGCACTACTTTTATTACTGCGGAATCCCAATATTACAGTTGAGGGAAATCCATATCTGCTCACGTGTATCGTCATGCACTGGACATTTAGCAGCATTCATGCAAATTCATTGTCCAAACTACCCTTTGAAACCGAAGGCTGAGAAGGAATGAAACAGCAAAACGTGCAGGCTCTCTTGCTGTTTTTTCCTGCTCGCCTCGGTTCCACAACTTTCATGTCTTCAGGTTTCATTTCTAACGAGCATTTTTTCCAACTTTGTTGTCCCGTTTTCAGTGAAGTAATGTTTGAATCTGGTGGTAACTGACCATGTTGCTTGAAACAGCCACCTTTTCCCAGACTGTTGCAGTTTTTCTCGCCTCTTGCCTTAATTGACAGGTCCTATGATCCTACTCTCTGTTGATTGGCTATTGACTTTGTAGGTGTGTCAAGTAAAGTGCTTAAATTGAACGATCACCTGATTCATGTCACACCACACTATACACCTGGAATGTTTATCAATCTTGTCATTTTTGTCAGTTTTGATATATACATCTGTTTTTGGTTAAACTTTTGTAGATAAAACATGTTTTATGTTGTTAAATTAAATCATAAGCATTTGCTATGTATTTTTTCAGTTCATTGAGGTATGAATCGAAAAACCGATGTCCAAACTTTTGTAAGCATCTGCTACATGGATTCATACAGTTTGCACATCGGTTTTTCAATTCATACCTCAATGAACCGAAAAAAATACACAGTCAATCCTTAAATGATAGTGTTATATATGTAAAAGCGTGTATGCTCTTAATTTGAAACAGACTGTGACCTAATCCCTTACTGGTTTACTAATTACATTAGTTGCCTATAGACTATACACTACACTACAGATGCCAGCATAGCGAGACGACTCAACCATACTCATATGCCAATTGCAGTTGGAGCCGTGCAGAGCTTGAATAGCTGTAGTCTCATGATGATGTTATGGCTTGGATCATAACTTGCTGCTTACAATAAAACATATAGGAGAAGGCTGATGGATTATCTTAACAGGGTGATGGAAGATTAGGCTACACCATGTTTACATACAGGAACATGTCTGTCATTTAGACATGGTACAGTTTGTATGTTTGTGAAACCTTTATCAGACAAGTAAATCCTATTGTTAGAGGAGGCATCTACCGCAGACTGATCATTATCATGGAGTGATAATGACTTCTTATGAAACAGTTATATGCAGCATTTCTACTGTCTATGTCATTATTTTCCTTATAGTAGTAATTGATAATTAGGGTGGAGATGCTGTTTGAATCCATCAATAGAAGGGATATGGAACTTGTTTATGTTACATGTCCAATTTGCCGTTATCAGTGGCAGATATGTAGAGAGAGTTTGTGCAAAGCAAAGTTACATGATGGTGATTGTCAGGAAGATTTATAGCTTGCCGTATTGATTAGCTGGTAAGATATGTGGTGATATACCAGTCTGGCTAGGGAAGTTTTAACCTTTGCCAGGAATGGTTATTCCATGGTGTTATACCTGGGAGTCTAACGGAGATAATACCATGTGTTGTGACATTATGGTGTAATTGTAATACAAGAGAGGGACTATAATATCATTCAGGTTCACTGATATACTACGTTCCTTTAAGACCCCTTGAACTTTCATCCCTTTTGACTGGACAAAAATTTCAACTAGAGGTCTCCTCCTTTTCAAAGTATGATTGAATAGCAATTTTTTTAGTTCTCTAGATCTGAAGCGATATCATTACCTATTGATATGGCAGTTTAGCATATGAGCTGGGACTCAAATGTTTGGATTCTGAGGTAAAGAAGTAAAGCTGATTTATTCACATGTCATCTTTTACAAATACTAGACATAAGACCACCCAGAATCTTGGAGAGCTTTATTTTGGGGAAAAAACCCAGAAAATTCAGGAAATTATTTTAACAGAAGCATGTTCTTAAGATATATGAACATTAGTCAAATGAAATGACATTTTGTGTTTAGCCAGTTGCATGTGTTTTTTCTAGAATTATAAATGTACTTTCATATTACCAACAAGTTCTGAAAATTCACAAAGAAAACAAAGTCTAAATATAATCCTTGGATATGTGTTTCTATTACGTTTGTATGTGTACCAACCGCCTCCGTGGTCTAGTGGTAGAGCGTCCAACCAGAGAGCAGAAGGTCCGGGGTTTGATCCCCGGCTGCATGATACCAAAAGACATTAAAAGATGGTACTTGTTGTTACTCTGTGTGGTGCTCGGCATTAAGGGGCTAAAAATAATGACTGGTCGGCTCGGAGTCAGTATACTGTGTCTGAGTGAGGTATTCATGTTTTTTATGGGCGGAAAGACTTGCAGCCAATAACAAGAACTGGAACTCACGTTTTTCTGCAAAATTGGCTGACCTAAACATACATATGTATAAAGTCTATTTGATGCATGTTTTTTTATGATGTACAGTGGTGAGATGAAAATAAAATATCTGTCTGTCTGTTAAACTGCCGCATGGTATCTCAGTGTGCTTGCACTATAAATCGGCTTCAGTCCGAACTAGTACAAGCAGCCACACATACATGCATGCATGTCGCAATATAAGTGCAATAATCTTGGACGAGACGTTAAACCCATTTCACCTCACCTCACCTTGTATGTGTACCATCAGAATTGCTTGCTGATGTACATGTTGAACAGATGTAGATGATTATGCATGCAGTCTTTCATTGCCCATAGGCTGCGAGGTGTTGATGAAATAAAAATGAATGGCATATTTAGCTTTGCAAACTGTTGTCATGTAATCAGAGTTGTTGCTAACCTGCTATGTTGTTGAATAAACAGAGTTGAGTGTTAGATAAACTTATCTTGAAATATGGAACACGTGTGCTGGCCCAATCAAGTGCCTAATGACGTACAATACTGTAAAAAGTGTCACAAATTATCTTGGTAAAGCAATGAAGGTCAAAATGTAATCTCACAAGACATTAACACATGATTTAGCCCAGTAAGCATTCATGCTGCACCATGTGCCAACATGCTGATTAAAAATGTTTTATAGTTTTATAGGGCATTACATTTAAAATTGATTGAAAACAGCTGGCACACAGTGAATTATTTAGAGTTGTGTTTTTGTGACATCCGTATTCAAGACATTCCGTATTCGACGTAATAAGCGCCCAGGGCGCTCTCAAAATTAGAAAAAGGGGGCTCTTATTAGAATATTACTTTGGTGGAAAAATCAGAGTTGAAAGATAAATTTTGTGGTTTATGCTGACAGCCTGAAATGTTTATATACGACAGATGCATTTTTCCAGAATTTAATTGCCCATAGTTAAGGGTGCAGATAACACACGAGTGCGTATTATACACAAATAAATAAGTCTTGTGTACATTGATAAATCGGAAGGGGGGCTAATTGGGATTGTTCACTTACCAATATATTAGCAAATATCGCCGTGGGCACTTATTAGAGCGGTGCGCTTATTACGTCGAATACGGTATGTGTATTTTACATGTTGAGTCATGTTCTATGTATATTCAGCTTATCAAGTTTCAATCCCCTTCATGTATGAAATAAAGAGACTACATTCTACTTTTAGCTTTGATAGGTATGTTTTTGCTTAGGATAGATACTATATTAAGCTGAACCTCACATCACAAAACATCTTCCACTGACTCTGCATGAACAGAAATTGTACATCTCAACACAATCCTACTTGCTCACAACTGTCTATATTTAATTTCTTTCTTCTTTTTTGCAGAAAATGTACAGATTTGAAAACAAATTTGTGGTCTGGACTAACATCCTCCTTGTATGTCTTTCCATTGGATACGTATCAGCGAACAGTGAGTACCCCTTTTATTATTGTGTTGGTAGATAAGTGTCTGCATTTCAGCTAGATGTTCCAGTGTGGATGATGCACCACTGAGGAAATCAGTACCTTGTCATCCTGGTGTCACATGTTAAATGAATTACCTTCTTGTGGCCTGACAGTGATGTTTCCCAGGGTACTGACACAAACTCATCTCTGTGTGGTGGAAAGGCTCATGTTACAGTCATATTGCTGAAATCACTCTATTGAACATGGCATTAGAGTTGGGATCTGATTCTAAATTTGGAGTCAGCACAGATACAATAAGATACATCAGGTATATCTGTATATATATTTTTGTGTGTATATACAGTTGAACCCAATGGATAATTTGTATACAAATATAAACCGCTAGAATTAAGTCTCGTGTCTTCAGTTGCATCCCTTAGTGATCATTAGGAATAGTTGGGTTGGGTTTAGTTTTCTCAGTTCAACTCTTGTAGAAAATTTACCAATTAAAATCCAATGTACCGTATTTTCTTGAGTATAGTGCGCACTTTTTTTTCCAAAAAACACAGCTGTGTGGAAGGGGGTGCGCATTATACACGAATTATGAGTTTGGATGTTTTTTCCCCCATGGAAAGACATTACCGTGAGCACGAAACACCTGAAATACCATGTCAACAAATCCATACTGAAGTACGCAAAATAATCATGTAATTACACTATCTGGCTATAAAAAGTGTTATTTGTATATCTGGACTTATGTTTGTAACTTATTTCATTAATTTTATTCAAAATTCCTTTTAATATTGTTTTTATTAATTTCGGCGAAATCGTGTGTGAAGCGATCGAAAGATCGCACAACTCACCGTTATTAACAGCAACCACGGTCAGAATACCGCTATTGACGCCTTGAAACGAACTTTAGTTGACAGAGAATGGATACATATATCATAAATGACATACTTTGACTCGTTAAAAGTCATATTTGTTTTTGTTTGACGATTCTATGTCAACATGAAATTCTCGCGATCACTCAATCATGTGTGCGTGAGCCTTGACGGTGACTGGTCAGATTGGTTCCATGTAAAAAATAATACCCGGGAATAGCGATCAGCTGCTTCGCTTAGGGTTATTATTATTTTAAATATGTTTAGTAAAGGCTGCATATAATTAAGAAAATAATGGAATATATTATTCCTGATAAAAAAAATAGTTTCAGATACAATTTTTGCCGATCCTTGCATTAAAAATCCTATAAAGTTATATCATTGGGTGTGTCTTGACCGAATCACCGGTCGATTCCAAGAAAACGTGTGTACAGCTGATTGCTGTTTCCGGCTTAGTTTATGAGACAATACACAAGGTAATCTTAATCCCTGGATATAAAACAATGCCTAGCAGAACAATAAATACTATTTAATCGGTAAATAAACATGTCTGGTGATTTTTTATCTCAAATTTCTAATTTGTACTGGCGAAGTTTCTCATCACCCGTTAGTTTGCCGGACTTCGCTGAAAGGGTACAGTGTAATTTTTTTCTGCACATAATATTCAAATTTCTTTTTTTTTCAAAATATTGAACCCGCTAGAGGGGGGTGCGCATTATACTCAAGAAAATACGGTAGTCTATACTAAAAGCATTTTTATGTTTGAGTTTTGTCTAATGTTGACCACATGATGACACTCAAGTTGCTCTAAAGGCAGCTATTTAGCTATTTGTTTAAAACCTTGCACTGAGTTTGTATGTGAACATAAACCTGAGGTACCCTATTGTACTACACTTTCCAAGAATGAGACCTGTGAAAATCCAGGGAAAGAATGGGTCTTCTGCAAACCACGCTTGCTGTAAGAGGTGACTATGCTTGTCGTAAGTGGCGACTACTGGGATCGGGTGGTCAAGCTCGCTGACATGGTTGATGCATGTCATCGTTTCTCGGTAGATCGATGCTCATGATGTTAATCACTGTATTGTCTGGTCCAGACTCGATTATTTACAGACCGCCATCATTTGGCTGGAATATTGCTGAGTGTGACATTAAACAAGAAACAAAAAAACAAACCCATAATGATCCACTTCAGTCAACTTTTGCCCATAATTGTCAGTTGACATTTATATATCAGTTTGTGAAAACACACATTATGTTGTTTAGTTCTCAAGTTGAAGGCCATAGATATGTGTTGATGGTAGCACCACCATAGATAATATAGGTCTTCCTTAGCATCTATGGAATATATGCTGCTCCATCATATAAATTAATGTTTGCATATTTACTTACAGCAGCTGTTGTTATCAAGTACAAAAACACATAATAAATTTGAGTTATACCTTGAATGAATTAAAATAATCATCTGTGAACAATTTGAGTTGTTTTTATACATTTCATGTATCCAAAATATTGAGTCTAGCTGTTCCAATGCTTGTAAGCTTGTTACAACGTTGTAGCTCACCTGACTCAAAGTCAATTGAGTTTATGTTGTAGCCTGTTTGTCTGTAGTACCTTGTGCATGCATGCATCATAAGCATCTTCCCCTCTGAAACCACTTGGCCAGTGAAGCTGCAACATCACATGCTTGTTCCCACCAACAATTTTGCCCCATTTATTTAGTTTCAAAACATAATTTTTATTTTATTCGATATTATTTTAACATTGTCCCTTTAGTATTGATGAGGGAGGTCCGTTTTGTATCTTTCTCCATATGATGACATATTTTGATCAAATCCTTAGATTTTAGTGTTAATGTTTTGTCCTCGGTATTCATTCCAAAGATTTTTATTGTCAATGCGGACAACAACTTTTTTATGTGTCTGTCTGTTTACATTTTAAACTGTTGACTACATATCGAGGTGAGCTAAAGCGCCTTGGCACTATCTATTCCCTTTCTCAACCTATTCTATTAACTATATGAAGCATAGAAAAAGAAAAGTGTGTCTGTGAGGTATGCAAGCATTAGGAAGGACGTTAGAAGATAAGTCCTTTTAAGAAAATCACTCAAGAGATTGTGATAATGCTGAAACCTATACTCATTCTGTTTCATCATTCGTCATCATATTCTAGCAGTGTTTTTGCTCTTGACATCACAAGGAAAGGAAATGGAAAATTACTTGCTTCATGAGTGCAGGTCATCATCAAAGTCAGAAGGGGGGATTTCTTCATTACGATGTGCCTGAAGCTGTTGTAGACCTGAAAGGTCATGATTACTGCCAAAGAGATGTCTCTTGACACGGAACAGATTTTTTTCCATGAGAGAATGTAACTTTGTAGTTTTTAAATGTGCATTAGAAAAGTTACGCCATGCTCAGAAAGACTTGTCATATATGTAGATCATTAGAGATAAATCCTGTCAATTTTATCCCATGGTACAAAAATGTTGCTTCATTGCACTTGAGAAAGAAGACTTCTTCTTGGCAGCATCAAACCAGTTGGCTGTTGCGAACAAAGTTGATAGTGCAATCTGTTCATCTTCAGAACTATCGATGCTGTCTATTTTTTACTCTGGCGATCTTGGAGATATTGATAGTTTGCCAACAGCATAGATCCGATGATTATAGCCGGCAATGGTAAAGATCTGAGTATTTGATCAAGCTTATATAAACCTGTACCATAGGGATTTGGGCAAAGGCTGTATCATTTAGAATGTTTGACAAAATTACATTCTTTTACTTGCTTTTGGCCTGCAGCTAAAGATTTTCAGGGTTCCTTGGCGAATTGTTCAGATTTGGCACGCAGAGCTCGATCCAGATCTTGAGGATTGGGTAGAAATCTTATTAATGTTTGGTTAATGGATGAATCGCAGGGAACATGTCTCTGCACTTTGTACACTAAAGGCCATGCTTAGATCATGTAATAGTAGCTAATGATACTGAAGTACACGGCATCAGTTCAAGAGCCATTGACAGAACAGAAGGAAAGGAGCCTTTACAACAATTGTTGTAAGACAGTTTACTTGTTTTCCCTATCTACCTAATTAAAAGTTTCTTCAGCATTTATTGTAATTAAAATGTTTCTTTTATGTATAACCCCAGTAATGACTCACTAAAAATGAATTGATATTGATAATGAAATATTTATTGACATCAATTTGACAAGTAAAGGTTCATATAGCATTATGTTGGTGGTATGTCAGTAACTGTTAAAGAGGAGCCATGATCCACTGGATTAGACTTTAGTCTGGGTTGGAATTAGTTCCCAGCAACCTGTGCTTGATGGAACATAATGGGTTATGTGGTCAGGCTTGGCATTGGAAACTGCTAATAATATCAGTCACTTGTTTGTCTGGTCTAGGTTTGATTATTTACAGATTACCAGGAATATTTCCGAGTGTGGTGTTAAACGTAAATAAACAAAGTTACTGCAAGATAAATTGACTATTTTTGAAGTAGCAAGCATGGATTGAATCAAATGTGTCAGGTCTGTCAATTGGCATGAGTCTGGTTCCTGTTACATCACTACAATATGCCTTACAGATAAGAGTAATAGCAGTCGTAAGTAATATGTAGTCTCAACTAAAACACCTAAAGTGCATTGTATCCATCACACTTTGTGACAGTTATAATAGCTCCAAAAGCCTTTTAACACAATGCAAGATTATTGCATGGGAAGGTGTCCATGAACAGCTGACCATCAGTGTAAACTTTACCTGTTTTCTACTTCTCCAGTTTCACTGGGCAGACTGTGTAAATGAAAGATTTATTATTAGTTAGTAAACGTGATGATATAATTTAAAGCAAACTTTGTCATCTGACAAAAAAAAACCTTATACAAAAGTCACATCTTTAGGATTAACCTTAGTGTTATTTTGACTGTAAAAATTTACCTTTTATGGAATAGGACTAACAATAAAAAGGTACACATTCATATCACATAACCTGTGTGTTACATTGTCTTATGGTATTTGAATTGTGTTGTATGGTGAAGATGTTGCCTTTGATTTTATGAAAGAATATGTGCATTTTGTTTTGTTATTATTATCATATTTTTATAACATGAATTTTGTCTATGTTATAATTAATAAAAATAAAGCGACAAAACCCTTTCCATATCCAATAGAAATCTCTGCATAAAGCAGAGTCGATTGTACAATTCAGACTATATCATGAGCATGTGTTTATGAATCACTATCATATAGTTAATGATACCAGGTGTTCTCGAAAAGGGGAGAGTATCCTGCCCCACCGGTGGCACCAGTCACAAACACATGCAAAGGCAGGTCAATTGTTCTCTGGAAAAAGACATGGCAACATTTGGTACAAGTCATTATAGGGAATTGCGTTGGACATCATTTTTGTCACTGATGCGTCAAATTTGTCCTTCACATGTTATAAAATAATTATTAGGGTATTGCTAAATATGTTTGTAATATGGTAATGATATCAAAATCTGTTTGCAAAATAATGAAGGCTTGGCTGTCAGAAATGAAAGAAATGCTTTCTTTCAGAAATCATGTTCTGCAAGCATGTCATGCTATTTTTAGAAATTGTTTCTTTCAACAAAAAGTTTGTTATTCAGCCATTGATTCAGCGTTTCGATCCCTGATCGTCGTCTTTCAAACTGTGCTGAAGGCCTCAAAGGGAAGAACAAACAAGAAAAGTAAAACCTCAAAGTAATTGTGGGTCTGTGTAGACATGATTTAGGTGAATTTGAGTATTGTGTTAACATCCCATTCCTCAATCCAATCAATGAAACTGCAAGTTCGTGATGGATGTAAATTTATAATTGTTTTCCCCCTAAATGCATTTCAACTTCATACAAGTAGATTTTTTCCCAGTCAAAATTAGTTATACACTGTCATGATACAGTGTAGATACAGTGTATCATAATCTTCTGTAAAACAAAATTTCTTATGATTTGACACTATGGTATGGATGAGCATAATAACTCTCCGGCTTGGGCTGCTCTCACAACATTACTGGCTGTACATGGCAGTTATATCGTTCATAGACACAAGTTTTGTACTGATTGATTTGACATTAAGAGGAACAATAGGGAATTGCGACTCCGCCATCTATCAAGTATGTCCATCTTGGAAGAGCTAATGTATCTGATAATGCTTGGCTGCATTTCATTTTGCTGGTGATCCTGGAAGCCTATTAAATGTGTTAAGTTGGATGAAAAATGGCATCAGTAGCAAACGACAATAGTGTTACAGAATATATCAACTTGGCTTGCATGCGCATTGATGAGCGTAAATTTCGCGAGCTGTTAGATCCAAAACCAAAATCAATACTCGTGGGTAATTTAAGTTCCATGTACATCATTTCCTCTTGTAGGCCAAGGCACTAGGAGTGCTCATTTGGCAATTGTGATGTTTGCCTAATCAAGAATATTTCGGCAACTTCATGCACAAATAAATCATAAAATGCCAGAGATAGTGTGAGTTAATTAGCCAAGGGTTTTATATTTCTTGCTTGTAAGAAGGTCTTGTCCACAATTTCTGAAACGCAAAAGATTGTAAGACATTTGCATACCATCTCTTAAGTGAAAGATGTTTATAGAATTGGTAATGTTTTATTTTCACTGACGACCCAGTGTTTATTCTTTGATCCCATTGAAAGAAATGATGTTTTATTAACTTTTTCTGAAAGATAAACATAATAAAAAAATATTCAATTTTTTTTAAATTACTTTTTATAAAGTACTACTCGGCTTTTCCTGGATATGTAGTCATGTGTTATGTCAGTGATGTTCAACGTCCAACATCAACCGAAGCACAGATGCACAGATGCAGAACAAAATATCATAACTCATGTACAGTTAGTATCTTTGAACGGCATTTAGAATTATGTGTGATGTATTGCTAAAAGGGATTTATTGGCATAAGATCCAAAAACACAATTGTATTACATCTAGGAACTAGAGTTCCAACCATAATGACTGCTATTTGAAGACAGTTTGGCATGTTATTGAGTAGGTCTTGATGTTGTATTGCTATTGATAACTGTTGTGTGGACTTTCTATCTTATTTATATGACAAGGAAATATGAATATCAATCTTAGTGATCCGTATTTTGATTAAGGAGTGGGTTTACTGACCTTGAAATTTTCTTCATTAGCAAGGGGTATTGGTCATGTTTTCAGTTGGTCATTGATTTTGTTGCTGCATTCTTTGTTGTCTGCTCACAAATAGGCCACTTTATTAGTGAGACATGAACATATTGCTGCTAATATGGTGAAATATGAATATTGAGCAATGATAAATAGTCTGTGCTCAGGAAGTATAACTTGGACCTGTGACAGGCTCACAATGGTATGGGGAAACAGAATCGTATAAAGAAATTGATAGGTTATTTGAAATCCCGTAAATGGTTGAGTGATGAATTCTGCATCCATATCTCTTCATTACAGCATTATCTATCATCACTATGATGATAGGCTTTTGGAAATGTTATGGTTATCCTAAAGAAAAAGTAGAGCAAGAGAATAAATTCAGTTGAAAATTGAGCTTGAGATTTAAATCCAATATATTTGATCAAATTGATGGTGTTTTGCTAATCTGTGCCTGTTTCATCTATATTTGACAGGTACTTCAACAACACACTGCCAACACAGGCATATACCTATTCTTCTTCTGCTACAAGGGTTCATTAAGATGCAATTTCCTCTAGAGGACCACTTTGTCTGTGAAGGAATCTATCATCCACACAAGTATTACTGTGGGCTTTTCCTGAGATAGTTTGACCTTCACATGCCAAAATAAATATTCTTCCTTCCAACCACACAAAGTTGACCAGGTTATTTTTCTCTATTGTTTTAGATTCTTCCTGGTTACTTTTTTGTTATGTTATTACGTTTCAAAGGTCAAATGTGTACAATATAACATAAAACAAAAGGGTTGCTTTAGTGATGTCAATTTATCTTAGATTGCTTGATATTGTTTCTCAAATGTTGGTGGAAGTAATTTTCTACTTTTCTGTTTGTTATACTGAGTTAGGGAAACTTTAATGACTTTCCTAAAGTCCTTATGAATTGGATTTCTTTCAAACAATATTTTTAACTTATTAGATTGTGCCATGAATATAAGAATTATTATGTTGTGTAATCACCATTTGCAAAATGTAAGCATTTTGAATAATGGTGCTGTTAAATACTCAGGATCAGCCGCGTAACAGGATTTGTAGATGAGCAGGGTATTTTACTGTGCTCGTTAAATATAACGTTAAAAGTTTCAAAAATTCCATGGTGGTGTCTTAACAGCTGGAGCTATAACATAGACACAGTGGGAAATATTCATGCATTGCCCCCACATTTTGTTAAGGGTAGTACAGGATGAGTATGTGTGGGATATCATGTCCAATAAATGCTTCCCTTTACATTTGTTCCCTCAGTTCTTTCCATCAGTGTGTAGTTTGTTGTATGCTAATGTGCATGTCTCTGATAGACTATACAAGGACACACACATAATATTCAATCCTTTTTGGAATAAGATTCCACTAAACAGCAATCACACTTCAAACTGTATGAAGGATAGGGGTATACTGATGATTTTCCTTGAAAAGGTTACATTTTGTCGTCAGCAAACATTAAAAATCCATGTTTACCGTGTGTTTTCCTCAGTGGAAGAACTAAAAGAATGGTGTTTGTTATCATTACAAATTGATATGTATGGAGAATGTTTGCATTTATGTACAATTTTAGAACTAGCTTAAATATTCTTCAAGGTGTCCAAGAAGATGTAATTTCATTTATTTCGCATCATCAAAATTTCATTGTTGTGTGATCACTGGTTGTAAAATAAGTACCCATCAAAGCTTGCTGCTTCTGGAAATTCATGGTGTCCACCAGTTCCTTCTATATGATTTCTGATGATGGATCAGAATATCTCACTTGTCGAAAATGATCCGTCGTTGAGTTATTTATTAGCAGGGAATTGCTTTGTGCACTTGAAATTAAATTTGTAGCCCTCAATTTCCCATCAGTCATTGCTAGCTGTCTGTGCTAATGCTTGATGTGACAGAAGAATACAGGACTGCCCTAGATCAACATGTAGCTATCTGCCTTGTATTGCGTAATGTCATCTAGGCAGAGAGATATGCATTATTGAGCAAGAGACTGGTAGTCACAATCATATAAACCAAAGTGCATGTTTATTTTTCATCTGTAGGGTTGATTCCTTACCAAGGAAATGATAGGAATGCTTCTAAAAGGACTTTGTTATTTATGAGTATTCTCTGTGTGAAATTTTGTGAAATGGCTCCGATAACATTTATTTTGGTGATGATGATTGAGCCCTCAACTACAGTGCTGTGCTGAGCAGGATCTATGATGCACCTGGTAATAGGGATGTCACAGGAGCTATTGCTCCTCATTTCGACATTTGTCTAGGAGTTTCCAGTAATTGTTGAAATGACCTTTGCATTGGTTGACCTTACACAACAAAACATGTTTAGCTTTGAAGATCATGATCTAAACATTGTCATTTATGTTTGCTGGCCCTGGTTTTGCTGATACTGCAGCTGTTCCACTGGATGGGTGCAGAGCTAGATGGCTTTGTAGTGTGAGATGCTTGAAATCACTGTAGAGAGTTGTGTCCCCTATTCACGCCAGGGTTTGCTGATTGCAGGGGTTTACAGATGTTGTTATGAATATGGAAAGGGTGTTGTTGCTTTTATTAAAATTTTCAGTCTGTTTCATTTTTCACCTTTCCATTACATTAACCTGACATGACATGACAGTACTGAATACTGTTCAAGGTGGTATTAAAATAGATTCACTCACTCAGTTAAATTTGATGTATGGTAAAAAGATAATAATTTTAGAACATTGTGATGTGTTGAAAAGTAATTCCTAAATGGATAAGCAAGATACAAATTTGACATTCTTCAAACTGCCTTATTGTTTTTTTGTCAAAGTGAAAACCACATTTGTATGCACATCCCTTGTGCATTGAATCATGTTGGCTGTCAAAGCACTTCAACCCCATCTGAAGTGTAAAAACATTAAGACAACAAAAGTTCATCAGCCAATTTTTTACTTCCAGGAACAGCTGCATGTACATATGTGAAGCATTGTGTCATTCAGTAATGAACCAATTGTCTTTGCTTTTAACCAAATAGATCCTTCCTCTCTCAGGGTGGTGCAATTAAAATTATTGTGTTCCAATTGTTCATTCATTGGTTAGAACACGTTTAGAAGATATTCACAACATGTTTATCATTGGTGACAGAAAGAATCATTTAAACCTAAACATTTCAATACCATAACCAGAATCAGACAATTTTGTATTCCAGTTTGGGAGTTCAACTAATACTTGATGGGTTCTGAATATAACCTGGGAGAATAGATAAATACCTCCAAGATGCTGTCAGTAGCCAGTGCTTTGTTAATACTGAACTAATACACAATGATATTGTATCACCATGACACATGGTGGTCAAGAGCATACATTGATTTACACAGAGTCAACTCTTGCCAAACTAGGCTTGCATTACTTGTCTCGATCATGGCACCACCAGTGGCTATGACAAGTGATGTCCCTTGTATGTCCCTCCTATTGACCAATCAGATTCACCTCTCTTCAAGCAAATGGCGCCACCCAGTCAAGATGATCTGACTTATAATCAAGATCTATATTGTAATAAAATGGGTCTTACATCGCAAAGTGCATCAAATCATGTCAGCATCTTGATTAAAAACATGAAAAGATTTGGAAAATATCTGTTGATGCTGAGTTAACGGTACACATGCTTTGCAAATCCTGCAATCGACCAAAATCTGCACTGCAATTTATGAACCGGATGTCGATTTCATTACACGATTTCGATTGGACTATGCAAAGACTCATTTGTCCAGCCAAAATATAACTCCATAATTCCAGCCTAGTTTGGCAAGAAAGATGGCAAGAAGGAGGCATCCCAATGGGCACCAATTGCGATCCTCTTCTTGCTGATCTGTTTTATGTATATGAATCAAGATTTCTGCTCAGATTGGCGAAGTCATAATTAGAGAACTTAGCCAATAGGTTTAACTTAAGCTTCACGTATATCAATGATCAGATATGGTTCAATATCCATCAAATGGCTAATTACTCACCTGAACTAGAAAGAAGAGAGACCATTGGAAGCACCTGATTGGTTTGTATTTAGCTCTATGCATAAAGATTCACCATGACAAAACACTCTCCACAAGACTGTATGACAAGAGAGATGACTTCAACTATCCTGTCATCAATTTTCCCTTCATGTCGAAGAATATTCCTGCAGCTCCAGCCCATGGTGTCTTTATTTCATACTTTTTGAGGTATAATCGAGCATGCTCTTTCTACCAAAGTTTCAAAGAACATCATACAACTTTTGCTCAGAAGTTGTTCGATCAAGGTTACAACATTCAAGGCCTCAGTAAAGTTTTCAAAAAGGTTTATGTTAGACATTTGGAGGACAATTCCAAATTGTGATGCATCAGTGACAAAAATGGTCTGATCCCTATTTTGACTCGTACCATATGTTACCGTGTGAACAAATGACTTGCCTTTGCACATGTTTGTGATGGGTCCAACAGTTAGGCAGGATCCGCACACCCTTTTTCCGAACACCTGATATCATCACTATTTGGTAGTGATTCATAAAGGCATGCTCGTGATATAGTTGGAATTGTACAATTGACTCTATTTTTGGAAGACATTTCTTAAAATATGGCAGAGATATTTTATGAATATGGCAAGAATTTTGTTGCTTTTATTATACATTCAAAGGCCGAAATACAACATTTCTGACATTTCGGAAGAAATGATATCCAAATATCATGCATGGCTTCTGCATCACAACATTATTGCATCTATATATCTCAACCACTAACGGAACTGTTTCAAGAGTAATGAAGAGCTTCTAAACTATAAGTGTGACTGTACAGGTTTACTGCTTAAAGGAAATTATGTTTCTGGGGTCACTTATAATAATATTCTGGTTTCAAGGGATCATGGGTAACTATCAATATATAAACTATGGTATTGGCAAAGCATGTTTTAGTGACTTGATAACAGTGATGCAAGCACATTGTATGTATACGTGAGTGAGTTGGGTTTTACATTGCTTTTAGTAACTTTCATGCAATATCACGGTGAGAGACACCAGAAATGGGCTTCAGGCATTGTGCTCATAAGGGGAATTGAACCCAGGCCTTCGGCATGATGAGTGGATGCTTTAGCCACTAGGCTACCCTACCACCCCGAATGCGTATGGATATGATACATTTACAGATCACTTTAAACTTCACCATCACAGTCCAAAGACCAATTCATCAGTATCTATCACAACTTCTTGGAATACCTTTCATTATGTAGCCATTCTGGCTTAAGAAGCAGTAGTGGCTTAGGTGCCAATGTATCTAAAAATTGGGGAAAACAATAAAATATTCTTGTATCTTGATGTAATGCCAGCAAATCATAGACGGCCTGAATCTAGCATCATTACTTTTATCACACATTTCAAGAATGGTAACACTCTGAACCTGAGGATCAATGCAAGGTCGGGGAGAAGGTGCTGTACTGGACTAAATCATGCGTTTATAAACGGCGTCTTTGTGCTTCACCCATGTATGAACCTGATTTTTGCCCATTTCCGGGTACTAAGTGAGTGAAATTGATGTGATGGATAATGTGGAACGACCATGTATTGGTGTACGACATCTCACAATTATTGCTATGAGAGAGTGTTACACAGAATTGGTTTTCAATATTGAACCATTTGAGCTTGATTAATTTCACTCTTCAGACTAATACACTTATTTTTGATGTATAGACACAGTTAAAACTTTGATTGCTCAGCATTTTCAGTTTGTTGCTTTAAGTCGAAATATATCAAGTGAGAATTTAGCTGTCCTGTGTTCTTGATCAAATTAAACTGTATCAAAACTTTTACTGTAAACTGATTTCTTTTGAAAATACTCAATCACATCAATGTTATTTATCATTTATGAGGGTGAACTATCAAAACTGAATTTATTTCAAAAGAAAACACACTGAATCAAAACCATGACAAGCAGTTTTGGGATGATGTAGACATTATCTCTATCAAGACTGCCAAGTTTATCATCAACATCAGTGATGGGAGAAAATTGCCTCTTTCCTGTGCCCTCTGTGCACAGATTGTGCATGCAATATTTTATTCAGCAAGGGGAAATATTAGCCAATGAGATTCATTTCCGCCAAGTTATCTCTTTTACACATCAAAGACCTTTTTAGGCTTGTCTGCACTTAAAGCTAAGCTATTGAATACCCCAGCCTGTTCTGGTGCTACTCTCAGGTTAACTGGACCCAGGGGAAACTTGGGTTGTCTTTTGCCAGTCATACTATTTCCATCTTGAGTATAACACTTAGGCATTATTGCATTGCATGTTTATACTTACACAGTCAGAACCGTGGAATGATATGCCTCTTTCATGTTCATGCAGCAGTGTTTTGTGGAATTAATGACATGAAAATGCAATTGTCAATCACATATCAGAGCCAGCTTCCCATCAGACGTCCATTCAGTCAGATTAAACATAATTTTGAGATGACATATAAAAGTCTTCTGTCATGAAATACGCAGGTTAGGATTTCATCAGCTCTTATTTGTTTTGACCTTGAAGGCATCTAAAATTAGGATTGCTGAGAAGGTCATGTTGAAATATATGTTTTTTGCTAAGGAAGTATTGAAAATATAACACTCCCTTTGACTGAAGATAAAGAGCATATTTGCTCCCGCAATCATTGCTCTGTCCTTGGTTTACCCTTTTGGTCTTTGCTAGACGTAAATGGCAGCGTTTATTAGGGGAGCTAAATAAGCCTGTCAGAAACAATGTTCTACAGTCTGGAGTCCTGATATTCCCCAGGTAATTGGCAGGAATTATCTTGTCATGTTTAAACAAAACCATTGTGACAAAAAACGTGATAAGAAGAGTGGAACGAAAGTATTTCTGCTATTTCTTTTGTTTCTCGCTGTAGGGTATTCCCAGGATGTTAATGTTCTTGAGTTGTACGTGTTTTAATTTTGTTCATTAGGGATGTGATGTGGGGTTGTCACACCTGGTTTGCCATGGATAACACTGAGGAGTATGGTGGGTCGAAGACCTACAGATTGCTGACTTGCCGCCATACCTCCAAGCAGAAATAGTGAGTCGCGAGATGCTGCAAACCATATTATTGTGGGCTTGTGATGCACCTAATCTCATGACATGGGGTATTGGTATGCGATGGTTGTGCTGTTGAGGTGGTACAAACACATCATGCTGAAACTGCCTTTGGCCAACACACTTCACCAAAGTGATCAGAACACTGCCTACCAAAGGTCTCATACAGTAACATAGGCTTACAGTAGTTGTAGTGTTAAGGTAGATGTGTATAAATTTGATCAATGTTTCTTACTAAATTTGTTTATTTTTGACTTTGCCGATGGAATATTCTTGGTATTGTGATCCTTTTTTATGTTTCTGAAAAAGAGGGAGAGTTTGTTTGTAGAGGATGTAGTGAAGCTGAGCAGTTGCAGGTGTATAATCTTGCAAGTGAACCGTTAAGCTTGTTTGTTTGTTGGTTGGTTGTTTTACACCAGACTCAGCAATATTCCAGCTATATGACGGCAGTCTGTAAATAATCAAGTCTGGAAAAGACAATCCAGTAATTGATATCATGAGCATCGATCCACACAATTGGGATCGATGACATGCTTCAACCAAGTCAGCGAGCCTGACCACCCGATCCCATTAGTCGCCTCCTACGACAAGCATAGTCGCCTTTTACGGCAAGAATGGGTTGCTGAAGACCTATTCTACCTCGGATCTTCACAGGTCAAAACGTTCAGAATCACCAATAGGTATCTATAGTGCATTGAGTGTGTGAGAAAATAGGGTGTACTGTACCAAATAACACAGGTACAAGTATTGCTAATGTCAGCTGGAAGTAATATTAACATATGAATGACAGGATAAATGACCTCATCCCTCCAATATGGGCCCAAGGCAACACAGATGTCAACCAAAGAAACCCCAACAATGGAACAGAGGGGTTATTATCAGCAACAACATAGTCTGCAGACTTGGCCGTTTTTGTTACTCTTGCAGAATTCTTGAAGCTGGTGCCACTATGTGGCCAGGGCTGGTATACTGGTCTTGAGCCATGTTTTTCTCAGCAGGCCTATTGTTGTCCTTGAAAGCAATGCCTACGGGTTTATTTGTCTTCATACTTCCCTGATACTTTTAATAGACATTTGAAGTGTTTGTCATTTCTCTCAACCAGATTCAAAGAAGTCTCACGTTCTAAGAGATAGTAATCCATTGGGTGTTTGGGTACATAAATCTTTTCATGAAAGGTTTGTGTGCATGCTGTGTAAAAAGACGCTTGGTTCTTCAATGTCTGCATTGTTGCTCGTCACAATTCCTTTTCATCGGATGTATTGTTCCTGTGGGAATTTTGTTGGACAAAAGATTCTCACTACCCCATGTTTGCCATAATATGGGTATTTGATGGTTAAATAAGGTATGGCTGTTTGTATGCAATTGTGTCCTGATGATGTGTGTAAATACAAATTACAAAACCCTTTCCATAAGTATAGGAGGTTTCTGCAAAAAGCAGAGTCCATTGTATGATTCAGACAATATCATGAGCATGTGTGTATGAATCAGTACACACACAGACGCATGCACGCACACACACACAGGGCAATAAAAGTGCAGTAATCTGAATGCAATATGCAGCCCCATTTCATCCCACCATAGATAAATGTCAACTATGCATATTGCTTTGATCTAGTTGGTAGGATGGTAATATGGCTGGTTGGCCTTAAGCAACATTCATCAATTATTTCAGGAGATGTAGTTTATTAAGATGATTGTTTCAGAGGTGTATATTTTGAAATGATTTGGGGTAGTTTTCATTACTTTGGTGTCAGCCTTACTTTGTTCGATAGTTTTGTTTACATCCATACATGTTTAAATTCATCACTTTGCACAGACAATCAAATGTAATACTGATCTATCATATTATCCATTAACTGTGAGCAGAGTTTTGAATTAAAACTGTTTGAGTCTGTACTTGCGTTCAATGTTATTATTAAATATCACAGTTTGCCATTGTGTTTCGGGAGTGACATTTATTGTATGAATGAGTGTCCACAACTTGTCGCTTATAGTGACCTGTATCTTACAAGTTAGTAATCTCATAATGTGAGCACAGCTGACTGAGGTGGCTAAACTGGATTTGGGTTTGAATCCCATTTTTGCCCTGATTATGACCCTTGTTTTATCACAGGGATTTATCTAGGATTCCAAACATGGCAATATTAAATTGGGAAAGCAATTGGTATTGTCTGCCTATTCCTTAAAATCAGAGGCCTTTTAACACTGCATTCTAACATTACATTCAAATACATTTATTGGTATTGATATAAGTGAAATACAAGCCAACCTGACTAAAATTAGATATAACTATATTAACATGAATTTGAAACATTTTGATTTCAGTTTGGGAGTGATTATTGACATTTGCTGCAGACTTCAGGGTAAATACCAGCCTCTGAGCAGTTCCAGATTACTCCCTGTATCAGTAGAGCTGTGATCATAACTTTACTTGATGCTTTCCTTTCATGTGTTTCTGACACACAATACTATTCCTGAAATGTACCTTCTCACTCATACACGTAAAGGGGGTTTAACACTAACAAGACCAGGAGGACTACCAAGATAGAGTGTCGTGCCCTGGCATGGCATGGCTTGTGTGAGTTTGTACTGAAAAATTCACTTCTACTTTCATATAGCCTCCAGAACCTTGACTAAAACTACAGTAAACTACGTTTATAATGAACACGCTTATAACAAACTGACTGATATAACAAACTTAATTTTTGGTCCCGACCATTTGTTGTATAAATGCTTTATATATGCTTACAACGAAATAGGTTATTACGAACTAAAATTAGTGGTCCTTTTGAGTTCGTTATAACTGTAGTTTTACTGTAAATGTTTGGTTGGTGTTTGAAGGCTTCTTCCCACACCAACTTGCTGTGAAGAAGATCCTTGATCCTGCCACCATTCATCCACTCATTCACCTATATTCTACCTTTACAGCTAAAGTTGATACATTAGAAAGTTTAGGCATTTATTGATCTTTGTAACTGCTCTTTAACCATGGGAAATGGAGAAACTTTTGATGTCCTGTTGTTCTATAAACCTTGATCTTTTCAGAAGTGCAGACAGTAGTTCATCCAAAGAATCCATTTGCGCAATTCCAGTTATAAGTATCTTTGCCGCAAGTCTCCAGCATAGGTAGATTTGCAAGTCTTTAAGTAGTCATGCAGCTGCACACAGTAGATAGTTGAAATGAAAGGACAGGAAATATGAGTCCAGGTTTAGGGGATATAAACCAGCCACAACTTTCAGGGCTTAGCTCCATAAATATAAGAAATCTTAAGATAATTGGATCAGCAAAGCTTTTTTGAACTGTGGGCCCAGGTGTACACAGGTCAGTGATGTTGTTAATGCAGTGTTTATTATAAATTTCAATATGGCCACTATTAAA
This sequence comes from Haliotis rufescens, assembly GCF_023055435.1. Taxonomy (NCBI): domain Eukaryota; kingdom Metazoa; phylum Mollusca; class Gastropoda; order Lepetellida; family Haliotidae; genus Haliotis; species Haliotis rufescens. The sequence continues at coordinate 6,182,375 of NW_025964223.1, read as the reverse complement.
GAGGACATCCAGATATAGTCTGCTGTTTGGGCTGGCTTGATATTTATGGTGTCTTTGCAACTTGGTTTGAATACAGAATTTCTTGTTTACTATTGCATATTCCTTTTGAGGAAGGGGGCACTGTTGGCCGAGCTGTCTCAGGTGCTGCAATTCACTGTGCAGAGTTGCATCCCTTTGGCATACCTGCACCCTATGATCATGGGTTCGACTCCCATATTTGCTTTGATAATGTTTTAGTTTTGTAAGAACCATGATTTATCCATGATTTATCTTTCTTTTGAAATCATGGAATCAAGTCACTCCTTCATGAACCAAAAAGTAAGTTAAGGACCAGGACCCAGGACCTTAATTTTGAAAGGGAGATTTATTCTTTTTCATCCAAGATACAATCTAATGGGGTGCTGTGTTCCTCGCCATTGTGCTCATCTTTTTGTAAATAAAGTTCTAATATTAGAGGTCAAAGTAACATTAAACCAAACTAACTCACCTCAGGAGAAATTTCTTTTTGTGGTATAGTGTGATAAGAATAATTTCAGTATTGGTTCATAGATCTATGAGCATCAAACCAGTCATCAAACTGATGACAGATGCCAGTTCCGGAGAAGGGACCATCATCCAAACCTCTGATTATGTTCCAGATTTGTAATTTCACAGGAGATCAAAGTGACATGCAGCAACATGAGTCCACTTCTAATTAATTTAGGAAAATGACATGATCGTTTTATCAATTGTACACTATATGTTCGGAGTAAAGATTCAACATCTTATCAGCACAAACTACTCATGCACCGAAGCTCACTGCAGCAAGTACAGTGATTATGCTGTGTTGTAAATAATGGCTACATTTCAGCAACTGATTCTCATACATGAAACAAACCTGTAACCAATGATTACATGCAATGATTGTTGCTCATTTGCAACAGTCCCATGTCCTCTTCGGCTCCGTTCAGCTGTCTATGTACCCAAGCCCATCTATCAGCCACAGTCAACCTTCCCATCCACCAGTCAACTGGTGCCAAGTCAAAGAGACATGTTAATTGTACCATTGATATCAATGTTTTCCCAGTAGAAACAGTGACATCCCGAGCAGATAGCATGGCTCCATACGAGAAAGGGTTGCTCAAGGGACAGACCAAATGGAAGGATTAATCCAGCTTGAATGGTCAATAAAGTCTGCAATAACCTTTTTTTAGACATTTTTGGAGAAAAAAATTCATTTTGGTAGTTATGTTAAAACTGTCATTTATGTGAATGTTTGTGGGAATGAAACATCATCTTAGAGAGCAGTCATGTAGATTTGTTTCAGTTATTTGTTATATGTTTGTCTTGTAACTGCAAGGAAAGATATTGGATTGAATGTGTGGACTTTTTTCTTCTATGAGAGGGGCGGTGGGGTAGTGTAGTAGTTAAAGCATTGCTCGTCACACCGAAAGGCCCAGGTTTGATTCCCCACATGGGTACAATGTTTATGAAGAGGTTTTTGAGCATAATGGGTGCCTTCATTAATGAAACAAGACACATTCTACGGTTCCATTGACATTATGACTTACATTTACCCAGGTATGTAGAACTGGCTGTCTGACAGGTTGGGAGGCACTGTCTGGATAGTATTAACATTTCAGCTATCTCTAGGTCAACATGTAGTAAGTGGTTAACAGGTCTAACATTTGCCAAGATTTACAAATACACACACATGCACTGATGGAAAACTGCTTCCTGAGATGTTCCTACAGCCAATGTTGGCACAAGTGCAGTCAAGATGTAGCGACTCTGGTGAGACATGCAAACAAAATGTACAGATTTTGCCAACATAGGCTTCAGTGTGATTCTAGTTTTCAGTGCTCATTGTTTGCTTTACTTAATGTGATAACAAATGTAACTGATGAATATAATGGCAAAAAGACAAAATTATTTGCATGTTATGAGTTGAAATGGGTTGTTTTTACTGTTACTGACTAGGACTGGCTCTGATTCTACAGTGTCACTACCACTTAAGTCTTTATGAAACTGAAGAATGAATATTAACATGGGCATTCTGAATATGCCATCAAATGTGTGCAGGATGATGTATCAACAGTTCACCATTTACAGTGTAGCCATATAGCATTTCTTACAGCATTCAAGGCCTTTCAAAAAGATTTATGGTGGAAATTTGGATGACATTTCCAAATTTGATGCATCAATAACAAAAATATTGGCCAATGCAATTCCCTATTTTTACTTGTACCATATGTTGCGTGTTTTTTCAGATGAAAATATGCCTTGCCTTTACATGTGTTTGTGATGGGTGCCACCAGTTGGGCAGGATAAATTCACCTTTTTGAAAAGACCAGGTATCGTCATTACATGTATTTAAAAGTGTTTCATTAACACATGCTTATGTCATGCAGTAAGAATTGTACAAAGGACTGTGACTGCTGATTCCTAATGATTATTGAAGGGATTTGTGGCTTGTATTAGGAATGAAGCGACCCGTGAAGATTGGGGGTAGAAACGGTCTTCAGCATACCATTCTTGCCGTAAAAGGCGACTATGCTTGTCGTAAGAGGCGACTAACGGGATCGGGGGATCAGGCTCGCTGACTTGGTTGAAGCATGTCATCGATCCCAATTGTGTGGATCAATGCTCATGATATCAATCACTGGATTGTCTGGTCCAGACTCAATTATTTACAGACTGCCATCATAAAGCTGGAATATTGCTAAGTGCAGCATTAAACAACGAACCAACCAACCAAAAGGAATGAAGGTTTGATGGTCAGTGCACAAGAAGGTAAGCTTGTTTTTCAAACCCCAATAAGCCAGCACCTAACTGAACACTCTCTAGGTGGTGGATATTGATGGAGCCCTTGGCTTCCATAGTTCCTGACCCTGGTCCGGTTACTGTGACATCTAATATTTCTGTTCTAATCTTCTGATCAATCTTACTCTCATAGAAGATTGACATGGTCACACAATCCTGATTACTTCAAAATGCTGTTCATGGTTTGGTGGAAACATGCTTGAGTGATGTACTGAAACTTATCATTACGACATGGGAAAAACAGTATTAGCTTTAATTGATAGAATTAGATGTCGGCTTATATTTCCTGTTGCAAAGTTTGGTTGCACTGCCTGTGTGAAAAGATTAGAGTCTAATCAATTAAAGGTGAGATTAAATAATTTGTTGATACTGTATTTAAAAGGTCTCTCGTTGACTTGTCTGGTAGAGTGTTGTATTCTGTACATGTATTCTATGGCATAGAGATTGTGATTATAATAGGTTTTCGAACACTTTTTATGGGATAAGATCTTCACCATGACATCACTGTAGTAATATCAGTCTATAAGATGTTGTTTGAAATGCTGTACCTATCTGAGCCATCCAGCCTGATCACCGGTAAACATTTTTCTGAGTTTATTAGTTTTTAAAATAGCAAACCTTAAATACTGAATCTTTGGACAATTGGACAGGGTGAATGCCTTCATTTTCTCTGAAAGGTAATCTTTGGAAATTGGACATTGGTATTATGATTCTGAAATAAACATTCAAATATAGATCTGTTTGGAAAACTTTAGTCAACATGGTATTTATCTTCTCACTTGGGAAACCATATTGATATTTAGATTGTGAGATTTATTCAGATCTAAAATTGAAACCGTGGCTTTTGACATGCTGTAAAGATTACTATAATCACCTAGATAGTCAGTAATTAACCCTCTAGTGGAAGCTGTACATAATCAATGATCTCCTTTTGAGATGAATCAAGAATTTGCCTCACCAAGGAATGAAATTCACAGATTTTTGATATGCTAATTCCTTGTAAAAGAAATGCCAGCCAAGCAGCTGTAGGTTAATTATGAAATGAGTGATGTGGACATGTATTTTGGTGGAATCCTTTGGAAGAAGATAATTCCTTAACAAAGAACTTGAGGACTGTTTATGTGAGGATACGGTGAGGGAGCTAAATGTAGGGTCTGTTCATTTGTTTCTTTGTTATTTTCAAAGAGCAATTAGAAACAGATTAATGGATACATTTCTCAGATGAATGGATTCTTTCTTGATTTGAAATTGTAGAAATATTAGGACACCCCCGCACTTTAATGATTTGTATTTTGATTAAAATCTATCCCAATGATTCACATCCCTGTGAATTCTCTGATAAACTCATCAATCCTTCTCTTAATCTGGATCTTTCATCTGATCAGATCAATATGTAGTTTTGAAATGGTTATGTCTTTTAATAACTGATTGGTCACAGTATAATGCCACACTGGAGAAACCTCAGGGATGAAACCAGTGAGAGCAAATATCTCCAGCATTCACGAACACTGTGATATCTTGAATATCAAGTGAACTATTGTTTGAGTCATCTCATGTGGAATTGATGTTATAGCTTCTATTGAAAGGTCAATGTAGTTGTTGAAAAACTAAATTGATTTAGTTTTGGGGTGGGGGGTTGAAAGTCAACTTTGCTTCCGTATTGATATTGATTTGAATTCACAGATGTATGCTCCTGGAAGCACACAACTGGGATCTGCACAACCTTAATTCTGACTCCAGTTGTCTCTAAGGTATCAATCAATGAATACATAAGCAGTTGTTTTAATTGAAGAGCTAATTACAACATTCAACAAGTTTGTTTATTTCCACTGAATGTTGGATTCTGTACTCAGAAATATTCAACTATCCAAATACGTGAGTGGCTGGAAATCCTGGACATTTAAAAAAGGAGTAGGTGTTACCCCTTCGGTATAAATCAGACATTTTTTACTACTGAAGTTAATTCAAAGAAAGAACACATTGCCAAGAGATTCAGCCTCGCATGCAGGTATATAGATGACCTCATTCATATAGTTGACCTCATTATATAGTTGACCTCATTATATAGATGACCTCATTATATAGATGACCTCATTATATAGAGGGGCATTCGGGTAGCCTCGTGGTTAAAGCGTTGGCTCGTCACGCCGAAGACCCGGGTTCGATTCCCGACATGGGTAAAAGGTGTGAAGCCGATTTCTGGTGTCCCCTGCCGTGATATTGCTGGAATATTGCTAAAAGTGGCGTAAAACCATACTCACTCACTCACTCATTATATAGATGACCCATTTCAACAATGACAAGATTAATGAGTATCTTCACCTCCTCTATCCTCCAGAGCTGGCAATACAAAACAACTACTGAGAAACCCTAGTCAGTGTCCTATTTGGATTGATGCATAGAAACGATGCAACCTTTGTACCAAGCTCTAGGACAAGAGGGGTGATTTGGATTTTCCTCATAGTTGATCCCCTTCCTGTTGAGCAATATACCAACAGCTACAGCTGTACCTGCCATATCAAGTCAACATGACATTGCTGACATAATGCCTAGGATGAAACCGAACTCATTCATTTACTCACTGAATCCTATATACCTTCCTATGTTCTTAGTAATAAGAGAAATCTGTCTTGTTAGACATTGGGTTGTGGTTAGGCACCACTAAATCACCTAGAACTGTACTCTCTTTGGGAATCAAACTACATTCTGCCATGTGAAAATCTGGTTAGAATTGGTCTTCAGCAATCTATGCTTGTCGTAAGAGGCGACTAATGGGTTGTGGCAATCCATGCTTGCCGTAAATCACGACTATGCTTGTCATATGAGATGACTAACGGGATCGGTTGGTCAGGATCGCTGACTGGTTGATCCCAATTGCGTTGATCGATGCTCATGATGTCAATCACTGGATTGTCTGTCCAGACTTAATTATTCACAAACCGCTTCATATGGCTGGAATATTGCATGGTGAGGTTTTAAACAACAAACGAACGACATTCTTCCTGACCGAAATACCACTGGCCTGACCTGCTGCCTCATTCATTTTTTGACATAGACAGATACAGTTGGGTGTTTCTAAGTGAAGCAGCATCTCAACTGAATCCTATATTCCTTCTCAAGTACTCAGTATTGATTTCTGCCAATCAAAATATGGATCCCACTATCCCTGACAGATGCCGCAAGTTTTGTTGTGTAATGTCTGACGCTACCTTCAAAAGGGGTTGCATTACAGAATTGGCCCGAAATAGGAAAAAGATTGACTGGTGAGCCAGGAAAAGCTTGGAATGTGTATCATAAATTGCCCTGAGGAAACACATGGTAGAGGATATTGTCAGAGAACAGACCGCATGCATAGCCTTAAACGGCTTGAATGGGAATAGATGCTTAATGATTTATATTCTGACCATTTAATGTTAAAGAGTTCAACTCTTATGTTAAACATGAGATGGAATGTTTATTCCCCTTATTCTACACAAAGGTGAAAGGAAATCAGTGAGTGAGTGGCGTTCCATGCTCCTTTGAACAGTACTTCAGGTGTTGTATCAAGGGACTTCTCTGCTAACTGTCAGAGGAAAGCAAAAACTGACATAGGTTGTTGTCAAATACCTCTTTGGTGAAACCCACCAAGTTGAGGCTACGGTTAAATCATTCAATCTTCGTACAAGTAGGGGAGAGAACTCTTGACCATGTCTGCCCCTCCACTCCCCTGCAATGGGACTTGAGCACTCTATGCTTATCAGGATACTTTAATTTGTGTGGTAATTAATAAGATGGAGACGCACTGGTTTTGTTTGTTTGTTGTTTAACGCCGCACTCTGCAATACAGATATATGATGGTAGTCTGTTAATAACTGATAATAGTCTGGACCAGACAGTCCAGTATTTTACATCATGAGCATCAATCCACTCAATTGGGATCAATCAGTCAGCGATCCTGACCAACCGATCCCGTTAGTCATCTCATACGACAAGCATAGTCGCGATTTACGGCAAGCATGGATTGCTGAAGACCTGTTCTACCCAGGATCTTCATAGGTCAAGATCCACTGGTAATATGAACTGTGCAACTCACTGTCATGAATATAAATAAAAGCAACAAAACCCTTTCCATATTCATAAGAAATCTCTGCCAAAAGCAGAGTCAATTGTGCCATCCCGACTACAGTGATCGCTCGCTATTGCGCTACCAATGGGGTCCAAATAATTGGTGGGCGTTATAGACGATGAGCCGTTTAACCGAAGCCGAGGCGGGGGAGCGCGCTCGGCAAATCTCAAATCATCAATAGGCCTATGTGTTTATCTCACGTCACGTCAAAATAGTATATATTTTTATGGACCTAGATCTACCTGTAATATCATTCATTTATTAAATCTGTCATATTTCACAATGTCTGAAATACGTATTCCATTCTAATTTATCATTTTTTATCAATAAATTAAAAAATTATTCACTATTTCCCGCGATGTTATTGAAAATAAAATTCTCGGACACACATTTCGACAACGGGTCCGCATCGAACATGTCAAAGAGCAAAATATAGACTATTTTAAGCAAATCTTTAAATATATTATACAAAGTGATAAATAATATCAACAAAAATATATCTAAAAGTAATCAAACTTACATCTAAGTTATTATTTCCATCGTTTTGTGCGATCGCGTGTAATGTAAGTCAAATGACATCTCGGCTTTCGTCGCCTTGAATTCTCGGCTCGGACACAACGTTTAATGCAAAAATATATGCATGAAAAATCTTTGTCACAGCTCGTAACCTAGCACGATACATTCGCGAAGTTCCATATTTTTAATATATATCGTGATTTCCTGCTTAAAACGTTCAGAATAACACGATTTAACAAAAAATCTTTCGCTAACTTCTGAAATTTATCAAACACGAGCTTTGTATCAAAGCTTGATTGGCTGCCTGAGGTCACGTGCTCAAAATTGACCAATCACGAAACTTGTAGCAGATTTCGGCAAGAAAGCGTCATTAGAAACAAATTTTAATCCAATGAAATCGCTTGTTATAACTACGGGGAAAAAACAGGCGATGTTACGAAAGCGCGATTACGAAATGAATGACCGCCGTGTTGTGACAGCAACTACATTTGTGTGACAGTTTAGCCTTAAATTGGATTGCCCACTAATTAAGAATATAAACTTCACTTGTGGTTCTCTTTTATTGCATGCATGCGCTTCTAAGATCAAAGGATGTATAGTGTGAAAAGTTAACTAGTTGAACAATCGTATTTCCGGGACTTGCCGCGGATATTTTCAAACAGATTATTAGAACTCCATTCAGCGATAAACCGTTGATTATGCAATGAGAAGCGTTATGTGCAAATAAACAACGAACAACAATACAATCATGTCTGTGTAAAACTCTCAGTATTAAAAGTGTACATAAATTTTGGGAGCCATGCGTTACCGCGCGTAATAACCGAAGTAGCGCTTTATCGAAGAGCGCAATAGCGAGCGATCACTGTATATCATAAGCATGTGTTTATGAATCACTATCAAATAGTGATGATACCAGGTGTTTGTGAAAACTGAGCGTATCCTGCCCCACTGGTGGCACCCATCACAAACACATGCAAAGGCAAGTCAATTGCTCACCTGAAAAAAAACATGGGAACATACGGTACAAGTCAAAATAGGGAACTGCAACTGACTTCATAAAATGCTGCTTGGTTGGAAGAAACCAAAATACATTTCTCAGATCTCCAGATAACTTTTTGAGCAATTGAGGTTTTACTCCAGGGTTTCTATTTTAAATGGGTTATTACATTTTTCATTGGGTAACCAATATTTTTTTTCACTCATGTATTCACCAGTCTATTGGGTTTTTCCCCAAAGTAGTGAACATTTTAAGATTTGGATTGCCCCGTCACAAAATTTTATGTTTGAAAGGTCCAGATTATTAACAAATGTACTACATTGATTTCCTTACAGACTGTCTGAATATGATTCACTAGTTCTGTAAATGCTCAGTGTGTATATACAAGTTATTACTGAAAAGTGAGTTATCATCAAGTAGATTATAGGGAGATGTTGCAGAATATTATTGATTTTCTTACTTGTGATGGCTTATGTAAAAGATACAAGATGTTGAAATCATGCTGGCAGGAAAGGTTACTTCTTATATCAGAGCTAGGTCCTATATTATGAACATCAAAGCAGATTTTGTGTCAAATATTGCCTTTGAGATGTGACAAAGAATTAGAGTCAGTCAAAGTTCTTGCTCACAACAAATTTATTTTCAATCTATGATGCTGAAATTGTATGTGGCAAATAGCCAAGAGGTGGTGTGATGGGAATTTGCTCTGAGATTTCATCTCAAATTTAATTATAGTGGCTACTGCAGTTTATTTCCCATTGTTTGAAATACAATGAATTAATATCTGGCTTCATGTTGCAAGACCACTCATATCTGGATGAACTTGGGAAAGAGACCATTTGTAAAATGTTCATTTGATGCTAGTTCAAAATCTATAAATCTTGTACAGATTTTCAATATCATTTCTCCAAGATGGAAGTATTGCTGAGTTATAGAACCTGTGTAGTTGCTTTGATATTAAGATTTGTCAGTTTATTCCCATTTCATGTTCATGGCTTGGGTGATTAATACATTCTATTCTTTGATGTGTTCATATTGCCTCAAGTGGCAACATACAAACTTGAATCTAAACCAGCATGGATATAATTTTTAATAGGGATCCTTCAGACAGACAGACAGACAGACAGACAGACAGACATGTTTTACTGCATTTCAGGCCACATGACCAAAGTACAAATAGTATTACAAATACTTTTAGAGTTATCACTACTCTCATATTAACTTATATTATGCATATGAATAATAATGGGGTTTATCAAATGAAAATACATTCGAGAAACTTAGTAAATGGAACTAAAATATTAATACCTTTTGAGGTACACAAACATTTAAGTGAGTGGTACTGGTTATTGTTTAATCTTGGTAGTAATTCCTTACACTTATCTTCATAGAACATGCATACATCTACAACATGTGCTTCATCTTCAACTGATCCACAATGTTTACAAAAAATCTTTGGATCACCAAAATAAATATTCTTTTTCGGTAATATTGTATACCCAAATTATTACATCCAGATCTGAATTTAGCCAACAATCTTTTCTGTAAATATGAAAGCTGCATAGATAAATATGGTTCACAATCTAACAAAGATTTTTGCGTTTTGTAAGCATTGTTAATGATTTCAGATTTCAGAATGTAAATTTTACAAATTCGGATGAGTCAGTTCCATGGCAAATATCTTATTCACTATTCATTAACAAACAGTTTTAACTGCAAATATCTTATTCACTATTCATTAACAAACAGTTTTAACCCTTTACACAGTGAGCCATCATGTCTAAACTCAAGAAATATTTTTGCCCAAGAAGTGCTATTTTTGTGAGCCCTTTTCTCTAAATAACCAGGTATCACCCAAATGGTGCACTGAATTACCTTGGAAGAGAAAAGATTGACAAAAGCCATCATCATAGGCTGTTTAAAAATAACAGGCAGGGTTCTTTCCCCATGCAGTAAGTACACTGGGTAAATACAACGCTACCATAAATCCTCTGTTTCCTTGCAATATAAACACCTTCAGTTAGCTCACAAATTCTGTACTTCTTTTCACAGTTTTTTTTTAAACCTTAGAAGCCCACTTTTTGTTATTATACAAAGAATGTGCATGTCTTCCGGCTTACATTCCTATATGCCGATAGGATGAGAACATGGTTGGGTTACACTTCCATGGCTTTAGAGTGAGTGAGTGAGTATGGTTTTACGCCACTTTTAGCAATATTCCAGCAATATCACGCTTTAACCACTAGGCAACCCGACGGGCACCCATGGCTTTAGAAGTGTCTAAGAACTGTTATATTCTATATTGGTTACATGAGAAGTAATTGTTTTCTTGATCAGTTGTGTGATCTATGAAGTAACCTTATCAGTGGTAATGTTAGGCAAATCTTATATTTTGAGATGGACAGAGACCTGAATTAGATCTTGATTTGATTTAAATGATCTTGTACATTTATTCACTTTTTGTTTATTTAACTAAAATGCAGTTTTAGAAACCAAAATCCATTAAATCTTAGAAATAATAAATTTATAGTCAAGTCTGATCTGTATGAATCCTTTTCAGAAAATGCCAGTGTACATTTATTTGAGGCTTTAAGACACCAATATTGGCACAAATTCCAAAGCTCTGTTAAAATGATGAGCATATGTCTCCTATTACCTAGGTAGAGTTCAGTGTTGCAACAGTCGTAAATATGTTGGTGTTGTTGGCTGAAGAAAAGAGGTAGCAGATAAACACAACACTGACGGGGAACACAAAGCAGGCAGCTCACATTGCTGGCGGACCCTTAGTGAGGGCCTTACACTTGTTCCTGTCTGCAGATGTTGTGTCTGTTGTCTTTTTTAATGCTAATGAAATAGGAATGTTGTACGTCTTGCAGTTGTCTTAATACCTGTTAATGTAATTATCTGTTGTGGGGAAGTTGTAATTCAGGAATGGAGGTACTTCATTCAATTGTGTTTGCAACACAGAATCCTTGAAGTCGGAATATGGATTGTTGTCTTATTACATGTCTGTTTTTGTAACAATAAAAAAATAAATCAAAGTCAAGAACACACAACTTATACATTTGATTTATTTAATAACAGTGCTTATTGATGATTGATGCTAATTTAGTTCCCAGTCAGACAAACTGTTATGTGTGAATGTTTTTTGTGTGTCGCATCTATGAAAGCAACATTAGAGTGAGACTTCGCTCTGTTCAAGCAGATGAACATTAGTAATGGTTTGGGAGATAAATGAAAGTATCACAGACTTCAACAATTTGTCAAATTGTTTTTTGTTGTAAATGATCGGTGAAGTGAATATTTTTCCACGATTTGAAAAAATTGCATTCTATGTTTATAAGTCAGTAGACAGTGGAGGATTTGCTTCAGGAGCAGTGACAGTGGTACCACACATGCTATTTAAGGCCCACGCCATGGCCTTTGCAATGTTGTTATGCCTCCAGGCTGAGACGGTGAAAAAATATTGAGCTGAGATATACCTCAATCGCTTGATTTAGTTTAGCCCTAAACCTTTATTACCTCTGACACACAAGCCCATTTCAGTGCCGGAAATATAGAAAAAAATAGTTCCTTCTTCCAAATGAAACCGATAGGGGTGTTAATGCATTGAATAAAACAGACTACTGTTTCAGACATATTCACACAAAACATTGTTTGTTGAAAACTTTCTTTTTCTGGGTCCATACATAAGTCATGTTTTGTCCGTAATCAAAGCTTGAAAATTAAATATCTGATGTCTTAGAATTTTACTTGTTATGTCTTTGGGGGTACTTACTGTTATTTCTAAAGTATTTGCAAAATGCATTTTAAACTTTTCAAGTAAAGCTATTCATCACTTTATTCTCTTAGTATATTGCCTTAAGCTTGAAATATTTCTCATGAGAGATCTGTCTCATCCACTTGGAGGCTTTGAAACATTTAAAACTACAGTGTTTGTTGACCTGTGTAAATGTTCCGTGTTTGTCTAATGTATTTGACTTGGACTTATTCCAAGGAACACATTAGCACCAGTGTGGTGTTGTGAACTGATTTGACTTCCTTCTAATCGCTTGTAGCATAGAGGTTCTACAAACTTTTAAAACTTTCCTGTTTTTCAATGTTTGTCCAGAAAATAAAGAGGACGTGGTACTGACTGTTTGTGAGAACAGTTTGAAAGAACAGTTTGAGAAAACAGCTGTTAGTTTTAAGTATATTTCTGTCTAAGTGTGATCTGTCTATCTTTTATTTGAAAAAATCATAAATAGATGATTCCTTCCACAGACTATGTATTCAGCAGAACTCGGTGACTTTGTCTGGCAAGTAACATATTTCAGTCAGATAAACTTTGCTTGCAATTTTTTTCAGGAGGTGTATTTCTGACTTGGGGTGGGAATGTTGGTGTAGACATCTGTTTGCTATGGTCAATAGTCTTCAAGTGAAGATTACCAGCAGAGTGGCTCAGTGGTCGAAGGCTGTAAGGCTTACTATGTTCTATCAGTTGGATCTGCTGATTATTGGTAGAATTCCAAGGTTATTCTGGGTAATGATCCTTGGGTAACTCCCAATGGTGTTGATCTTTGCTCATGATATCAGTCACTGATGTGATTGGGTCTGATTTATTTAATGAATACTTTGATATGGCTGGAATATTGATGACAGCAGCGTTAAACACTCACTCACTCACTCACTCTCACTCATCCACACTCTATTTCTTACTCATCACTCTCTCTTTCTCTCCCTCAATCTACAATAAAATCTCCAAGGACTCTATGCTCATAGCATAGGGAACCCATATCACACCAGACTAACCTACCTCTTTTAGTTATTGGGATCTGGTAAAACTTGTTTGTTAGTGTAAAGTAGATGAAACATACCTCCTCTCTCTCTCTCTCTCTCTCTCTCTCTCTCTCCTTCTCTCTCCTTCTGTCTCACTCTCTCACAACATATTCTCACTCTCATTCTCTTACTCTCTCACTCCCTTACTCTACAATAGGATCTTCAAGGACACATAGCATAGGAAACCCATAACACACAAGACTCCTGATTCATTGTGGATATTGGTTTCGGGGAAATGAATTACATGTCTGCATCGTCATTCCTTCTGATTATTTTATTATCTATTGTTCGATATAGAAAGTAAATTGTTCCTGTAAATGTGAGAAAAATCTCTCATGAGATACATATAGCCTCAGACAAATCCCTTACAGTGCTAATATCAGATCTTACATTCTTTTGATGTTGGAACTTCCATCGCAAGTTTGATCTATTTCCCTGGGTGCTTGAAATTAAGTATTCCCGAGGTGTTTTTTTCATATGTAGCATAAAAAGTTGCGACTGTTGAAGATAACAGTTACATCATTTTGTTCTAACATTAACACACATAGACGTTTCATGTAAGTGGATGGAATCTGTGTCTTTTTGCTGTGAACTGTGAACATATTTTCCGGACCATCTCCATGGTCTAGTGCCTGGAGAGCGGAATGGCAGTGGTTTGTGTGAGTGAGTGAATTGCTTTATTGCTGCTTTTAACAGTGTTCCAGTTATATCACGGTGGGTCAGCTTGATGTGGGAGGAAATTAGCCCGAAGGTATGCACATCTCGGATGTTTACCACTTTGGTGAAACCTACAGGCATGGACATGGTGCTGAAAAACCTTAAAGCATCAGTGGTTAGATTCCAAAAGACATAGAAAGATGGTACTTGATACCCTACCTGGCGCTTGGCATTAAAGGGCTAAAACAAGGACTGGTCAGGTCGGAGTCAGTATACTGTGTCTAAGTGAGGTATCCATGTTATACTGTGGCATGGTATCTCATTGGGCTAGCACTATAACACCATCATTAGTCCGGACTAGCAGCCACACACATACTCAAACACGTGCATGCATGTCACTATATAAGTGCAATAATCTTGGACGCGATGTTAAACCCCATTGACCTCACCTCTTCACTGCTTCAGGGCTGAGGGCTTATTTCCTCAAGACCTTGCAGTTGGAGGATAAAAAGAGGAAAAAGAAGATCTGCATCAAAGCAGCAATAGTGAATGAATTGTGTCTGTTCTCAGTACCAGAAATGATGCATACTATCACAAATGTACTGTATTCCTTCAGACATATCTTTCTTATCCCTATGACTTTTGTCCAACCCTTATAGTGTTGTAAATGATCTGTCAGAGAAATAATACACATGTAATTAACTTAAAAATAATTGTTTGGTCAATAGAAAAAAACACTCAAATTCACTTAATACCTTGGTATTTTTGGCAGATCATGATCTAAATAAGAAATGGTCCTGGATGATGAGGTACTGCTACTTAGGCGTATTAGTATTTCAACTTTTTTATAGTATTAGATTCCTGCATGATCAAACATTGCCATGAAAGAGAAATAAAACAGTATACTTGACATGTCTTGTGCTCTGAAATGAGATATGCCAGTATCTATTTTAAATAGTTCATCATTAAATAGTCAAGGCATTTAGAACTTCTCTTTTGATCTTCCTTTTTCGTTTTTTTCATCATTTACAAATAGACACCTTCCATAACTGAGTCAGTACTTTTTATTGAGTAGTTATAATTTCAATGAAGGCTGTTATCCTATGATGTTGGTCCGAGGGTAACAGGCATCACCGCCATTAACACCCTGTCAGTTACCAAAGATTGCACTCTTTGAACATTTTTATTGCACTATTTTTTTCAAATTTCATGATGCATAAATGTCATTGTATATGATAAATAGTCACAGCATCTCCAAGTAATGTCCTCGCTAACATGGAAGTAGCCATAAAGAAAATGGACCTATGTCCATAAAACAGTTAATTCGGGTATGGACATTGGTCCGATACACCATCCTGACTGGCCACTTTTATCACGAATCAGCATTTCGCGCCAGAGAGCCATGGCAATGAGTTTCATATCACTGCTTCGTAGACCCAGTCTTGTCTATTCAGAGATTTGTAATGAATTTACAAGTAGCTGACTAGGGCAGAACATATTACAGTTTGTAGAGAGGAAAGGGACATTACTTTAGCTGTAAATAAAGTCATAGTGTTCCTGCATTTGGATACCATTAACAACTTACTGTTATACTAACTTCTGATGTAGATCAGTGGGCTCACATCTGACATTTGGTTGTATAAATATTATATCTGGGACGGATATGGCTGCCTTGTGTGGAGTCAACACTATATGGTCTGTTGGGTCCTTGGGCAAAATTTTATCATTTTTAAAAAAATGTGTGATTTTTTAGAAGAATTGCCAGAAGATGAAAAAATGTATGGCTCTGATAATAGTTATCAGTTAAGATATTTCCTGCGAGAATATATGTGTCATATCATATCTCTAAGGCGAACATTTATGTTTTCAGAATTCTTGAAGTTTATGTTTGATGTGATAAATGGTAGCAATTGTGCGATGTCCAAATGCCAATAAACTTATCCTTGTCTGTCTTTATGCTTTATTGGCACATCATATGCCAGACAGAGCTGTGTCTCTGCCCTATGGTGTGGGAGGGGCATAGTGGATGAAGTATTAGCCATACTAAAGATCACAGTTCATTTCTTATTGTCCATTCTGTGAGACTGCTGTAATACCTAAGGCATGTAAGAACTCACTCAATTATTCTTTAAAATTGAAATTAAGTGTAATAATGCATTCAAAGTATGTTTTCTGAATCATCTAAAAGTTAAGTAACTGTCACAAAATCTCCAACTGTAGACCCATCATTAACCAGACAAGTTCATGGCAGACACACATCATACCAATACAAATCTATATAAACATTATCATTAGCACACAAATTGGGGAATGTTAGACATATCATTTGACGATCATATATATGTCAGGCTGAACAGCATCATATTGAAAGATATTCACCAGCAGTGATAGCTGAGTTTCAACACATGCTGTATCTTGTATCACCAGCTGTCAGGGTATATAAATATACATACATATATCCTATGTATGGTAAAATCAATATGTAGCCCATGCTGATTTCACTGACATTACAATCACAGCTCAACTTCACTTGGCAGAGAGAAAGAGTATGGGTGGCCATTCAGTCAAACAATACAAAGTTGAAACAAAGGACAAAAGTACATAATAATAGTCAAATGTTACGGAGAAAGTAGTAAATGTTACTAATAAAAGTCAAAATACAAAACAAACAGATGCTGATTCAAAAATACAAAGCTAAAGTAAAGGTCAAAGTATGAAATATAATAGTCAAGTGTTATGAAAGACGTCATATGAAAAGAAAGAACAATGTGTACTAAAGAACGTCAGTGCACACAAAGGGACACTAAACAGCTAAAGGACGTTGACATTGAAGATGGCGCTGCAATTAGTACAAAAATCTGAGTTTAATCGTCTTGTTCCGCTGTGCATATGAACTGTGTGCCGAGCTGCACAATGTATTACGTCATTTGTTGTACACCACCCTCTGATGTCACATATGTATATTGTACACATTGTTTATATACATGTTGTGTTTATGCATCGTCACCGGGAAAGGGCCTTTTTGCTTGATGCAACATGAGGTAGTTATGATGCCGAGTTATGTTTCAGAAACACATTTTCATAACATCTGAAAAGTGAATGTTGTATGAGAATTGTGCACTGTGTCAACCTAGTTCATGGCAAGCTATTTTTCCTATTGAATGTATAACATTATATATATGCATGTAGGGCTTGGACGAGTCCAATTTTACTAAACGGGTACCAACCCCTCTATTACATACCCAGATACCCACTGTAGGCCTCAGGAGATGTCTTAAAAAGTCTGATTGGGAACATTTTTAGCATAGCCCTGGCAAAACGCATTTAGATACATGTATTAAACAATTTGGTCATTCGTTCCCTTAAGTTGAATTAAGTTATATCTTTATTCAGCCATATGAAAAATATTAAGGAACGGGTGCATAGTCAGAAAGAAATGCGAACATTAGTGACTTGTAGTGTAACCATAGAGTTCTAGATCATTTTTGTCATTAAACAATATATCACGTAACTAACTACGGGTCTGGGTAGTCCAGTGGGTACCCGGGTCCTACTCAGTATCCACCCGGCCTGGGTACCCGAGTTACCCATCCCAGCCCTATATGCATGCAAATCTATTTGATATATATTTTTGGCGTTCAGATATTAGGCAGCATTTTGTTCGCTCATAGTTTCCGAAAAGCTGTTAAATAAAACAAATTGTTGCACAGTACTTATATCGGTATATGATGATAAGTGGCGACATTTGCTGGGTTTTTTTACACATAAAATCTCAGACAACACTTAGCAGTGTCTCTTTTTCAAGTCGGTTTAATATTTGCAGTTACTTTTACACCACACCATCAGACAGGAAAGTGAACATTTTACATCTCTGTATAATTTAATAGTGTCGCGTGAGCGCTATTCTCACCAAACGTTAGTTTTTCAGATGCCATGAAAATGAAGTAATACATTGTGCACCTCGGCATGCAGTTATCATATACACAGCGGAACAAGCCAGTTGTGGCTTTCTTTATTGTCAACGCCCCTTAGCAGTTTCGTGTCCTTATTAGCACACTAACATTCTTAGTACACATTGTTCTTTCTGTTCATATGACGTCTTTTCGTAACATTTGATTATTGTCCCCCGCCGCGCGAAAGCGCGAAGCGGGGGATATAGTATTCACAACCGTCCGTACGTCCGTATGTCCCACCTGTTTGTTGCCGCAATATCTCAAGAACTAAACACTGGATTGTCTTCATCTTTCGAACTATGGTGTATATACAGACTCCACAGACACCAGTTGGTTTTGGTGACCATGACCTCATTTTCAAGGTCACAGCAGTCAAATCTGCTTTTGTAGTTGGAAAACGGTGTTGCCGCGATATCTCAAGAACTAAACACTGGATTGTTTTCATATTTGGAACTATGGTGTATATACAGACTCCATGGACACCAGATGGTTTTGGTGACCTTGACCTCATTTTCAAGGTCACAGCAGTCAAATCTGCTTTTGGAGTTGGAAAATGGTGTTGCTGCGATATCTCAAGAACTAAACACTGGATTGTCTTCATATTTGGAACTATGGTGTATATACAGACTCCACAGACACCAGTTGGTTTTGGTGACCTTAACCTCATTTTCAAGGTCACAGCAGTTAAATCTGCTTTTGGTGTTGGAAAACGGTGTTGCCGCGATATCTCAAGAACTAATCGCTGGATTGTCTTCATATTTGGAACTATGGTGTATATACAGACTCCGCAGACACCAGTTGGTTTTGGTGACCTTGACCCCATTTTCAAGGTCACAGCAGGCAAATCTGCTTTTTGAGTTGGAAAACGGTGTTGCTGCGATATCTCAAGAACTAATCGCTGGATTGTCTTCATATTTGGTACTATGGTGTATATACACGCGGGGGACATTTTGTCATTTTGTGACAAATACTTGTTATATTACATACTTTTGACCTTTTTTTAACTTCGTATTTTTTATCCGGCATGTTTTTGTTTCATATTTTGACCTTTATGAGTAACATTTAATACTTTATATGTAACATGTGACTATTACTGCATGTGTTTGTCTTTTATTTCAAGTTTGTATTTTTTGACCAAATGGACAAACATAAAAGTGGCTTTACCCTTAACTCACAAGTGATGGTTGAGTTAGAGGCTGATGGTTATTTCCCCGTAGCTTGCATAATGAATTGGATTGTTCTCTTCATTTAGCAGCCGTTTGGGCTTGAAATCAATAATCTACATTCTTTTGGGAAATTGAAACTGTCACCTGTTGTTGTGCAGTTGTTACAATTACCATGGTAATGGTGCAGAGAGATGCCCTAATTACAACAGAGCAAAGGTACGTACACAGGTGGGGTAATGAGTGCAATGAGGAAGTTCAGTGGACCGCCATCTTACTTTTGTGATGCTTCATTTGCTGAGCAATGGGTGAATGAATCAGTGACTTAGCAACCGATAGAGAAATAAAATTAAGTAGCTAATGGTTCATTTCCTTTTAGCAAGAATTGTCACTTTGTGAATGTCTTGTAAAGTAAAAAATACTATCTCAAGACAAAAGCCGCAGAACTGGTGAGATGATAATAGTTGTAGAAGCACTGATACATGTTGTCGGGTAACAAGTATGCAATTAGTCCTGGAAATAGAGCCCACCCATTGTTTGACACCAGGTACTTTTTAAAGGGGGACTGTGATCGAGGGTCTAGCTGCTGCCTACGTCATGTGAAGGTCTTCATGTTGTGATCAGTGTCCTGTGAATCTGAACTTGTTGCAATGTAACAGAGTAATCGTAACTGCCAGATTCATATACAACATAACATTTGAGTATCCAGACTTTAATCCAACTTGCAAGGACTTCTTTTTTTACCCACACTTGAAGAACAATTACCATTATCCCATTAACGATGTGACAGAGTTCATCTATGGGCTAGGTCCATTAACAAATGTACAACGCTGTTACAAGACCAGACATATTTTGATAATGAATAATTATATGAAGTCTTTGATAGGTATTTTGTTGGGAGAACATTAATACATGACACTTTTGTATGGCTAGCAACTTCTTTTATTCTTTATACGACGTTTTCAGAGCTATTTCTTGCACCTTCATCACCTGATTCATTAACAATTATATGTTCTAGATATTGTATTTTCTGCTAAGAAAGATTTCCTACAGGTAAAACAAGTCTGATGACTTAAGTGTTGTGCACATGGTCACATTAATTATGAAGTAGAATAATCCATATTATCTTGTACTGCAGACCTGCCAGGGAAAGCTAATAAATCAACAATTTAAAATGTATAACTTTGGTATTAGCATTGGCTTCCATCATTCTTCTCCTAAAGGGACCTAAATAATCAGAGAAGAACACCCATGATGCAGAATCTCTTTGTATGTGATATCACAATCAATCTGAGGTAAAACCGATATCCCTTTAACCACTCAAGGAATGTGGTAGAGCAAATATTAATCATTAGGAGGTGGCAGATGCTTGAGGAATGGGCAACCCAAGTTAATTCTTCACAATGCCAACAGTGCCAATGCTTGATAGGATACAAAGAATTGGATAGAATATGAAAGTATAACACTTACACATGGGAGATAATAGTCCCAGAAGCGGTTTTGTGAAATCCTTTATGGCCCATCAACATCAACACTCAGGAAATTGACAGCAGTTTCCTCAAGTCTAAAAAAGACATCTAAATAAGGGCATCTTCTGAATAGTGGGAGGGTGAGCTTATACCCATGTTCCTCCCAAGTTTCGGTTGTTAATCAATCAGAAGAAAGAACATGGACAAGAGGAGACTTGGGGAGCTACAGGGTTAATTTTTACACTAGGCTTGACCCAGGAGAGTTTTGTTTGCAGAATAAGATTGACCGGAATTTGGGTCAAATGTTTGATCAGAATGCCTCCCCATAATCAGTCTTCATTTATTGCAAAAGGGAGCAATGAACCACAAGATTGCTAGAAAGCCCTAGGGATGGCATCTTCCTTTGCAAAGAAAATCGCAATCGACTTGGTGTTAAATATAGTTGTGAGGAAAATAATATAACTTTGTATATTAGTTCAACATATATGTCTGGGATGTCGAGGTCCAACACTTACAATTACCATGTTAATTGGTCATTGGGAAGTTGAACAATTTACAGTGTCTCCTTTGTGATTTATAACAGAAGGGATTCATCTCCCTACAATGGCATTTGCAGATGAGAAACAATTGTAGCAGAATGACTTGATTTTTTAGCTCCAAAATAGCCATTTACTATGATTTATTAAGGTATTAAATAGCTTCGTATGATCAATAACATAGCTAAAAAATTGAGTTTGAGATAATGCATGGCTTTAGAGTATCAATCTTCCTACAAGGCGTTAATATCTCTTCAAAATAAATGTGAACAATTTTTGTATATCGCTATAAGGTTTGAAAACTTCATGAGGCCAATCAATGCATCCTTATTCAACCGAGTTTGGAAAGGAAATTATGTTTTTTAGGGAAATTACCAACAACTGGTGATTTACTGTATGGATCATAAACTACAGCTTTTCATTTCAGTAATGAGCTTGGGTTTGGCTGAGCTCCCATTGTACATGTTAAGTAAGATAAAACTCCATTCTCATTTACTGAATTGATAATTGATAGAAATGAAAACAATAGATCATATTGCATTTTCCTGTTGCTTAAACATTTTCTTTACTGGGCTTTTAAGAGACCTGTGAATATGAGTATAATGTATTATATTTTGGGTCTTTATAGCAGAAAGTGTGTGTTTTTTTAAAACAAATAATGGTTAAATGCATGGAGATTTCAATAATTCTAATAATCATATGAAAAATTTATGTTCCACACTTGATGATATAGCATCAATGTCTGTAATTACATTATCAGGATATTTGAGTGAAAGCTTCTTAATTTGAATCAGCTCTTTGAGCTGAAAGATACATTTTATTTGCCTTCTTAAAAATTTACAGACGTGGCATTTCTGACAAGAATTTGAATGAAGTAAGTTTTGTAGTTGCTGTGTATCAGTTTTGCTGGAATGATGAGATTCTGTCTTGATAACATCTTAGATGTTATTCCCGTGTTATTCCAGTGGCTTCTCTGAGGTTTGGTTAGATGAATAGCTAGATCCTCAGTACCCCATTAGTGTTACCCTGCGGGGATGCTGATGTAGAATAGGTCCCCAGTACATAATTCATTTCAAGATAATGTCTGTCTGTCTGTCTGCCTGTGTTTGTGTGTCTGTGTGTAAACCAGCTGAGCTACAATTCTTTTGTCACCATGTGTTATTTCACTAAAAGCAACAGGTTACATCTAACATCGAGAAAGAACCCGTATATAATATGTTCCTCTCAGCCAGCTACATACAGCCTGCTGCTTCTCATTGCCTTTGATCTGTTAAACCTTTCAGTGTTCCATTCTGGAATTGAAAAAAACAAACTCAACATTGGCATTAACATTATTTTTTCCCGTATCACTCCCTGCCACAGACCAGGAGAAAGTAATCACTTATGCATGCGGTACTTTTCTCTGACCACAACGTGCTAGGATATTACTACCCTAAACTCATAGAGCCTGACTACTTGTTTTCCAAATTCAATGTACATGAGAAGGCTTTGATAAGCTGTGACAGCTATCATGCATGCATTTATGAAAAAAACACATTCATACAAATTTTCTAAAAACAATTTGGCAGCAAGAAGGGATTCATCAAGAATGATGAGTTTCCTTGAAAAATCATGATTTTGCTGTTTTTCATTTGAATACTGTAGCTGAAAACCTTCAAACGTTTCCCTATCAAGTGGGACCTAATGACAATATTCTAAAGCTAACATATGCATACAAAATACAATTTTAGATAGCGCATTAGAAAAAACATACAGCCATGCATTCTGTAACTGAAGTAAATTGGATCAATATTTGCTGGTTTCAGAGTTATTAATAATGTTAACTGCACTTCCAATACTATTGTCCAAATGAATTATTGTGCCCAGTGGCTGTCATTTGGATCCCAAAGTTTTCAGTTCACTCCTGATATATTTGGTTTAGAGTCATACAGACCTTAGGATGATAGAGGCGAGGCAAGTCCTTGTTAAATGCTTGTAATTAATATTGTCAACAACACTAAGGCTACAGTAGTTGTGAGTGTGATGAGGGGCTACCAGAAAGTAGCAACTTTCACCTGTGTATAATAGACTGGATAAAGAAGTACAAACATGACTAAGTGGGTAATAATACATGACGATATGGCTAGCGTCATTTTGTCCCTGCACAAACTTAAATAATAAATTACCATGTTGTGGGCTTCAGTAGTAGTGAGTGTGATGAGGGACCACCAGAAAGTAGCAACTTTACACCTGTGCCTTGCTGACTGGATGTCATTGTACCCTGACTAGGATGGGGACTGTTGGGACTATTTTGCTATTGCGAGGGTATTACAATAGTACCCCACACTATTGCGAGTGTGTTACAATAGTACCCCACACTATTGCGAGTGTGTTACAATAGTACCCCACACTATTGCGAGTGTATTGCAATAGTACCCCACACTATTGCGAGGGTATTACAATAGTACCCCACACTATTGTGAGTGTATTGCACTAGTACCCCATACTATTGCGAGGGTATTGCAATAGTACCCCACACTATTGTGAGTGTATTGCAATAGTACCCCACACTATTGCGAGGGTATTGCAATAGTACCCCACACTATTTGGATTGTATTGCAATAGTAACCCACACTATTGCAAATGTATTGCAATAGTACCCCACACTATTGCGAGTGTATTGCAATAGTACCCCACACTATTGCGAGGGTATTGCAATAGTACCCCACACTATTGCGAGTGCATTGCAATAGTACCCCACACTATTGCAAGTGGTTTGCAATAGTACCCCACACTATTGCGAGTGTATTGCAATAGTACCCCACACTATTGCGAGGGTATTGCAATAGTACCCCACACTATTGCGAGTGCATTGCAATAGTACCCCACACTATTGCAAGTGGTTTGCAATAGTACCCCACACTATTGTGAGTGTATTGCACTAGTACCCCATACTATTGCAAGGGTATTGCAATAGTACCCCACACTATTGCGAGTGTACTGCAATAGTAACCCACACTATTGCAAATGTATTGCAATAGTACCCCACACTATTGCGAGTGTATTGCAATAGTACCCCACACTATTGCGAGTGTATTGCAATAGTACCCCACACTATTGCGAGTGCATTGCAATAGTACCCCACACTATTGCAAGTGGTTTGCAATAGTACCCCACACTATTGCAAGTGTATTGCAATAGGACCCACACTATTGCGAGTGTATTGCAATAGTACCCCACTCTATTGCAAATGATTGCAATAGTACCCCACGCTATTGCGAGGGTTTTGCAATAGGACCCACACTATTGCAATGGTATTGCGATAGTAGTAAACTTTAAAGCTTGATAATTATAGGAATTGATGTAATAGAAATGAATAAAGTATTGCTGACAATCACAAAAACGGCCATTTTCTCCCTTATCGCTGCTCATACCAAAGGAAAGTATCTCTATCTGGTGTTGTTGTTATCCTTGCTAACCAACACACAGGCAAGTTTGAAACTGGCATAATATATACATATTATTTATAACTAATTGTAGCTATTGAAAATGTTTAATCAAACCATCAACTGTACTGTTGGCATTTTAAAATTCCCATCAATATAGTACTATCATAAGGCAAACAATTGTGATAGTTTGATAAAAGGTATCACTCTTAATCCAGACAGGGTGGATTATCGTTTGCTTCTTGAACACTGGTGTGTATAAGCCAGTCTGTGTAATCTCCTTGAAATAACTCTTTATCCTTGGAGACCCAAATTATGATTCATTTGGGGATTTGAGTGTTCTACCCTCGCTTGCTAAATAGGTTTTACCATTCAGTACTGCTGTATGAAGTCACACGGGAGAAGAGTTCTCATACATTGAACATGGTTATATTGGAAACATGGCAGACAGTCAAAACCAGGCACTGGTAATTGAAACTCTCAAAGGAGTGCACATCACCACTGATGTAATCATTGTAGTATGTTTTTGTGGAATTCTATCCTACGTCTACCGATTTCCCTTAAACACTGATTTTGGGGAAATATGTTATCTTCAGTATGTTATATCATATCTGCTACATGTGAGATGACTCTTTTGAGTTCCTTCCACCAGAGATTGTGTCATGTAACATGCTTGCTCTTTCTTAATTTGTGCTTTAGTGCTAAGATTATCAACTTTTAAAGGTTAGAAATGTAAGTGATATACACTTTACTTGACTTTCCATATATGTATGTACTTGCTTTCAAAATTGTTTTTTTGGAAACTTTGTTTTATTCCACCAAGTGCAATCTTAGATATTTTCCATTTTCAAAGATTTCCACACAATATGTTAAACTGCAAGATCCATGAAGCTAGCTTCAGGAACATTCTTGATTATCTGCCTAAACAAATTCCATTGGGTGTAAAAGGCAAAATAGTGATGAAAATTATATGAATGGATCACTGAAAATCCGGTTTTGGCAAAAATGGTAAGCATGTCCTGCTCTACCTATAGCACCCACCACTCGTACAGTTTACAGTAAACAGTCTGTGTTTCTTGCCTGCAGATGACACCCAGCAATGCTCCTCTTTCTCTTTTCAACTGAAGTCGAAATTTCGGGAAAATCTGTAAATCAAAGAAAAACAAAATCTGACATAATCTAATGGAAAGCTTCCTGATTTCATAGGGACAAGGGTGTATAAATAATTATATCACCTGGCAATACACACTACTTGGAAGAAAACAGGTACCGACCATTAGCAAGGAAATTGAAAGCCAGATGAGATTGATTTACTTAATGATCCAATTAAAGCATAATATATGATGGCACTGGGTGAGACTAGTGAGTGGAGGAGCCTAGTTATCTAAGCATGGTATAGCCTTGCTAGAACTAGAGTAGCATTGGCTGCAGGCTGCCAGGGTGATTGATGGACACCACGAAGGGCAGGAATGCTGGGTAGCAGTTCCTGGTGAGAGAAGGGAGAAAAGTGGGTGGCAAGGAAATGACTCACATTTCTTTGTGGTTTTTGTTTGTTTGGTTTTGGGGCATTAAAGCAAAGAAGTGATAGGTGATTATTGACTATGTGTAAGGAAGCACACTGAATGCACTTTGATTGTCCATATTAGTTTGTCAGTTGCAGTTAACATTTGTTTTGATTTTGATTTTGAGGCTAATGTGAGCAGCAATGAAAATGAATGTGATAGGTAATAATTGAATTTATATGTTTGGAAGTGCATTATAAGTCCCATGGTTTATTTTCAGTTAGTCTGTCATTTTATCGATCAGTTTCAACTGTTCATAAATTTAATGTTTTTAATGTCTAAGAAATAGTACCTGTTTCAGTTTTTCAGTCAACCATTCAGTTAAGTATCAGACACACTTCATGGGTTCATCAAGATACAAAAGCAGACACATTAAGATAAGAAGATGAAAATGCAAGCTTTAAAATCATCCTTAGAAAACTGCAAAAGAAAGCCAGTAAAGTTATAATGTAAAGATTCTATATATAAGCTTAAAATGTTGCCATAGGTCTTGACTCCACGGTAAAATACAGTCTTGGTGGTCGTGATTCAAACAGATCGACATTTTTTTTCTGCACTTTCACTTCTCCAGAGAGTCCACAGGATCTTTTTCTGGGACATTGACCTGCATGCAGAAGACAAAGCCCATTCTCTTGCTGGAAATTACCCTAGCTGTTAGTTTTTGTGATAAAAAGCAGAGATTAAAGAGAAATTGTGAACCACCATGGAGCTTTTTCTATTTTCTATCCTTCAAGAGAAGCACAAGGTCTTTAATCGTAGCTCTGCTGGCCTGTGTTGCATGTCTCAGATAACATTTAGGCAACCCAGTGTCATCACTCACATCCAACTTTCTAGCAGGGAACTTTCATGTGAAGCTACTTTCTACGTATCCTGGTTCATCTTGCTTTATAAGACTTCAGAAGATAGGAAAATTCACCATCACATAAATCATTTGTTTCTTTAAATAAGAATGGTTGGAAATATTGTTAGGATATTTTCTCTATTAGCAGGTCTGAATCAGGAATTATACAATGATTTTAACAGATTAGTCACTAGTAGCTCTTTCTGAGATTGGCTTGAGTATACATGAAATTAGTTTCAACCCATACATTCAATTATTTCTGAATGGATCTAATAATATTCTTGCAGATAGATCTGTTGGCTAAAACCATATAAGAGATCATTTTTAGGCTAACCAGTAGCTACTATCTATTTCTCCACAACAAATCCCCTATTAGCATACCTCAGAGTGTCTTTCCCTAAAAAAAACATGCCTGGACCAGACAATCCAATGATCGCCATCATGAGCATTGATCAATGCAATTTGGACACGATGACATGCATCAACCAAGTCAACATGACCACCCGATCCCATTAGTCACCTTTTACAGGCATAGTCGCCTCTAAAGTCAAGCATGGGTTGCTGAAGGACCTATTCTACCCTATTCTATCGTCATGGGTAGGCTCTTTGTGAGTATAGTATTGGAGTTGTGACACTCTTTTGCTTTCAGCAGAATTTCTTATGATTATTGAAATGGTTTTGTAGCTTTTCAGAGTAAGTTGATATGATATATCAGGTAAAATGTTGTTGCTTGCTTGTAACTCATTAAGTTATTTATCTCAGCCTCAATCATTAGAGAATATTCAAGAGCAGCTTTCTCTGGTATCTTTGGGGTGGTCGGGTAGCCTAGAGGTTAAAGCATTCGCTCATCACGCCGTAAGCCCGGGCTCGATTCCTGACATGGGTACAATGTACGAAACCCATTTCTGGTGTCCACCGCCATGATATTGCTGGAATATTGCTAAAAGTGGCGTAAAACCTACTCACTCACTCACTCTGGTGTCTTTAGCCTTATTCCTTGCAAAATCTCTTCCAAAGTATTTTCATGTCCTGTCCATATCAATCATGAGGTTGTGTAACAGATCTAATGACCAGGTGTGAGGAAAACAGCATTCTATTGGGAGGAATCGGCGGTGCTGATTCCTAGGGCAGGGCAGGTGAGACTGCTGACAGGTCCCATGATAAATGTCCTGAACTTGATAACTGGAAGCACGGAAAACATTCATTTATCTCCACTTTGTCTTTTTATGCCAGAACCCTACCTTTGATGATTAAAGGCTCTGTTGTCTCTTTGATTGTCTTGACTACTTCCATTGTCTCCTTACTGTTATTTTTTTCTGAAGAAATCAATACCAATATATATGGGAAAGCGCTTCCATGTGTCTTGCTTTTAAGCTAGTGTTTGCCATGATCATGAAATAATTAGAATAAGTGGTGGAATATTTGATATCAATATTGTGTACTGGTGTCTCACATCTAGATAAGAGATGTTTTGAGGGGAATGTGGTACTAGTTTACTACACTCTACATCTGTGTACTATTGAGCTGGATATGACTAAATGTATCGCTGTAAATCTCACAAGTCTATCACTTTCTCCATTGAGGTTTCATTTCATTTTGGGATCTTCCTGAAATAGTGATTTTAGACACTATTTTTTAATTGCACTTTGTCCAAACCTGACCTTTGTCCAAACTGACCTAGAACAAGAACATTAGGAAACATATTTAAACACCAAGCTCTGAAGTGCCTCTCCACTATCTGCTGAGACAGATTAAAAAAGGCAGTATAGTTCTGAAATGATATGAAAAGGTCACTGAAAATCAGTGATGACACCAGGTGTTCCTGAAAAGAATAAGCATGTCTTGCTGTACCCGTAGCATCCACTACACAATTTGCATTAGAGAAATAAGTGTTTGCTCTCAGCTATACTCCAGCCAAATGACAGCAGCCAGTAAACATTTGGGTCTGGAGAGTCCAGTGATTGATATCATGAGCAATGGTCCATGCTGTCAATGGTCCAATGCATTGCTACCAACGACCAACATATCAATGAAAGTAAGTGTCACTGATTAAGGAAGTGTGGAAACTCCCTGTAAAGGTCATACTATGGGATAGCATTTCACATCACGTCAACAGCGACTTGTCATATTTAGTAATAACCTCTGAATGTGTACCATAAAATGTTGGGAATGACTTAACCAGGTCTTTGATGTTGAAAGCTTGGTTGAAAAGCTTTGCTGTTTTTCCATAAAGTTTGAATAAAATATTCATACTCTAAAGTACCTAAGCAACTGAGAAACACAGACACCATAAGCCAGAGCTGATAGTATGATTGTATATTGCTTGACATGAAAGGGAAATTCACAATTGGAAAATTGAAATCATCCCTCTTGTCATACACCTTATTACAGAGGCTGCCATCAATTTGAATTTCTATGCACAGATCTAGATAGGACACTGAATATGGTTTCTCAGCTGTTTTGTTGTTTTTCAACTCTGGTGAGGTTAGGATATACTCATTTATTTTTGTTAAAATAAATAAAAGTGGTAAAATCACTTCCACAATCATAAGATATCCCTGCTAAAAGCAGTCCGTTATACAATTCTGACAAGTCCGTGTTTATGAATCACTACCAAAATATTGAGGTTATCAGGTGTTTGTAGAAAGGGGAGTGTATCCTGTACCATTTGGGGCATCATTCACAAACACATGCAAAGGCAAGTAAAGTGTTCACCTGAAAAACATGGAAACATATGGTACAAATCAAAACAGAAAGCAGTGAGGTCATCCATATATCTGAAAATGATCACAATGCAAGCATGTCCATTGGATTGTATTGACTCTGTTTGCTACCTTGTTACAAGAATTTGATGATATTATAGTCTCCCTACACATGTATGCCAATATGTTGATATGGTTAACTGTGAACACATGTGACACAACATCTGATACATGCAGCTTTTTATACATGATATGACTGCTGTGACCAACACATGCAGGTTTGAAATTCATCACGGGGCTGCTGTCAGTGTGGCCCTGCACATACAGACTCAGGCTTTGGGTATGGAGGATGTGCCAATAGAGCTCTATGTTTGTCTTTAGATTAGATGCAGTGTGCCATTAATGCCATGACTAGATGTCATCTCTGAGCAACTATTGACTATATATAAGTCAATGGGATTTCAGAGGAAAACTAGTTTTTTTCCCTTCAGCTTGGACTGCTTATTTTTTCAATTATCTGACAAAAGAGATTCTCTAGTGCATACTAAAGACCCTCGAGGTGAATTTTGTTTACAGTATGCTTAATGAATAAAATATTAGTTCATTTAGGCAGTACCTGCTTTTCAGATGGTCCTTGTCTGTTCTATAATTGTCTCAGCAAAAATGGATTCATACTGGTGTGTAGATGACAAGGGCCCTATTTCACCCACTGGAAATGTACAATTGTAAAGTTGTGGAAAACTTGGAAATATTGGTATGAAAGTTGTCAAACATGATCAAATGGCTGACAACAGGCCTTTTTGTCCTTCTTACACTTGCAAGATTTTACATGATCACATATATAAGATGAGTTTAAAAAGTCAATGGATTGGGTGGTCAGCCCCCACATACATCTTGAAGCCATAATTCATGATCTGTTCATGGATCATGAAAATATTTCTACATTATCTGCAATAATTTTCAGCTGAGGATCAGATATGAATAATTTTACCCATGTTCTATTTGATTTAGGAGATTAACCTTTATTGCATTGCACTCCCAATACAGTATCAGCTTAAAATAAGATCACCATCAAAGAATCATCTATGTGTGATAGACTAACAAGCAGCTTCTTGTTGTTTTGTACTCAACATATATCATTGTAAGTTTGAGTCAAAGCTGGCTATCTTCCACATTACTGCTGTTTTTCTACATCACCATGAGATTTCATGCTTTCTGAATCCCCATATTGCATGTAAATGTTGATTCCCTGTAAGGTGTCATATAATGTGTATCTCCATGGCGGCTTGATGATTATATGATATCAATTCCCTCAAAACATCAATTTTCATTGAGCATGAAATATATTCCCAAGGTACCAGCAAGAGGTGTTAAATTTCCTACTTATGTTAATGCAGAGTAAATTAGTGATGCACATATCCAGAACATTCCCCATGCAATAATCAAAAAGTGTGCACTATATCCTAACCTGCCTTGTCAAACTGTGCTGTTCAGTGGTGAAAGACAAATGAATGTCTTGGCAACTTCTGTGAGCAAACATGTAAGTGATGACTGTTGGGGTAAATATCCCCACAGACTGCAGGTATCTCTAACTAGGAAAGAAGCTGAAGGCTGCTAGGCTGGATCGGTGAAATTAAACCAGAATCAATCAGTGAACCACAGACGGATTGTTTTCCAATATTTTTGTGATCTGTTGTGCAAACTTAGCACAAATCTCGAGAGATTCTCAAATTTTCAGATTGAAATTGGAGGTGAGACAGATGATTAAAAAAATTCTAATGCTTTTAGTTTTATTTGCTGGGAAGGCTAAAACTTTCTTTGGATAAAGGTATCATAATACGTGATGTTCCAGGATGTTTTTGTATGCAATTCACCAAGCTCCCAGTAAACTTGCAATAGTTGTTTCATTAAATCTGAGTTGTTTCCTGTACTCTGTTGTAAAGTCTGCAGACTAAGCACAAATTGAATGTTTGTTTTAGCATTTCATGTTCCTGAAACGGTCTATAATGTCATAAGAGCCAATATCAATCTGTGACCCCATGATCACAGATGTATTTTCCAGTGAAAACCTTGTCAACAGGGAACTGTCTTCAGTGTTTTTGTTATTCAATCAGATCAAATATTGCCCATGATGTGTCCATTTCTTCAGTCCTGCCTATTTGTTGGCAAAAATCTGGTGCCACAACTGTTTCAACATAACCAGATCAATGTCTGCAGGTTGCCATTCAACATTTGGTACGCGTTCACATTGACAATTTGTCAGTCATCTTCATTAAAGACAGATTAAGGGATTACTCAAAGTGCATTTCTTTGATTTAAAAGACCACAGGTTCGTCACTTTGATTTGTGTGTTGGCAGAGAATGATTAGCAAGACATTGCCTGACTTTGAGGGACGTAGCAAACACAGCCAGTTGTGGGGCGACATTAGAGCAGTCCCTATTGGGACTCTTCATCAATCAGGATATTTCGACCCAGCTTCACTGAATTGCCTATTCTGCATTTTCCAAGTAACAGATTGCTATTAAATGAACAGTTAATCTATTGTGTATGTGATGATGCAGAAAGCTGCAGAAGTGGACATGAGTTGGTTTGTCTGACCTTCTTGTAGCACCTGGACACTATATATGGCAGACGAAGGTCACAATGAATGCTTTTGAATTCGTGTCTGCATTAGCTGTGAAAGGTTTCTGTTCCCTAAGTGTCATGCAACAAAGGGTTCAATGTTAATTTGGTGAAGACGATTTTTATGTCATTTTTCAGTTCCTGGATCCTTTTACCTGATTAGAGAACCACAGAATAGGACTTGACATGGTTACAGTTTCATCGTTCCCAAACTGTGTGACATGTTCAATGCTTCTTTAACCAATTTATTATTGAGTATTATGGAGTATAAAAACAGAAAGTAGACTGACTCTAAAACATCAGAGAAGAACCAATCTCAATTTTCTGCCCAAACAGATTCCATTGGGTGTCAAAGGCAAAATAGAGGTGAAAATTATATGAATGGACCACTGAAAATCAGTGATGACACCAGGTGTTTGCAAATGCCAAACTCATGACAAATGCCATTTCACAGTAGCATGGGATGATAAAATTTTCACACAAGAAAAGAAATACCCCACACCTCCATCACAGCCGAGAGTGGCAATAGGCCATGTAAGAAGAACCTAAGCAAAGGGTAACTGATGGACTCTCTTGACTTGCACTGTAATTACTCTGTCCAATCAACTTCACTGTGCCAAAACAGTGCGAGAATGACCAGGTTTTACAGTCCATCAATGTCTCATCACCACCAGTGTAAAGTATGTCTGATGAATGTGATCAGAACAAAAGAATCAAAATTAATGGAATAAAAATGTATCCCAGTGTGGGAGAAGAATATAGATGAGAAATATATATGCGTCGGAAGACAGTTACAAACACTCCCCAGAGAAGCCTGAGACTACACAGGCTGAAGGACAAGTAAGATTGAGTAGTAAATGAAACATTTTCAGTTGCCAACTCCACTGGGATGTATGTGTTAATGTGGTGTATGTGTTAAGTCATGCTGGAGACAGACAATTGGGAGAAGGGGATCAGACTGTATGTACTTTTGATACAAAGATTACATCATTTCGTTCTTTGAATTTGATGACCATGCATTCTTTCTTAGATGTGATTTTTTTATAGTGTGGCTAGAACATGATTTTTTTTTTAATTCATTTTGAGTTTTCAGTTAATCTTCTCTCTGCAAGGAACTTTTTGACTTTTCCATTACAACACATAGGCTTTAGTGTTGAATGAAGGACTCTTGCAAGACTTTTTTTTCAGACTGAGATCTTAACTTGTCCTGCAACTCATAAAGACAGGAAAGTCATTAAAAAAACATGGTACATTGAAATTATCTTGCATCAGTACTCCAAACATCTGACTATTGGTTTTGTGAAATAGTATTGCTTCAAACCTGCTATCTGACTGCAGAGCCTAGAGCCACTTGAAGGGGTTGGCAATATGACAGGTGTTGGACAACTGGATTTGGCAGAGTTTCAGATGTGTTGGCCATCTTCTGTTCCGGTTTCCACACCACAGGCCACTGACAAGGATATTTATAAGTGCTCATTGGATGAAGTGATGGGAAAGCTATACACCTGTTCTGCCTTCATTTTCATAGTTTATTGGCCTTTTGGTGGCTAGTCTACAGATGTATGTTTGAACTCAACACAAATCTTGATTGTTTGATAAAGTGGCTTGTTCATATTTGAAGATATTCTTTAACACAGTTTTAAGATGAATTAAGAAATATTTGTATGTTGACATCATCATCAAACTGAACTTGTTCCGGAGAACCTGTGCATTGTGAATAACTGATGTGTAATGTAATTGGTGCGTATGTTTTGAACACCTGCAAGCATGGAACGGTCGTTAACTACCTTCCTCATGTATTATTCACCTGTTAGGGGGAGGATGCTGAAAGTAAATAGGTAAACATACCTACAAACACAGTCTCTCACTGTTTAGACCTTAAAGTTGATGTGATGTTTGTAAGGTATCTGAAAAGAAACACTTCAAATGCCTGAAACAAACCTTGTTTCTTCATATCTTCTTGGTCAGTGTTTTGCAGGAGTAAAGTATTCTAAAATATCAAAATAATTGTTGTCAGTATTGATACAGGGTTGAAACATACTTAATACAAATTGTTATTAAATAATAAGTTTGAAAATCATATTTTCAATCAAACAAGATTTATTCTGTTTTTGTGTTGTTTAAGTTTGTCTTAGAATTTCAGAAAATAGTTCAGACTCACCCCTAAACGAACTTTGATCAAGTGTCAATGCATATCTTATGTGAAATGAAATTTGGAACAACTTTGACTATATATCTTTAACATATTGATTTATTGCTTCATTTATACAAGATATAAAGACTAATGAATATTATTACCAAGTATGATTGGAGATGTTGTGGTCATCTAGAAGTTGCATGTGTATAGTGATATCCCTATTCACTGTGTGCAGTATTAATAAGTGATAAGTGTTTGGTGCCATGATGACTGCAGATGTTAGATACTCTCTCAAGCAGTCTTTTTCATGTGACAAGTAATTACATGCAATATGTTTGCTTGTCCAGATAGACGTGCAGTTTGAAAATCTGAATCAATCCGAAACATCTCTTAATATTTACATGCATGTTTAGTATTAAGCCTTCTGAAATGTGAGAAGCATTGAATCTTGTACCAGGATGCCATTGACCAATAGTGAAACTACTGTCAGTTAGAGTGAGGACATTTGACTCTGATATAATATCATTATTGCATAGTTTCTCACATTCATGGAATGAAAGATGTACATGATCGATATCTTTGGTAAAATTTAGTATAACCTTTGTTGCTCATTAAGTAGTTATGTTTAAAATGAAACCAATTTTATATCATGTGACATAAATCTGCTATCACATGTTAACATTCGGCTTTTCACATAAGAACATTCATCTCAATTTCAACATGAACAGTGACATTTTCACAAAGGTCAATAGTGAACAGATATGATTAAGTACCTCCCGTCAGCGCCAAGGAAAAAAAAATATTCTGAAATATTTCCTTTTAGTTTGATAATCACGATGGCCTGATTACAGCATGGACAATACAAGCAAGGTCTAGTTTGTGTGAACTAGAGTAAACCAATACTTGTTATCAGCAAATAGTTCCTTGATTGATTTAGTATATTGAATGCTTAATACAGTGAATTTCTGTCCCAGAAGGGTGAAGTTGTGATAGTCAATGGAACAGTCACCAGTAAATCTGTAGATCGGTATTTTCCACCAGTGATCTCTTGACAATGTTTCAAGCAGCTCCCTATAGAAGGCCCAACCAGATTTAGTCCTCTTCTATATAATCTCCTTACTGATCTGTGTCAGTTATAGATGTCCTTTCTTAGCTGGGGTAGTCATGCTCCTCAGACCATAAGAAACATGTTCCTATGGAATATTTAATTGAATTTTGATGCAATCGTCCAATGTCCATCATATTTGACGAGCTCTTGTCTCAGGAATCCTCTCTACCACAATGGTAATCCTTCTCTCTCATGTGTCTAGACCAATTTCCGGCGTTTCGTCAAACATATACAACTTTTCTTTCTTCCTTGTAACACTTGGCCAGTGTTGGTAGCATGAAGGCCATTGATGACTGTGTATGCCTCTCTCTATTGCTGGTGTTTGTGTTATCATTGTCATTGAGCTTAAATGAACCTTGATGGCAAATGTTGATTTAGGAGTGTAATTACTTTCTTGAGGAAATGTTCAGAATGTTGTGAAATCAATGGAAGTTAATCCTCAGCCAGTACAAGTATGACTTTCAAGGAAAAATGGAACATTTCATCATATCTCTTTGTCCGGTTCCACTGGTGGTACATGAAATATATATAGTTCTTGAGAATGCTACTTAAGCGAATGTGTTTTGCATCTGGATGAAGTTGGAATTAATATCATCCCTCATTCCAGAAAATATGACCAGTAGAATGCGAAGTCTATAAGACACACTTAAGGATCCAGTTTGGGGTGTTATGTCATCATCACGGTGATAGGGTAAAGAATTAACTCATGTCACAGTGGCAGTGATGTTTTTAGAGTGATGTTATTGAAAGATGAATGTACTTCATATCTTAATTGTAATAAAACTGTGAATCTTAATTTTAACTCTGCACTCTGTGCAACCCATCAACATTAAAACATTGTTTGTTATGATGTTTTTCCAAGTCATTTCCTACTAAAATCAAACAATCTGACCATTCAGATCACGGGATTTTTCTCATGAAAAAACCTCGTTTTTTTGCTACAAAAAGATTTGGAGGAAGGTTTTACATAAAAAAATATTTAATTTCATCTTCTGGTGACTTGGTAATTTCAAACTAATTTTTAAGAATGAAACAGATGTAAACCATTAAAGTTTATTACAGATCGTCTTGATATTTATTTGTCAAATGTCATACATGATCTTACAGTTAGAAAATCAGGTTTTTGAGTATTCTTTAAAACAGGTCATTTGAATTTATTGATGGTAGCTATCATCCTTAAGTTTAACTTTTAAAGTATTATACTGGAAGTTTTAGTCAAAATAAAGATAGGTCTCCATATATGTACTGGGCTAAATGTTATTATCCTGTAGTCCAGCTGCTTCACCAGAGTAATGGCAGCAATGGTGATCTAGCTATTGATTCTCTGTAAACCTGATGAACAGATGTAAACAATGATAGAGTATTTTCTTGTGTAAACTATATGGTGAACTCAGCATGTGTTACAAGAAACAACATTTCTATCAGATGCTACATCAACATTGTCACCGAAGTGGTAAACGTCTGAGACCTGCATCACTTCGGGCTTTCCTCCCACATTAAGCTGACACGCCGCGATATTACTGTAATACTGTTAAAAGTGGCGTTAAACCCAACTCACTCACTTGAATTGGTGTCATTCTCTGATTTGTCTGGTCCAGATTTGATTATCCACAGGCTATCATAGTATTGCTGAAATATTGTTTACTGCAGCATTAATCTCAGTACTTTTTCTTTGAACAGGACTTCTCATAAAGTGGTAAGGAAAACTTACAAAATATTATTCATTACCCACAATGAATATACAAATACATTGTCCAACATGATGGAATTACTGGGCTATCTGTTCCACATGTTCACTTTCCTGTCAACTTTAGAAAAACACCATATTGATTGACCTTAGACTAGGCCAGCAAATCTAGTTCAGGAACATCCCCATGATGAACCTCTGCTCAGTATGTCATGTTATACACAGAATACTGAATGCGGAATTATTCTGGCATGTTCCTTTTGTTGTAGCGATGAATAGCTGGAATCTTGTGATTTGTGTTGGGATGAAATGTGATAGTGTTGAAGTATGCTGGCAATTTAAAACATGCTTGCTTCTCTGGAAACTAAATCAGATTCTACTTGTTTGATATGAGCATGTTTGAACGGAAACACAAAATAATTATAATGCTGTGTAATTCACTTGACCATTACTTGGCAAATAATGTCAGGATGTGATGCAATTTGAAACCAAATCGTGTATATCAAAGTTTAGTTTTGATAGAGTTTGCATCCAGATCGAAAACATGGTAAGCAATTACTTTGAGTTTCACTATACCACAAACTCTGTCAAGTAAAAGAAACAATTTGTGACTTTTGCAAAGTGATAGCAAAAAAACAGAGTTGATTAATTCAGGCTGACATGTATTGATTTTCAATGTTTTACATACCAGTACACTCAACTCTAGTCAGCATCAGTGGAACTTTCAAACAAATTTTGTTATTCAAAAAGAAATAGAACAAAGTAAAATAATGTCTTCCAGAACAACTCTTTGATACAGATAATGTCAAACTTAGTAATTATCTGAGGTTTAATGTTATACATGTTGAGATAGTTGCATGTACACACTACTTCAACTGGACAAGAACCTTATGGATGTCAACAAATCATAAACTGATGTGACTGTTAACCTGAAACCATATCAGGTTTTGTTATACATGTACCTCTATTAAGAATCTTGCAATTCCATTGGTTAATCCATACCAAGTGACAAAACAATACATTTCCATGTAAACCACGAAATCATGTGACTGACACTGACCTCAAAAATTGACTCTTCACTGATCAGTATTGACCTGTCACGTGATGAATATTGAATCATCTCCTAGAAAACAAGATGACGTCTGGTACAAACAT
Organism: Haliotis rufescens; assembly: GCF_023055435.1. Classification (NCBI taxonomy): domain Eukaryota; kingdom Metazoa; phylum Mollusca; class Gastropoda; order Lepetellida; family Haliotidae; genus Haliotis; species Haliotis rufescens. Next base: position 6,144,119 of record NW_025964223.1, on the reverse strand, counting down.
TTTACAGTTTGCATCAAAGTTACAGTCATGAAACAGAAGATGGTTTAAAGACTTCATAAACTTTAAAGTGAACTCCGGTGTAATAAACAAATGATTACTCTTGACAAGGTAAATATGCGAATACAAGGACCTGAGGATCCAACCCCAGAGGTAGTTTGACTGGACTGAGGCATAACGTCATGATGACAGTAACAATGCAGAAACACACTATCATCCATCATCCTGGTAATTGTTTCCTTTAAACAATGAGCACCTTAGTTTACACTGTGTAATGTGCGATGGAGGGAGGGACTGTTGTGTGTCGTAACTGGTTCCACTATTGATATGCGCAGCAACCTATGTGCAGTTGCAGACAACTGTAGAAAGGAGTCAAGTTTAAGATATTTGTGCCTCCGTCGTTGAAGAATTCATCTTACAATTGCGCTAAGTTTGTTTTGTGCAAATGTATGGTGATTGTAAAGTTGATCGTAGGCACCTAAAATCTAATGTTACTAAGATTGCTATGTGCTAGCGGGCCCAGATGCACAAACAAAAAAACAAACAAAAAAACATTACATCTGAGTTGTCTGCAAGTTTCCCTTTGACCATTTGTTCTGAAATACTATGATTGGTTAACTGGAAAATGACGTTGCGTTTCTGGGGTAGAGCTGGTCCCTAGAACCTTATCCTTGTCGTAAGAGTTGACTAATTTGAATCTGATGGTCCACTCTGTGACGAGTGCATGTCTTTTTGTCCTGATGGTCCACTCTGTGACGAGTGCATGTCTTTTTGTCCTGATGGTCCACTCTGTGACGATTGCATGTCTTTTTGTCCTGATGGTCCAGTCTGTGACGATTGCATGTCCTTTTGTCCTGATGGTCCACTCTGTGACGATTGCATGTCTTTGTGTCCTGATGGTCCAGTCTGTGATGATTGCATGTCTTTGTGTCCTGATGGTCCACTCTGTGACGATTGCATGTCTTTTTGTCCTGATGGTCCAGTCTGTGACGATTGCATGTCTTATGGTCCTGATGGTCCACTCTGTGACGATTGCATGTCTTATGGTCCTGATGGTCCACTCTGTGACGATTGCATGTCTTTGTGTCCTGATGGTCCAGTCTGTGATGATTGCATGTCTTTGTGTCCTGATGGTCCAGTTTGTGACGACTACATGTCTTTGTGTCCTGATGGTCAGGTCTGTGATTATTGCATGTCTTTTTGTCCTGATGGTCCACTCTGTGACGATTGCATGTCTTTTTGTCCTGATGGTCCAGTCTGTGATGATTGCATGTCTTTGTGTTCTGATGGTCCACTCTGTGATGATTGCATGTCTTTGTGTTCTGATGGTCCAGTCTGTGACGATTGCATGTCTTTTTGTCCTGATGGTCCAGTCTGTGACGATTGCATGTCTTTGTGTTCTGATGGTGTGGATCATTGCTTTTGGTCACTGGTTCACTTGGACCAGACTGCTGTGAAAATAGGTGGCATAAAACAACATTCAATTACTTTACCAAAGTGAAGGTTCAGGGGAGCTTACATTATTACACTGTTATCTGTCCATACCACAATACATTTTCAACATCTCAAAAACAACATCTGAAACTTTGCAGAGATGATCACTGCAATGATGTGTCTGTGAATTGCTCGTATAATTCTGACCAGATGTTAAACATGGTCCCATTATAAGCCATAATAAATTTTCTTTTGGATCAGTACTTTTTGTGATAATCTTAGTGGTATGTACACAATGACTTATATTACATCTTTTTGAGTATTATTGGTAAAGTGAGGTGAAATGGGGTTTTACGTCATATTTAAGATTATTGCACTTACATAGAGATGTGCATGTATGTGTGTGTGGCTGCTTGTACTAGTCCGGACTGATGCCGATTTGATGGTGCTAGCCCACTGAGACTACGAATACTCCACACAGACACAGTATACAAACTCTGAGCTGACCAGTTCTTGGTTTAGCCCCTTAATACTGAATGCCAGGCAGTTAGGGTAACAAGTACCATCTTTTAGTGAGTGAGTGAGTGAGTGAGCGAGTTGGGCTTAACGCCGCTTTTAACAGTATTCAAGTCATATCACGGCATGTCAGCTTAATATGGGAGGAAAGCCCGAAGTGATGCAGGTCTCAGACGTTTACCACTTCGGTGAAACCCACGAGCATGGGTATGGTGCTGACAAACCTAGAAACATAATCGGGGCGAACCGGGATTCGAACCCACAATCATAGGTTTCTGGCGTGCCCAAGGGACGCAACTCTGCACAGCGAATTGCGGCGCCTTAGACGCCTGGGCCACCCGTGCCCCCGTACCATCTTTTAACGTCCGTTGTTACATTTCTCACAAACTCCCATTTTAGCTAACCTGATTGACCATCATCAAGTTATCTGTCCTGTTTTCGGTCTTAACTTCACTGAAACTTTAAGCACCTGACTGTATGACTGATCCCAGCAATGGTGTATCTAAAAGGGGCTCATAGTGTTCATATTGAAAATGCCATTTTTATGTAACTGAACCTTAGATTAACATACAAATAATACTTCAGTTTCCTGGGAGCTTGTAGTGTCCTGAAGACTCTTGAAAGGGGAAATGACAGATTAATTAAGTCACACAGAATTGAACGATAATGCTCAATCAAGCATTAAGAGAAATCCTCTACATCACAAAAAAACAATACTCAATCTAATATGTTCTGTCTCACCTATACTTGTCACTAAGTTACCCAGTGACATGAACAAATGCCTTGCGTCTGAGTATGTATTATAGTCTGTAAGTAACTGAATCCTTTTATGGGGAAATTGTAGCAGAAAGTAAGTTTTGAAAAATAAGAGATAAAATGTAAACTATAAATTGAACTGCACCCTTTGGGACAGGACTTCGTGTAATGACTTTTGGGGGTATATTCTACCAGATATATGGAGACCAACTCCACTTTTTTGTATGCTGCCATCTGAAAAAAATGTTTCAAGCAGGATGAACCAGGATGCATTCAGATGGGATGATAAATTGGTACTTGTTTGGTTTGATAGAGGAGAAACACATTTAGACCAGACTTGTGTGCTTTAGTGCACAGTAGTCATCCATTATGGTCATTTGCCTGTAGCATGCAACTATCAAATTCTGCCTGTTGAGATTGGAAACCCAAGAAAGTTTTCTTTGTACAAAGTAGACGTCTGAGGAGAACCTTCAGCATAAGACACCTTCAACACAATATCAAGTTTCATTTTGAAATATGAACAATGTTTGATAGTATTTAACATTAAAGCATCACTGGTCCATGGTGAAATATAGTGTTTGGGTGTGTTTTTATGTACAGACAGTATCTGGACATATTACAAAATTGTCTTTAAGACCCAATGTAGTGCTGATGGCATCTCATCAATACCATGTTTTATTTTGATTTTTTTTTTTCATCAGGAACATCTTTGAGTGGTTTGGCCTCAAATAACTGAGGCCTCCATTGACAAGGCCTCAAATGACATAACCGTTATATGGAGCCATCACATACATCAATTGTTTGATCTAAGAACTTAGTATAGGTGATATATCAGACAATGCCACATATAAGGCCAGTAATATCAGCACTCTCAGTGTTTGGCTTGACTCTAAAACCTCTTTTGTACTGGATTCCAAAGCTCCATAGAAATCCGTACAAAGAGAGATATATTGCTGGGTCCAGCAAATGTACCAACAAATCCCTTTCTCAAATATTAACAATTATCCCTTAAATAATCAAAGAAGGACTTTCTTTATATTCACTGAGAGTATTTCTGACAAGTGGAATTAATACCATGTGGTTTCCAAAAAACACAAAGGATTGGCTTGACTTTTTGCAATCTCAGAAAAGAACCAAGTTCCATTCTGTAAAAACGTTTGATTATTCAACTTTGTACACCACTATCCCACATGACAAACATAAGGAAAAACTTGATTCCTTGATCCATGGGGCTTTTGTTACAAAACATGGTGACCATAGATACATAGGACCATTTTTAAATTTTTCGAAGGCCAATGTCATCTGAAGTTTACGGAGTAAACAAAATGTGAAATGCTGGACTTCTTCATTGATAACTTTTATTAAAAAATTGTGGGTATGGCATTTAGGCAAGAAGTAGGCATCCCCATGGGCACCAATTCTGCTCCCTTTCTTGCTTATCTGTTTCTTTATGCATGTGAGTCTGAATTTTCTGCTCAGAATGGCAAAGTCAAAACAAGGTAATTTGGCCAAGAAGTTTAACTTAAGCTTCTGGTATATTGATGATCTGATATTGTTCAATAACCATCAAATAGCCAATTTCCTTCCACTGATTTACCCACCTGAACTTGAAATAAAGGAGACCAGTGAGACTGCCTCATCTGTTTCATATTTAGATCTATGCATAAAGATTCAGAGTGACAAAACACTCTCCACAAGACTGTATGACAGGAGGGAGGACTTCAACTTTCCCTTTATGTCAGCAATATTTCTGCAAATCCAACCACTTTGTGTTTACATTTCACAGCTTATGAGGTACAATCGAACATGCTCTTTCTACCAAGATTTCAAAGAGCATCATACAACTCTTGCTCAGAAGTTGTTTGATCAAGGTTACAACATTCAAGGCCTCAGTAAAGCTTTCAAAAGTTTTATGGAGGACAAGTGGAGGACATTTCCAAACTTGGCGCATCACTGACAAAACTGATGTCTGATGCAGTTCCCTATTTTGACTTGTACCATATGTTCCTGTGTTTTTTCAGGTGAACAAATGACTTGCCTTTGCATGTGTTTGTGATGGGTGCCGTCGTTGGGGAAGGATACCCTCATCTTTTTGCAAACACTGGGTATCATCACTATTTGATAGTCAGTCGTTAACACATTCTCATGATATAGTCGGAATCATACAATGGACTCTGCTTTTGTCAGAGATTTCTTATTAATATAGTAAGGGTTTTGTAGCTTTTATGAAGTCCTATTACGAAGAATGAAGAAGGTTAATGTGAAGCTGCTTCTCCCTGCAGGTGCTCTCCTGTTAATAGTGCCAACTGTTACTTTAAAAAATCCTGACAGAAACTGTGTGGCATTGTTTCCATGCAAATGGGAGCAACACTGAGAGTGGTGTTAGTTATTGTTCTGTTCTGCTGAGACAGTTGGTATTCCTATCGCCAGGTGTAGTTCCTCATGGTTGAGCCTAGGTGAGGCTGGACATTTCTAGCACTTATAACTCCCGACTTCCTCTTGCCAATCTCTCTGATGATGATCTCATATGTCCTTGTGTGTCAGGAACTATTACAAGTGATGGAAACTGTCTTGTGCTTGCCCTGTTACATCAAAGAAGCTTGGCATCTGAGGGAGATGTTTCATTGCAAGTTGTTTGCCCATGTGGATTTAGTAAAGTGGTTCTTGGTGTTCACATCATGGTCTTGAATTACCTGAGGAATGTTTATGCAGAGATATGTGTTTTGAATGGAGCGGACCTTGTGTGTTCTAGTATGTACCGGTATGTATAGGCTTCTTGGTATGTCAGGAATGAGGGCTGTGCTTCATGCTTTTATGTTTGCATGTAGAGGTGATAAATTGTAAACTGCAATTTACATCTTATCTATGTGATTAAAGCCACTACTTCGATTGATGCTGGAGACTGTATCTGGGCTAAAAGGCATGAACATCCCCAGCACAGGTTGTTTGTGCAGATGATATTACCATTCTGTTTTCGGTTTGGAATTTAAGCATGTATTCTTAGTTTTGTATCATTATGAACAGATGAGAGAAAAATTCTTGATAGTCTCACTGATTTTTTTGGTAGTAGTAGTAGTAGTAGTAGTAGTAGTAGTAGTAGTAGTAGAAGAAAAGAAGTAGTGGTAGTAGAAGTAATAGAAATAGTAGTGGTAGTAGTAGTAGTAGTAGTAGTAGTAGTAGTAGTGAGATGCTACACAACTAGTTTATTTCCCTACAAGATAGTCCACCAAGTATAAACAGTTTTAAGTACTTCTAAACTTTAAACATTTCATAAGTAAAACTACATCAGTTCTAATTAGCTTCTCAGCAGGAGAAACAATTTCAAACTAATTAGGAATAATGTAGTCTTTATTAGATTTGTGAAAAAAATGCATCAAAGAATGTGCTTATGCGGAAATGACTGTTTAAGGAGATACTTGTAAGTACAAACTCTGTTCTGCCTTGCAAATTATCAGCAAGTAATGTACTTTGCTTCACTCTTTGAAGTGGGCTTACAGGTAGTATCATGATACAAGCCATACCTGGCTGCTGATATCAAATATCAAAGAAGCACACTTTCACCTTCTCCCTACCTGAGATGACCATCGGATATTCTGCAGATTGCTAACCCTGCTTTTCTTACCCTCTCAGGTAAACACTGTAGCGTGGCCTGCAGGAATGCAGTGTCTCACTTTCACCAGCCATTCTCATTTGTTACCATAGCCCTCGTTTATTGTTGCTTAGACATAAAAACAATAAATGTTTTCATCAACTACATGACAACAATGATGTATGATAATTACCTTTGACATTCGCTTGGCTCTATAAATATTGCCAATTTTGAAATCCTCATTGTTCTCAAAATGACATAGTGAAATACATATTTTCCGTAAGGATGATTATGTTTTCTGGAACTTTTGTGCCTTCAAGGTGTGTGTTTTGGTTGGTTGGCTTATATATTATTCTGCAGCAGTGATTGTGTTGATATTTGAAGCAAATTGATTAAATGGTAGTTGACTTATGTCTGTTTCAAAGGATTCTGTTCCTTTTGTTTCACTGACATATCAACAATGTTATGTGGCTTATGTATTAGGAGAAAAAAACAAAAAAGGATATTTTAACTTCAGATTATTGAAAACAATATTGTTTACCTCTACAGTTACATTGTTGCAAGTTGTGTTTTTTACGAAAAAAATATTTAGACTCATAGTTTTAATTAAATACTTATCTGGTTTTGCAGCTGTAGCTGAAGAAATGTCTATAGTCTCATTACAAAATAAAAGCCCCACCACCACCACCCGAATATCAAATGGTTAGTCATTCAAAGAGTAGATTTCTACTCCAGGGGGAATAACTGATAGAGAAATCACCATAATGTCTGTTGCATTTACATGTTACATCATTGTACTTCAAACAGATAGTGTGATTGCAGTCCCCACTATAAAGTTGGGCACAGTTGTTGCCTTTATGAGGTGGACATTTGACGAGCATTGCTTCAACACTATATAGTCATGATCATTGTTTTGATGTCAAATCTATGTTCCTGCAAGGTTAGGTTTCATGTTTACTCAATACCCTTTGAACTGCACCTGATGGTCTAATGACCATGACTTGAGTACTTTGTTTTGGATGTTAACTCAAAGTACATATCAGAGAACATGCTGACCTTGCTCATACAATAAAGTCAGCAATGTCCCCTTTCACCATGGCGTCATCAACTGATTTTTTGCAGTTGTATACCCATGTTTCCAGAACCTTCTCTCCTTGCCTTTAACTTTAGTGACCACTGCCCTAGTTGAGTGGATAGAGTGTCTGCCCAGGGAGCAGAAGGCTAGGGGATTGATCACTCGACACATCATACCAAAATATGTTAAAATGCGATGTTGCAACTTAATTATTTATAGTCAGGGTGGGTCTTTAAACCCCATTTCACCTCAACTCACCCTTCTACTTTAGTAAGTCACACCCATGTTTTTGGGCATCAAAAAACATGTTCTTGCTGCCATACATACTGCAGTACTTGTATCTACCGGTACTTGTATCAGGGTGCAAAGACCTACCAGTACTTGTATCAGGGCACAAGGACCTACCAGTTTTTGTATCAGGGCATTGCAGGATCTACCAGTACTTGTATCAGGACACTGCAGCACCAGGTCCAAGTCAATATAAGGACTGATGATACCTTAATGATAACTGTCAGACGCTTTGCTTGCAAACACTAAACTTTTTGTCTGGAACAATGATGATGTGTGTTTATTTTATTACATTGCAGTCAGCTATTTGATTTGATTATCAAGGATCATAATAGAACTGTCCCATCATGATGATAGATATGCTTTGGCAGAATTATGTTAATCCTATTGTAATTAGGCACAGAGAATTGCCATTAATGAGGGGAAGGGTTTCCAGGAATGTGGTTTCTGTATTTGTTTCTCTTGAGCATCTGTTGGAAATCAATGATACACGCCCAGGAATTGACTTAGATTGATAACAGCAATGGTCAGTGCCCCTCACAAGTAAATGTTCATTGCACTATATACATTGGTGTTGGTCCAGGCAATCCCCTGCATGTGTGATGAGTTTACTTGTTGATTCAGGGATTTCTCTGTCCATTTCTCCTGCTTGTGCACATGGTAGTCTAGGTTTAACGATCACGTCCAATTCTTAACCATATAGCCAAGTTATCTAAGTTGACAGCTGACATTCCTGGTACTGAGGTGCCTATGGTACTGACGTACAACAATAGAGATATGTAGTTTCCTTTTTCTTTGTTTTGTCTTTTTGTCAGTAATTTAAATTCCTTATTTGATATTGGATCATTGTCATCCTTTGGATGATTTAGCAACAGGTGCAATTAGTAAATCATTACAATATTGCCTAGTGGTCTGAGGCAGCACAACGCACTACAGAATCCAAGACTTCTCCTATATTCTTGTCAGCGTCTTACCCATGGTCAAGGGTTTCACCAAAGTGATACATGCCTGTAATCTGCTTCACTGTTAAACCAAACTCGTGCACTACAGCAATAAATGTTATCTCAATAGCTACCCTAGCTGTAATCAGCTACTGCTGATACAGCTTCAAACAATATTCATTCCCTTTTTGGCTTGTGTTTGTATCCACTTCAATTCAGTGTGTGCAATCCGAGACCATCTATTATAGTCTCTGGTGCAATGGATAGCAGCTTCATTTTGCTGAGTATACCTAACTGGTCCTTAGGGAAAGTGTATTGAAAAACAGATGGTGTGACTGAAAGATGCCACCGAGCTGTCTCCTTCATGATCTCACGTCCTCTGTCATGGATGGTCATCCAACTCCCACACAGGTGACAAGATGGATCTTTTGTCCCCAGTGGATTGCCTCAGTCAGATGAAGCAGTGACAGACTGTTCAGTGCCCAATTAGTTTGGAGGTTGTTGGAAATACTATGTATGAATAACCAATTAACTGTGTGTGAAAATATTTTGTTACAATGTGAAGAATGTAAGTCTTATACAAGAAAAGACATGAGAGAGTGTGTTTTAGTCAGTAATTTAGTGGGTTGAAATGATTGGATTGCCAATGATTTCCTCAAGTTTGTATGAGAATTGGACAAAAAGTGTTTGCTGAGAGAGATAGTGATGCATGCTCACCACCATGCCTTCCCCAGAACAACTTGAAGATACTCTGAAGGTGGATAGCCTTCAGTCTAGGACCACAATCCCCATGTTCAATATCAATGGTTTCAATGTCAGGTAATGTAGGCCTGAGTGGATCATGCTGCTTTTCAAACTGATGTCCAAGAGGTAAATTAATAATAATAATGTACAATCAACCTTCAATGTTCTTGGATTGAGCTTTTCACAAAATGACCACAGGTTAAATATCAGGCAATACAGTAGTCAAAGCCTCATTGAAGTCTGATCATATTGTACACCAATGATATTGGCCGATTAGATCGTCATATCAAACATCGACATTTATGGTAGTATGATACAAAAGCCATGAAGGAAAGCAATGATGGAGGCTTCCTCTTGGCTGTCAAATGATAGGTGGAGAACACTAATGCTCCATAACAAGGACATGGAATAGTATGTTGGCAACAGCTTACATACAGATACATCAAAATACTACCCTAGCCAGCGGCTACGGAGTGGTCTAATAATGCCAGGTCATTATGATTGTGTTGTTGGAGGGGCATAAAGACAGCGGCCACTGATCAGTAGGGCAGGCCACAATACCACACAGCCCATGATGGTTGAGTGTTATTGATTGGTCAAGCCAAGAATGGCCACTAGTAAATTACACTTTAGTCCTAGAATTAAGATGACCAGCACTGGTCTGATGTACTTAGCCCCTTCCGACCAGACAGCATGGCTGTGGAAGATATAAAGGTCTAAGGCCTATGTTTGTAAATGTGCACAAAAGCGTATTCTTCAATATCACGGTTGTGTGTGGTGTTGATGACAGTGTGAGTTGCTGATATACAACTGGCCAAATCTTTTAAGATGTTGTAATAGTCACTGGAGTGAGTGAGTGAGTGAGTGAGTGAGTTGGGTTTAATGTTTCTTTGGAAAGCATTTCAGTTGTCATGTGTGCAATTGTTAATGCACATATTCTTTTCCTTTTTGTTTGTTGTTTATCACCACATTATCAAGTCTGGACCAGACAATCCAGTGATTGACATCATGAGCATCAATCCACGCAATTCAGATACGATGACATGCATCAACCAAGTCAGCGAGTCTGACCACCCGATCCAGTTAGTCCCCTCTTCTGACAAGCATAGTTGCCTTTTACGGCAAGCAGGGGTTGCTGAAGACCGATACACGGGTCTAATGCTCATATTCATTGAAGTAAAGCATTTTAATGAGGAAGTACAAATGCATGTAAGTATGGGTAAATATATCATTCTGTGTTGACATTAGTTGACAACAATCCTTTGAGCTTGAGAGGATCAGAACACCTGTGCAGTCACATTTCAATGCTACAAGCTTTGAATCCCACGATACCACCATTTTGTTAGTTGTCACACTGTGATCATCTAAACCAGGAGCTGGTGTCCTACCAGGCGCAATACCCACATGCAGAGTACAATTTGTGTAGCCTGTTACTGGTGTCCCTTGATGTGGTATATTGCTTCAGTCCTGCTGAAAGCAGCGTAAACCCTCACTCACTCCTCGGGGACTATTGACGGGGTCCATCTTGCCAAGTCTGTCATCAAGCATCGCCCTGTTAAAGGTGATGTGGAAGCAAATGCTGCAGGAGCCTATGTTCGATAACTCCTCGTCATTGAACAATGACTGTGATTGTGTTGGTCTCGTCTCTTATCAAATATCACATGGTAATCAGTATTGGTGAATAGTTAACCCTTTCTGGGACCGAAGTTAAGTCAACAATGTTTGGCTTGTACAAGTACGTTGAGGAAATCCAATAAAGCTCCAGCTTATCATCATAAAGGGTAAAGGTGTTATGGAGAGCTCATTTTCACTCATTAGCACATTGCTATAAAATAAAGTTAACAGATTTTCTTGTGACAGATGAACAAATCAAAACTCTGGCCTAATGATGTGAATTTGTTTCCTTGTCTCTAAGGGATTGCCCCAGAAATATTGTCTTACAGTAGGTTGACTTCTTATCATCAATCTGTCAATGTTATCAGGAATGGCATTGTCTCATATAATTATGGATATTGATTAGATCAAGAAACCCAGCATCAAGTGCATTTTAGATGAAATGTTATAACATTCAGGCTCTACACTGATGATGACCCCTTTTTCTTTTTTAAATTGTGTTTATTTACATTTTAATTCTGTAGATATTGAGGTGAAAGAACACTCCTAAGCCAAAGCGTGTGATCACATCCTGTATTGATATTGGACGTTATTTGTAGAAGGAGATATTTAAATGGATGTGAAATGTCTGGATGTGTTGTCACTTATGGAAGGGTTTAATGAGACTAGACCATTATGAAATGTATTATAGAATTATGCATGCTTCTAATGATCACTGTTCTACGTTCAACTAAGAGCAACGGTTATTTCAGCAAATTGTCATGATTCAAATGATTTTGCTTACAATGCACTTTATGCAGCAATTTCAATTTAGAGCTTTTGCATTGCATTTAACATTCTGTCCATTAGCTCTTTTTAACAAACTCATTCAAAGCAACAATTTCTGGCACTCCTTAAACCCTTTTTGCTTTGAAATTTTTATATGTGGCAAAGGGACGAAACCTGACTGCTTCTATGGTGTCAGCCTCGACTGCACTAAATACCAACTGGAATACAGCCCACCAGTATGACTGAGTGAAAGTGGATTGATGCTGCTTTTCCAAGCATTGATGGTAGGGACACCAGGAATGGGCTTCACACATAAACTCCTGCAAGGAAACAACCCATATCTTTGGCATGACAGCCTAATGGTTTAGCTACCAGACTACCTCATCGCTCCCACATCAGTGCCAGAGTCGCACAGTGTGATACCCATTCTGGTCATGTAGTGTGCTCTACCGCAGTTCTTCTCTCCTCCACCAAGAACCAGTAATCCTTCTCTTTGCCTGCTTATTGTGTCAGATATGCCTTTATTTAGATCTGAAGAATTAATTGCCTTGGTCTCCACTTATGTTCCGTGGACAAACACCACATGTGATAGCATATGTAGTTATACACAATGTGTTGTAACTGTAGACCCATCATTTCATTTCCTTTATCTCTGTCCAGAGATTATGGACGTCTTTGTCCAGTTCAAGGTTCAGTAAAAAGTGTTCTCCAGGGAGTTCTTTATTGCATTTACTATCCATCAGAAAGTCACCCCACTGTCACTATTTCAGAATGACCAGTTCATCACTTCTGGGTATTCATTACACAAACCTATTTACATTCCCTGAAAAATCTCTTTTTAGCCCATGGGTCAAACACTACGAAAATGGTGTGTTGTTGCTTTAACAGTTCCTCTAAATCCCCACAAATCCTTGTCCATTCCAGTGTTTTAAATCTAATATGGAGACTCAGGGAGAGCAGTGGAAACAGTCACTTGCTCCCTCAACCAATCAATAAAAACCTGTCAGTTTTCTGTTTGCTTTCTTTTCAATAACCCTCCCCCATCTTGATTTTCTAGTAGTTACTGAGTAGAGAGATCTCATGGTCTAAATGAGGATAGGGCCTTTAATGATGTTGGTTTTGTCAAACCGTTACGTCCAGACATGACCTTGTTCTGATTCAGATTTTTTATTGCCAGAGGCTGTTCTTATTCTTCATTATAAGAATTGGATTAGCCCATGAAAGATGGAGCCTTATCGTGCTTACAGAAGAGACTCATGTTGGATGCCCTTATGAAGAGTCCTGAATCAGATCAAATGGCCTCCTAAGCTTGCAGATTTGAACAATGTCTTATTTCAATTTGGAGGTCAAGTCACATATATATCATTATTACCCAGTAGACTGACTATGTAGCTTGTTTGTGTATACAAGGACTGGTTCAAATGAATATTTTATGTTGAGGTCCTGTTGTGAAATGCCAAGGACTTTATTGACATGAGTTTTTCTCATGGTGCCTTTCTGTACTTGTGACAGTCAGGATTCCCATGGTGGAATCCACTCTGTAGTTCCACAAGTTCTAATTGATCTCAACATCCCTTTGTTTCCACTTCTCCACCATAGGATTCTGACTATATAATAAGAAAGTGTTTGTGAATCACTATCAAATAGTGATGACACCAGGTGCTCAACAAAAACAAATTCCTCTGAATAGGAACAGTGTAAATAGTGCGCTTTGTAGATTTTGTAAGCTAAAGCAAGATGCGACCTTTAAAAATGTCTGCCAAGATATTGGATTAGAAATGGAAGGCTTACAGAGGAGATTAATTTGGAAATATTTCAACGAGACATCACATCCAGCACAGACTCCCTCGGTTGTCTAGGCTTCCTTCATGACCAATTAGAATAGGATCGTAGTAAGAATAAAGATGATGTTTTTAATTTTATTCAAATTAATTTGTGTCTATGGAAATGACTTTTATCACTGTGGCAATGGGTTCCTGATGCTTCTGGTGTGTACCTGGGTTCAGCTGAAGAAAACAAATTAGTTTGTAGATGATGGTTTGGTATGTTGACTTTGGAACCTGATGTATGTTGCTGGCTGCATATCCAACATGTGCCAAAGATAGATTTGTTACACTATTTTTGCTATGATGAGCAGATACCATATATTCTAAGTAATAAATAAATTATTTTCAAACATATTACTTGTCCACACATGACATTGATTGCATATTAGCAGGATTGAGACATCTTAAATATCAATCGGCAGTTTCATCGCCAATGTCGCTTGAGATACTGCATGTCTGCATGCTTGCATTAGCACCTAACTGTATTTGTTAGCGCTCATTCTTAAATCATTCTAAAAAAATCAAGAAATTATCATTAGTCTTCTCTGTTTATTCATTTGTTTTGTTTTCGTGCAATGAAAGATAAACAGGACTATGCAGGGTTAGTATAGGTTATACATACAACTTCATTGCAGAACAAGAAGGGGTACTGACTAATTATTTTAGTTGACAGTGAGTGACTTTAAGCTTCCTTGAACAGTGTTTTGCAAAACACCTGGTTCCATGACTAAATTTCAGTGATCCATTTATATAATTTTCAAAGCTATTTTGCTTTTTATGCCCAATGAATTCTGTTTTGTCAATATCTGAGCTGAGAAAGTGAGATCAGATTTAAAAATGCTCCTAAATAAAAATTCTTAAACAGGATTGATTGTCATCTCAATACCATAAAGACAATGACACAGGACTGTTTTTATGTAGATGTTGAGAGATAAGTCTGTCCATTGGGATATTAATCTAAGACTGCATGTTCACTTTCAAGGTTATGCATACCTATCCTTATTCATCCAATAATGGTTCAACTGACCAAATTTTCTTGAGACTTTGTTCAATAAATTTTCTTGTTTCTTCCGCTCATTGCTTGCATGTGTCTAAGTAAATCATATATCACACAAACTAAGTTTAATCATGATTAGTTTTGAAGAAGTGTTTTGTGAAGTACTGTTTCCATGTAATCAGAGACTGTAATGGGAGTTAATATTTTACTGCCTGTTGGAAAACCTCCTGTGATATAGAAAGTAATAATAAATTTTCTGCTCAAATGGACTTTCTAGTTTTTATCCCCCGCCGCGCGAAAGCGCGAAGCGGGGGATATAGTATTCACGACCGTCCGTACGTACGTCCGTACGTCCGTCCGTACGTCCCACTTGTTTGTTGCCGCGATATCTCAAGAACTAAACACTGGATTGTCTTCATATTTGGAACTATGGTGTATATACAGACTCCGCAGACACCAGTCGGTTTTGGTGACCTTGATCCCATTTTCAAGGTCACAGCAGACAAATCTGCTTTTAGAGTTGGAAAACGGTGTTGCTGCGATATCTCAAGAACTAAACTCTGGATTGTCTTCATATTTGGAACTATGGTGTATATACAGACTCCGCAGACACCAGTCGGTTTTGGTGACCTTGATCCCATTTTCAAGGTCACAGCAGACAAATCTGCTTTTGGAGTTGGAAAACGGTGTTGCCGCGATATCTCAAGAACTAAACACTGGATTGTCTTCATATTTGGAACTATGGTGTATATACAGACTCCGTAGACACCAGTCGGTTTTGGTGACCTTGATCCCATTTTCAAGGTCACAGCAGGCAAATCTGCTTTTGGAGTTGGAAAACGGTGTTGCCGCGATATCTCAAGAACTAAACTCTGGATTGTCTTCATATTTGGAACTATGGTGTATATACAGACACCGCAGACACCAGTCGGTTCTGGTGACCTTGACCCCATTTTCAAGGTCACAGCAGGTAAATCTGCTTTTGGAGTTAGAAAACGGTGTTGCCGCGATATCTCAAGAACTAATCGCTGGATTGTCTTCATATTTGGAACTATAGTGTATATACAGACACCGCATACACCTGTCAGATTTTGTGACCTTGATCCCATTTTCAAGGTCACAGCAGGCAAATCTGCTTTTGGAGTTGGAAAACGGTGTTGCCGCGATATCTCAAGAACTAAACACTGGATTGTCTTCATATTTGGAACTATGGTGTATATACAGACTCCGCAGACACCAGTCGGTTTTGGTGACCTTGATCCCATTTTCAAGGTCACAGCAGACAAATCTGCTTTTAGAGTTGGAAAACGGTGTTGCCGCGATATCTCAAGAACTAAACTCTGGATTGTCTTCATATTTGGAACTATGGTGTATATACAGACTCCGCAGACACCAGTCGGTTTTGGTGACCTTGATCCCATTTTCAAGGTCACAGCAGACAAATCTGCTTTTGGAGTTGGAAAACGGTGTTGCCGCGATATCTCAAGAACTAAACACTGGATTGTCTTCATATTTGGAACTATGGTGTATATACAGACTCCGTAGACACCAGTCGGTTTTGGTGACCTTGATCCCATTTTCAAGGTCACAGCAGGCAAATCTGCTTTTGGAGTTGGAAAACGGTGTTGCCGCGATATCTCAAGAACTAAACTCTGGATTGTCTTCATATTTGGAACTATGGTGTATATACAGACACCGCAGACACCAGTCGGTTCTGGTGACCTTGACCCCATTTTCAAGGTCACAGCAGGCAAATCTGCTTTTGGAGTTAGAAAACGGTGTTGCCGCGATATCTCAAGAACTAATCGCTGGATTGTCTTCATATTTGGAACTATAGTGTATATACAGACACCGCAGACACCTGTCAGATTTGGTGACCTTGATCCCATTTTCAAGGTCACAGCAGGCAAATCTGCTTTTGGAGTTGGAAAACGGTGTTGCCGCGATATCTCAAGAACTAAACACTGGATTGTCTTCATATTTGGAACTATGGTGTATATACAGACACCGTAGACACCAGTCGGTTTTGGTGACCTTGACCCCATTTTCAAGGTCACAGCAGGCAAATCTACTTTTGGAGTTAGAAAACGGTGTTGCCGCGATATCTCAAGAACTAATCGCTGGATTGTCTTCATATTTGGAACTATAGTGTATATACAGACACCGCAGACACCTGTCAGATTCGGTGACCTTGACCCCATTTTCAAGGTCACAGCAGGCAAATCTGTTTTTGGAGTTGGAAAACGGTGTTGCCACAATATCTCAAGAACTAATCGCTGGATTGTCTTCATATTTGGTACTATGGTGTACAGGCGGGGGATATTTCGTCACTCTGTGACAAATACTTGTCTATTGTTGCTATCATTGTTTTATACCACATAAAACTTCAGTTACTGATTTATTATACATATTTGACAGTTTTAGGACAGAAATCCGTCAGAAGAATGAACAAACAGTGTCCATACTGTCCTGGAAATGATGACATGCAAGCTTGAATCACACTTGTACACACTTTCAGGAAGACAATCCTCACGAGGAGTCCAGGGGAAATAGGTTCCATTACCCCATGAGATTCATAAGAGCTGACTGCAATATTTTGGGGGTTTACGGAGGTATAAGCACACTGTAAATATATGCAGCGGATTTACGCAATGTGTGCACACAGGATTTTACTAATTGACTAAAAGCAAAATATATTGATGTCAATTCTTATGAATATATATTTCAGCAATAAGAATTTCTCAGACTACTTATTTCATCATAAACACGAAAATAACTGTTGAAAATAATATGGAATCTGTGACATTGATCAGTACAATAACTGTTGACAATAATATGAAATCTGTGACATCGATCCGTACAATAACTGTTGACAATAATATGAAATCTGTGACATCGATCAGTACAATATCTGTTGACAAAAATATGAAATCTGTGACATCGTTCAGTACAATAACTGTTGACAATAATATGAAATCTGTGACATCATTCAGTACAATAACTGTTGACAATAATATGAAATCTGTGACATTGATCAGTACAATAACTGTTGAAAATAATATAAAATCTGTGACATCGATCAGTACAATAACTGTTGACAATAATATGAAATCTGTGACATTGATCAGGAAAATAACTGTTGAAAATAATATGAAATCTGTGACATTGATCAGGAAAATAACTGTTGAAAATAATATGAAATCTGTGACATCGATCAGTACAATAACTGTTGACAATAATATGAAATCTGTGACATTGATCAGTACAATAACTGTTGACAATAATATGAAATCCGTGACATCGTTCAGTACAATAACTGTTGACAATAATATGAAATCTGTGACATCAATTAGTACAGTAATGCAACACAAGCCCTGTCCATTATATTATCAGCCAATCAAAAAACAGCAGTCCATTTGTAGGCATGGCCTAATTTCTTTGGGGGTTAACCTGAAGAAAAAAAATACTTGGTTGGCGAATCAAATGCCATGGAATAATTTGAAATGTATTTATGAACATAACAGTCAATTGAAGTGTTGCTCAGTAAGCCTGCCTAGGAAAAACATTGCGATAGTAATAACAGGATGTGTGTTCTGTGCATCAGACAATCTTCTGTAGTCTCAAATTATTAGGTGATATAAATATACTGCTAGCAAGTCAATTCCAGTTCAGAAAACATGCCATCCAGGAGGGGAGTTGCTAAAACTGTCACTCTGGCAGGTTACCTCATGTAGAGATTTCCCATAGTTCAACACTGCAAATCAAGTTTCCTGTGATTTCTATCTCGACAAGCTCACCGCCTGCATACTATAATTACTTTTGTGGTAATTCTTCAAATCTGTGAGTTTGTCAAAGATTGACCTCTGTTGAGATTGAAACGCTACCCACGTCTGATTTCTTGCAGTCCTCCGGTCTGCCGATGCAGTCTCCATGGCATTGAATAAGACAATAAATGTATGCAGTGAACACAGTTCTCAACACTTGCCAGGGCAAACTGTACATCAAAACACTGTTAACTGAAGTACATCTGTCTCAAAGGCAGATATGTTACCCACAAGACAAGTAATTTGTTGTTAGTTTCTGAGAACTTTAGTAATATTTTTTGTAATAATGTCACATATCTACCATGTAGATTATCGCCTTAATTGAGATGTCATTATTATTTTTATTTTTTTTAAACAAATAAGCAATATTCATATTAAAAGATCTATTTACAAGTATGACATATAATATATAACCTGACTTTCATCTTTAATTTTGACAAATTTCTTTCAGGTTCATACATATTTCATAAAATTAAAAAGAGAAATAATTGTATTTGAATCCCAAAGATTACATGTTTTTTGTCATGAATATTTCTCTTTATACTGTATTGTAGTTTCATAAAGTCCTTGAAATAATTTTTTCCTAATAGTTTTATTAATTATTTTGTGCATGTTTTGTCCCCTGACTTGGAAGTGATCATGTGCCCAATGATATGATAAACCTGATCACACTGTGCTTTCACAGGAAACCGTAATAGCTGTAAGCATGCCTATATGACAGATCTTGTCACTGTCACTGATCAATTATTATATCTTAATATGGATGAATGTCACTCTATCACGAACACGTTGCTTGCTCACGCCATCGGTAACACGACTGCATTGTTAATTACACCGACTAATAACCTGTTGACAAATGGCATTAGTTGTCTTTATCCTACCTGTTGTCTGTGCACCTAGAATCGATAATTCTGAAGTGATTGATTTTCCCCACTTTGATCTTATTCATGGCATATTGGTAAAAGAGGAAGGCGGAGCAAGACAATACCATCACTTGGTGATAGGCACAGAATAAAGGATTGTACATTATAATCATATTTGGTATTTAGGGTATAATATGTGGAAGGGAGACGATTACATGTGTATCCCATCAAGCCGGACTGAGAGGTTTGGGAACAATGGGTCGGGAAATACGCTTTTATTACTGGTATGAGAAAGGTGATAATATCATAGGTATAAGTCCTTCAGTGACAAGTGAGTATGGGTGACATTTTCAGGAGGTATTATCAACTTAAGAAGAGGATTACATGGAAGAGATCTCTCTTGTGACAAAGAAAGGAATTCAGTGACAATATTAGAAAATGGATGTCAATAATGTCGGCTGAGAAGATATGATGAGCATAATATTTGAGGGTTTTTTAAATAGCTAGATAAAAGTAGGGAAAATTCATTCTTTTTTTGTCAAAGTAGAAGTTGTGTAATTATTAAGAATCATTTGTGTGGATGATGGGGGCCACCTGGTCGGGCAGGAGAGGCTCACCATTTCGCGAACACCTGGTGTCATTGCTAGTTGATAGTGATTCCTAAACACATGCTTGTGACATAGTTGGAATCGCACGATGGACACAATGAAAGAGATTTACTAGGATTATGGAAATGGTTATAGTCACTTAAATTTAAAGTGCTTCTTTGTTTACACTGTTGTGCTGTAGCTGCAGAAAAAGAGTGTGCATTTGGATTTTAGGTGTAGATTTTGATATATAGGTAGACTTGATGTGATGTCAAGGTCTATTGTACTTACAACTTTTTTATGGCAAACATATTTTTTAAACAAAATGTCAGATTTTGGGACATATCTCTGTTTCTGTCAAGGTAATTTGAAGTTTGAGAAAATCAAGATCTAAAAGCTGTTAATCGTTCGTGACAATTGCCCATGGAATATGTGATATGCTTCTCTGTTTCAAGTCGGTAACCTGTTTCAGGTTGGTAACTTTTTTTTTCTGAACAAAAAAACTAAGAAAATCATACCTATCCCACTAAAAAAACCACATTTCTCCAATCCACTGAATGTTCAACGAGTGAAATTTGCAGCTCTCACAAACAAGTTCCAGAAAAAAAAAAGTGATCAAGAAAAAAAATGCTGGCAAGTACTCTTTTCAGTCGTTTATCAATCTCAAAAGTCATAGGATGTAGATCCATGGTCTGCAACAGAATTATTGATGGTACCAATGAGAAACCATGCACGAACTCATGGGGAACAGAATCTGATAATGACAGGCATGTGGCCTAATCTTACGTATTTCTGTCTTGCCATTTGTCAAGCAAACATGTATTTTGGGATTCATCATGGGGCTTCATCATGGCGGCCATGTTTTGAGGGACCCTCTTTGCTCACCCCGGACATGCTAATGCTAAGTTACAGCAATGATAGGTTGTAATGAAAGGGTACAGTGCTGGTTTCTCCAAGTAGTATAGACAGGCAGCCACTCCTTCTTTAGAAGATTAAGCTCACTTAGGCCTAATGATTTTTTCAGGCTTTAGAGTTTTTTGTTTAAAGGGATCACATTGAAGAAAACCTTGGCCCGAGGAAATTGGATGCATTGCTTTGAATTACTAGCCAGGTTCTTTGTCTTCATGTGTCATCTCTGCAATTCATCTTTCTTTATGATCAAATGGAAAGTATTCAGCTGACAAGGTTGGGCATTTTCAGAAAAGAGGTGTAAATATTTTGAACATTCGTGAAGTTGAATGTAACCACCTTAAAAACTGAAGCCCTTTGGCCTACGATCATCTCCCATACGGCTCCTGTCTTATGGAATGATCTTCTATACAACACAAAAGACATGCCAATATGGACACATTCAAAGCCCGGCTGTCGGGTAGTTTAGTCGTTAAAGCGTTCGCTCGTCATGCCGAAGACCCGGGTTCGATTCCCGACATGGGTACAATGTGTGAAGCCCATTTCTGGTGTACCCTGCCATGATATTGCTTGAATATTGCTAAAAGCGGCGTAAAACCATACTCACTTACTCACTCATATTCAAACCCAGACTTCTAACACATTTGTATTCTCTGTACCCCCAGTGACAATTATTCTTGTCTCTTTTTCCCTCACTCTCTCATGTTATATGACATGTAGATGAATTTTCTAAATTTCTATTCCCTGTTTCTCTCCTTGTCATTAGTTTAATTTACTCAAGGTAACTAAATATTTTTGTGTTGTATCTCAAGCATAGCCTTTGAGTTCCTTTATGAGACCTGTGTTTGATTTTCATGTATTGTCAAGTCAAAATAGCAGCTTCACTTAGGATTTTAATGCCATGAACAGCTACTGCTTGGACAATTTGAAAATGATGGGAGGACATGTGATCAATCACTCAAGCCTTTTGTAGAAAGCTAAACACAGTATCACCATGACCACAGCATCCTAGAAGTTTCACTGCATGCTGGTATACCTTCCTTCAAGTGACCGTCTGCATGACCTACATTTACCTGCTGAAGACAGACCTACACTACATTGACCTGCTGATGTCAGACTAGAGGACAAGATGGCCACAGAACCATACAGACTGGACGTAGTTTTTCTCTTCAATATTTAGATAGTTCCTATTATTTCAGATACATTGTTTAAGATATAAAACAGTTATCATTCTCTCTTTGATTTAATGGAGGATAACATATCTTAAATCTTTCTCGTTTAACTTTCTGTTGGGACAAAGTTCTGACGACATTTTCCTTGAGCATGGCAGTAGACTCCATTATGATGATAACAACTCCTTCCGGCAGGACAACTCATATGATGCCACCAATGTTTCATTATCGTTTAAAATCCATCTCAGGCCATGTTCAATAACGGAATGGCCAAATTGCGGGTAAAATTGCTCATACATTGGCAATAATGTTCTAAATTAGATCTGGCAGAGAGTTTTCAGCTCATAAAAACTTTCTAATGAAGCACCTTTCTGGCTGCCCTTTCAGAGGTGTCAGATTGCTAGGAGATAAAACAAATGTGTTTGTCTGTTAAGACTCCCTCTGATTCCACCTTATTGTACTGGAAGAGAGCAGATTGTGAACACAGGTGTTGCAAGCTAAATACTAGTTATGAAAGGAGGGGGGGACGATGTACTAAAGTTAAGCCTAATTTGAAGGTGCTGTAAAACTTAAGTATGTGGTGAGCAAGTTAATGGCATTGGTGCCATAGTCATCAATATCACAGTAATATGAGGCCAGCCTGCAAAATAAAATGTATTGTCTGACACACCTAATAAGGCATTTGTTGCCAGTCAGTATTTGGAAGTGCATATGATCATTATATATCCATCCTCATCACAACTACCACTATCATCATCATCATCATCATCATCATCATCATCATCATCATCATTATCATCATAAGTTTCTCCTCTTTTGAGTATATACATGTATTGCATTAAATCATTAAGTTTGAATTAATTTCCAATTGCATCACATAAAGCTACAAACTGGGACGTAAGTTTGGAGACAATTTCTAGAGATTTTAAAGAGGTATTACATAATGAACAAGGAACCATATTTTTTTTCAGTATGTTTCATATATGTTTATATAACAAATATATGTATGCTATTACTACTGTTAATATTACCTAATGACAGCATTTATACCATGACTATAAAAACTAAATACGATCTTGCAACAATTAGAGTAATAGATGAAACAGTCATAAAAGTTCTGAAATCATTCATTCTTTCCATGCAATAGGTACGATTAGTGTGAAATCTCTTGCCTTCAAATCACCTAAAAAGATTAGCAAAATTCCTTGTATCAGACAGTTTGTGATCATGAAATTTGGTCAAGATGTAAAAATGCTTTTTTATTCATGTTTTGGAAGCTTATCACTGAAATAAATCTTAGTTTTTCTTTGTTGCTGGGCATCTTTATCTGGTTCTTTGATCTGGTGTGCCACTTCACACAGCCTTCATCAAGAGGAAACACCTCTCTGGGTTAAAAGACAATCAGATACTCCAGCAGGAGTGTGCATTAGAATTAGCCTAGAGGATGGTGCATTCAGAGTGAAACCAGTGTTACAGGTGATATTTCACCAGACAGTCACAGCATGGGAGCTCGACATTGTTTGGGGCTAGTGGTATTTTGGATGTTAAGACATGTTAACCACCCATTCCACAAGTTTGTGTTAGCAGTAAAAAAATACATCAGAAATAGACCTGACAATTATGTCATGAATGGATTGTAATAGCCTACTAAACGGCTATGTTTTGCAAGACAGGACAATGTCCTGATTGTTGCAGAGTGAACATGCCTTCATGAATAAGTTACATGTCTGGCTCTGTGGGGTTCAAAGTATCGTCTATTTTTCCAGCATACATGGCGGTTTGCATGTTCATCAATCTGCTTATAACAGAGGCCTGTGGGTAAATGTGGTATATGCACTTAAGAGATGGTGCCCCTTTAGCCATCATTTACAGGGATGCTCTATGATACATGATCAGGGTTGCAACATATATGAATGGTGATTCGTGATCACTGTTTATAATATTTTGTGTTCATACTATTTACTGCTTTACCTGATAGCACAAACTCTGAAGTGCCAGACTGTACTGTGTTCACTTAAGAGAGTATTGTTCACTTCAAGGTAGTATTGTGTTCACTGCAAGATAATATTGTGTTCACTTCAATAATATTGTGTTTTCTGTCAGATACAGGGACAATCCACTTTCTTTTCGCATGGTCCATTATATGATTCTGACAAATTCATAAGCATTTGCTCATGAATCACTATTAAGTAGTGGTGATATCAGATATCGCTAAAATGTAAGCACATCCTGCCCTGCTTGTGGTAACCATCTCAAAACACATGCAAAGGCAAGTCAATTGTTCATATGAACAACATGATATGGCACAAATCAAAATATGGCAATTGCATCAGACATCAATTTGTTCCCCAATTCGGTCAAAATGTCCAAAACTAATTTTCAATTTTGAAAGCCCTAAAAATGGCCATAACTCTGCCACTTTTGTTTAAACTAATGAAATTTGGTACATTTGTATGAAGTGTGAAGTGGGACACTTTGACCATACTCCTAAATTCTCTCTAAATGAATATTTGGCTTTATAAACTACTTTTCCAAATTTTCCAGACTTTGAGAGGACATCATATTGTCTTCAGATCATTACCTTCAGTTGTTAGCCCTTGGAGTTGATACAGGAAATATTTATTTAGCAATACTGACAGCAACTTTTGTTAAATGTCTGTCTTTGGTGATATTTTAAACTGTTGACTGCCTATCAAGGCAAGGTACAGTGCCATGGCAATATTTTTAATGTTTGGTTATCAATACACCAGATCTGACATATTGAAAGTTCACTCAGAGTTTTGTTTTCTCTGTGATTTCAGTTATTTCTTGGTTCTTTGGATTGTCCATTTTTAAGTGATGTGTAAAATAAAAACTGAAAAGGTTAATCTTTGGCCTCATCAATGTTTTATTGCCCCAAAGAGTACTTGCTCGACTCAGAACTTGTGGAAACAGTTAATAGCACAGCCGGAAGGAATTGTGTGGAGTGCCAGTTGGCATGGCATAATAAAATTACTTCTGGCAAATCTTGACTGAGTGTATTAAGGCTCTGAATTGTGAGATTATAAAATCATTTTGAAAGTACTGGTTTGAACTGTTGCAGTGACATGTGATAAAGACATTACTTTTGACAAATCCAGACAAAGTAGGTGTCACAGCATTGAGTGTTGGCAGAGTAATAAAACCAAATTCCACGGGGACTTGGACATACTGTCATGTCAAGACGGCTATGTGGCCAATAATTGACAGATGATCACGGATATTAAAGATAATGAACACGCCTTGGTGAGCAAATTAACATTCAGGGTTCGTGTAATTAACAAATCATGTTGGAGAGGTAGCATTTAAGAAGGCATAAGTAACGGAAAATTATTCTACTTCATTGTAAATCATGTCCTTCTCATTTTACTTTCATGAGATTCTGGTGTAAAGAGTGAGGCCATTAGAAGAATCGGTGGAACAGAGTTAATGCTGTATGCATGTTAGACAAGACTCAACACATATGCACGCAGGGTCTTTCAGAACGGAAATTCCTATAATCAGAGATTTAGATACTAAACAGTCAAAGTGTGACTGTTCTCAATCTATCAAAGTCACATCTGCATATCCTTAGAGAAAATCTATTGATTTTGGGGATGAGGGTACATGTTTGAATCAATAGGCTGGTTCATTTTAGAAAAAAATAGTCTTCTTTGCACTCAATTTATATGCAATTGATGAATTAAAGTGCAGGTGAAGGATGTATTTGTCTGAGGATGACCCTGAGGAGTGGGGAAGAGATTGTGTTGAAAGAACTTGCCTTGGGAGATGGAACTTCTTTATGAAACCAAATCTTCAGGTATATATGTACTCAGTGTTTAGTCAGGTGAAAGTTTTTTCAGACCTGGTTTCCTCAAACTTCTAATCAATATGAATATAAAACATGAATGCCAGAGAATAACCAGTCTCTATTATTTGCCGAAACAGATTCAATTAGGTGTTAAAGGCAAAATAGTGACGAAAATTATTAGAATGCATCACTGAAAATCTGTGCTGATATGTTCACCAAAAAGGTAAGCATTCCCTGTCCTAATGAAAAGCTATAAATTCCTGATTACTATTGAACATATGCATGCATTTTGCATGATGTATCAGGAGAAATATTTACCAGCTCACTAGAAAAGCAAAAAGCTAGGTCATTAGCCCTGATATGATGATTATAAAAAACAATATGCAAATGTATGATAGCACATTTCAATCCATATGTATGAAAGAACATCTGCATTTATGTAAACAACATGCTGAACTTATCACCAGATATTGTTTCTTTTATACAGAAAAGTCATTGAATCCCTGGCAAGTATCTATCAATCATATTGTGCTGCTGGAGCATCAAGTGCAGCCATAGGGTAGACCTTGAGAGATGTCCTCATCTAGCAATAGATCATGCAACCCTCATGTTACTTACTGCCATATTAGCTGATAGCCTTAAAATGTTCTAAAATATTGAAGTTTACCGCAAAACTTTAGTGAACAAATAGAGTTTCCACAGAATCTCCACTGCTGTGGCAATATAAGTATCACTTGGGCATTGACCGTGTGTGCTCACAAGACCTCTGACATCATTGAGTATTACGATAAGAATGGAGGGACTCCCATGGGCTTTTGTTTCTGTGGTTTGTTACCAAGCCAGATTGGGTTCTTCAGACATGCTGTAAATATTGTATTAGTAAATGTGATAGGGTTGTTGCCATTACAGAATGAAGAGCCCCTATAAACCTGTAGTCCTGGCATGGTGATGAGTGCTCAAGTCAACAATGTCTAGCATTTACAGCTGATAAACTTGATGGAAAAGCTGACTGCCAGTAACATGATGGAAACTGACAGGCTATAATTTTGGAATCTGGTTCTTCTGTAAAAAGTTGAGACAATCTGGATATCGATATCCCAAAAGGACAGCAAATTCGTGTAGAGTGTTAGCCTGAATGTTGTCTGAATGTGTAATAACGCATGTCTTCATGGTTGCCGATTGCATTTTCTTGCTGTTAATTGTAGATCTTGTGTGTACGGCATGATGCTGCATGGCTAACGGCGCTCTCCTGCTCTCTACGGTCATGTTACTTCCATTCATGAATACACTTGAGTGATTAAACTTTGAAATACCCCACTGATATCCTTGCGTCTTTGAGAGGGGCGCTTGTATGGGGACCTGATAAGCAAATTTTTCAGCTACTAATTGAGATAATTGTAAATAAATGGGTGGAAATCCCCATCAGAATCAATGCATTGCAACAAAAACGAGAAAAGGAAATGAACGTTGGCAATTCAGCACTGTTCTGCCTTGGGGAGAGGAGGGACCTTTTATCAACAGAGAAAGTAAAAACTGCTCTCTCAAAATCAATGGCAGACGAGCACTGTGATGGCTTGCTTTTAGCAGGAAACTCTTCAGAGTTGACTCAATACCACAAGGCTAGTTCTTCTCAAGATGGAATATTGCCTGCCAAGACAGGCATCCCTTTCAAACTTTATGTCTTCAAGTCATTACAATGGTTTCAAAAGCCAAATATTCATGTGGAATAATACGCCTGCAAAGAAATTCTGTAGAGATTTGGTATTCTTCATCCAATTGGCACCAGACAGAGCATTTAGTTTTTGTGATTTTCAGGTTGAGGCAATCAAATTTAGATTACCGATTGCAATTACCGTCCTCATGTAGGCCTCATCCAGTAACTGATGTCAATGACAGACAAATTCAACTTATTTTAGGAGATTTTTAAGTCATATTGAAACTAATTTGGTACAAATCTTTGGTTTTAATATTTAGGGCTCTGAAATAGAAATCTTAGTGTTGATTCATTTTATTCCAATAAATTTTTGAAATTTTATGCTCTGGTCTTGCAATATGATGACTTTTAGATGAGAATCACAAATGCTTTTCATGTGTTAATGTTTGTATTTTCTTTTGAGATCACAATCATTCAAACAATTTTGTTCTGTTTTCCATAGATTATGTTTTATGGTCTTTACCCAATATGGCATCAATAACAAATCTGAAAATGTTTTCCAACCTGTGAATTCAGCATTTACATTTAATTCTCTCTTTTATAAAGAATTGAAAGAATCTATTGTAAACAATTTGGACTTGCATGATGGTTTTTAACATGTCATTGGCCATTCATTCATCATCTATTTTAGTGATAATGTGACAGATTAAATAATGAGATTTAAGGAGCTTTTTCCAAGGAAGCAGTAACATCTCCTAACCTTGTTTCCAAGCCTTGGTGTGGCCATGATGTCTTCTCAGCACAGTCAGGAAAATCTTATCTAATTACATTGATGAAAAAAAAAAGAAATATTGATTAGGACACCCCAGTGTAATTCTTATGATCTTGAAAAAGCCTGCCGAAAGCATCTCACAATGGTTGTTAGTTCCCAAACCAATGTTCAATATGGGATTTTGACATAAAGTTTGTTGGTCGTAATATAGTTGGCTATGGTAATACTGCTTTGAACAGAGATTGGATCAGCTTGTCAGGTATTGATTAGTATTTGACTGTTACATACACCGCAGTATATCAGCTGACTAAAATAGACCTGTAAAGGTCAGAAGGGTTTCGAAAGCATTGCCAGCTGTATATATATATATATATTTATACACACCTATGTGAACCTAAAATCAAACATAGGTTTCTGTCCAAATGTCAGTGAGATTGAAAATAACTTGCGTATGTTGAGATGTCATTGGAAGGTTCAATGTTTTTGACATTGCCTGACTTTGAATTTGAATGGTTTTCAGTTCAATCACTACAGATTCATCGTATGGGAAGTACTTTATTTTGTTCTCTTTAATTGAAGTTTTCAAATCATTGATTGTGTGGGTGTGTGATTTGATTTATATGAAACTTGATAGACATAGAAAATGATAGACAGAAATAAGAATAGTTTGTACTGGTAACGAAGCAAATGAATTTGATGTTTTTACATAGATACATTAACAATTACTGTATGTAAGGTGCTATGGTATTTTGAATGACAGCACAGCACCTACACCCAATCAACTTATGAGTCATCCATCTAGATGTGATAATGTCATCAATTAAAGTACTGGGCTGATATGTGTGGTTTGTGATATTTTACATAACTAATGCACCCAATTAAAATGCCTATTTGCATAATTTTAGCCACAACTTTTGCCTGATCAATAGTTTAAAATTAAGCAATGATGATAATCTGGAGAAATCCCTGCACCAATGGGATGTTACATAAATGAAAAGCGAGGCAAAGTGCTGTGGTTGCAATCTTGCTGACCTGAGTTAAGACCAAGCCAGCATTGTATTGTTACATTGAGACAACCTAGGTTGTGGTTATCATGTTAAACAGGAATCACAGACAACAGCACTCTAGACTAGACATGTATGCATCTTGTTCTCCAAACCAGCAGTGAAGGATGGGAGATATTTCAGAGAGTCCTCTGATTGTCAGAATTACTAGGAGGAGGACGTGGAATGACTAGTATTGTGCTTTGAAACAGCACATATGGTCCTTGATGACAGGACAAGTTCCATAATTATTTTGTTTGATATCCTGCCAGAGTGGATATTTTTTCTGAGGGCATGTCAATATACAAAAGCTTGACGACATCACTGGTTGTTCGATATGTCCTTCTTACACCGAGAATCATGTCAGGGGGAAATTATCCAAAATTATACAAGGATTATAGGGAAAACATGTCCATGGACCTGAGAAATATTTGTTCGATCGTGAGTTACGCCAATCGGTTCAATACATTGTCTGACAACCGACTTCAATCCATGTGGTATTTGAGGGTCAATATTTGCCGGCCTGGATGGTTGATGAGGGATAAGTGTGAAGTCTGTGCCTGGCTCACCTAAGCTGGTCCTGGGCAGAGGCAGGTTGTACCGTTACTCTTGGATAGTCCTGGCCTTCCCTGGCCTATCAGTTGATACTTTGGTTTTCAAACACTGAAATGTTCACTTTAGAATACAATTTTCAATTGACGTTATTGATATTAAAAATTGAAGCAAAAAAGTGAGTAAAATTGAATATTGTAAGAAATTGTTTATTTTGATGGGTTTTAATTTTAATATGAGTCTTGGTGTATGGATTTATTTAGGTGTGTATTAAATGTGAACGTTTTCATGCATAAGAGTTGTTTATGGTTGGTAAGAAAGTGAACTTGATTAAATCACGTGTGACACTAGAAAGTATGAAAATCCGTTAGTTCAATATATTGAAAGATATGATCTTAATGCATGAAAGCAATAATGTTAAAATATAAGTGATTATAGATCCAGAATATCTGCAGTTTGCTCAGAATACAATGGGCATTAAATTGATCAGAAGATCAGGCATTAAATTGTCCAAGTTGGAAATATTCCAAAACATGTCTTGCAAGCAACAGCAGGTGACGTTCATCAATCTTTCACTGTGGCCACTTAGTCTGAGACATTATCAATACTGTTGATATGTAGGAATTAGGTTTTGAACATCAATAACAGGGATTTGCTCAAGTGTTTTGTGAAGTGCATCTCAAGTAATTAACCGACAAGGAAGCATTGAGTTCTTAATATGAAAAAACTTGAAGATTATCAATGTTATTATTTTCAAGACATTGTTGAAATACATATCTGATTTATTGATATTCAAATACTTCTGCCAAAACTTTTAATACAAGGTAATGTAAAATACCATTTAATTCCATAACTGGACCCAAATCTTCAGGCTAGGGTGTCAAGGAATGTATGTACGCTTTGTATAACACTTCTATTAGGTAGCTTTGAAAAGGAAAAGGCCTTTTGACGGTCATCAGTATCATGGTTTTGACAGATAAGATATTGCATCCTATATGCACACAGTTTAAGGAATGGATGCACTGTACATTGTACATCTTGGGTATGCTTAAAAATATGTTTTTTTTAAGTTTTAAAACTTGTCAGAATTGTTGATAACATGTTATAAAATACAACTGACATTTCTAACCTGGTTAGAAGTACGCACAAAGTTCAAAGTATCAGTGGTTGATCTGCTTCAATCTAACATTGAAATCACAATCTATAATAGACAAAAGGCAAAGCATGTGTAATGATAGGACATCAGTAAATTTCTCAAGTGTAGCGCGTACCACATGTCGCCAGCCTGGGAACCTTACAATTGATTACCGACTCAAACCTAGATAGACCCAGGTACATCCTTGATGCATATTTGCTATGTCCCTACCTCCCCATCCCCAGCCTTACACAGTACAAAGGGTTTGGTGGGTTTATGTTGGGGCGAGGTAAATATGGGTATGTATTCAATCCCAACTACTCATGGACATATAAGCCGAGCAAAGTTACAGAATTTTTAACATACTACGTATAGTGAGTAACCTACAGGTTGACATGTACAGCTGAACATGTGTCCAATACCCCCTCCATCATAAGTGATCTCAGTCCCAACAAGTTTCCAAGATTGATTGGATTGAACAAAAAGGTTCAAAGAAAAAAGCCTTTCAATTCAGGAAAAAAATCTTTTTTTCAAGATCAGACCTGCAAAAGGTTTGAAATCTTGGCTTTGTGCCTCCGGAATTGAAAGCAACTGTAGCCAATTGACAGGTAGTGTCAAGATGCAATCAATGATGGCCAATATTCCAGTAGGTACTAGATGGTGTCAGCCATTTCCACAACACTTACTTGCCACTTGCTGAAGGTCATTTGCCCTTAACTGCTATCTAGTCTAGGTCATCGGTCTATGGCTGCCTTTAACATTCCATCGGAGGTTGTTTGCTCTCAAGGTTTTGTTGAGAGCTTGTACATTCAGGATTGCCCTAGGTGGACTTCCACATACCTTATAACTGCAATAGTTATATGGATTTTACAAGTTGCACTTATCATATAGAATCAAATCCATTAAATGGCCACATGGTGGAGCTGTCATGTTATATTTCTTTTGATCTCACACTGAACTGACACTGAAATGGATTACATATCGGGCTTGGATGACATGAAATTGTCTTCACCTTGTTTTGAAAGCAGTATATTTCTTAGCATGTGCTGACTGTTCTAGTATTTACAATCAGCAGATACCCATCATCCTGAAAAATGAGACACTGATGGGGACACCAATTCAATTACTTCAAAAGCAAATACTAAACATTCATGATCCAAACAGAAAAAAAACTTCTTGAAGATAATGCAATGAAATCATTTCTGAACAAAACAACATGTCATGTATTTAAATATAATTCTGTATTTAGACTAAATCCATTATGTGGAACACTGGTTTCATAAACAGTGCTCTGCACCAGATCCACATGTGCTACACAATCTGATTATACAGATCCTCTAATGCCATGACTTGGTACTGCTTGAGACATCCCTGCATCTGGAAAGATGTATCTGTCTAATCTTGTTTTCAAAATGCACTGAATCTTCACTTCCTGTAGAAAAAGTAGCACCATCATTCAGGCCCTGTTCCCAACTCGGTGGCTGACAAGTTCTCTGGCAGTCAGGAATTGGTTCACAAATCACACATGTTAACTCCTCCGTTGGAAGATTGCTATTTTAACATCCCGTATGTCTACTCACTGATGCCTGCATTCTCTGTAAGACAACTGTTTGTTGAGTTTTTTGGTGTGTAGCTTTTTGTATACAAAACCAGGTCTGTTTACTTTCTGAAGTTGAAGGAAATTCCATATGTAAACACAATGAGTCTACATTACGATTTCAACCTGACATGTTTACATTTATGATGATGTACATATATAAATTCCATTAATGTATAGGCAATTAACTAGTCCGGATAGATTGCTGCTAAACTAATCTGGATATTTGCCACTGTAAATAGGTTAGGTATGAAGAATTTAGACGTTTGAAGTTAAATGTAAGGCGAGTTAATATTAACACTCCATGTGCAAAACAAGAATTTATTTAAGACATACTGATATAATAATCCATCATGTTAATCATGAAAGTCAGCAACAAATAGTTAATATGAAACGGCTATGATGATGATTACTGTTGACGATGTGGTTTTTGGAAGGCATAATTACCCTGACAGTGACTGATCTCATATCTCATCCTGGGCCATTGTGAATGGTCAGATCTCGTTTCAAGCATGTTATTCATAAATAAGCCCAGATCAATAGCCAAGTTTTCTGTGGTCGAGGGTTTGACCTGTGAACTGTTTGTGTAAGGTATTTGCCATGTGCTGTTCAGCTGGTGCCAGAAACTTTGGGAGGCTGTGATTGATTGAAAGGTCTTCAACCAAACCAAGGGAGCAAGAGGAGAAGGAGCTATCACAGTACACATTATTATATTGCATCATTTCAACATGCCATCAAGTAAATTTTTACTAAGCTTAAAACATATTACTTTAATAGACAACCTTTACACATTCAGTTAGATGGTTGAGTGTTTAGACTGGTGCATCAAAATTCTTCATTTCATTGGGTACTTTAACTGTTGTAGAAAAATGAATGAGATACATATTTTGTCCATGTGGGATTTTGCCTATCACGTTAAAGGTAGATACCATTTGAGTTATTGATTTGTTAATTATATTGGTTAAGTCTACAATGAAGAAGAAATAGTGGAAATATTTTGCATCATATTGCAGACTTGTACTTGAATGAAAGTCATCGTTATAACATCATTATTTCATCACTTCACAAAGGAGATTGGATAATGGATTAGGTTGTCAGTTCTATTTGTCATCTGTGTTCATTAAAGTGTAAACTGTGAGTGACCCGATGTCAGAGGTCACTGTGTGATGTCTGTGATTAGATTGGTCAAGTTACTGCTGAGACTGTGGAAGTGCTGGACCTCAAGGCCAAATGAGTAAGGGGCGACCATTTGATATTCGGAAAGTAAAAATCGTTTATTCCAGAAAACACTTTTAAAACTAATTTTGTATTTGAAAGGCATTTGGAAGTAATACACACATAAGGAAGAGAATTTATGGATGTCAACTTCTTTATTATAAGGAACACAATGTTTTGGAGTATATGCTTGATCCTTCATCAGGTGATGAAGAAAATAATTTTTTTCGCTGGACAAGTTGGGTGTCCTGAAAAAGAATTTGAAAACAAAAATGTTCAGCGCTGTTCAGAGAAAGAAATTGTATGTCTAGAAACAATGACAGAAAAAACCCGAGCCACCCCAACAGAGTGTTAATGATTAGTCCTTAAGAAGACATGTGTTCCATATAAGATTTGTGTGGTAGTTCTAGAATTAATGTGCACTATTACTTGAAATAGGCTCATATATCACAATCTGTATGTTTGTCTTGAAGTCATTTTCTGAGTTAATACTGACATGCATTTGCATGTGTTTGTGATGGGTGCCGCTGGTAGGGCAGGATACGCTCACCTTTTTGCAAAGACCTGGTATCATCACTATTTGATAGTGATTCATAAACACATGCTCAAGATATAGTCGGAATTGTACAGTCAACTCTGCTTTTGGCAAAGATTTCTTATGAATATGGTGAGGGTTTTGTCGCTTTTATTTATTATTAATAACAGTTATCGTTGACCTATTCCATCAGCTGCATTTAAGCATGTCTTCTATGTTGAAATTATGTACAGTATGTAAGTTTTGACTTCATGTAAAGGAAGCAGATTTAACATTAAAGAATATTTTAAATGTTACATTTTTATCTGTGTTACAGTTAAATGATTTTATGTTACAGTTTTCATTAGAAATATTTCTGGATATTTATGACATAATATCATTTGTGAATTACCACATTCACAATCACTATACTGTGAAAGTTTTATTGGGTTGTTGCAGCTAGTTACTCAATATCTCATGTGTGTAACTTTCCATTAAAAAGACCTGATTGAAATGTGCACGGAGCATGTTCTAAATGGAAAAGCTTCGTCTTTAAAGCAAGAAATTCAATTTCCATGAATGTCATATATCATGAAATATAGATAATTCAAACATATTAAGCTTCGGAGAAGAAATGATCTTCCTTTGAAAGGACTTAACCCCTGTACCCGTTAAGAAGCAAACTATCAATAATTTGTCCTCAGTTGGTGCCACATGGTCTAGAGCCTCGTTAAACTAGAAACTGGTCATTGATTGGTTCATGTCAGTTGTCCTCTCACTGTAAGTGAGGAGTGCAATCCCATCGTCTGTGTGTGTGTGATGGTTATAGCCAAGGAAAGTAACAGGGTGGTTACGTTATAGACTGTGTAAACCACAAATGCAACTCCAACCAAACATTGAGCCAGAGTAAGACAAGCACTGTAGATTTACACCATGACAATCAGGTTTTGTCGCCGCCACAATCAATGATTTAATAGCATCCTTGTGAGCGATCTTCGAATTTGCGTTTGATAGACATGCGATAAAAAATAGTTGTAGTTTGAAAAGTTTGATTTGCAGGCTCGATCGGTACAGTTAATCAGTGACATCTCGCCAGGAAATAAAGTGGGGCAAGATTTAAAACCAGATTTTTCTTCATGGGTAGAGTAAGTCCTCTGTTGATAGATTGGAAAAAAGCTGTTGGAATTGGTCAGAATGATTTAAGAGTCTTAGGTTGGTCTTCTAGCCAGCACTGAAATGACTTGTCTTTATTGGCTGGTTACTTTCACAATGTTCAGGTGCCTCCCAAAGTAAAATTGTCTCCAGCTTAATCAGATGCAATGCAATACCAGACACTTTTTTCACCTCTATGAAATTGGGGTAATTGTTATTTTCTAATCAATGAGAAAGAAATTTTCAAACAATTGTGGGACTTTAATTAAGTCAGAATATACATTCAACAATAGACCATAGATGGTATAAAGGCAACTTTGCAATTTGTCCTTAATGAGTACAATTATTAATAGATTTTTGTACAAAGACATTTCTTCCTAGAAAGATTTGTGTTGCCATGACTTGAGTTCAATTTACATGTTTACAAATGGATCTGAATTATGATAATATGTTTTTTGCTATTTTTATAATTTATATGTTTATATGCTCAAAAAGATACTGAAATATGGGATTAGGGATGGGACTCAGAGTACCTGTGGTTGTAGCTGTTCAAGAATCCATCTAAGAATGAGGATGAATGTAAATGTGTTTCATGTATATGAATAATATATGTCAAATGATTTTATTACAGTTGTCACAATAATAAAAGCAACAAGACCTTTTCCATATTCATAAGAAATCTCTGACAAAAGCAGAGTCGATTGTATGATTCTGATTATATCATGAGCATGTGTTTATGAATCACTACCGGTATATAATAGTGATGATACCAGGTCTTCACAAAAATGTGAGCATATCTGGCCCCACTTGTGGTTCCCATCACAAACACATGCAAAGACAAATCAATTGTTCACCTGAAACATCACGGGTACAGATCAAAATAGGGAATAGCATAGGACATCATTTTGTCACTGATGCGTGAAATTTGGAATGTCCTCCACATATCTACCATGAGACATTTGAAAGCTTTCCTGAGGCCTTGAACGTTATTACCTTGATCAAATAACTCAGCATAATTGAGTTGCATGATGCTCTTTGAAATCTTGGTAGAAAGAGGATGTTCGATTGTACCTCAAAATTGTGAAATGTAAACACCAAAGGCTGTAGCTACAAGAATATTGCTCCAAATATAGGGAAAGTTGAAGTCTTGTGGAGAGTGTTTTGTCACTCTGAATCTTTATGCATAGATCTAAATTTGAAACAGATGAGTCAGTCTCACTGGTCTCTCGTTTCTGGTTCAGGTGGGTAAATCAGTAGATGAGAATTGGCTATTTGATGGTTATTGAACCATATATAGGATCATGGATATACGAGAAGCTTAAGTTTAACTTCTTGGCCAAATCACCTTGTTTTGACTTTGCCAATCCGAGCAGAATTTCCCATACACATGCATAAAGAAACAGATCAGCAAGAAGGGAAGCACAATTGGTGCCCATGGGGATGCCTACTTCTTGCCTAAATGTATAGGGTGAATGAGATAATCTTACCTATAACAATATTTCTAATGTCTTTTTAGACCTAATCTAAGTAAGCAATACATAACTTATGATTAAAAGAAATTAACAGTTTGCTGTTGTCCCATATTATCTCATTACATGAACTAGGCATATCCTGCTGACAACTATCTCTGTAAAGCAAAACTAGACATTACTTCTGTCTGTCTGGTGGCATCTTGACATACTGCCACCTCATGTCATGCTGACACATGGGGCTCATCTATTCAAAGTGCATGTATTTAATTCTGGCTGTACATTATATTGAAATCCTGCCAAAACCTGTTTTGAATGGCTTCAACAGATAGCGTGATGACTTTTAAATGTAACATGTAATGTTTGGATGGTTCAATGGTTACAGAAATTGGGAGATAATATACTACAATTATTTCTTTTCATTCAGTGTCGGTTCCTGTGTGAATAAATATTCTAAAATATGAGTATAAGAAGTTATGTAATATTCAAATAGAAGTTATCATGTTGACTTTTTCTGACTGGTCCTCACAAGTTTGTCTATCCATGGATTCCTCACTAAACAGACTAGCTATCAACACAGACTTTGGTACCCCGATGCATGCAATAGGGTCTTTCTTTAAAAGCTATACCCGTTGGTATGACTTTACAACACAACCCCCTATTCAAACACTACACCAACATCAACAGCCAGATAGACCCCAAGTGCTCCCCAGCAACCAATGCTGGTTGTAAGGGGTGATTTAATGGATCAGGTGGTCAGACTCGCTGGCTTGGTGGACTTGGTCATTCATTGTATGGCATACATGGTCATTACTCACAATATCAATTGTCTGGTCCAGATTGGATCATTTACAGGTCGCTGTTGTATGGTGGAAATATTGCTGAGTCCGGCATTAAACAACAAACAAGCAGCCTTGCAGCAATGTTAAATCCTTGCAGCACTGTCAAATCCTTGTATCCTTCTATGGCTAAAAGGATGACACAATATCTGACATCAACAGCTAACCCAACTATGTAAGAAAGTCTACAAGTGTTTGCCAGTCTTACTAGGTTTGGTACCCCCTCATGTAGTCATTTGGGTACCTCTGTGAACTCTTGCAGCTCAGTGAAGGTCCGGGTTAGAATAAGTCTGGAGCAACATATGCTTTTCATAAAAGCTTCTAATGGGATTGGGTGGTCAGGCTCACTGACTTGTTTGAGACATGTCATTGTATTCCAGTTATGTAGATCGATGCTCATGATGTCAATCACTGGATTGTCTGGTCCAGATGTGAATATTTACAGACTGCTGTCATATATTTGAAATATTGCTTAGTATTAAAAAACAAATAAAAAAGTATGGTACTACAACTCATCTGTATTGTTCTAGGATGGGTGTAAGTCTTAGACAAACTTAGAACAAGAATGTGCTGTCACAGTTGTGATTAGAGTGGCACTGGTTTATTAATGAGTTTTAGGACATTAAGTTCATAGTCTCAAGGCGCTGGTTGGCCTTATTCAACTGATGTCCAAGCAAGATAGAATTGATTCACATGTCTGAACAGTCCAGGGAACCGAGGTCATCATTTTATCAAGCACGAATCTATACATCTTTAACTAGAATGTTACAAATGTTCTTGAACTTTTTGAATCAATACTACAAGTTAATGTATTGATAACTAAGGAAATTGAAATTTCTCCCACAAGAGGATATCAGATGCCTGCCCATGAAGCAGGGCAACCTAGCAAACATGATTTCAGGAAAGAGTGCTGAACTACTTGGATTCTCTTACTTCCCTGTATTCTTACATTACAGTCATGGGTGTTCAGGGTGATGGGCCAGCCGTGTGGTTAAAACATTGGCTTGTCATGCTAAAGGCCTGGGTTTGATTCCTCCCCTGGATGCAATGTGTGACGCTCATTTCTGGTGTCTCCCACTCTGATATGGCTGGAATATTGCTAACAGTAGCGTCAGAAACATACAATCTCTCTGTCTTACTCTTTATAATGGGCATATTGTCAGTTTGGTGAGTTAGCTTGGTTGAACACTACTTTGAACAGTATTTCAGATAAATTACAGCATACAAGCTTAGTGGGTGAGGAAAACCCAATTGGAACAATTCGTAAACATTTATCTAAAAGCGTAAATACCACGCTTATGATGAGGATGCAACACAGCAAGACAAAGGGAGATAACCCATATAAAAGCGTGTAAGCATCACTTCATGATATGAAGAAAAGGTAGTTTTACAATGGAAATAATATCCTTTGAATAGTAAATGTGCTGCCAACTATGGTCTTAATGATGACTGCTAGGGATTCATTCTCAGAAGCCAATATTGGGCCCCATGTCTATAGCAGGGATTGCATTTCACTGAGGAGAAGACTAATAAAGAGAAAAAGAATTTATTGCTGCTTCATTCTAATTTAAGCATGGCTGCCATTATTTCTTCATAATTCAGGTGAGCTACAGAGCCTTGTGTCTTTGTATTTGTTTGGCTGAGTTTTCCTCTCATGGGCACCTTTTAAGATTAAAGTCCTCAATATCCTACACATATGTAGCAGTAGAATCACTTTCAGTAGAAACAGATTCAGATCCCCAAGGACACTGCAATATAATATTACAATTCATTTGTTTTGCTGGTAAAATAGTATTTATTGAAAATATTTAGTATTATTTATTATACACAATTGACTCTGGATACAATCCATTCTGTACTACTGACTGGGGTCTGTCAAGTAGAATAGATCCATGTCTATAGACAGGTGAGAATAAGTGGCCATAGGGACCTTTAATAGATTTGCAGACAATTGTCTCTGGATATGGCCATCACCAAGAGACATTACAATCAAGTTACTGCCCCCACAGTAATTGTGTGAGTCGATTACTCAAGTCAGCAGTTTACATGACACAGCTGTAGCTTACTTGTCTTGCCTGATCCAGAAAAACCAGCTATTGTTTTAAGATTTGTTTGTTTGTTATTTAATGTCACCATCATCATTATCAGCTATATATGCGACAGCTTCAATAATCAAGGGTGGACCAAACAATCCAGTGACTGACATCATGAGCAATGACGATGTGGGGTACGATGATGAACTATCCTCCAAGTCACCTGATCTAATATGTTGTTTTTAAAAAAATATAGTACCTAAGTGATAATACTGTTTAAACATTCCAGTTACCCAGTACCCAAGCACACACTACCCAATCACAAGCACTTACTGATGAGAATTGGTTGGTTACAAATGGGACTGTGTCCAAACTTGACAACCTAGATCAGTGATCCTGTTATCCACCATTAATCTAGCCCAGATTGAAATATTGTTGTTAACTGTGGTCTTAAACAACACTCTCTCACTCAGATGATGATATAAACATACTCCAGTAATAGAAATGCTGAAGTCTTCAACTTTTTCCTAATCTACAGTATCAAATTTGGACCTTAAAAAATAAAACATGTCCTGTCAACACTTTAAAATATCTTGTCAAAACATAGCACAGTAATCTTTCTAAATATGAAATTCCTCATATTTAACACAAGCAGAGATGATTTATTACCAAATATATACAAGGTAGTCAGGTTATGTTGAGTAAGTATGCCTGCTGATCTAAAAAAAAAATATCGTTAAGAACTGGTGTTAAAAATGGCAATCTAGCCTGGCATCTGTATGGTGGTATTTCTAAATCTAATTCATTGTTCATAAAAATGTCTCGTTTCTATCCGATTCCAAACAAATTCCATTCCCTCATGATCATTTTGTTCCTTTTTGTCGCCAAAATGAATGTTATGTCGTTATATCGCAAGCATTAGGAAGCTGGCGATTGCCTACAGGGATTACGGGTCTATATGACAAAGGGATACTTGTCATTAGACAAGGAAGTGTTTGTTCATAATTCAGGGAGGACAACTAACAGAAGGCTGCGTGAAGATTTATTGTTGGCACTCAATACTTTTTTTTCTACAAAGGTTTACGTCATACCATAATGTTGTTATCTGATTTGATTGCCTGCTTGTAAACCTGATTTTTCCAGGCCTTGTAGATTTTGTGTTCCACTCCATGTAGTGAATATCATTTGTGTGTGTGTGTGTGTGTGTGTAAAGACACAGGTACTCTGAAAACAATGACAAATGTCGCAATAATATTGATGATTTCTTGGAAAGAACAATTTGGAATGATTTATGTATAAAACATGTATTATGGAACAAATGACAGAAGTGTAAATCATTTTATTAATTTCATGAAAAGAATAATTGTGATTCCAAAAAGTATGAAAATAGCAAATAAGACGTTATTATGATCACAGTGATCTGGTTTAAACCAACTGGTTGTTTGTCCTGCCTTCCTATAGGTAGTCAGTGATGGAGTTGGGGTTTATGCATGTCAGTAATGCAACAACAACATCATCAACAACAACATCATCAACAACATCAACACCAACACCAACAGAACTCACCAGCTTTGTTCTTCCTTCAAAGGTTTATACAAGTCAATCATTTCTGGAGGACAGGGTTTGATTATTGTGGAAGCTCTACAATTATATTGTCAACATTTGCACATATTCATTTGTCTGATGATCCTGAAAGCAGGACATTCCACATTTACTTTAAAGTGCAAAGGTTTAGGACTGTCTCTCAACGTTCATGTTATTCATGTGATGGTGTATAATTGTTCACTCAGTGTTGGTGCCTTAATACAATACGTTTCCAACTTGATATTTGAATGTCACTTGACTATACAAGCTCATATATACAATCAGGCTTCCAGTCATGGTCACCCACAGCTACTGGCTAGTTCACATCTTTAGAATGGTTTTAATTGTAAGAAAGTCCTGTAGTAGTATAATGCATCATGACACTGAAATGAAACAGGATGTGGGCATAACCTTTCTACTAAAGTAACCCAGAACTCTGCAATGACCACTGAGTCAACTGCAGTGGTTGATGATGAGAAAACATTGAAGTGTTGCAGTGTAAATCCTTTATCCATCAGGTCATGTGCTCCTGTCATGGGGAAGTCAAGTGCAGGTGTCAAAAATCGGCTCAGACCAAGACCCATGTTGTCTCTAACTGATGCTCAGTTACACAGTATTTGATGAAGTGATTTGCAGTCTAGACACTTTCATTTACCTTGTAAAGCAGTAAGCAAGAATATTCTCAGTGCAAATTTTGTTTTAACCAAGTGCTCCTGATAATCTTGCAACCCTGCTTTCATGACCATCAGACAAATAAATATGTGCAAATGTTCACAATGTTATTGTAGAGCTTCCAAATTAATCAAACCCCATCCCCTAGAATTGATTGACATATGTAAACCTTTGGGGAAAGAACAAGGGGCTGAGCTCTGTTGTGAAGCAGTAAGCAAGAATATTCTCAGTACAAAATGTGTTTTAACCAAGTGCTCCTGATAATCGTGAAGTTGATGGGACTAATTTGAGTTGTTCTGACCATAATCATTTATTTACTTTCATAATGATACTGTATGGGCAGGAGACCAGTCATCACATTGTCAGAACTGTTAGTCCTTGCTTGGCAGCACTCGTATGGAGGAGATGTCACCCCTAACTTGGCATCACTCGTATGGAGGAGATGTCACTCCTAACTTGGCATCACTTGTATGTAGGAGATGTCTCCCCTAACTTGGCAGCACTCGTATGGAGGAGATGTCACTCCTAACTTGGCATCACTTGTATGTAGGAGATGTCTCCCCTAACTTGGCAGCACTCGTATGGAGGAGATGTCACTCCTAACTTGGCATCACTCGTATGGAGGAGATGTCACTCCTAACTTGGCATCACTTGTATGGAGGAGATGTCTCCCCTAACTTGGCATCACTTGTATGGAGGAGATGTCTCCCCTAACTTGGCATCACTTGTATGGAGGAGATGTCTCCCCTAACTTGGCATCACTTGTATGGAGGAGATGTCTCCCCTAACTTGGCATCACTCGTATGGAGGAGATGTCTCCCCTAACTTGGCATCACTTGTATGGAGGAGATGTCTCCCCTAACTTGGCATCACTTGTATGGAGGAGATGTCACTCCTAACTTGGCATCACTTGTATGGAGAAGATGTCACTCTTAACTTGGCAGTCACATTTTTATGGAGAAGATGCTACCTGGTACCTCTAATGTTTCAGCACCTGTGATGATAAAAGACACTGATTAAATGGTGTTTCTGTCTTCTACAAACATACACACCTGCATAACAAAACTGCTCCAATATTCATTATCCACACGACACAGTAGAAAGTGGACAAATATGCTAGAATTTGACAGGAAAGTAACAACACCATGCAAGTCATATGAAGGTTGACCAACACTGATTTTCTAAAGCCCCAATTTACTATCCCCAAGCCAGAAAATGACCATCAGCACTAATGTGGTGCAGCAACTGAAGCAGAGAAGTGAATTGTCTGTATTATGTCCTGCGAGGAGGATCTGTTAGACTGTGTTGAGCCAGGTGATGTGTTCTTGTTCCAGGCCACCAGGAATCAAGGAGGAAGCACAGACAATTAGGTCTGGCCCTCTTAGTCTGGCTATTTCCTCTTTAGACTAGTCTAGGGAAAGGAGGAAATTCTGTAAACTGGTAATGGTGTCAGAATGCGGGGGGAGGATTTGTGATTTGGGGCTCATGTTTCTGGTTGCAAAAGGACACTGACCTTATCATTCAGTTTGGTTTGTAATCTTCTATCTTAAAGAACCATGTAGTTTTCCATCCACAAATTCTACTTCAGTTGAACTAATTACTTTACCGTTGAAAACCAAGAAATCTAACAATGTCACAAGTCTTTGGTTATACTAGAATGCCAGGGACATTCTGGTACAAGATGCCAGGAATAATAGGTTCCTCTTCAGATGTGGACTGGCCTTTTTCCAATTCACTACTTTTATGGTTGATGCTTCTTTGGGATTTGCAAAGTATTTTTTAATACAATTTGTCGTTCAAATTTGGTTAACCTACAAAGAAGGCAAACATTTGAGTGACATCTTCAACTAGAATTGGGTTAATGCTAACTCTATTCTTTGAAGACTTCACCTTAAAAAGGTTAATATGTTCCGGTGGTTGGAGGTGACCTTTTAGCGGCCCAGACCATGACCTGATTGGTGTCGATGGAATTCGGATAGTCAGTATTGCCTAATAAAAGGGAGATATTGCTGTCCAATGTGCTGTAAAAAAACAATTTGCAGGGTTTCTTTAACTCAAAAGTATTTATCTGAAATGTATATATGCCTTGTGTCTTGGCTACCTACAGTCCTAGTTTTGCCATCACTGCAGCCACCAGCATGGCTCCAACCACTAATTTAACATTAAAAGGCTTCTAATTAGCTTAGAGTTCTTGTGTACAGGATCAGTCTGATGCATTTAACCTTTGAAAGCTGGTTACTCAGTTTGTGTTCATTAACTTCATTATCTGGGTACGTAACTGCTGGCTACCTTTTAAACTTTTATGAGCTGAGACCTCATGCTGTGCACAGAGTGCAGTGTGTAGGTTGTCTTTGGTAAAGAAACCATGCGTATTTAATTTTACCTTCTTCGTGACTCCCAAACTGAGTGAAAGTTTTCTTGTAGTTGTTGACTTAATTTGATCTTGTGGCAACTTGAGCTGTAGTCAACAAATA
The DNA here is from genome assembly GCF_023055435.1 of Haliotis rufescens. NCBI lineage: Eukaryota > Metazoa > Mollusca > Gastropoda > Lepetellida > Haliotidae > Haliotis > Haliotis rufescens. The sequence goes on along the minus strand of NW_025964223.1, from coordinate 6,099,706 downwards.
GAGTTAACAGTAGAAATAAAATAACAAAAGCACAAAACATTCATGGTAGAGATAGCTGTCTAGTCCCTCATTAAAAAGTGGACGTTTGGCTTTAGTAGGAAGAAACGTTTCAAACAAAAACATTTCTCACACATATAAATCTTTAGATTTTTAACTCTAACTGCTGTTTAAAAATGTTTTTTTAATACAACCATTCGCATACATATTTATATATATTTGATATAATTTGTATTTTTGATTTCTATATGGTTCTAAACAGTACTGGGGGTATGGATAGTCCAGTTGTCTAAGGCGCAGCTATTTGCTGTGAAGAGTTGAACCTATGATCCTGGGTTCGAATCCCTTTTTAGCCTGATAATGTTTCTTGGTATCTTCAAAGTAGTTAACATCTAAGACCTACAGACTTGCCTCCTACTTGAAGCTACCACATCATGACTTTATAGAAATACTGTTCAAACACATAAAGCCAAACTAACAGAATGCATTACCTTATGTTAAGATTCAAGACTTGTATGGAAGGTCTCACAGTAATTGCATTGAGACCAATGAGAATGTACAGTTTCACTGCCATGACAGGCGAACATTAGGATTTATCAATTTGTCCATTATTTATCTCCTCTTTCAACCTCTATGTCAGTGTAACCTTGTCCAGACACTCTAACCATGGACAGTTCAATACCAGTTTCTGTATGACACACAACTCTCACTTCTTCAATCCTCTTATAAATGACATGAGAAGGAGTTTCTGTCTTTACCTCAACTCTGACAATACATCAGAAGCATGGAGAGTCTTCCACACTCAAAGGGGACACAGTGGGGTATTGTCTCTAACCTTACCACCAATGTGTGAATGATAGGAATAGTAAATCAATTTCAATGTCATGCATAAGTAAGGCTTCCTTGTAGATGCAAACAACTGGATTATGTGATCAATTGATTATGAATGTCCTATGATGAACTCTCACTCTCATTTTGTCATAGCTGCTAAAGGACTATGTCATTTCATAGTGATGTATTAAATGGAAATCTCTCAAGTCAGTTAGATATTTTTTTCTAGCAGGCTGGCATACCTCTGAATCATGTTGTTGACATCATGGCATAAGAGTTGAATTTCAGTGCATTTCATGAAAGACCTAACTTTAGCATCAGGATAGAAAATGATTCTTCCTGAAACAAATCAGCCTTCACAAACAGGGACCATAGATCAGTGTGTACTAATACCGGGAATCAAACTCATGTCATGTGCATGCAAACAAACACTTACACCACTGGGCTACCCCATGTTTCACAACAACGATGATATTTTGCTTAACAATAATAGCACATAGATGCCCAAAAAGGAGTTTTTTTCAATCATTGTAATCAAAAAGGTATCCGAGCTCTAGCAATCTTCAGCATCATGAGAAAATGAGGAAACTTAATATTGAGTCAGTAGGTGTTGCACTGTGCCACTTTTAGCAGGCTGTATTCCAGGAGGGATGCCAAGAATGGGCTTCACACTTTGTACCATGTGGAGAAACGAACCAATGCCCTCAGCCTGATGACCAACATTTAACCGCTAGGCTGCTCCAGATCCTTTGAATTTATATGAATGGAGATTCCGAACACTTAGATAGTAATGAAGCTAATTATTGAAACATTTATTCCTGATGTGTGTGGGTTTCTTGATATTATATTATATAGTAAAGAATGTTCCTGATTAAGTATTGTTTTGTATTTTCTTGAAGAAACAGAGTATTATTCATCTTATGATCATTAAATCAGTTGTCTGGGTAATACTTCTCCTTAACTTGATTGAAGAGTGAGACATCATATTGTTTTTATTTGTGCTACTATTTTCAGCAATATAATTAATCTTTTTTACTTGTTCCAAAATGTTAAGAGATATGTTGAAAGGTTCTAGAAATGTAGAATGCTGATTTCATATCTTCCAACAGACTTTGTACACCACTACTGACAAGGATGTGTGTGCAACAAATCTTTGTCAATAATGGAGACTATTTTAGAAAGTTCGAAAGAGGAACAAATTGATTGAAATCCTAAATAGGTGTTAAGTAGATTTAGGCATCTGACTGACAGGGAAAATGTAGTGCTGAAATAATGCACAAAATCAATATGTCAAACCCAGGGGCAATTTACCTGCAGCTGCTGTGACAAGCAAGTGGCAATTAAGTTGAAACTTCAACACTGGCTGTCATATGTTGAACATTGAACCTGTATTGCCAATGACAGTCAATTCTATATTCCTTCAATTATGCTTCTTCTTAGTTGTTTTCAAAAAGTATGTCATATGTCAGGGGAAATCAATTTGAAAATTAGATTTATAGTCAATGCAATACTCAGTTTTATTGTAAGACAGGTTCGACAGGCACTGCAGAACCAGAAAATGAAAAAAATGTTCTGCTGTCTACCAACCTATCTGCTATCTGTCAATGGAGCCTTTGAGAGTCAATCTGAACAAGTTGCTAAATTGGGGGTTACAGGTGGGGTAGTAAATGTAAAAAAGAGTTATTGATAAGATAGTGGACCTGACTCTGCCTTATTGCAATGTTCATAACATGATTCACAACATGATCTTTCTTATATTATTCATGCATTATTTGATTTTCTGACTTGCCTACGTCTACCTGTTTAATCCATGTGTCCTCCTCAGTGGAAATGAATGTTTAGTAGGGGCGGCCATGATCTATCAGGTACCATCCTCCAGGTGACACCACTGTAGCATTTGTGTTTGCAAATTAGCAACAGTATAAGTGTGGACAGATGCAAAGCCTCTCATTAATGTGCCTAGCCTATCAGCATGATGAAGACAAATGGCATTGAGAGAGAGAATGTGTGGTAACATGGCGTGGAAATGAGCATATGAAGAGGATAGAGCTGTAACTAATATGGATCAAATTTACCTGGATTGTTCTTGATTTGGGTGCTCATTACAGCTTATGGGATTCAGGCAGCGAAATAGACATGATATTAAGAATCTAATGGTGATATGGAAGTAATTTATAGGACATATGACTCTTGGTTGATGGCATTCAATGAGAAACAGGTGACACAAAAGATTTTAAACAGGAACTCTGTCATTTAGGTGTTGCTTCCATTAATGTGTTGTGTATAACTAAGGTGACGAGTTTGACTAACTACTTAGGTACTGTAGACATGTCTATTTTAATATAAATAAAGTGGCAAAACATTTTCCATTATCATAATCAATCTCTGCTAAAAGTCCATTTTATGATTCCAACTATATGATAAGTATTTGTTTATGAATCACTATCATGTGATGATACCAGGTGTTTGTGGAAAGATGAGTGCATCCTGTACCACGGGTGGCATCTATCACAAATACATGCAAAGGCAAGTCAATTGTTCATGCTAAAAAAGCACAGTAATTCAAAGGAAAACTTATAGGAGTTTATGTTAGTATTTTACACTGGAATGAAAGGTGCAACATGACATTTCCAAGTTTTCTTTATTGGTTTTATTATGATACCCAGGGTTTGTTCTTCCATGTCTTGTGTCATAATGACCCTGTTGTCTGGGGGTCGGAGGGGCGTTTTAGGGGTTCCTCAGTGTCCAAAGATTCAGTGACATCTTGAACGTATCTAGGTTCATTGTATGCTACAGGTGGCAGCATCTAAGTCCTGTATTACATATTAATGTCTACCTACACCATAGTTATTAATAACATTGTATTATTTCTTGTGAGGATTATGTATATTTCATAATATATCATATTCCAACAATATTGTGGAAATAATTTATAACAACAAACTGGATGACTTACGTCTCCATTCAGGCAATCGCAAAATTTAATTACCTATTTTTATTTAAATCTGCATCTAATATGGATGTTTCTGGCATCAGGAAGAACCTTGTAGATAGCACAAACCTCGTGACATCATTAGGCAGTTATATACAAGCGTTAAACTCCATATAGCACATGAAAGTTTTCCACAAAGATTATCGCTCGAGATGCCATGGCAAAGGTTGCTTGTTCACAAACATCATAGCCTATAAATCATGGCTGACTACGATCACTCCCACAGAGAGGTAGGAAAGTTGTCCACAAATAGTAAACAAACCTAAGGTTATTTCAGTCTTCACTGCACACATATATTTGAAACCAAAAACTGCCAACCTGTCACAGTTCGCATCAGAAATGGTGATTAATTCTGTTTTCATACCAGGTTTTATTTTCTGTGCTTTAAACATCTCCTTAGCTAATCAGCCAAACCATGATTAAAGCCACATTTACATAGGCAGTTTTTCCCTTTCTGATACACAAAGTATTGTTTGGTGTGCAGTCAGTGTCATTACTGATCAGTAGATCTTAGGATATCACTGCAATTACACCGTTTCCTGACATTTAGCAGTCACAGACGTAACGTGTACGCGTGACGGCTCAGCCGTCTCTTGTACGCGAGACGGTGCGGTCCGCAGTACTCAGTGAAGCGCTTGATACTAATTAATTCAATCACCGTGGCTGTGCTGTCACCCGCGACCTCCGCGAAAGTAATTAAAGCGCTATGTAAAATCACCCACTGCCGAGAGGGACCACAACAATCCACCCAAGGTCGTGACTGGCGGGTCGCGTGTGCATCGGGGCATCCGCCTTCCTATTTTCACATACCCTATTTTCGAACAGTTAAAACATGTCAACATGTCAACATGTCATTCTGGACTGGATACACTTGAAAGTGTACACGTCGAAGCTAGCGACCAGTTATCGCCATTTTTCATGTTATTTCTGGCATATTCCGTGTATACTCTGACCTCGTGGTACCGCGGCATTCATCGTATCGCGGCATTTGTGATTTCCGGTCGCTCACGCGGGACACGCCTTTTAGCGGGTGTCTGTTATGACAATCAGTAACCAGGAAGTGCTCGCTCCGTAAACAATTTCAATTTCCTCGGAATGTTCCGTCTGCTGCAAGTTAGGGGTCATTATCGCATTGATACTTACTTCTGGTATCTTTTATTTTTTTATTATTGCCTTACCCCCATCTGTCAATGGACAGCGATATGACCGGCAGTTTCCCAAATAAACTTTCTCTCTCGAGCTGAACTAGCTCATCTACATATTCATGGCGACTAATAAGGTAACGGAAGTTACGTAGCCCGCACATTTTCCCGCGCTGTGGTCAGGATATATTAGGAGATAATTAGGGCCAAAATTTCATACTTAGCAGTACTTTCTTCACCAGTAGCCAAATCATAAATACATACTTTTGGCATAACAGGAGTGAATAATCATAAATGTTAGTGAGTGCCATTTGTTCCGTTTATGACAAGTACCGCGAAACCCGAGGCTGCAGGCTACAAAGTTGAATGTACCAATAACTTTAATTTTTGTGAAACTGTGAGCATATGCGCTTTCTTGAATAAGATTCAGTTGATTTCGGTTATAGCGTTACAATGTCTGTCTGTGCTACGATAGGGAACAGTGGAAACTTTACCGGTGACTTATTGTACCAGCTCTCGCAATCGCCTTACAGCACGTGATCACGCCCACAGTTCCAGTTTACAAATTACATTTTGGGGATATTCCAGTTTTCGCGCTCAATATTATTTTAATTCACCAAAATTAATAAGAAATGCTATTATCAATTTGTTCTTTGCAAACTGACAATATTCCCCAAATTCGATCTTGCTTATCCCTATGTGTACCTCAAATAGATTTCAGAATTGTATTTTGAGGAAGATAGGATATTGAAGATATTGAGCAAGGTGAATATTGCGGGTTTTGAAAATATTTCCGCACAAGAGTCCTTTTGATCATTGTTTTCGGATAAATATTTGTCCCCTGTTATGAAAACTAAGACTCTCAAAACTAAAATGAGATGCAACCACGTGCGCGCTATAACGGTTAGCGATAATTGTCCCTCGGCGATATAACAAGAAAAACTATCAAAATGTCCGATCACGTGATATACAATTTAGCCTTTTGTGGCAGTGGAGAAACGCTTAGTCATCATGATAAATCCACCTGATTGCGGTTCGCTCTATTCTTGCTGCGCCAAACGACACCTATCTGAGCAGCAGCCACATTGACGTGTTTTTGTTGTCGATTAGTGTATACACGATCATTATCATATTATGCGCAGTATCCTATATTTTCTGTTCTGCTTGGCATTGTTTTATATGCAGATATTAAAAATACCGCATGTATTTTCTCGTAAATTATAGGCCGGAAATAGCAATCAGCTCACATCTACCTGTTCGTCAGCGGTGTTTCTGGAAATAAATCCGTTCATTGATGCACGATTCGTATATCTGAAAAGTATTGAATGGAATATTCAATCGTGTAATAACAGGATTTCCGGTGTTATGCTAATTTGCATCTTGTGATTACGCGATCTAATTGAAGAGGAGCCGGCGAGACGACTGACCCGCGTTTTGTTGTCCTCATAATAAAGTGATGAGAATAGAATAGAATACTACAATGATGAAAGCGCTTATAACGAAATAACGGGTATAGAGAGAACCCGTGTGTATTGTCAACGACAATGTTTACGATAGCGAACGGTTAATACCTGAGCTTGGCTGCTCACGTGTCAACAGTCAGCCTATCAAAATGCGCGTTGTTAAACGACAATATACAACTGAAGGCAATTGGTGCTGGTACCGTGTTCTCAAATTACAGCCTCAATTACACAGGGACAGTGACAGTGATTAACTATAGCACAGTATTTGCTGCAAGAACTTTGATAGTAGGCTCGTTAAAAACAAAGAAGGTGCTAACAGTATAAAATATATTTCGTTTGTAAAAGTCTGGAGGATTACTATTTATACGTATCCCCTCGAGAGACCCGAAAGTTACCTATATACGATTCCCGCACCAATTGATGCCCCCTCCCATATAATTTTTTAACTGGTGGTGTAATGACAGCAGACGAAATTGAATTATGTTCTTGTATGAACACAATTGAAAACAGGCAATGATAATGTATAGCATTTCGTATTTAATCCCGTATTATCAGTAATATGACAATGTCTGAAATAATATAAATATAGACGAGTGCATATTTTAACACGATACAGTTGTATATTGATCGATCAGAAGGGGATTAGCCAGTGTGAGCCAGTCGGTGGTCAGACTATGCCCACAACTAAGCGGTTTTAATCACCTGCATCACATGTAGGTCCGTGCTGTTTCATATTGAATATATGTTGTTACCGTTTAGCAATTGCTATTTTATGAACAAATATCCATGCACGACGTAGTGGTTTATGTCATGTAAACTAATGCAACTGTTCAACAATTGTTAATTCATTCGTCATATTTAGATTTGTCAAGCGTGAGCATAACCGTTTATTCATCCACACTAGACTAAAGTTATGGATCAGCTGACGAAAAGGTTTTCGTCCTTAGTTCAATATGTGCATTCTTTCCGTGGACCTACTGGATGGGGATCCGAAGTTTTTTCCAGTCACTACACACGCGTCGGTGTGTCCTGTAGTGGTATTTTCCACAATTTATGGGTAAGTAAGGAACTGTAGCAGCGTACTAGTTCAATTTCTATTCCGCTACCAAACTTTATTTTAAAAGCGCATGCGTGTAACCACAAACGTTAGACGGATGACGTGTTATGCTACAACAAATATACTACTGATAATAGTTGATGTCATTGATTCGACGGGATTTGGGAATATAACATATGCCGAAACAACTCGACTTACCCTAATGGTTACTCGACAGTTCTGAGGCTTGCGAAGTAAAGATGAAACCCACACTTGTGGAACATGCAACCGTTCCAAAGATATCATAAATTTTCATAAATGGTCTACAAACAGCTATACACACAGCATTCGATGTATTCGAAATAACTGAAAAACAGGTATTCATCAATTGGATGAAATCGACATGTCTTTTTTATTCTGCAGATATCATGCTTTCCGGGTATAACCACCAATCGCCTTGCCGTTGAACATGATGAAGATTCACCAAGAACCGGGCAACCAATTCGACACCTCAGCCATCAACTGCTGCTACCAGATGGACAATGTGTGGGTAGGGTCCCAAAGACCTGGCGTCATCACGTCAGCGATGAATGATGGATCTCTGCAGAACGCTACCCCGTTCTTTCACGATAGATTTAGTGCAGTAAATTCACCACGACAGTGGTCCAAAGTTAATCCCTTTTAAGTCTCCAACAGGCACACGCTTGATCAAAAACCGAAAACTGGCAGGATTCCAGAAGATGACTTGTACTGTTGAGACAGACACACATGTATATTATCATGATTTTTTTGTCATTGTATAGTTTTATGAATAAATAAGTCTTGGGAACAGTTGTGTCAATTACTATCCTCTGATAATCCCATTATGAAAGAACACGTAACCGGTGCTTATGCAGATTAGTTAACCTCAATAAGTGTCAATTCCAATCCAAGTTGAATCACTACTCGCACCAATCGGCAGCATATCAGGGACGTGCATACTGATTTCGCTTAGCAACTCGAATCACACATGTGGGTAGGCTGTGTCAGCCATATCCAAAGGAAGCCAACGAAATTATACAAGCACGGTTTCTGCGAAGTCTTTGATAGGCATATATAATGGTTTACATCGCTTTAGCATAAATGACCTAATAAAGTATAAATAAATCAATCTCTGGTGGGGAGGGGGTTGGGGGGGGGTACAAACCCACAAGCAAATCCAATTTTATATTTACTTTACCGCATCTATGGGGTATGGTGTGAATAATGAAAAAAAATATATATTTGGAATTGTATATTGTATTTGGAAATATACATTGTGAGCGCGCACACGGCCAGTCCTTCAGGGCCATGTATAGGTACGGGGAGGGACCTGTAGGATTTATGACCACCTCAAATTGCACTGAATATACAGGCAGTCTCGGCAATTAGGTAAAACACGTGCGATGCAGTAGTATATTCTATATAGTAGTGTATTCTGCGTGCGCGATAGGCCGTTTGGACCAGATTATATAATTTCCTGTCCACCTGTGCTCGGGTATATTTTGTGTATAAAGAAAGTTTATCGTGTCATACATGTTCCAAGACATCATCTCACAAATTAATGTATATTCTGTCCTAAATATTGATCTGACAGTCATTAAAAGTGCCGATACGTCGATCGTTCGCGAGGCAAGATTTACAAACAATTGCCGATAACCCCCGAGCTCACTCGGCCATGCTCGCCTTATTTTCACCCCCCACTGCGGTTGTGCAGGGTATCACGTGATCGAACCTTTCTCTTGTTAGAAAACTAACGCACCTATTCTGAAATAAGAGTGAGCGAGTTAATTGTTAACGTCGAATCGGTATTATTTCAGCCATATGGCGACGAGACCAAGTTAATATGTTTACATTTTGAACAGAGGTGCCTAATGCATGCCTTTCGGACCGTTTCAAATATTCTTTTACATAATCATATAGAGATGCTAATTAAACTGCGACAGTGAGGTGCATGACAAACACCATGCAAAATGACGCCAATTATTCGTTAGTTTTGATGTTAAATTGTTCGATAACAAGTATTACAACAGTCAATAACTACGTATGTTTGTTTTTATGGACATCTGTAATCTATGGATGTTGACCAGGCAGTCACGCCTACAAGTGACTCCCCCTCAGGCCGTGTTTCACTGCTTGTTCGGAGAGCCGTCTCTCGTACGCGTAACGGGGCTGTGGGACGACTTGTTTAGCAATTGCGAGCAGTTTAAGGAAAGTAGATATGTTTCAACGCGCTGGCACATAGGTGTGCGTTCGTGTGCCTGAATAAGTATTTATATGTTGTTACACTACGACGAATAAGCTTTAAGAAAATACTGAAATTATGTATCTGAAAAATATGCACATAGGAGAAAATCGCTGTCCAAATCGACAAATTTGGCTCCAATTCCTACATTTCTCTCCAAATTTGACTCCTTTAATTTATTTTTCTACTTTGTATATCGTTCGATAACAAGCATCTAACAGTCAGCTACGTATATTTGTTTATATAATCACATAGGAAGTGTGTAGAAACGGTTTTTTGGTGTCACATGCAGACATCTGTAATCCTTCGACGGGCAGTCACGCCTACAAGTGACTCTCTCTCAGGCCGAGTTTCACTGCTTGTTCGGAGAGCCGTCTCTCGTACGCGTAACGGGGCTGTGGGACGACTTGTTTAGCAACTGCGAGCAGTTTGAGGAAAGTAGATATGTTTCAACGCGCTGGCACATAGGTGTGCGTTGGTGTGCGTGAAATAATTTATATATGTTGTTATACTACGACGAATAAGCTTTAAGAAAATACTGAAATTAAGTATCTGAAAAATATGCACATAGGAGAAAATCGCTGTCCAAAATCGACAAATTTGGCTCCAATTTCGTACATTTCTCTCCAAATTTGACCCCTTTAATTTATTTTTCTACTTTGTATATCGTTCGATAACAAGCATCTAACAGTCAACTACGTATATTTGTTTATATAATCACATAGGAAGTGTGTAGAGACGTTTTTTTGGTGTCACATGCAGACATCTGCAATCCTTCGACAGGCAGTCACGCCTACAAGTGACTCTCTCTCAGGCCGTGTTTCACTGCTTGTTCGGAGAGCCGTCTCTCGTACGCGTAACGGGGCTGTGGGACGACTTGTTTAGCAACTGCGAGCAGTTTGAGGAAAGTAGATATGTTTCAACGCGCTGGCACATAGGTGTGCGTTGGTGTGCGTGAAATAAGTTATATATGTTGTTATACAACGACGAATAAGCTTTAAGAAAATACTGAAATTATGTATCTGAAAAATATGCACATAGGAGAAAATCGCTGTCCAAAATCGACAAAGTTGGCTCCAATTTCGTACATTTCTCTCCAAATTTGACCCCTTTAATTTATTTTTCTACTTTTTATATCATTCGATAACAAGCATCTAACAGTCAACTACGTATATTTGTTTATATAATCACATAGGAAGTGTGTAGAGACGTTTTTTTGGTGTCACATGCAGACATCTGTAATCCTTCGACAGGCAGTCACGCCTACAAGTGACTCTCTCTCAGGCCGTGTTTCACTGCTTGTTTGGAGAGCCGTCTCTCGTACGCGTAACGGGGCTGTGGGACGACTTGTTTAGCAACTGCGAGCAGTTTGAGGAAAGTAGATATGTTTCAACGCGCTGGCACATAGGTGTGCGTTGGTGTGCGTGAAATAATTTATATATGTTGTTATACAACGACGAATAAGCTTTAAGAAAATACTGAAATTAAGTATCTGAAAAATATGCACATAGGAGAAAATCGCTGTCCAAAATCGACAAATTTGGCTCCAATTTCGTACATTTCTCTCCAAATTTGACCCCTTTAATTTATTTTTCTACTTTGTATATCGTTCGATAACAAGCATCTAACAGTCAACTACGTATATTTGTTTATATAATCACATAGGAAGTGTGTAGAGACGTTTTTTTGGTGTCACATGCAGACATCTGTAATCCTTCGACAGGCAGTCACGCCTACAAGTGACTCTCTCTCAGGCCGTGTTTCACTGCTTGTTCGGAGAGCCGTCTCTCGTACGCGTAACGGGGCTGTGGGACGACTTGTTTAGCAACTGCGAGCAGTTTGAGGAAAGTAGATATGTTTCAACGCGCTGGCACATAGGTGTGCGTTGGTGTGCGTGAAATAAGTTATATATGTTGTTATACAACGACGAATAAGCTTTAAGAAAAAAATGAAATTATGTATCTGAAAAATATGCACATAGGAGAAAATCGCTGTCCAAAATCGACAAAGTTGGCTCCAATTTCGTACATTTCTCTCCAAATTTGACCCCTTTAATTTATTTTTCTACTTTTTATATCATTCGATAACAAGCATCTAACAGTCAACTACGTATATTTGTTTATATAATCACATAGGAAGTGTGTAGAGACGTTTTTTTGGTGTCACATGCAGACATCTGTAATCCTTCGACAGGCAGTCACGCCTACAAGTGACTCTCTCTCAGGCCGTGTTTCACTGCTTGTTCGGAGAGCCGTCTCTCGTACGCGTAACGGGGCTGTGGGACGACTTGTTTAGCAGTTGCGAGCAGTTTGAGGAAAGTAGATATGTTTCAACGCGCTGGCACATAGGTGTGCGTTGGTGTGCGTGAAATAATTGATATATGTTGTTATACTACGACGAATAAGCTTTAAGAAAATACTGAAATTAAGTATCTGAAAAATATGCACATAGGAGAAAATCGCTGTCCAAAATCGACAAATTTGGCTCCAATTTCGTACATTTCTCTCCAAATTTGACCCCTTTAATTTATTTTTCTACTTTGTATATCGTTCGATAACAAGCATCTAACAGTCAACTACGTATATTTGTTTATATAATCACATAGGAAGTGTGTAGAGACGTTTTTTTGGTGTCACATGCAGACATCTGCAATCCTTCGACAGGCAGTCACGCCTACAAGTGACTCTCTCTCAGGCCGTGTTTCACTGCTTGTTCGGAGAGCCGTCTCTCGTACGCGTAACGGGGCTGTGGGACGACTTGTTTAGCAGTTGCGAGCAGTTTGAGGAAAGTAGATATGTTTCAACGCGCTGGCACATAGGTGTGCGTTGGTGTGCGTGAAATAATTGATATATGTTGTTATACTACGACGAATAAGCTTTAAGAAAATACTGAAATTATGTTTCTGAAAAATATGCACATAGATGAAAATCGCTGTCCAAAATCGGCAAATTTGACTCTTTTAATTTCAATATGTTATGTGCATTACTCATTTTTTCACAGAAATACTTTGTTTTCCAACAATTTTACTTCCACCTAAAAATATATTACCCACTGCAAAATTGTTTTTCTAATACGTGATCAAAATACATTTCCTCCTTGTTCTAACCACGAAACTACGCGCTAAATAAATATCGTGCATATTACACGCATCATTCTGATTCAGACACATTTAGTGTAACAAGACGGATGTTCCGATTGAACATTTTAGTCAGGCATCGGTTACCTCCCTTTATCGGCTTGTCGACCAGTCACTTGTACGCGAGACGGTTCGCGCAGTTTCGAAGAAAGTAAACATGTTTCAACGCGATGGAAAATGGGTGTGCGTTGGTGTGCGTGAAATAATTTATATATTTTGTAACTCTACGATGAATAAGCTTTTAGAAAATACTACGTGTTAGTTTCTGAAAAATATGTACATAGGAGAAAATCGCTGTCAAAAACAGAACATTTTGCTCGATTTTTACACATTTTTCTCCCAATTTGACCGTTTATTATTTTTCTTATGACATTTTTTTCATGTCATTCGATAACTAGTAGGATAATCAATAACTGTACTTAATTTTGTTTTATTATTTTCACAAATAACGCTTGTAGAGACATTTTTGTGCAACAGGCAGAAATCCATGGTCCACTGACAGACCGTCACGCATACGCGTGACCCCTCTCAGGGGGTCACTTGTACGCGAGACGGGAGAGCCGTCTCGCGTACACGTTACGTCCTCTACTGTTTAGACAGGGGGAATTGTCTCCCCCTTTACTAAGCTCTATTATGTCTTTTTGCAAATTAATCTTTTCATGTCACATTGCAGCAGCAGGAATAGATTCTTGAAATATCAGACATACACATCATAAACTTAACGAGTGTTATTAGACGTAGAAAACAAGGTTTGGGTTTCAACGGTATTGATTCTTTCCCTAATGATAATCACCGTGATGAGAAAATCGAACTTGCTTGTGATAATACTGTTGTACTTTAATTAAGTTTGCATATCAAGTAACCCCAAGCGGAATCCTGCAGTTTCGGAAAGAAAAAACCCAGTGCTATCAGTTACATTTTCCATGCAAGAATTGTCCATGATATAATTAATGAATTGTGGAATAGTAGCTGTAATATTTACTCTGTAAGGGTTCCTCTTCAATTAATGCATATTTTGTTTGATTTCAATGTCAATCAAAACGAACACAGCTGATACTAATGTTTACTTAATGTCTTTGATTTCAGAATATTGGCAATTATATACTGTCAAGACCTAAGATCAGTGTTGTCAATATTAGCTTTCTGATCATTTATGTTTTTAATAATTTAGGACCAAGAAACCTATTAAGTCATTTTTATAGATACATAATACTAAGTTTCTTTTCATCAAACTTTTTCTGCACAATATTTTCTGTATGTGTGAGGAGTAAGTGTGGTACTATCCTATATTGTTTATCATGTTTCACTGGCTCTATGTAGAGAAACCATGACAATGTTATTTCGGCCAAATATGTTTGGAAATGTCATATCTGTGGCTTATGACATTACTTTTCCAGAATTTTGAACAATAAATCAAATTTTTATGTCTTGCTTTTGATTATCCAATGTGTTAATTCTGGTTAGGTTTCTGAATAAGCATGACTTGAACAAAGACTGTTTGGCCATGTATGAACTGAACCATGCCTGTCAACCAGTAGATGTGACCCGTGGAGGTCCAGGATAGAATTTGTATTCAGCCAACCCATGCTTGCCATAAGTGGCGCCTATGCTTGTATGCTATGCTAATGGGATCAGGTGGTCAGACTCGCTGACTTGGTTGATGCATGTCATTGTATACCAATAGTGTGGATCGATGTTCATGATGTCAATCACTGGATTGTCTGGTCCAGACTCGATTATTTACAGACCGCAGTCATATAGCTAGCATATTGCTGAGTGTGGCGTTAAACAACAAACAAACAAACAAGACCAACACCGACAGTAAAATAAGTATGTAAGGATTTCAAAATGCAGATGTTTTTCTTAGTCAGTTTGGTGTTCTCTGTGTACAGCAGTGTTTGACTTGTGGTCAGCCGAAATGGGCATACTGTTTACACAAACCTTGTTTGCACTGTATGGTTTGTTTGTTAGTTCTCATGTTATTTTTCCCTCGGTTTCAGACTGTGATGTGATTGTGTCCAGCCGTCACGGCAATTCCAAAAATGGAACATTCCATTCTCCAAAGTCCAAAATTACCGGTAATTACCCCAGCAATTCACACTGTATCTACAAGTTCATTGGATGGGCTACAGAAAGAGTGAAAATCCGGTTCACTAAGTTCGAGTTACAAGGGAGAGCACCTGCGTAAGTACCTTGTCAAACTAATTATTATATTGACTGTATTATCGTATGTGATTCTAACGCCTAGGCAATAGAAATATCATGAAAGTTGTTACTCGAGCAGTGTAGAGATTAAAAAGAATTTCTGTTGGTTAGGGGTAGCCAAGTGATATAAGGTTCAGGTTCCATGATTCACTGTGGAGAGTTTTGTCCCCTGGGCATGCAAGGATCTGCTGAGTGGATTCTAAAACCAGTTTTGCTCAGATCATTGGTTTGTCAGCACCATATTCTCATAGTCATGGTTTCAGCAAAATCAGTAAATGTCTGTCAACAACATCTCCTCGGGGCTCCCACACCAAGCTAATATTTAACTAAAATACTTTTTGAACTCTGTATTCCAACTGGCACACACAGTTTTGTTAACAAGATTGTTTATGTCTGCATTGGTTGTGAGATGACAGGATGATAAGCATAACAGGAAGTGCAATAAGTGCTGATGAAGAGACAGGCTACACAAGCACCTGTGTGATCAGGCTGGGACTAGACGACCCCTTAAGCAATAGAGAGTGAACATCAACCTACATGACCAGGGTACTTGGCCTGTCTGTCCCTTGATCCCCTCCCAGTTCAACAAACATGGGCACAGGGGATCTGTTCCATAATGACACAAGGGAGTAGTTACATTGGTACTGACTTAGGTTAATTAAATTATCTTACGGTTTTTAAAACTGCAAACTTTAATGGGTTTTGACTAATTTTAATTAGTTGTCTTACTGCTATTGTACTGCTAAAACGTAATGCGTTTTGGACAGCAGTAATCAGATGTATGACCTGGTACACAGTTGCCAAACTCCATACAGCCGGCCTATGAGCCTTTGAAAGGTTAATTATTCCAACTTCAAGGCCATGGAGCTCTCAGTGTCTAAGCGTAATGAATTAAAAGCCTTTGAACATTAAAACTTGTGAAGTCAAGGCATTACATGGTAACACTTACAGGTCTTCATTACTCAAGTTGAGGTAACCCAGAAAGACTTTCAAGACTATTACTTTTTAGAGTAATTAATTTTCTTGAAGGTCAGTTAATAAAGTTTATCCTTAAGAATGCAGGTCTAGACATGCACTCTTTCTGTTTTAACACCTGTCGTTAAGTTACTGTAATGTCCATGCTTGTATCCTGTACCATATTACATACATATGTCTTGATCTCATGAATACACTGATATAGATAGTGTGAATTGCAGTGCATCATTGGTTTAACAACAGCATTATGACCTCCTGGATGTAATTGTTCTTGTTTAAGTGAAAGGAGAACTGTGGCCATGAATTAATACCAAATCAGATACAAAAAACCTGACAGTTGCTAGGGATAATACTGCACACATGTTGAAAGGCAATAGCTGATCTTACACACAACATTGTGCCTGTCAGCTTCTATATGATCATCTGGCCAGTATCATCCACCAGCACCAAAACATGCTGACACCATGTTGTTATTAGGTTACTCTCCAAAACAAACAGAACCAGTACAAGAACATTGGTATTTCTTTCCAATGCATCCTTCATCCATTGCTTGTTTTGATTTGCCTCCATTACTTGGATAACAATGTAACAATATATCAGTGCACTGGCTAAATGCAATTCACTTTATGCAGTGTGATGCATGAAGATATGGTCTTGCTGAGATTTGTAGAACATCACATATCTTTTTTAAAACATCACATATAAACAATATTTCAAGAAGTACAATTGAGTCTAACAGCAAGGTAAACAAAGTAGCAGTACTGTGTGTCTTGATAACATATAAAGAGAAATATGGGCACATCCCTTTCACAGACTCTTTACCATGTTAATGCTATACATATTGGTACGTATCAAAACACAGCCAATATGTGAATACATTTCAGTACAGGTTTTACTGTTAATATCCATCCCTGAGCCACCTTCATCGACTGAAGCATCTGACAATGTGCATCCCATTCTGAGAGAAATTAACAGTGTGCTCTTAACATACACAACTTCACCTAAATTCAGGACCGCCTTCTTGGTCTAGTGGTAGAGCGTCCGCCCAGAGAGTGGAAGGTCTGGGGTTCAATCCCCGCCTCGTCATACCTAAAAGACGTTAAAAGATGGTACTTGTTGTTACCCTATCTGGCACTCGGCATTAAGGGGTTAAAACAATGACTGGTTGGCTTGGAGTCGGTATACTGTGTCTGAGTGGGGTGTTCATGTTAAACTGTGGCACGGTATCTCAGGGCTGGCACTATAAATCAGCATCAGTCCGGACTAGTACAAGCAGCCACATACATACGTGCATATATAAGTGCAATAATCTTAGATGCAAAGTTAAACCCCCTTTCACCTCACCTCATCTAAATTCAGTGGTTTCAGAGACCCCTAGCATATCACTGTCAATACACATTGTTTTAATGAGCCTTGTCCTTCAAGCATCTCATCACATGACTGATGCATGCATCTCCTACTAAGAATAATATAATGTGACCCTATACGTACACAATGGTCACAGTGGTTTGTGAGCAACACCCCTCCCCATAGCATAACTCTCCTATCACTGTTCAGTATTTTGTTGTTCAAAAAAGAATGAAAAAATGTGGAATTGATGGTGAGAAAGTCTTGAAAGATTACAAAGGCTAATGCAGATTATACAGGACACTGAAGCTTAAACCTCAGCCTGACAACATCCCATTTGGTATCTTATTAATTGCCCAAATGCAGGCTTCATCCCTATCTCTTTTCAATTTGTAGAGACCAGGTCTTTAAAATTATCCTTATTGATCCCAAGCGCTATTAAGGTAATTAAATAGGAATTCCCTGCTGTGAAATGAGCTTCCTTGGTAAGATGATGTGGTGTAATTGCACCAAATTTTACACTCTTCTATGAACACATTTAAATATGCATGTTCCAAAAGTAGACCAATACCCCAAGGATATCTTTGACTAGACATGCAACCATGGGATTGTCTTTCGGGGTTTAAGTCACCGTAGATTAGACATTTTTTTGCTCCCATTTGGAGCTTTTCAATGAATAAGTAAGATAAAGAATGTTTTTCGCATCAGAGTACAGTGATCTGTGCTGCCATTAAGTGCTAATACCTTTATCACTTGAACAAGGTATATTTTTAGCTGAAGGTGTGTCAAGGATGTGGTTAATGGACATATTGAGATAAGGGGTTTAAGAATATAATGCAATGCTCTTTACAAAACACAATAGTTGTCTTACATAAATGCTTATGTTACTTTTGAGAAAATTTCAATATTGTATGCTTCTAATTCTGATAGCAAAGATAAATTCTTGCTTCTGTTAAAGGTCCTTAGTTATTAGAAATTATGTTGTTTTGTTTAGATATTTGATAGAAGTGAGGCGTTAAATTCAGTATTTCAAATGATCATTGATAGTTTTAGGACTTTGTCAGCACTTGTATGTAATCTACTGCCTCTAATGGACATATTTGAAGAAATGTATAAGAGAATTAGTCATTCTCTAAGTTCATCAGAAGACTTGTATCTATATTCATACATTCTTGTTTCACATCAGGGCCAGTGGGTTAGTCTAGGGTTCAATTCCTCAAATAGTCTCAGTGTGTTAAGCTGATGATGTTTGGGGTCATGATATGGATGGCATTTTGCTAAATCAGAGTAAAGCCTCACTCACTCGTTTGTTCACTCACTCACTCACTCACTCACTCACTCACTCACTCACTCACTCATGTTGTTTCTCATGAAAGACGTAAAGTGGTAGATGAATATGGAGACATCATAAAAATGCCTTTTCATATCAGTGAAAGTATATATCAGGATTAAAAGTTTTTTGAATGGCACCTCCTGCATTTTCTTTGCTGCATTAGGAGAAAAATGCCATTGACATGCCTTGATCAATAAACTTAGTCGTCTGGAACATTATCTCCAGCCATATTCCTCTATCTAACGATAACGTTTTATAGCAATTTGCTCGCATTGCTGGTACACCCCATGCTTGTGTGCACAAGCACAGTGCCAACATCAAATGATATTTTATGGGGATATTGCAGTGGATGTCAAGTGAAGCAGAAACTCTGCAATCACTCATGCAAATTGTTGCAAAGTGAGTTATTCTGTAGATTAATGGTATTCACACATGCCACAGATAGATTGGTAGAAATTACCGTTCCTACATGTCAAAATTAAAGGAGAAACCACATGTTTGAACAGACATTTTGCTGCATTAGAAATGTTAAATTTGTGAAGGCGAGATGGTCCAGTTGTTATGTAGGATTGTGAAGGTCACACAAAAAAGGATAACAGTGAAACCCCATTAACTCCTATTGACCCCAACTATATCGAGTTATCCAATGTTTGATACAAGCAGAGTGGTGAAATGAGACTAATAGCAGTGATAAGGATTTTGTTTGGGCCTTAACGTCACATCATTTTAAGTGATAGGTATGTTCAAGGTTTTATTGTTATTTTTTGTTAGAATGGTTACTTTAAAAAACAAAACAAAAAAACTTTATGATAATGCAGCTATGGCCACATTCACCGACATAATTACATCTCTCAGAGGAGAATAACCTTGCTACCAAGATCCAAGATGTTTTTAACGCTTAATGTCTCTGGCAGTCCTTGAACAGTCTTGTAGAAATAATAATAATCATTAACTCGATTCCCAGTTAGAAAGAAACACTATTTTGTATAAGAAAACATCTTGTTCTAATTGTATTGGGTGAACATTAATAAGCCATTTGTCACAGTTACCTCCCTTAGTTGCTTCCCTTCACTATTTGTATAGAGTTAAACATACAGTACCAATTTAACCAGCACCTGTGTGTGAGCTTTGCTTTGTCAACTCAAGATTTTACTGACTAGTGTTTAGATGTTAGACATAGCAGACAGTTTATTTTCATACTTTAAGAAGGACAACAACAGGCAATTTGAACTGCTGCACTTTTTATAAGACGTGAAATCTGTTTTTGTACAACAGCTTTAAAGAGATATGTTCAGCACACAGAAAATACAAACACAACCTCCTGTTTGTGTGAAAGAACTGTGACAACAAAACATCTATACTGTCGTCTAATCTGATGAAATGCCCAGACAGCAAGCCTCAAGAAGATGTGTCTGGTGACAGAAGGGAAGTTTAGGTGGTTCTGGCTGACACTTGTGTGAGTCGTAATGAAATGAACTGACTGCATCAATGACATCTGGGCTATGGAACATTGAGCCCTGTAGTCAGTGAGTGCATCAGAACCATCATTGCTGCCATTGCTGCCACTGCCTCCATCTCCAATACCACCATTGCCACCACCACAATACCCTAGTACCACCACCACCACCACCACCACCACCACCATCATCTCCAATACCATCTCCAATACCACCATTGCCAACACCAACACCACAACAGTACCCTAGTACCACCACCACCACCACCATCATCATCTCCAATACCATCTCCAATACCACCATTGCCAACACCACCACCACAACAGTACCCTAGTACCACCACCATCACCACCACCACCACCACCACCACCACCATCACCACCACAGTACCCTACCTTGAACACTAAGCCCCATTTCACCTCACCTCCAACACACTCATGGCCAGGCACTCTCACTATCCAAATGTGTGACTGCACAAACTTCATAGTCATTTTCTGGTTTCATCATCATCATTCAACTCCATCACCACACTCCTATATCTCCACCATAACCAACACTGCTATCAACATAGGACAACTAACAACAGTGAGATGGTGATGTACCGTTAGCTGACATTGCTTAGCAAACAAATACTCCTTCTCTACCAGTTCAGGACCTACCATTGTCATAATATACAGGCTACAGATGTTGTCTCAGTATCAAGTTGATGTACCACCACATGTCCAAATGTTCAGTACAAATCTCATATGTGCCTTGTAATATCGTGTGCCTTGTTTAATCTTGTAACTGAAGGCTTTGGAAGGATGATATACTAGTATGCTGGAGAAAGAAATAATTACATCTCTGACATGTCCTGATCTTCAGAATATTAAGGTCTATTTTATTCCTTCAGATTGTGAGTTTATTCTGATATCTTAATATAAAGATGCCTTATTAATAGATAAAAACCATGGACAAAATGGTCCGATTTGTCAATAAGAGCAGACTAAGGTTCTCTCACTGGAATGTCTTCAATGGAATATTCGTCTGATCTTCAGTGAGTATTCAAGGGTGATCAGCAGCAAATTTGACTTGGAAATCTCATCAGATGTTTAGCGTTGATGTCAGTTCATGTGTTAAAACCCCTTGCAGTTGTTTACCACGCCAGAGCCTACATTTTCTGCTGGTCCCCATTCCAAGGGTACCATTTCCGAGGTAGCGACAAGCAACAAATGAGGCATGGCAGTGAAATGAGGCTATTGATCAGGGCCCTTATGGACTCCATATATATTTAAAGTAAAGGCTTTCCTTCCTACAAACTGTATAACTAAAGCTCTGTAAGTAGAAAATGTCATGATTTGTGAACGTTGAATGTTCATAGTTTATTTCACCACTGACATGAAGGTAACACTTTGAACTTGAAGAATTATTTTAATGATCACTCTGCTCTTACAGGACTAGATTCTTCAAGTAATTCATGTCAGGAAGGGGAGCAATTGTTTTATCAGAGACAATCTGTGCCTATTGCCAAGTCTGTGAAAAGCTGTATTATAACTTCTCTGGTTTGTGTCCAGGTCTTGCAGATAGCAGTAATTGGATGAAAAAATAGCAATTTTGTGTACAGAATTTTCTTGGAAAAAACCCGAGGGTAATTCAAGTCTCAGCGGGTAAACAGTGCTCCATGGAGAAAGTCATTACAGAGATTTGATCAAACCTAAGCCCAGTAATGTCAGATTTATAGGATTTTGTGAGGGATAAGCAGCTTTTTTCATCTTTTAATGTCTTGAAGGATAAATCTGTTATAAAAGGACTGGACAATTATAGCATTATGTTTGCGAAAGTGGGATGGCAAATTGGACTAGGCTGAGGCCCTCTTAATTTGCTTCCAAATAAGGCATGTTTGGTATAGAATAGTCTACATGTGAACAGCAAAGTCTTGAATCTGATGAAACTTCTTGAGGGGAGTAAGGATGGTACAGTGTATGACACATGGTTGTCTAAATAGGGGATGAAGAGGGGGATTGAAAGTCAGGTAGGATGATAGGGAGGACATTGTGTTATGGGAGGTGGCCTAAGAAGATTCTAGCATGGTACTCTAGCATTAGCTTAACTCTAATGGTGATATTTGTCATGCTTTCCTCGCCCCACTAACTGATCCTGTCCACAGACCAGTTACTAGGCACCATAGCTGATTAAAGAAATTGAGATATTAATCATAAAGTCACTGTTACTTATTTCCTTCAAAACAACAATTGACATTGCAGTAACTCATGATTATCAGCAAATACAACTTCTCTTCCTTTAGCAACAGAAAACCAATTACTACATGTGTCTGGTATTTGAACTCCCCAAATGGTAAATATGAATTGATTTGTGAGGTGCCTGATATCTAGTCTCGTGACATTCTTTACACCAATATTATAACTTTTGTGTCGATGGTAATCTCCCAGAGCTTCACTTCTCATGTAGGAACTGAAACATTTCAACATTTGTTGTCATGCAATTCTGAAAGGAAAGGAAGTCATCCTGAAAATGTTAATGTAATCAACATCTTCTTTTCATGATTAGTCTTCTCTGTCCGTAAGACCCATTGATTGTTTAGAAGGGCTTGTGTATCTTCTGGCATCAAAGTGACACCTGTAAAATTGTTGTAAGACTTCATATACGATAGTATAGTTTTTCTGCTTTTTCTCTCTGTGTACAATGAGCTGCCTCTGCATACTCTGCATGGAATACTGGCTGTATGGTAAGTCCTGTGTTATTTCACAGTAACCATGTACAGTGTCCAAGGCTGTCTGAACGGCACCACATATGTCCAGTATAGCTCTTACCAACAAGATTAAGACGCCACATCGATCTTTTCAATTTCATTCAGCTGATGGAATCCTTTTTTTTGAGCCAAACTCTCTACAGCTAAGCTCGAAGTCTGGGCCGCTTGTGTCTTTAATCTATTCCAAGACGATGTCTGTGTATAACTACAAATAGTCTGTGGTATGTGGAGGATTCCTTGGTATATGCAGGGTGAGTGAGTGAGTATGGTTTTATGCCGCTTTTAGCAATATCATGGCAGGGGACACCAGAAACGGGCTTCAGACATTGTACCCATGTGGGGAATCAAACCCTGGTCTTCGGTGTGACAAGCTAACGCTTTAACCACTAGGCTACCCTATGGTATATGGATATTTCTACCTTGGGACTAAGAATGGTGCTGAGTTTATGTTGAATCATCCATCTATCTTGAGATGCTCTTCCATGATTCAGTTGTTTCTAGATTTCATTGTACAATGCTTTAAGCAGAGATTTTTTATGATTATGGAAAGGCTTTTTTGTTTTTGTTGTACATGGGCTATGTGATTCTGTCAATGACAATATGCTGTTGAAGTTACTGCATTACTAACAGTGATTATGGAAAGGCTTTTTTGTTTTTGTTGTACATGGGCTATGTGATTCTGTCAATGACAATATGCTGTTGAAGTTACTGCATTACTAACAGTGACATTTTAAAGAGAAGCAACTAAACCATTTCCACAATCATAAGCAGGCTCTGCTACAAGCAGAATCCACTGTGCAATGTTAGAGCATATCATAAGCATGTGTTTATGAATCACTATCAAAAAGTGATGATAATAGGTGTTCGCAAATTGGTGAGCATATCATGTCCCACCAGTGACACCCCTCACAAACACATACAAAGGCTAGTCAATTGTTCACCTGAATAAAAACATGGGAACATAAGGCTCAAGTTTAAATGATTAAATTGCATCGGAAATCATTATGGTTACTGATGCATCAAACTTAGAAATGTGCCGTACATATCTACCATAAAACTTTTTGAACTTTACTGAGGCCTTTAATGTTGAAACCCTGATCAACTTTTGAGTCATATGACACTTTTAGAAATCTTTGTGGAACGAGCATGCTCAATTGAATCTCAAACTTTGTGAAATGTCGACACCAGAGGCTGGAGATGATGGACTATTACCCTACATAAAGGAAAATTTTAAGTCATCCCTCTTGTCATACAGTCTTGTGGATAGTTTCCTGTCACTCTGAATCTTTATGCATGGACATAAATATGAAACAGCTCTTGATGTTTTATGGTTAAACTAGGCCTGTAATGATACATTTTCTCCCAGTATCATACCTATCATAAATATCCAAACATGTAATACATGATAGATAAACACTCAAAACATATTCTTGTGGCCCATGTATAACAAGGCTAGGACCATGTATAACAAGGCTAGGACCATGTATCACACTTGCATGAACTTCCAACATTGTCCCATCTGTTTTACTTGAGTATACAAACCATGTGTGGCCCCCACAAGGTAAGGGGGGGAGCTAAACAGGGAGCATTTCAATTGGGCCAAAGACAGCAGCAGCATTGTTACACATGTACAAGTTTACAATCCATTGGAGAGCACCTTTAGTGATTTTTCTGTCACATTATCTGTTCATTGAAAGGTCTCTTGCATTTATAAGGATAACCATCTGAACGAGTGACTGAGAAGGTATGTGAAATGTAGAAAACGGTTGAAACAAGATTGAATAGTCCCATGAAATATCACTTCAGGGTTGATCCCACTGGCATTGATGAAAACATATGGAGACCTTCTTCTATGATGGCTCCTGATCATAGCCAGGGAGGCACCATGTAGTTTTCTGTTGGAGTGTTTCAATAAATCAAGCGATCCCACATTTTAAGATTTGATGGTATTCATATAATTGAATCCGGTGGCTGTTTTAACTGTGAGTTTGACAGAGATAATTTAGAATGATGTCAAAATAGCTGAAGATAAGAAGTAGATGTTAGTTTGCTCTCATAATGTGCAGGAAGATTAATGTGTTGTCAGTGAAACATGATCTTCAGAGAGTCATTTTTATTTGGAACTGCATATATAACTTAGGATCAGGCTTTTTCGTATGGAGACTTGGATGAGATCAAATGAATGTATGAGGGTGATGTAGACAGTGTATTAGACATGGATGTTTCATTTTATTACTCACCATAGTGGCGATATTGAATAAGTTTTTGTGTTTATTTTTGTGATTCTATATGCAGTAGATAATGTGTTAAAGGTTTAGCCTTTTGATTCAGTACATTTCAAAATACTTGGATAACATATGTCAAAAAGCATAATCATATAAATATTCTTTAGCAATGAAAGAGACCAGTGAGACAGTTTCATCGGTTTCATATTTAGATCTATTCATAAAGATTCAGAGTGACAAACTATTCCTGACAAGACTGTGTGACAAGAGGGATGACTTCAACTTCCCAATAGTCAACTTGTCGAGCAATATTTCATCAGCTCCTGCTTTTGGTGTCGACATTTCACAACTTTGTAGATACAACTGAGCATGATCTTTCTATGAGAATATCAAAAGGCATCATGCAGCTCTCGCTCAAGAGTTGTTTGATCAAGGTTACAACATGAATTAAGGCCTCAGTAAACCTTTAAAAACGTTTTATGGTATGTGGAGAACATTACCAATTTTGAGTGATGTCCAACGCAATTCCCTATTTTGACTTGTGCCATATGTTACCATGTGCTTTTTCAGGGGAACAATTGACTAGCCTTTGAATGTATTTGTGATGGGTGCCACCTGAGGGCAGGATCTGCTCACCTATTCGCGAACACCTTATACCATCACAATTTGATGGTGATTCTTAAACACAAGCTCATACAATGGACTCTGCTTTTACCAGAGATTGCTTATGATTATGGAAATGAACTTGTTGCAAGAAATTATTTCTGCAAGATATAACTGTTAGAAAGTTTTAAGTCTCGACTTTATAATCACAGCATCTCTCACTTGAAGAAAATGAAACAAAATGACAAAAATTAATTTGCAAGAAACTATTGAAAAGTTTTATCAAGCGAAATGTTTGCATTTTGCAAGAAGTTGATGGTTTTGAAGTAAACTTAACAGAAATTAGAATTAACAGATTGTTCATGTGAGAATTTGATTAAATAGGTTGTCAATTGACATGCTAAAATACACGACTGATATTTGGTTGAGGATGCTCTCGTCTCATGATGGAATAAAGCCAATTTGAAAACACATCCATTCAAACTTTTTTCCTAGTTTATTATGTCTCTGATGAATAGGCACAAATGAATAGCCCAAGAGAGTTGGTGTCTCCATCTATATGAATAGCTTGTCCTCTGCTCCAGGTCTAAACGTACAGCCATTTGCCATCTTTACTTAAGCCTAACAAAAACTAATGTGCATGTGTGCGTAATTTAATTAGCCCACAGGTGATCCTTTGTTCTCTTGAGGCAGGAACTTACACATGCTCTACTTCCGTGCCTAATTCTGAAGTTCCGGAGCTGGTTTATTCTAGCAGGTTTTTCTATCTACAGGAACTGGCTACCAACCTTTTTGGCACTTCTCACATAATAGATAAAAAAGCCAAAAACATTACAGCTGTCCTGAACAAAATTTAAGCAAAGGAGAACAAAGGATTCCAAATCAATGGATGTATGCGTGTCAAATCAGCACAAGTTTGGAGGACAAAGGGGCTTGTCTCTTGATATTGTCCATCTTAATGACGTTTGTCCCTTTGCTGGAATCTAAGACTTCCACATAATTTTAATTGATGTACATTCCTGTTTTTTCTAACAGGTTATTTGGCTATCTTGGTCTCACTCTCTCCGGTTTCTGTACCTGTCTCGTCCCAATCCTGAAACAAACTACTGTCAAATACCCATGGGCCAAAATCGTCACCTTTTGAGAAATTTTGCACAAGCTACTGTTTCCGAGTCTGTGTGGATTGTTTATTCGTGGTGTCACCCTGATGTTATAACCTAAAGCAACACTAATCTGTTCCCTTTTAAGTTTTAAACCTGAGGAATTTGTTATTCTGTATCATTCAGGAGAAATTCCCTGTGTATCAAAAACTTTCTGGGCTCTTACTTACCCAATTGAAAGTTCAAGCCCTTTATGTATGTGCAGTCATTGTCTGAATCAAATGAAGTTTTTTGTTGTGCCCTTTGAACCCAGGTGTGTTTAATCGCTTGTGTCAATATTCACCAATCATCTTTGTTTAATACACAGCTCAATAAATGATGGGGACATGACTACTTTAGTGACACTAATTTGTTTGTCAATGAAAGTTATGGACAATCATCTGTTTTTGCCAACTTCAGGTTATATTTATCAGCTTCATAATTTGTAATTAATGAAGGGTGGCCTTATGTTTTGAAACACATTTCATTCATCAAATTCTGAACAGCATACTAATACTAAAATATGGGATGCTTGGATATACTGAAGAACCCGTCTTGTCAAGACCCCACTTACCTGGAAATCATGCCTTCCCAACGACTTTAATGAAAAATGAATAAATTACTCTATAAAATGTTCTGTGTACCCGGCAATCTGGTTCCCAGAACTGGACAGAACTTACCAACAGTGCAATTACACACTGTTTTGTTCCCTTTGCTGAACATCATCAGTGCCATCAATGCCATCAATACCATCCAAAACGGACATCATGAGTGCCATCAATGCAGACATCATCAGTGCCATCAATGCGGACTTCATCGGTGCCATCAATGCCATCAGTACTATCAAAACGGACATTATCAGTGCCATCAATGCGGAGATCATCAAATTCAAACTTCATAAATACCATCAATGCGGACTTCATAAATACCATCAATATTTACATCATCAATGCAAACTTCATAAATACCATCACTGCGGACTTCATAAATGCCATCAATGTGTGAAGATGTTTGTCTGGTAGGTCATATCACATGGCAGCCAACATCAAAGGGTTGATAGCATTTGATCACAGTGGATTAATGAAGATGCCATATAGAATGATAGATTGACTCTTAATCTAATTTTAATTAGGCAAGAGGTGTCAGTTATGAATTAAACGCTGAGGTGAAGTTTATGTCACCAATTGACAAGCAAGACGACCACACTGTTTTGGTAGTGACGACAGTCCATAAATGTATGTCTGCAACA
Source organism: Haliotis rufescens (assembly GCF_023055435.1). Lineage (NCBI taxonomy): Eukaryota > Metazoa > Mollusca > Gastropoda > Lepetellida > Haliotidae > Haliotis > Haliotis rufescens. The sequence goes on along the minus strand of NW_025964223.1, from coordinate 6,071,564 downwards.
CTGCAACGTGATGACCACACGTTTCCCTATGAGGTGTGGCAGGTAGATATTTTTCTTATTCATTTGGTTTATTTAAGTTGGATGAAATGATTTAGATGAGAGGGGGTTGAGCCTGGTTTATGGTTTTGCGTTCGTGGTATAAGTAGGTTAACACACGCACTCACACCCTGACAAATCGTATGGTAAAAGTCCATATCCTTGAGGCTGGCTTCCCAATACTTATTCCCCCAGGGGTAAAACATATCGGTGCAGATATTTCTGATACTTGCAAAGCGTGCACAAATCACTTTTCACTTTTCACTAGGCATTTGATTGGCTGATTGTGAACCCTGACCTTTACAGGACTTCTTTTGCTGCAATCATTCGTTCATTTTTTGAACACGAGAACACTGTTTTTGTTACCCTGGAAATGCTACCAGATGATGGATAACAAACTGAAGTAATTTTAATTTGCGATTTTGTCATCAAATACTGAAGCAGTTTAGCCATATCATACTTCAAATAGCCTCATGCAGTTAGTTGTCTATTTCCCTGAATTTACGTGTGCCAGTTAACATGGCTCAGGATGAGAGAATAATTTGGGATGAGGCTACACAGTAGGACTGTTTCCCCTATACTGACATTATACAAATTACAAACCCCAAACTGCAAAGTTAGAAACCAAATTCTTCTCTAAACTATTCTGAAGAGCACTGAAAAGCAACACATGCTGTTTGACAATGATTGTGGTTTTACTGCCACAAATGCTTGTTTCGCGCTGAGCTACAGGTATGCTTAACGTTTCATATTCATGTGCATTATCATTAATGAAAATAAAAACACAGACTGTAAAACTGCATGTTACCTTTACAATATACTCTATTGCATGGTCCTTGATACATGGTCATTTGTAGCGAGCCAGATAAGACGAATAACCCTGGTACATCCAATAAATTGTCGGTGAAACATTTTCAACAGTAGATGCTTTCCCGCTTGAAACACTGTTTGTCATCAGACATGTTGACATTTTCAGAAGATGCTCTTGGTGACCTCTAAATAAAATGTTAAAAGCCAAACTGGAACTCTCTGTCTGCTGCGTATACTCAGTTGTCTTGTCTACTGAGCACTTGTGACAGGGTACTTGTTCTTAGGGCGAAATAATGTGAGATTACCATCAATTAATTTGCTAAATACGCTTTTGCTCAATTAGGAGAAAGTCTTACTACATTGATAAAACACTAATACAGCCTTTAAATTTAGCAACAACATATCATTTTGTCATTTATTGTACTGAGAAAAAATGAACGGGGAATTATTTTTTACAGCTGTGAACTTCCGCTGTGGTTTGATCAACAAACATTGTAACCTTGATCTTTCTGTCAGTGGCTATGTTGACGGTACTGAAACTGTTTGTTTTTGTTGAATCCTCTTCCAATTACATTTGTGGTAATAAATAAAACATTACACTCGCTTCAATTTAATATCAAGTTTATGTCCTACTTGAAATAATTTGCACTTGGATAATAAACTTCATATTGCATTAAAGTGAGTGTAATATCCTATAAACACCTTATCCTGACTCAACAAATAAATCTTGCCCTATGCACATGATGCAGGGGTCGACACCTTGAGTTCAATCCAACTTGTTCACAGTTCATGTCGAACTAAAGGTTTATGTTACATAAATAAGAGCAACAAACCCTTTCCATATTCGTCAGAAGAAGGCCTATCGGCTAATAGCTGAGTCAATTTGTGATTCTGACATCATGAGCATGTGTTTATGAATCACAATCAAATAGTGATGATACGAAGTGTTCACGAAAAGGTGAGTGTATCCTGCCTCACTGGTGGCAACCATTGGGAGACATTCCTTTGTTTCAGTACTTTCAGGCTAGCAGACATGTAAACATGTTGAATCAACCCAGTCCTAAAGAAAGAAGGGTTCAAAATTGTTAAGATAGCAAGTAATGAAAGGAAACAACCACAAATCAAAAAGGATGACATCTCTTGAAGATGTCTTGTGAATGACATCATGCGTATGTGACGTCAACGTGTTCATTATGCCAGATAACAAAGGAACTGGATGTTCCTTGCACAAATCAGACAATCTGCCACACATTAGCTTCGCTTATTCAATGATGTTAAGATGAAAGATCACTGGGAGGAGGTTATGCACACTTGATGCTAGGCTGATGTCACACAGCATTGTTTCACCCATTAATCTTGCAACAAAGTTCCCCAAATTACATCATAGTTTATTGTGACATGTTTGTAAACTCTCACAAGGAGATGTAGCACAACGACAGTCGGTCGTAAGACTACATCTATGTTACAGTAAGGGAGTTACGATCACCTTAGCACTACAATAGTTTCGTGGAACGGACCCATGAATTCTAAAGGTGGGCCGTTGTATGGAATGAATACATGTCAAATTTTGACGTTTTTGAAGTATTATTCTGTTAAACCCAATTGGATTTTGCTGTGGATCATGTAGATGACTGCCTATTCACACACAATAGTGAGTTTTTTTTAAGAAGTTATAAACGGCAAGTAATAAAAAAAATACTGAGCAAGGTCCCTTCACATACCTGAATATTCACTGACATTAATGTGTAACATAGCAATTACATGTTCTGTGAAAGGCATTGAACCTGCAGCATCACATTTCTTGGCTTACACATGTCTGGTGTGCTTCCTGCAGCATCATTTGAGACCTGAGTGGGTGAGTGAGTGAGTGAGTTTGGTTTTACGCTGCTTTCTGCAATATACCAGCAATATCATGGCACGGGACACCAGAAATGGGTTTCAAACATTGCAGTTGAGACTTGTAGATACAGGTCTGTTTGTTGTTTAATGCTGCACTCCGCAATATTCCAGTTATGTGACCATGGTCTGTAAATAATTGAAAGTGGGCCAGACAATCCAGTGATTGACATCATGAACATTGATCTACACAATTTTCACGGGTTGTAAATACCGGTGACAATATTAGAATGATAATGAAATCCATTCTCACAGTTGATTGAGGTGAGTGAGCTAAGTAAACCTATGATTAATTCAGAATGTGTCGGGCAAACCTGTGCTTGACATGAGCAGTCAGCCAGCGGTTGAGTCACGATGATACTAAATCACCTGGATGCCAATCCATCAGTCAGCTGCTGCAACAAGCATAGGTTACTGAGGACTTGTGTCACCTTGGAATCCCCTTGAGAGGTTTAATTTCATACACTTCATACAACTTTTACAACAATGTACGGGTATTACTTAGTGCATTATATTCTCTTGGCCTTTATATAACAACTAGTGGTGACTTTTTTAACCTGTTTGACTTTTCCAGTGTCATGAGAATGAACTTAGAAATATAGGTAACAAAGACCACTAAGTGAATCAACCAGAAACAGTTTCACCATAGATCTTCGCAGCACATGCTTAACTACAGAAGGCATCCTTACCAATGAATTATTGACTGAGTTTGTGCTGTTGCTAACCTTTGGTATTATGACTTGTGGAAACCTACGGCCGTGGTCAAGCCTATTATGAGGGAGAGCTCATGTTGCAGCATCAAATAAGAAATTTATGTCCTTATCTTAGCTAGGTGTTGCATATAGAGCTTTATATTCAATCAGGTTTTCAAGTCAAACTGTGGGTCAGGGATATCTCCTTTTGAAGTCAGCATCTATGTGAATTGATGGTGGAGGTGAGGCTTTAGCCTTAAACATTTCTGAATAAGGTCACTATATATTGACTGAAGATCGAAGCGATTGCCATGAAGCATGAATGTTTGGTAGAACTATGAATGTGGTTTTATTTCATCAAGTAAAGAAAGAAAGGGGAACACAAGAGATGTGTGGTGGGATAATTAATTTAACAAGACCTAGGTAATCATTTTGCTATTTTTGAGCAATGAAATGCCTGGTTTAAATGTTTAGACAGAATCTATGATGAGAGGGATGACTTCAACTGTCCACTAGGCAACTGTCCCTTTTATGTCCAGTAATATGCAGGCCACTCCAGGTTTTTAAGTCCTCATTTAACAACTTTTGAGGTACAATCAAGGACGCTCTTTCTGTGAAGATTTCAAAGACGCCATATGACTCTTTCTCAAAAGTTGTTTCATCAGGGTTTTAATATTCAAGGCCTCAGTAAAGCTTTCCAAACATTCCATGGCAGACATGGGGAAGACATTTATAGATTTGACGCATCAGTGACCAAAATGATGTCTGATACAATTCCCTACTTTGACCTGGACCATATGTTCCTGTGTTTTATCAGGGGAACAATTGACTTGCCTTTGCATGTGTTTATGACAGGCACCCCCTTCACTATTGATTTGATAGAGTCTTCTAATGATTATGGAACAGGTTTTGACCCTTATATTTACCAACAGAAACATTTCAAGAAAAGATTAGTTGGCATTCGGATGTGTTGGGATCCATACAGAACATTTTGTATTGCTGGAATGGACAGTATGATGGTGGTATTTCCACAGCAATTGTAATCTAACCTTCAAAACGTTCCTGAAAGACTGCTGTATATTTGCTGCCTAACATATTTGCACTTGATATTTGATAGGACACTAATGGGAAGCTCCAATGTAATGCAAAATCACCGCCTCTCAACCTTAATTCATGAAGTCAAACATGATTAAAACTGAAGAAAACACCACAGTCCACAGACTATTAAGCAATTATGGGGAAATGTTCCCAACCATGAGTAGTAAATATGAACCAAATAACCAAAGAAAAATCTAAACACATCTTTGATTATTACTTGTCAATAGGAGATTAAAAGATTCCTGTCAGTGAAATTATTGATTGAAACAATTTCATTCCGTGGAACAACTTCAAGAGCACACATCAAAGTATGTCCATTTTATCAGCAATTAACAGAATCTTTCAGACATGAAGCTTTTTTTGGAAGTAATGTTGACATTATGACAGTTGCTTTGATTTCTGCAGCAATTACAACCAATCACAGCAACAGCATCATCGTATCATACACATTCATCCAGCAAGTACAATACGGCTTCAATGTAATAGGATGCCATGAAAGCCAGCTATCTCTCAGGCTGTAAACTAGGAAACAGGGATATTGCATATTGGACAAGCTCCGACTTTAATAAAACATGCATTTCCTGGGTGTATTTAAACAAATTACTCCACAGATCGCTTCCTGTGTAGATTTTATGTCCTCATCACTGTGCGACTTGTTTATTTTTCATGGAAGTTTAATCTGGAAAATTGCAATTGTTCTTAGCACTACAATTTTCTGTGATGACAGTCAATATTATATAGTCAGATCATTATGATGTATCCCATTTTAAGTGCTGGAAATTGTTTTGTAATATTGTTATCAAGAAACAATGTTTTAAGTGCCCCTGCCTATCTGGTTCAGAGGAATGTGAATTATTGTAACAGGAATGAGAGGAATATTGTTCATTTATCTTTGAGGATAGGATAAATATAAAATTCAAATACAAAGAAATGTTATATATGTTTTTATTTCACCTTAAATGATTTTTGCTATCTTATCTTTGAAGCGGATATTATACCCCACCACGAAGTGGGGCAGGGGTATAGGAACGGAGTTTGTCCGTTCACCTGTCCGTCCGTTTCACAAAGGGGACAAATTTTCTCAAAAACTATATAAGTCAGAGAAATGAATTTTCCACCCTGATATTACTGGCCCTTGCTCCATGCTTTTTAACTTAGTGCATACTGCATGAAATGGGGACAAGTTTCCTCAGAAACAACTGAAGTTATGTGAATGAAAGTTTGAATGCTTATCTAAGAGATACTTGTCAAGACAGAGTTCGAAAATTTGTCCCGTCAATTATTGTTTTACAGAGTTATGGCCCTTGTTCTGTGCTTTCAACTTAGTGCATAGTGTGTGGATCATTGCTCACAATATCTTTCACTGGATTTTAAGTGATCCATTCACATAATTTTCACCACCATTTTGCCCTTTACGCCCAATCATGGAATATGTTTGGGCAGATAATGGAGTCTGGTCATTCTCTGGATTGTCTCTGGAGTGTTGCAGTAAACAAAAATACACTCATAATGTGTAATGGTGTTACAATAGTGCCGAAGCTGACACTGGTAGGTTCTTCTTCTTCTTCTTCTTCTTCTTCTTCTTCTTCTTGTATCCAGCCTTGGAGAGAAATAAATTTCTCAGCGGGGGAATAAATCCCTTTTACCCCACCACGAGCACATGAGGCTGCACATGGATTTCTGTGAGGCAGAATAAATCCCCTATACACAGCTTTGATGCAAAAAGCCGCACACTTTTTCCGAGTCAATGAAAGTCATGTGACATAGCACTGATAGAACTAATGCTGATTGTGGTTGTATTTTGCAGGTGTGACCATGACTACTTGGACATCTACACACAAATAAAGAGTGAACGGGAAACATTGAATCTCCTAGATGCTCAGCTGGCTGGTCGCTTCTGTGGAGATTTACTTGGGAGTTTACAAAACTTAATTGTGTCTACCAAAAATTTCATCGTCCTCTCCTTCTATACAGACGCTACAAAGGAGCATACAGGCTTCACAGGATACTATGAGTTCTTTGATGCTTGTAAGTATGTTAGTTCTTGAACTCAGCGAGGGCTCAGTTTCATTGAATGATGTTTGATTTTCCATTTCTCCAGCTGCTTGCTGACCTAGCTCACAGCATTGAATTAAGTATGTGATAGATCAAGTAAAATCAAGGATGTCTGTTGGGTGGTTTTCATGATCACCGGCAGTGGGGGTGGGGGGGGTGTGTGGAATAGGCACAGGTGGCTCATTCATCTAAGGCGCCACAATTCTTGGACACACCAGAAACCTATGATTGTGGGTTCGAATCCCATGTTCGCCCCAATTATGTTTCTAGGTTTGTCAGCACCATACCTGTGTTCGTGGGGCTTCACCTAAGTGGTAAATGTCTGAGACCTCCATCACTTCGGGCTTTCCTCCCACATTAAGCTGACACGCTGTGATATAACTGGAAAACTGTTAAAAGCAGCGTTATGATCACTGGACAACTAAGGCAGTTTTGCAGGGGTATATGCAGGAAGGACTAACATCAAGAAATAACAGATGTGATTCAATGCAGCAAATACATAACATGGTGTATCACAAATAATATGTTATCAAACAGTTCTGCAAGTTAATTACTCTTCATTCATGATAGTCGCCATTTTGCCTGTGATAAATGTGAAGTCTTTACATTCTTCCATTTTGATGTGATTCCACTCAATCTTAACTTCTTATGATTATGCCATATCAAGGAAAATAGGAATTATCAATTTTCTCTGAACCTTGTAATCAGTGTGTTGTACACTCTGTCAAAATGTTAATTACTGATGAGACCAATGTGGACCTTTATCGTCCATGGCAGGAGTACTGCGGGAGTAGTGCTGTGTGGCATCTGGCAATAAATACTAACTTTTGCAAATTGTGTGAATGGCGGGTTCTCCCGGTAGGGCAACACATACTTATCCTTTTCACAAACACCTGGTGTCATCACTGATTTTCAGTGATCCATTCATTCAATTTTCACAGCTATTTTGCACTTTATGGCAAATGGAATCTGTTTCGGCAGATGATCTACCCTGATTATTCTCTTGCATTGACAATACATGTTTTCTTAAATGATTGTTACATGACTGAAGGGTACATCAATTCGAAAATAGAAAGAAAAAAAGAAGTCTTTGAAAGTAATGAAAGTAGAACTTTGTTTTGTCTGATTCTAGGAAGAATTATGGAAAATAAAACAAGTAATCTAACTCAGAGAAGACATGTGTATAATAATAGTATACCCAATTTTAAAAATATTTCCGAAATGATTAGCAAAAATGCTTATAAGCAAACTTTTGCCATCTCTTTGTTTTGTGTTCTTGAAAGAGTTTGGTGCCTTTATAGATTCCTCCAGAGACTGTTGTTGTTGATAGTTTTGTTCTCATAGGAAAACTGTTTTCAGACTTTTATTGTATGTTCTCAATGAATTGTTCAGTTGAGATTGTTGTGCACCATTTATTTTGCTTTTGTGAAAATATAAAGATTCTTCAGGCCCCTGATTCACTTTGATTGTCAAATCAATAAAATAAGTAGACATACAATGTTTTATGTGGCAAACTTAAGTTTGGACTGCATTAAAAATATTACCAATTCTTTCTTGACCACATTTGTTCTCAAGTATGATTGCATGTTCCCTGGAACTTGTAGAAAGTATAGTCATACCTTGAGAACTCCAAAACTGTTTGGGGGCAGGGGTGGCCCTGTCGTCTAAGGTGCCCCGATTTGTTGTGCAGAGTTGCGTACCTTGGGCGTGCCAGAAACCGATGATTGTGGGTTTGAATCCCGGTTCACCCCGATTATGATTCTAGGTTTGTCAGCTCCATACCTGTGCTCGTGGGTTTCACCAAAGTGGTAAACATCTGAGACCTACATCACTTTGTGCTTTCCTCCCACATTAAGCTGACACACCGTGATATAACTGGAATACTGTTAAAAGCTGCGTTAAACCCAACTCACTCACTCACTCACTCACTCACTCACTCACTCACTCACTCACTCACTCACTCACTCACACAAAACTGTTAGCGTAGTGGGCAAATAGGCTTATTCTGTGGGAAATCATTGCTAGACCCCATTATTTTTATATGTAAGTTATTCTGACTACAGTTCAAGCGAACACTGCAATGATTTAATTTTGTTTTCAAGTTTTGGCATTAAAAATTTGATCCAATATTATATTTGAAATGATTTCAACCATTGACATATTTTGATGAAAAATTGATTAATTATGAGTAAATCTTACATGGATAAGATTTCTTATGGCAAACAGTTTGACAAGATGAATTGGTCTGTAGTCAGAAACATAGTAATCAGCAGAAAAAAGTTGGTGTTTTGCTGAACTATTCAGAATGACATCCATAAATTCTTTTCCTTATTCAGAATGCCTTTTTTGTTCTCATACAAAATTGTGTGACTAAAGTTACAACTACAGTAATTTAACAAAGAGAAGATGATACTGACAAAATGTTATCATTGCTAAGATTAAAAAAAGATTTATTAATGTTCAGTTGCAGTTTGTGTTCATTGTTTCGGGATTGTTGGTCTTTTTGTTCAAAACAAATGGACATTGTTGCCATTACATCTGGACTGCAGACCTATTAAATGATCCTAGACCAGATCATTTACAAACGTTAAAAGAGGTTTTGCTGTTTTGTTTGATTGTAATCTTATTCCAAACCTCTCCTTGTGAGTATCATTTTGTACAAGTTCCTTTGGTGAAATCTTTTTATTCAAACAGCATTTGAAAATTAATCTCTTGAATTCATTTCTTTACGATATTTTTTTCTTTCTTTTAGTACTGAATTTGACACTGACCCATTCAAGTTGTCATTTTGAAAATACATTAAATTAGCCTGAATGTATGTATGGAACTTTCATGATGGAGTGACTTATGTATAATACCTACAGATGGTCTCATGATTTTTAAGGTCAATATGGCTAATGTTCATGTACACGTATAATTTGTTCATGCAGAAGACACTGTGATGTTGGCTTTGGCAGCACTCTTTTTAGTTTTGAGTTTATGGAGTTGACTTCGGGAGTTCAGCCCACATTGAAGAAATAAGATTAATAGTTTCAGTTTACTTTTACGTGATGACCACTTCTTTTGTGATTCATTAGAAGTATTATTAAATTTGACAAAAAGTATACAAAATGAAGTAACTGTTATCTTTTTCATATAATAATTGATAGAATGCATTGTATGTAGTCTATTATTAAGATAAGCCTTCACAGAACGGAATACATCAAAACGTTACCGTCAAAATACTGGACATCCTGCTTTATAAAAAGAAGTAACATTTATTTACTTCACTAAACAGACCAACCCACACAAGTTCTCCCCAATACAATAAAATATTGAGCTACTCAAATTTATTATTATTTTCTTATTTCATCCAACCAAAACTAATTGGTTAGTAAAATCAGTAAACCATAAGATGAAATAGATGTGCTAATGGTGTGATCATTGACTCAAACAACACTACCTTCCCAAGCCAGAATGACGTGAAGTGCTCCTAATAATTGATATGTGTCAGTAGTTTCATAATTCTGGTCATCCATTAATCCCTGTGTTATATTGGAAAAGAGTGTCAGATATTCTTAATGGAATGGTAAGGTTTCCTATTCATGTTCTTGGCTCACCCTGGCTAAAGGTCTAGTGAGTCTGTTGTCCATTGCGTCCATGCTTACCCTTTTCATGAACACTTGGTGTCGTCACTGGTTTTCAATGATATATAAATATAATTTGCTGTGCAATTTTGACTTTTACACCCTGTGGAATCTGTTTCAGAGACAGGTTATTCTCTGGTGTTAACATTTCATATTAGACAGCATCTCATCTGAAACATGGTATACATCTTGCCATGGATGATGTCCTCTTTTTATGGATCCATAATTAAATATGGCCATTGATGGCTGCCACCCCAACATTTGAAAGCCTAGTCATCTCTGTCTGTAGATAGTGAAGGTGGTACAACATATATGTTTTGTTTATTACTTATATTTCATAATTGACGCTTTCCACCTTGACCTTGCTCATTAACAGTGTTATAAATACTGTTGCAGATTAAGTTACAGTGTTGAAGGTTAACTGGTTGGTTGACAGTATCAAAGAGGTGAAGTCTGGCATTTTGTTTTGGTTTAACAATTAATTAATAAGTTAGTATTGATCAGCTAAATGACTAAGGGTAGGTAGGGGCAGTGGGGTAGCCGTGTGGAGAGAGTGTTGGATCAACATGCCAAAACTTGGGTTTGATAACCCAGACTGGTACAATGTTTGAAACCATGCAGAGTGATATGGCTTGGCTAATGCTGAAAGTGAAGTAAAACAAGAATGGCTGGCTCACTGTGATGTAAGGTTGAAGCCAGGAACCAGGGCATGTATGTGGTTCATCTGCACCACTCTGTGTTGTCTTGCTGACTGTAGTGATGTGGTTCTGTCAGCCCGCTGTGAATAGATCCTATTATTCTGCAAGTGTTTTTTATAGCAATTAACACCTTCACTGAATGGCTTAGTTTCCTAAACATCACAACTGTACATGAAAACTTTCAAGTCAACTATGTGAATTTATGAATGTATTATGGAGGCACATGTATCAAGTGAGCTTCAGTACTTTGGTGCTTTCTCCATAATTTGACAACATGACTGACAATTGTACGATTCTCAATTCAACATCTTTCTCAAGCAAAATGTTACAGCAATTCAGAGTTGAGATCCACTTAAGAAAATAATTAATAGTATTTGCAGTGTAAGTATATACATGTAAGTTTATGTATGCTTTTTTCATCTGGCCACAATAATTGAAAATGTCATCCAAAATAACTCTCAAGCCTGTAACTTATAAAATGCAATTTCGAAAGAAATAAAAAGGATACTGAATTGAAATGAAAATATACAGTTAAATGACATTTACAAAAGACACTTTTTATTATTTCCTCCCCCTAACACACTAGTACCTTCACCCACTAACAGAATCTTGACTGTATGGATTGATTTAACAGTTTTCCCCATTCCAGCAGTATATGATATAGGAACAGAGGCGCCACCAGCCATGTGCGGCTACACCATCCGCAGCGAGAACAGGAAGACGGGTTTCATCATGTCCCCTACATTCCCGGGCATGTATGCAGACAACATGTTCTGCTACTACAAGCTGCAGGGCAAGGCCGGGGAGAGGATCAAACTCCACTTCATCGAGTTCTCCCTCTACCATGGAGAGGAATAGTAAGTTCATGGATTCTAGTGCTAGGTTACAGATGGCCTGGGAATATGAGCGACACTTTTTTGTTCTGTACAAGCTCAGGTGATGTGGTACCCGATGCACAAACTATGTGCAATTACTCTGACTGGATGTATCTCCTGGGAAGGCTCTTTGAGAGACTCGCGTTACGCTTTACTGTTTTCAGTGATACTTCAGGGAATAACAATTTGAACTACAATGTTTTTTGCCTTGCGTTTGGAATCAATTGGGTATCAGATTCACCCATTTGATAAGCGTCTTGAGAGACTTAACTACATTTGAATTTGAAATTAATTCAGGGTAAATGCACTATATCTTTAGTTTGTTTCTTATGAAGCAACACTGTGACATTTAATTTTTAAATTTTAAGTCTTGAAAGGACAATCTATCTGATTCAAAAGTTGATAAAGTTTGATTTTACTTCCCAAGAGACAAGAGTGAGTGTTGATGAAAGGGTGCACAGTGCACCAAATATTTTATGAGAGCTTCAAGCAGTAGTGTTATCTTTTGTGCTTTGTTCTTAGTGTGAATGTGTTTAAACAAAATAGTTTAAGGGGTTTAAATATATTCATAGAATTTGTATATTTGCATATATATCTATATATGTATTTGTGTTTCTGTTAGATCATGTATGAAGATGGACATTTTGTGTTCCAGCTGTCCATACGATTACGTGAAAATCTATGATGGCTATACAAATGATGCCCCTGTGATTGGCACGTTCTGCGGCAACTATGACAATAGCACAATCCTTTACTCTTCTGGAGAAGCACTGCACATAGAGTTTCTTACAAGTCAAGGGAGAGTGTTATTTGACAAGCAGCCTCTTGAAAACAGTGGTGATTTAACAGTGCCAAGAAAAGGATTTAACATAACATATAACTTCAGTGATCAGATTGTCAAGTTAGGTAAGTATGCCAATGTATAACCAAGTATAAACGTGTGCCTTGATGCATGGAAAGGCACATCAGTTGCACAGTCAATCTGTAGTAGATAAACTTGATTTTACACTGAAATATGGGAATTCCTGGAGGGGATTCCGGGTTAGAATAGGTCCCCAGAAACATATACTGGCAATTAAGTGGATCAGGTGGTCATTGGTTGATTGTGTCACTGAACCCTGACGTTTGTGGATTGATGCTCACAATGTCAATCACTGGATTGTCTGGTCTAGTCTTGATTATTAACATGCTGCCATCAACTTGCTGGAATACTGCTGAGTTGGGTGTTAAACAACAAACATATAATGTTGTAGAAGTGGTTGAAGTTAACATCACTCCAAAGGCCAAGGTTGAATTTCTAGGATTGGTACAATGTGTGAAGCCCTGCTGTGATGTTACTGAAATATTGCTAGAAGCAGCATAAAACATTCACTCACTCACTCACTCACTCACTCACTCACTCACTCATAGTGAAATGGATAAGACCGTGGATAAAGTCTTTGCATGTTTTTTCTAACTACTTTCTTATGCATTACTACTAAGTATGATAATTTCTATATTTGACACATTGTAGAAGAAACAAATGTTCTATTTCAGACTTTATCCTACCTGATGCAGAACACTTAATAGGAACAGGTAGGTGGCAGTGTGTTAAGTGTGCAAAGAACTTATATTTCATGAATTATGACACAAGTTACTAGACAACAAATTTAGATTATTTCCTCTTTGGAAATATTGATATCATGTTAGTGGAAAGAACGAGAAGTTAATAGAAAGATCGAGAGGTTTGTAGCTAAACATCAAGTATTAATCTGTTTCACATCAGAAATAGTACTAAAATCACAATTTTGTGTGACCTATTGAACTCAAAGTCGCTAAGCTAAAAGCAATTGGTTCTGAAAGCAGACATGAGATATACCTTTCATTAATAATGTGTTGGTGACATTCAGAAGATAATGACAAAATTGATAAAAATAGAATTTTGGTGAGCATGTCTTCTTTTAGAAACACTGTAGCATATTAAAGTATAGGTACAGCTAGTCTCTCCCGCCCCAAAACAAAAATATGCAAGTCTAGATTTCTTCAGTTTCAGAATGTGAAAAGTTCTCTTGGCTCCTTTCTGTTATATATTTTTAAACAATTTGAAAAAACAACAACTTTCAGTCTTTTCATTTCGGTGACTATATGTTAGTCTAAGGCGCCCCTGCTGTTGCCATGACTACATTCAGATGTCTTGTTTTTATATCATTGCAGAATGTGACCAACGAATAATGAGTAAGCAAGAGACCAATGGCACAATAAAGTCCCCCAATTATCCGGCCTCCTTCCCTCAAAACATCACCTGTCGGTACTACCTGGATGGCCTTATGGACAGACAGCATCTGGAGAAAGCTAGGATATTATTCTTCGACTTCGACATACCAGGGAATATGCCTTAGTAAGTTGTGGACATGCAGGTTCGTTGTTAATAGGTCACCAGTACCCCAAGCTTATCACAAGATTCAACCAATGATTGTTGGGTGGTCACAATGTGCAAGCTGACTGACTGTGTGTCATGTAACGCCAATAGATGTGTGGGATATATATGGATTATTGCTGGTGTTGTCTGGTGTGGTGTGGATGGTACAGACTATAGACTGGAGGGATCTATCTGGATTATTGCTGGTGTTGTAAGTCTGGTCTGCATGTTACAGATTGTAGACTGAAGGGATATATCTGGATTATTGCTGGTGTTGTCTGGTGTGGTCTGCATGGTATAGACTATAGACTGGCAGAATATATCTGGATTATTGCTGGTGTTGTCTGGTCTGGTCTGCATGGTACAGACTGTAGACTGGAAGGATATATCTGGATTATTGCTGGTGTTGTCTGGTCTGCATGGTGCAGACTATAGACTGGAAGGATATATCTGGATTATTGCTGGTGTTGTCTGGTTTGCATAGTACAGACTATAGACTGGAAGGATATATCTGGATTATTGCTGGTGTTGTCTGGTCTGCATGGTGCAGACTATAGACTGGAAGGATATATCTGGATTATTGCTGGTGTTGTCTAGTCTGCATGGTGCAGACTATAGACTGGAAGGATATATCTGGATTATTGCTGGTGTTGTCTGGTCTGCATGGTGCAGACTATAGACTGGAAGGATATATCTGGATTGTTGCTGGTGTTGTCTGGTGTGGTCTGCATGGTACAGACTGTAGACTGGAGGGATATATCTGGATTATTGCTCCTATTGTCAAATCTGGTCTGCACAGTGCAGACTTAAGACTGGAGGGATATATCTTGACGATTATGACTGCAAATCAACATTCATTCACTCACTCCATACACATGCACAATGTAATTCTTATGACAATACATTGGACCATATGTAAATAATGTTTCAGTTGTGCACTCGGATACGTTGGTCTGAATGAGGATAGTCGCCTGAAGGATGGAACCGTGAAGGAGAAATTCTGCGGGACACTGCGACCCCCACCTCTGACGAGTCAAGGTCCCCGTCTAGTCCTGACCCTGGACACTCGAGGGGCTGTCCAAGGCGGGCGCTTCATGTCCAAGTACAAGTTTATTACAGGTAGGCAATATAGTGTAGGAGACACCTACTGACAAGACTTTCTTTCTGCAAATCCATTGACATGTTTATCCATGTGAGTCCAGGTACCTGTTGGAATGATTGAACATGTTTGGAATATGGTTGTTTGAATGGTAGAGCTAAGGGCCAGATTTGGTCAGTATCTTTGTTTAAGATATTTGATACTTAACATAAGAGGATTGAATAAGATGGAATCAGGTTTGTACTAGTTTTTTCATGACAGAAGTATTAGCTCAGCTGAACAATTTATTGAAGATTTGTATTGTACCAAATAGAAATAAGTAAATATAAAAACTTGGAAATGTGATGTTGCATGTTCAATGCCTACATGACATGCTTCTTGGCAAATGCCATACGGTCAACTCTTGTTGTGTTGCAATTCAAGGATCAATTCAATTGTATATATACTCATCCACATGTACTTCCTGCTCAGTATTCCAACTTTCCTATCACGAACAACATGTCAGTGATCAAATAGATGACTGTTATGAATACCTTTTGCATGCTGAAAAACATGAGCTGAATTTCACATCTCTTTATTCAATCATATTTCAGTTAAATTCTAGTTCACAATTTGTGTGTTCGGTTGATCAGGTCGATCCAGTGAGAAGTGATCTAGTTAAACCATCATTCTGTCTCCATGGTGTGATTCAGGGACAGTTAGTGTATTTATAGTATTCTTGAATGATTCAAGATTATATCAGCACCAAACAACAGTATGTAGTTTTCTGTATTTCTGTTATGGAGATCAAGTGGACTAAACAAGGGTTGACTGTAGACTTCTCTACTTTCAGTGTAATTAACAATTAGTTGTCATCTTCAGAATAATTTCTTCTTTTTATTCCAGATTATTCAATCCCAGGGACCCAGATCTCAGAGGGTCAGTCTACACTCTGGTCCAATCTGTTAATTCTGCAGCTATAAATAACAAATACAAACCTTTCATCTTTTACTCAATCCTCTAGTGTTATGTATTTGCTACCAGGAATTCAAAATGGAGGCACACATTCCCCTCCTTATCCACCTGTAGTAAAAACACAGTAGAAAATTTGACGAAGTCTGTCTCTAATCACCACATGAACTATTTCAAACATGTTCAATCATTCAGAATAGATACCTTATTGCCATGGATAAAACATAGTAAGTACACAATTAATTTGCTCACCTTTAAAACTCACCTTTAAAACTAACACGACACATTTTCATCCAGTGTAAAAACTGACTTCTCAAAGTAGTTGTCATCTTCAGAATAATTTCTTCTGTTTATTCCAGATTATGCAATCCCAGGGACTCCCATCTCAGAAGGCCAGTGCAAGTTCTTGTATGATGACACCAGTGGCCAGTCTGGGACATTCAATACACCGCGTCACCCTGGCAACTACCCGACCGATCTCACCTGTGAATACATCTTCCGCCCTGGCCATGACGTCTTCGTTCTTATATCATTCGATACATTTGATCTAGATGCAAGACAACCGAACCAGCTGGGGTGTGTGCACCAACTAATCCTGTCCCTTTGTCATCTTGTTCACCTGACTGAAAGTCACGTGACCGAATGTCATGACCTGTTTGTTTGTCATCTGAACCAGTGAAGCTTATACTTGACATACTTGTTTGCACCAGTCATGACGTCCCCAATTCATTCAAAGGTTCAAATCTGATTTTCAATATGGCTGCCGTGGAGGCAGACTTTTTGTAAAACCTATTTATGAGCGCCAATTTTGTATGAAGTGCAATGAAATTTGGACTTTGTTTAGTTGTTGTGGGATTCAATACACAAGTTCTGTTTACTTACAACATGGACCATGCTCACAAAATACATATTTTGCTCTGAAAATTTCTTCTCCTGAAATTGCAAGACTCAGGGAGTTGAACTTGGCATACATGTTTCTCATGATGATGACATCATATTTTGTTCAAATCATTAAAGTTTATTGTTAGTCCTCAGACTGCTGACTACATATCCAAGTGAGCTACAGTGCCATTGTACTATTTTTTATATGTTTTAATTACTTGGTTTACCAATTATTTTCCAAAACAGTCAGGTCTGGGTTATTTTAGTCATCTCATAAAAATAATTATCTTGCAAGTGAAATAAAAACATGACTAAAAGTATCTCTCCGATCTGTTTTCTTAAGTGATTTCATGGATAAAATTGTCTTTCAAGAGAAATAAATGCTTCAAATGTAAAAATATTTTAAATATTGGCTGGTAACTTCAAACAATTGAAAACAAATTTTAAGATTTACCAGATTTGTGAAGTAATGAAAATCTTATTTTGGGATGATAGGGTGAAAGTGTTCTTTGATAGGGTGAAAGTGTTCTTTGATAGGGTGAAAGTGATCTTTGATAGGGTGAAAGTGTTCTTTGATAGGGTGAAAGTGTTCTTTGATCGGGTGAAAGTGTTCTTTGATAGGGTGAAAGTGTACTTTGATAGGGTGAAAGTGTACTTTGATAGGGTGAAAGTGTACTTTGATAGGGTGAAAGTGATCTTTGATAGGGTGAAAGTGTTCTTTGATAGGGTGAAAGTGATCTTTGATCGGGTGAAAGTGTTCTTTGATAGGGTGAAAGTGTTCTTTGATCGGGTGAAAGTATTCCTTGATAGGGTGAAAGTGTTCTTTGATAGGGTGAAAGTGTACTTTGATAGGGTGAAAGTGTACTTTGATAGGGTGAAAGTGATCCTGGCAGCTAAGGTATGCATCTCTGTATATTAAGTTCTGTCACCTTGGTACAGTGGTCCCCTAGCTCTTGACCCTTTGGCAATAATCAAGTGATGTGATAAGGATACTGGCACTTGAAAGCTTTTAAGTTTACCCAAATACAGTAGCATCTCTTTAAGCCACAAACTTCATTTCCTCTTGATGAGATGAGGATACTGGCAAATTGAAGTTTACCCCAATACAGTAGCATCTCTTTAAGCCACAAACTTCATTTCCTCTTGATGAGATGAGGATACTGGCAAATTGAAGTTTACCCCAATACAGTAGCATCTCTTTAAGCCACAAACTTCATTTCCTCCTGATGAGATGAGGATACTGGAAAAAATTGAAGTTTACCCCAATACTATAGCATCACTTGAAGCCACAGACTGAAGGTCCTGCTTTCATACATTACAGGTGCCTGGGAAGAGACTACCTGGAGATTTATGAAGAGGGATATACCAAAAATAACTTCTCCCTTGTGGAGAGGCATTGTGGCACAATAGCTCCTGGCCCTTTTACGTCGTCAAGGGTGGTGAAGATTGTCTTCCATTCCAACAAATCCATTACCAAGATGGGCTTCAAGGCCAGATACTACTTCCAAACAAAGGAGGAGATATATGGAAGTAGGTTCATACACTGAACTGAATGTCAGATGAATGAATCGTTAAATCTGCAGTAAACTATGGTTATATCAAACTCAAATTGACCACTAATTTTAGTTTGTTAAACCGTAATTCGTTATAAGCATATATACAACATCAATACAGCAAATGGCTTGGACCAAAATTTAAGTTTGTAATATCCGTCAGTCCGTTATAAGTGAGTTAGTTATAAACTTATTTCACTGTACTACTCAAAAACTTGATTCTTTCATGTGACTATAGTTCATCTGTCATGCCATCCTGACCGATGAACTGAAGTAACATGAAATAATCAGGTGATCCTTGTTTTACTTTGAGTAATATACTTTCTGTTAAGGTGTACTTTGGACTTTCAAGTCTTTAACTTTCAATGCTCGTCAGCAATATCAACTTCAGACAATACTAATAACCTTGACCCTTGGACTCGGGGATTGCATCAATTGTTATTTGCTTCTGGGAAGAGAATTTTGCAGTGGTCAGCAGATAAGTGTATGAACTTTATGTGTATGGCTAATATTAGGTACTGTAGGATGTTTAATGTTCTGTTGGGCTAGCAAACAGATGTAGGAACGAACCAGCCAAACAATTCACTTGGTTTGAGGTGAATGTTGTTTTGTGCTGCAGTCATAGTGAGGTCATGATAAAACACTCACACACACACACACACACACACACACTCACACAACACACCCATACACACACACGCACTCACACACACACGCACTCACACACACACAATCACACAACACACTCACACAACACACCCATACACACACAACACAACACACACGCACTCACACACACACACCACATACACAACACAATACACACAACACAATACACACACATGCAACACACACACACAACACACCACATAAACAACATACACATGCAACATACACATGCAACACACACACAACACACACATAAACAACATACACATGAAACACACACATTACACATAACCACATACACACACATTCAACACTCACATAACACACACATACAACACACTCACACACACAACACACACGCACTCACACACACACACCACAATACACAACACACACATGCAACACACACACACAACACACCACATAAACAACATACACATGCAACACACACACAACACACACAAACAACATACACATGCAACACACACACCACATACACAATACACACACACAACACACCACATAAACAACATACACATGCAACACACACATAAACAACATACACATGCAACACACACATAAACAACATACACATGCAACACACACACATAAACAACATACACATGAAACACACACATTACACATAACCACATACACACACATTCAACACTCACATAACACACACATACAACACACTCACACACACAACACACATGCACTCACACACAACACACACGCACTCACACACACACACCACAATACACACACACACACACACAACACACCACATAAACAACATACACATGCAACACACACATAAACAACATACACATGCAACACACACATAAACAACATACACATGCAACACACACACATAAACAACATACACATGAAACACACACATTACACATAACCACATACACACACATTCAACACTCACATAACACACACATACAACACACTCACACACACAACACAATACACACACAACACACACACACAACACACCACATAAACAACATACACATGCAACACACACACAACACACACAAACAACATACACATGCAACACACACACACACACCACATACACAATACACACACACAACACACACATGCAACACACACACAAAACACCACATAAACAACATACACATGCAACACACACACAACACACACATAAACAACATACACATGCAACACACACACAACACACACATAAACAACATACACATGAAACACACACATTACACATAACCACATTCAACACTCACATAACACACACATACAACACACACACACACATACAACACACACACACATTAAGGCTTCTATTGGTGCCTGCTGTTTTCTGTTACCTATCAATTGTCCTGTTTCAGAATGTGGAAAGCATGTAACACACACACACACACACATTAAGGCTTCTATTGGTGCCTGCTGATTTCTGTTACCTATCACTTGTCCTGTTTCAGAATGTGGAAAGCATGTAACACACACAAACACACACACACACACACATTAAGGCTTCTATTGGTGCCTGCTGATTTCTGTTACCTATCACTTGTCCTGTTTCAGAATGTGGAAAGCATGTAATAAACAGTCAGGGATCAGGAGGAATAATAAAAAGTCCTGACTATCCTCGAAAATACAAGGCAAAGACGTTTTGTCAGTGGACGATTAGAGCCAGTAAACCCACAAATAAAATACTCATAGAAACAGCTACCTTTGTGTTAGAAGGAAAGATGGACCGTAAGTATACCTGAATTGTCCTCTCTTTATGAACACATCAATCATACTGGAAATGCAATTTTTGCCCACTCGTCAAACATGTTTACATGTATCATTAGGATATTTGATATTTTGTATGCAGTACAAAATGGTTTTTGTGTACAAGTATTTGAATTTTCCTATCCTGCTCTCCCCTTTTGATCTTCATGTACCCCCATTTGTCCAGTTTAACTAGATTTTCAACATCTTCTCTGAATCCTCTGAATTTTTGTACCTGTCAAATGGGGTTGAATAGGTCTTCAGCAACGCATTCTTGCTGTAAAAGGTGACTATGCTTGTGGAAAGAGGCAACTTACAGGATTGGGTGGTCAGGCTCGCTGACTTGGTTGATGCATGTCATCATATCCCAATTGCGTGGAACGATGCTCATGATGTCAAACACTGGATTGTCTGGTCCAGACTTGATTATTTACCGACCGCAGTCATATAGCTGGAATATTGCTGAGTGCAGCATTAAACAACAAACCAAAACCTGTCAAATAGTGTATATTATCCCCGCATATTGCTAAAAGCTGCATAAAACCATACTTTCTCACTCACTCATCTACTTCAACAAGTTGTGCTCAAATAGAAAATCGATCCTTGTGGAAGGAAGCTCCTTCATAACAAATGCAGAAGATTAACCCTTTATGTTTCAGAAACGGGCTGCCAAAATTCTGTGATGAGAATATACAGTGATATCAACTCTGTGCAGCCTGCCGAGGTGCTGTGTGGCCAGATGGGCACTAATATAGCTTTCCTCTCTTCGGGGGACACTTTTAGAATAACGTAAGCGATCAAGCTTTTACTTGACATTTGATAATAGAATTAATGTATAACCAGGATTGTGTAGGTATCGAGGAAGACCAGACTCCGGCTGTGGGTGTGAGTCTTTATTTCTCTGTCTTATAACTGGACACCCTTAAACTCAAGTATAGGCACTTAATGTGGCAGGTACATATGGTATATACATATGGGTTTTCAATGCATATCAGTAGATCCTGGCACAGCTAAGGGATACAACTCAAGAGTGAATTGCAGGGTCACTATTGAGTTATGTCCCTTAGCTATGCCAGGATCAACTGATATGCGTTGAAAACCCAGAAGTGATTATGATCCTTGGTTTGTCATCACAATACCCATGTCTAGTTGTATTGGTTTACTGTATGTACCATGTTGGGCTTGTCAGCACATTGAGCTACGATATGACTGAATACTGTTCAAAGTAGTGTTAAACTCAGTTACTGGCATTTTACAGCATCTTTTCTGTGTGTTATTTCATTCAGTTTGATTTGCTTAGAAGCACTGCACAAAGTATGACTACATATTGTTGTTTATCACCCATAGGGTTAGAAATAACACTTCACGCACACCAGTGTATTGTTTCGGAATGTTGGAATGACTTCACACTGGAAATGATGTCGTAGGTGAAGATTGTTGATGTCATCTGATAATTGTGGTTTTCTAAGCAACGGCCATGATCAGGGCTTTACTCTAAAGAGGAGTTCAAAAGAAGGAAGAAATAATAGACAATAATGAAATTACACTCATGTGTGTTACACTGATTTTATGAAACTTGTGTAAAACTTCATGCATTACCCTTGCTCTTGCTCGGGAAATATAAGAATTGTGACACTTTTCATAAAATCAGTACGACACACTTGCTGTATAATACTTTCTCATTCTGATACCTATACATGTATTTGATTGACAAAAAGTTCACCTGGACTTAATCTGTTCCAGATTTGTGACATCACTTCGGTCACTTGGTGGTAAAGGATTCAAGTTATCATGGACAGAAGTCAATGAAGATGGTAGGTGTTGACATAATATTTTTGTGAAACAATTGTTTCCTGCTGAGAATTAGTTCAGTTGTGAGTTGAAGTGTCATTTCCCAAGTCAGTTGATAGAAGATGTAACTCTGTAGACTGCTATGCAGTTTTTATTGTAATGGGCATCAGCAGAACTTTGGGCATTTGGGCCCAGCAACTAGATCTGCTTGAACTACAGATGTAAAGATACAAAAGTATACATTTATCAGTATTTTGAAACATTATTTTGATAATTTAGGCTTTTGTTGAGTAGAGATATTCTTGCAATCAGGTTTTCCGTCCATTATGGTGAAGGGTTCATTGAAACATACATAACACATATATAGATAATAAATATATGTACAAGGAATATGATGATGTCACAATCGGTGCTGTACAAATATTTGTGATGATGGAAGCTTCTGAAAACAAATTAGTGTCTGAATATGCCAAGATGTCGAAGCTTTTTCTTGGTACTAAAAATGACAAAATAAGATGAGTCATGTAATGGAGGGTCCAGTAAATGAGCTCTGTTGTCGGAAACAACAAAAGCCAACTTTTACACATAAACATGACCTTACGCATGTTAGACAAGACATATATACCCAATCACTACACGCTTCCTCAAACTAAATCACAACTCCTTTTGATGCCCTTGTATGTGAAAAGTGATGCCAGATCCACAAGGATATGTATGATATTGTCAACTTTCTATGTTCAGATGTGAATCTTTAATATATTCTGTTTCAGATACCTGCTTTGGTTTTAAGTGTGCTAAAAACAACTATTGCATATCGTCTGAATTAAAGTGCAATGAATTACCCAACTGTGGCCGAGGTGATGAGTCGGACGAGACAGCCGAATGTAAGTTGGACAGAGTTGTCTCCCTTCGACCATGAACTGAGTATCTCATTGCAACCAAGTTGTGGGAGAGTACATTATGTGAGAAATGATTTTGGAGCAGAGTAGCTGTAGCCATCATAGTAGAGACACGTGATAGTTGGTTTGTTATCCACACATAGACTTATTTTGATTCTTAGGTGCTATTTGTACAAACTTAGAAAGGATTGAACAGTTAGTATAATGTATGCTGCTGACCTCCTGTTGTAGATACATCAGTGCACATGGAAATGTGCACGCAGGGATCTGATCAGTTTGACGCATTTGCGCGATCCATTCTGGATGTATGCCAATGGATGCATTCATGACTAACTAGACACACAGTGCACTGTATGTTAGAGTGACATTTGCACATGTATTAATACTGTATAATGTGCTCTGGGTGCTTCGGTAAGCTGCAAAGGTAATAAGGTGTGCAATGATCTTAACATAGGAGGTCACATTTGACAGTAACTATACCACCATTGGATCATTTTTGTACACCAAGACTGAAGATTTCAGAAACAAAACCTTAAAATTCACTGTGTATTCAAGTACAGGTATAAGTGTTCAGACAAAATGCAGAGACCAATGCAATATACCACTCTTTGTTATTTTGATATAAAGGTATGTCATCTTTAGAAGTATAGATTTCTTTTTGCCCAATTTGACTCTGAAGAAAATAAAATAAGAAATGCTACAATATTGAGGCAATATTGACACCAGAAAACAATCAGTCTCTTTCATCTACTGAAAAAGATTCCAATATCTGTTATGAAAAACTTGTGATGAAAGAACCATATGAATGGATCAGTATAAAACAGTGACTATGTTGCTACTCTGCTTGGCATATAAACAATGTTATAGCCTGTTCATACTGAAACATACACCTGGACTAGCAGACAGGATTTATGGGTTTTGTTTTGGAATGTCACGTTTTCGTGACTGTGAATTAAACCCTTTCACTTCGGCTGTTTTCATTTATTGGAGAAGACCCTTGTTTAAGACAACTGTAATTTGATCTTTGTCCTAAGTTGTCCTGTTAAGACAGTTACAATTGCATATATGTTATGTTGTTTTGTGACACAAGATCTTTTTATGTTTTGTAATTGAAAGTAGGGAATCATCTTTGAGCAGCATCTGCTTCACCACTGCTAGTGTGTGTTCCTGTACATATAGGGAGCACTGCTGTGTTGCACAGGGTACATTGGATGCTCACCTTGTCTTCTTTGTTTCAGCTGGTTATGCAAATTGTGTTGTTCAGCTCAGAATATTCAGTTTTTGTTTAATTTGGGGATGAAAATAGAAGTGCACAATCAGAAAATGGTGGCAAACATTTCACTTCATAATACATAATTTAACTTATCAAACAGTGGGTGCTGATACTGAACAGCTGATTTATCAGTTGTCCTGTCAGTACTTCTATTGACTGTGACTGTGTCACTCACCTTTGTGTTAAAGTAGGTTGGAAAGTAGCCATTAAATATTTTACTACAGGACAATTGTAAAGTAATTGTTATATCAACTGAAATAACTGAATATTGTTAGTAATTATCTTGACATGGTTTAATGCATATTTGGGTAATAAAGTCTCACCTCTCGTTTCCGTCCAATTCAGACTGCAGTACGTCTGTGATGAGGAGTGAAAACAAGTCTAAAAATATTAATAGTCTTGGTTCTCAGGCACCGCCCGCATCATCATAAAGTGTGCCACACATTTTATTTTTATTTCCATTTTTAAAAAAATAAAAAAATCCTTAAATATTCCAAGTCCAACTGTATTTCAGTATTTTACATTCATGTAGGGAAACCCTTTCCCACAACTGTTTATTTTGTTACACATCTGTTTATTTGGTTACATACGAGTTTGAACAACCAAAAATAAATTTAAAAAACACCATCCGCCCACACTATATTTTCAAAAGCCTTTGCTGGAGAAAAATGTACTTTATTATTTTAAGCCTAACCAGACATGTTTAGTAAAGTGTTAAAAGAACAGAAAAATGGTAGGCATAAATCAGTTTAAAATTTTGAATTGTTTAATTTAAAAAAACAAAATTTAATGAAAAATCTTTATAGTTCCTAAAGGGTTCATCTTCAGCCACAATACACACTGGTAGATTGAAGGTCTTCAAAGAGGGATGTTTTGAGAGATGTTCTCAAAGAAAATCTGAATATGATAAACATAACAGCAACTTCACATATCATTTAAGGAAATTGAAACTGAGTGACAAGATAGTCTGATTGTGACACAGCATCAACACTGGTAGAGGTTCAAGAACTAACAGGATACTTTCATATGCAATTATTGAAACTGATGGGCACTTGTATTTTCCTATCCAATTTGTATTATTTTATTTTCCTTTCTTCCATGGATATAGGCGGAGCACCATCAATGTTGAGTTTCCACGCCGTCATTGTGTTCAGTGTGACTTGTCACTCCTTTTTTCTCACACATTTTATTTTACATTGAGGTAGGTGGAATGGGCATACTGTTTCCTGCTGTAGTGCTGACTGGCATACTTGCATCAGGAGCCAACAGGGCAGCTGCAGTTGTATTGTCACACCAACACCATATCTGGACTTTCAAAAACAACACTAAAACAGTGACGACAATTTAGGGAGATTAGTTAATGGTATTATTGGTCATGCACGAGTGATTTTATTCCTAGTAAGGTTGTTTTGGAATGTTTGAAAATTTCAACTTGTGTAAACAATAGGTCATAATTGCAAGTAAATTTAATGTCTTGACAAAATGAATTTGTGAGATTGATTGATCGTTCTTAATCGTTATTGTCATCTGGATGTGAATCACATTTTGTCTGAGTAATTGGTCTCTTTTAAGATAATCTTGTGGACAAAAGCTTTACGTAGAAATATATGATAAATATGGGTAATTTGATGTGATAAAGAGGATGTTGGATGCATGAACCACTTGTTTAGATGAGAGATTATGATAACATTGTTCTTCAAACTTAGAATAGATTACATTCGTGACTCAGAGTTGGCAATGAAGAGGTCCTTTAGAACAGACACAATGTATGTGTGTCCTTCTCTTCCAGAGGTATAGATATAGTGTCTAATCCTCATTCCATGAATACTTCCATCCTGTCTTCAATAAATAAAACTTGAGGTATTATTCAACCACTTAATTACTGACAATTTGAACAAATAACAGTTATTACTAATAGATATTTTCAAACTCGCTGTTACCTCAACATATTTTCTATATATGCAATAATCACATTTTTGATATGCAGCGCAAGTTTGTGCAATGCAATATGTGCACGATGGTATCATCAATTTGACATGCAGTGAATTCTTTATGCAATACAAAAATGTGCACGATGGTATCATCAATTTGACATGCAGTGAATTCTTTATGCAATACAAAAATGTGCACGATGGTATTTTCAGTTTGACATGTAATCCAGACACAAGGCAATACAAAAACATGCTGCAAGTTGGGTGGACGTAACTATGCCAGTCGGCGCTGTGGCTGGGGGAAACAGGAATGTGCTTCAGCGTTAGCGTGTATACGTCATGTGCATGCCAATCCACCAATGCATTTTGTTTTCCATTAATCAGGCACGGTATATATATTGAACCATGAAGGGTCCCATGGTATGTAACCTTATCTCTATCTGCCCTGCTCTCCCTCCTGTTCAACTCCTCAACACTCAACTTTCTGAAGAAAAAACAATGCATCATTTTGACAATTGTTGAAAAATATACTTCAAATACTAATACATAGGCATTGTGCAGGTTTTACCTCATTCTTGAATATTTTATACATGGGAAGAATGGAAGGTTAAGTTAGGTGTTTGTTGGTATTATATTTGTTTTTCTACATCTAGCAGAGAAATTCCTATGATACTTTGAACATGAATGTAATGACACAATGAAAGTAACCTGTGATGTGATGTTAGGCGGTAAACAAAGAACATGTTAGAAAAACAAGTATTTCTCTGTAACGAACCTAAGAACAACCGTCTGATAATGTTCATTGATCACAGGATACAATGAGTTTGTTAGGGGAATCTATGTGACCATCTGACACCATGACAGTCTGTGATGTTTTTTCACTTGTGTACTTGATATACAGGAAAAACAGCAGACTGATATCTAGTATATATTCACAATATTATGTTTTGTGGGCATTCAGGGCTTAAATAGGTCCCTATGATCCCATGCTTAATCTCAAGAGCAAACATCACAATAAGGGTCAAGTGGTCACAATTTATAGCCAAGATGATTGTGTCATTTTACCTCATTGGATAGTCTTTCTTACCTAGAACTTAGTATTTACAGACCATCATGACATAGTTAAACTATTGCTGACTTCAGCGTAATACATAGTAATTACACTGCATCAGTCAGGCAAACAATTCTACTCATTAGGAAGGGCAGAAGAGATTATCTTCAGCCCAAGAGTCACTCAATTCAATACACCCTTTGACATTTGTTGTCCCAGATCATAACTTCAATTACTAATGGTATCTGTGGATGTTGTGAAGCAAATAGCAGCCAAACTAAAGTTTCTGTTCCATTATTAAGTCATGCATCAGCTAGGTAGAGCTGTATTTCAACAATTGTCAGCACACTGGTAGATTGTTCCCTCAATGACAGCTGGAGACACCGCCAGCAGTATACTACCATGGTGTTTGCCCCACTTCCTTGGGCTTCCGAGTTGTGTCATGGTTGTTGCATGCTGAAATAACATGTGTTCAGTCAACATGGTTAACATGTTCATTGTTGTTTTAAATTATATTGAAACCTCATCAGTAACAGAAAATACCCAACTGCTTTTGAATATTATTGGATTCAAAGGTTGTCCTACAGTTGAAGTAGCTTCAATGTCACCGATACATGAACTTGTAGTCTGAATGTAGACAAGTGACTGGTCCTTCAATGTCACCGATACATTAACTTGTAGTCTGAATGTGGGCAAGTGACTGGTCCTGATTTCATATAGCCACAAGTACTTCAAGCATATATATGCCCTGTATATTCACAAGTTGCCCCCAAGGCAGAAGGACTCCAAAAAGATAAAACAGAATTATGATCAGATAGCCACCATAGGCAAAGTCCAATACTGAACCATCATCTGACTGATTGTGATTCCAACTTGAAACCCTACTACATGAGGATTGTTGCTCAAGCTCTGGACATGGTTTGCCTGGTCCAGCCTTGATTTCAAACTGGTTGCTTTGATATGGCTGTATAAGTGATATGGCTGACTGCACCATTAAATATTCACAATCTCACAAGCTTAACTATTTCATGTCATATACACTTCTGTTATATTATATACGTTCTAAGTACATTCACTGAGAAATATGAGGATTGTTTAAACAAGTTTGACATCATTATGAAGATGATCATAGTGCTGCATGTGTAGTTTAGGGGATGTCAACAGTCTGCAGGAATGTAAACCTAACTGCCTTTGCTTCTTATGATAACCATGATTGTGAATGAACCATGACACATGTGCCAACAAGTCACTACTTGATTCTTAATAGTGACACACACATAAATTTAGAGGATTAAATAATTGGTTATGATACCTGTGAGGACATAGGTTAGAATATATCTTAGCACCCTATTACTGGTTATGAAAGGAGACTTACCTGGAATTGATGGCTCTCGGGCTGTGACTGGTTATGTGTCATAGTACCCTGGTGGCATGGACCCTATGCTCATGTTGACGGGTCCAGACTTCATTATTTACAGGCTGCCTTGATGTAGCTTGAATATTGCTGACTATGGCATTCACTAGGTGGTTATGATCTAAATTCTAAGTTTTCTGCTCAGAATGTCCAAGTGTCGTAATCAAATTGGCATGAAGTTTTCCACAAAATAAAATACCTTGTCACTGAATAGTAGTGCTGGTACATGGCAGGTTGGTACATATGTCATGGAAGATATGCAGTATGTTCTAATGCATGGCTTTGTTTTCAGCAAGACCCAAATTCCATTGACAGATTTCACATCCTATTTTCAGATGATCATTCTTACAGGTTTTACATTTTTGGTCCGTAGGCTTTACTTGGACCATTTAGGATAAAATGTTTTACCTTTATTGCACACAAATAACTTTGTACATATTCTATACTTCTTTTATTTATCGAAAATCAGTATATACAAACCAGTTAAAAAGTTTATATTATTTTATGGTAACATGATAAAATAAAGACCAATTCAGTCATTGCACATGCATAATCTTGATTATTTTTCATGTGCATAATACATTGTATCTTGACTTTGAATTAATATTGAAATCTCTATTCACTTTTATACCACATGGCCAGTACTGACCAACAATGTCTATGTCCATTCCAGGTCCAACTACAGCCGGGGTACAGATTCTTCACATAGCCATAGGGACGTCCATATCTTCATTTTTCTGTATCATCCTTTTAATATGTGGATTTTACCACCGACGGAAATTTCGCTCAGAAAGGACTCCTCCTGATCATGATCATGTAGAAGTAAGATATGTGTCTGCTCCGACAGGGTGCAACACAACAGACAGACTCCTCATGGAGGAGAAGACTCAAGAGAGTCCTCGGTGTCAGAAGGTCTCTATGGTATGATGGAGGCTCGTTCTAGTGTATATAGGATTCAAATTATATGTTAAACACAGGCAGCAAGCAATTATGTACAACTGGGCACCACCGCTTCCGTGTATGAGTTGATGGCGTATGTTTGGAGTATACTTGTGCAGTACCATTGCAGTATACTTGGAGTCCCCTTTGTGCACATTAACAGTATACTTGAACAGTATTTTAAAGTCATAATTGTGGGGCAACTAAAGCTTTGTGTGGCATGCTGTAGAAAGCCTTCAAAGAAGCGAGATCCATTGTCTGAAGAAATGATCAAGGGAGAACTAGATTTCACCTCCCGTGGAAGAAGGATGTGTTTCTGATTGAAGAGCTCATGGTACCTTTTGCAGTCCAATGAAATGAAAGAAAATCAGAAAACTTTCATTGGCAGTGTACAAATTAGAAGAGAGTGCTTGTAGAATACTGGATATGTTTTTGTTTATTCATACAAAAGACAGTACCTTGAAGTTTTCTTGGCACTATCCAATGTACTTAATTTGCACTGTATCAAGGCCAGCTTGTATTGGAATGGTTCCATGTGGAATGTCTATAACATGGACATCAAGAACATTATACTACACTCATTACATTACAACAACCCATTGGTTATGGTGTTTCCACCAAACCCCCAAGTAAGTTGGCATTGCTTAGCTTTCATTATTTAATTGTGATCTCGGCTTCTTCTACATGATATTGAATGAACATTCTTATAGTTTTACACAACCTGGACATTTGACATCAATGTGTATGTCCTCTATTACATTCATCGGTACTTCACTCTATGGTACGTAGGACAAACCTGTTGTCTCTGCGATGCACATTTGGATTATTTAACAATTATGAATGGCTTGATTGGCTGTATATTCTATTGAAATGCATCCTGTTCTACAATAATGGATGAAACCCACAGTTCTTACCTAAATACAAGTGATAAATGACCTGAGTACTATGATAACCCTTGGTCCACTGAACTGAACCTCATGATGACAAGCACATGATCTCCTCGTGAAAGAAAGGTCTATTCATGAGTTTGTTCTTGTACTGGACTCCCTTGACATTCAGAACATCTCCAGGACAATGGACTCTCTTGACATTCAGAACATCTCCAGGACAACTGATAACCTGGTCCAGAAACTGATCATTTGTATGTCATCAGTAACCTAGTGCATATTATATGTACTTGCAACAGAAGTCAGTCCCAGATGTATTACCTACTTCATCCGAATGAAGACGACGAAGTCAGTCAACCCTTAAATGGCAGTACCATATGACAGAAATGACTATGTTGGATCTTGAAATGTAACTTGATGAAAGATCTTTGGAAAGAGTAATATGAAGTATTGTCACCCTGCATGATGGTAGGTACCAAACAGTTACCTCATGTACATGCTGCAAGTCTGAGTACATACGTCAAGTATTACCTCCACGACACACGCATCGGAACAGTTATCCTTCAGTTACTGTACTTCCTGTGGTGGTTGAGTTGAGACAACAAAGGATTCAGATGATTACATTGTATACCTGGCAATTAACAGGAGGAAGTTAATTGTGTTTTGACATATTTATGTGTACAGTTTCAAATGTAAGGAAGAAATGTGTACTGTCAAAATATCCCTACTATTGCACTGGACAGTATTAGTTGATCATTGATGTCCAAGTGTGCAGACTTTTTTTTTGTACATGCATATGTGTAAGAGAGACCCAGTGTATGGAGTATGGCCTAGAACAGTGCATGGTAATGTGTGTGCAGATGTGTAGAAATATGTTGTGTATGTACATTAACAGTACACAGGGAACAGTATTATTGTTGTGCTGTCAGAGTACATGTACAAAGGGTTTAGTTGATCATGACCAGTATGCATAGGCAGGACCCCTTTAAGAAGGCACTGAAGAAAAGGTGAACTGTGCTTGACCTATGTATGATTGCCACATGCAATCTGGCCTATTACTGCTTCTGGTCACGGATTGCCTGACATATGTCTGATTGTCACACGCAGTTCGGCCTATTACTGCTTCTGGTCACGGATTGCCTGACCTATGTATGATTGCCACACACAGTTTGGCCTATTACTGCTTCTGGTCATGGATTGCCTGACATATGTCTGATTGTCACACGCAGTTCGGCCTATTACTTCATCTGGTCATGGATTGTATGGAGGAGTCCTGGCCATGCCACTGTTAATATTTCAGCTATATAATGTGGCCTGCTCAATATTAGAAACCACAAGAAACAGCAGTTAAGGAACATTGGCAGTCGAGTGAGTGAGGCATGCTGGACACAATGGGTATTGGACAGACTCCCACAAGTACAATAAGCTCACATGTGTCTGTGTTAGTATACAGATGTGTTGGTCCTGAGGATGAGAATATATTGAGCTGTTCTGTGGACAGATAGGATGGAGAATGCATGTGTATTTGTTGTTATACTTGTGCATAGGTGGATGATATACAGTTGTTGCTTCTAACTATGTTGCTTGATTGGTATTAATGCTGTATGTATTTTCATGACACTGCCAGATGGAACAACAGAATATCTGGCAATAACTTATCTTTTCATACCAAAGCAATGTAAGATACGAGTGATTTATTGGTCATACATATATCCCTGTTCCACTGTAAATCAGCTTTACTTGATACTGGTATCAATGGTATCTATTTTTTCTTCATTGCCCCCTTTCTGTAATCTATGTTATGGCTTTTCCAGAAAGACAGTTTTAATGAAACTAAACTGTAAGAAACAAAATCTCCCAACCTCAGGAAATGTGGACGCAAATCAGGTAATTTATTTATTGTGGCCTAACAAAAGATATGATATGAAGTAACTTCACTCTGAGAGTTGTCAACCTTGTGTTACAAATGTAGCTGATTTCTGTTCATACTTCGCCCCCTCCAAATACTGGTTATGTTCATCCAGAGTTTAAACTACTCCATGTAGTCGGGGAGATAGTGGTGGTGCTCAACGGAAAGTGTATGGTATATTTAGCTGGCATTACACTGATATTAGAACAGGAGTATGCTAATTGCTTTGTTACAGTATCCTCTGAGCTGTCAGTCATGTTCTGAGAGAATCGGTAGCAAAATAATCCATCCGTAACATATGGCATTACTTGCTTCAATCCTGTAAATAATCTTGTATATTTGTGCAGATATATAAAAAATACTTCAAGAAAAGTTGTTTTTTTTGTGTATATGGGTTGTACTTAGTGAGGTAAACATAGAATTATTTCTGGATTCTATTTTATAGCTCAGCCAATTACTTCTATATCTAAGAATATCTTAATTCTGTTTACTTAGAGTTACATTCTGTTTTCTGTATATGTTCATGACATAAAACTTGGTCATTTGAAGAGATTCTGACCATTACTGTTGTGATGTTGCCGTTGGATGTCAGTAGTTTTAATATGAATACAAACTTATGTTGGAGATTTGGTCTAGTCTTTGCTTCAAAGATAGTGAGTATGTAGTTCTGTAGAGAGTTGTGTGTTTCAGTGAATGATACTGGACACCTCCCATGTGTTAACTGAGATCTGTAGTTAAAGTGATCCTGAGTGAATGAAATATGAAGTTCCTGCATGGACTGTACATGACTGTCTTGACTTTCTGTTGATCAGCTGACTTACAGTATGATCAGCTGTGATATTGATAAATGTGTCCATGATCATTCTTGTGTAGATTCAAATGTCTCCTATTCATGTGTACAGACCATGTGTACAGACAACATGTACAGTTTAACCATCAATTGTACAGAGGAGTGTACATGTGTTATGATGAATTCAAATATTTCTAAACATGAAAACAGTTGTGTGATTCTTCAACCATAAGTCATGTTTATACTTCAGTTTTTTTATATGTATAAAGTACATGTCACTTAACAGTTAAATGGTGTCATATTTCAACCCAATGCTCCAGCTTCACCTCATACAGATGCCCTTGCCACACACTGTAACAGAAGGTATCATGTCCAGTTTGTAATAGACACATAACCATGCATTTATAGGATTCATCTGAAGATAATGGAGGCACACAGATATATCATTGTGTACAAATACTACCATGTCCAAGTCCGAAATGTTTAGGTACAAGTGAAATTGCTATTGCCTGACACATACATACATGTATTGGCATTGAGATACACAGCCAACCAAAGGCCACACCTTCATTTATCCGCAGGCTACAGATTTAGTCTTGTATGAATGGCTAATATGTTGTGATCTGTCTCAGACACCCTGACTAATTTGTATAGATAAGGCATTTATTTGACAAAATTATTGTTCCATGAATGTATTGTTTTATAAAACAGTTAATTCAAGTCTTTGAAAGGCATTTAGAAGTGATACACATAAGGAAGAGAATATATGGATGTCAACTTGTTTATTATGAGGAACACAAATAGGACTTGTGTTGGTGGTAAAAATGAAGTGTTTCATTTTGATCTTGTGTTATCATTTAATCAATGTTTGGATTGACTATGTCTGAAGCTGAACAATAAGACATGTGGCATTATCTACATACAGACACATGTACAGCACAAGATGCACAGATACATCACATGTGTACAACATTCATTACAAATATATATACATGTACAACACATATTACAGATTGGGATTTATACATCAGTCAGGTATGTAATAATGACAAATACTATACAGAACACACAAATCTATATATGGCCATAAACTGGTGGGTTTGAAGCATTCTGATATACATTCTGCGATTTTGATGAATTTGTAAGTCTGCATATTTCCTGCAAATTTCATTTCATGTCTGTTAATTCCCAAAGTCATTTCTGTTTCAAAGTCAAAGAAATCGGGCATCAATTGTGCGAGATGATTATTTTTAGTAAATGTCTTCATTTATGCAAGAGTATTTCTTTATGGTTCAGAAGCTGTAATTCCCATATCAAGAATAAAACAGAGATATTTTAGTCATGTCACAAAACAGTCTACAGAAGTACCTTACATGATCTAAAATAGATTTGTTTCCTAAGTTTGTGTTGTCTATATATCTGACTGTGAGCTTGTGTAGCTTATTGCTCTAAATCTATATGTAACAGTGTCATTGCTCTGTTCAAAAGCGTAATTGTATATTGTAGCAATATCATTCATGTTGCTCTGTCCACTATGCACGCACATCTTCATAGGATCAAGCACTACTATCCATTTAGATTAACAATAACACCCATTTAGGTAAGAGGGAATATTTAAACCACCTGGAAACATGATCATTCTTACCGGTATAGAACTATTCAATATGTCATGTCAGTATTTGGAGGACGTCCAATGGAAAGACACTTAGCCCTATGTGTAGAAAACGCACCCATTTTTGAAGCTTTCTTCTCGTATGTGCGAAGTTATGAACTTGGTATTGTGACAACTGAACTGACAGTTTGCTTTAATGACCAACTGCTTGGATGTCCATGTGCTTCCTGCATCTGTTTTACATCATTAATTTTGTAGCAATGCTCATTGAATAGTGACTCACAGCTTAATGGTCATCAGTTACTGTTTGATGTGTCGCTCGAAGTCAGTCAAGGAGCAGTTCAAAATCCAGGGTCGGATTGATGTCTTAATTCCTTAACAGATCTGTAATATTTCCCTCAAATTGACGTTTCAGTGTTTTCTGTTCAAGTAAAACAGCACCAGTTCAAACTGTTGAATGTTACCCTGAAACTAAATGTCCTCATTATTGTACAGACGATGAAGTGGAAGAAAGAGTGTGCCAAAAGATGGTTTGGTCTTGTGTTGACATTGCGGCAATATTTGTTGTGCAGTGCTGTAGGCAATGATACTCCACATGTTTTTCTTTCTTCGAGTCTGCTAAGTTCCAGGGGAGGTGGTGTCTCAGAACTAATGGAATTAAGTTTGTTATCCAATGTCCAACTTTTGAACTGCCTCCTTACTTAGTATTATGATAATTGTTTGAAAAGTGATTGGGACTGAATATCCCTTTTCAAAAACAAGTGTCACTATGAAATATTGAGTGTGTCTCATTGCCTCTGCTTATACGATCATATGACACTCAGGAATAACATTACAACTTGCTGTCAGTGGTTTTTTTAAATGACTAACATTCAGTTTACAAAAGTCTCACAAGGAATGATATGCTGTGTTGATCATGATTACATTAGTACATCTTGACTGAATATTTGCTTTTCGTAAATCATTTCAAGTTCTTGATATATTCATAGCACAAGCTATATATTGCTCATTCACAGAGTTTAACTATCACTTTTTTTATCAAATCATTTTTATAACAAAGTACAACTTTTTGATGATACATATGTGTTTGCTTCATGATAATTGATTGCCCAGTGAATAGCTAGCATGCAGATTGTGAGGTCAAATTCTGTTTCCTCTGAGAATTACATTTGCGTGAACACTGTTCTTATTGGTGAGGTGTGTCATTGCTAATCATTCTCATTGCCAGTTACTGTATGTCCTATCAAGACCAGGTGACTCGTGTTTATGCTGTTGATTTACTTTGAAGATTAATCTGGGTTGTGTTACTGAATGTGCAGGTGACAACGTTAATGTATACAGGGAAAACGTGAAGATTTCTGGATAATAGCACGTTATATCTGGTCGGATCTGATCAAGTTTATCCCACCATACATTTCCCTTTCAACAAACCTCATTGCTAAGAAACATCTTACACATTTGGTAAAAACATATGTACCGAACAATTTAGGTCTGTGCCCAGCGGATTAACATTTTGTAGTTTAATGTAAATGATAGACTCACATTGAGTTCATTCGAAACATATCAGTCGTCCTTCTTGAAATCAAGTACAGACCTTACCTTGTGTTGAGGGGATGTTATACACTGACAGCTCATACAGCTACCTTGTGTTGAAACAAGGGGGATGTTACACACTGACAGCTCATACAGCTACCTTGTGTTGAAACAAGGGGGATGTTACACACTGACAGCTCAAACAGCTACCTTGTGTTGAAACAAGGGGGGTGTTACACACTGACAGCTCAAACAGCTACCTTGTGTTGAAACAAGAGGGGTGTTACACACTGACAGCTCATACAGCTACCTTGTGTTGAAACAAGGGGGATGTTACACACTGACAGCCCATACAGCTACCTTGTGTTGAAACAAGGGGGATGTTACACACTGACAGCTCATACAGCTACCTTGTGTTGAGGGGATGTTATACACTGACAGCTCATACAGCTACCTTGTGTTGAAACAAGGGGGATGTTACACACTGACAGCTCATACAGCTACCTTGTGTTGAAACAAGGGGGGTGTTACACACTGACAGCTTATACAGCTACCCTGTGTTGAAACAAGGGGGATGTTACACACTGACAGCTAATACAGCTACCTTGTGTTGAAACAAGGGGGGTGTTACACACTGACAGCTCATACAGCTACCTTGTGTTGAAACAAGGGGGATGTTACACACCGACAACTTATACAGCTACCTTGTGTTGAAACAAGGGGGGTGTGTAACACCGACAGCTTATACAGCTACCTTGTGTTGATACAAGGGGGGTGTTACACACTGACAGCTCATACAGCTACCTTGTGTTGAAACAAGGGGGGTGTTACACACTGACAGCTCATACAGCTACCCTGTGTTGAAACAAGGGGGGTGTTACACACTGACAGCTCATACAGCTACCCTGTGTTGAAACAAGGGGGATGTTACACACTGACAGCTCATACAGCTACCTTGTGTTGAAACAAGGGGGGTGTTACACACTGACAGCTCATACAGCTACCCTGTGTTGAAACAAGGGGGGTGTTACACACTGACAGCTCAAACAGCTACCTTGTGTTGAAACAAGGGGGGTGTTACACACTGACAGCTCAAACAGCTACCTTGTGTTGAAACAAGGGGGGTGTTACACACTGACAGCTCAAACAGCTACCTTGTGTTGAAACAAGTGAGATGTTACACACTGACAGCTCATACAGCTACCTTGTGTTGAAACAAGTGAGATGTTACACACTGACAGCTCATACAGCTACCTTGTGTTGAAACAAGTGAGATGTTACACACTGACAGCTTATACAGCTACCCTGTGTTGAAACAAGGGGGATGTTACACACTGACAGCTCATACAGCTACCTTGTGTTGAAACAAGTGAGATGTTACACACTGACAGCTCATACAGCTACCTTGTGTTGAAACAAGTGAGATGTTACACACTGACAGCTTATACAGCTACCCTGTGTTGAAACAAGGGGGATGTTACACACTGACAGCTCATACAGCTACCTTGTGTTGAAACAAGGGGGATGTTATACACTGACAGCTCAAACAGCTACCTTGTGTTGAAACAAGGGAGATGTTATACACTGACAGCTCATACAGCTACCTTGTGTTGAAACAAGGGGGATGTTATACACTGACAGCTCATACCTCTAACCTTGTGTTGAAACAAGGGGGGTGTTACACACTGACAGCTCAAACAGCTACCTTGTGTTGAAACAAGAGGGGTGTTACACACTGACAGCTCATACAGCTACCTTGTGTTGAAACAAGAGGGATGTTACACACTGACAGCTCATACAGCTACCTTGTGTTGAAACAAGAGGGGTGTTACACACTGACAGCTCATACAGCTACCTTGTGTTGAAACAACAGGGTGTTACACACTGACAGCTCAAACAGCTACCTTGACACTACTTCTTGAACAAATAGAACTTGTGTAGTGAAGGTGACTGTCAGGGAGAGTTTACCGCGGAAGGTGATGGCTCAAATATTAATAATGTGTTAGCCTCACTATGTTTACAGTGAATGTTAGATCCATTTATCTTTTTATTTACATTGGAGGCTTTCATATTGTTAAGAATAGTTTAACAATTCCCTTGACCTCTAACGCATGAAAATAAGCATGAGAATGGAAAATGTTTTATGCAGCTGAAACATTATATTCCAATTTACTCTTGTGAGGGATTGATTTTGACAAACATTTGACCATATACTAGACCCATGTACATGTTTGTGTTGTACACTAGACTGAAGACCTATTGTTTTGTTGGTGTTTCCACATTTTGTACATTGTAGATTACTGTTTGGAGCAACGAGATGTGCTGTGTGTATAGAGATTGAATGGTGTATGAATGGTGACAGGTGATTGTTTATTAACATATGACTAATATGTAAAATAAATTTATAAATATTTGCAAAAAAATGTGTTTGTTGTTATGTTTTACAGGAGCAGGGATGGTGAGATGTGTGGACAGGTTCCCATAAGTCTCAGGATTTAAGACAATATTGATTTGTTCCAGAATACACAATTGTTCGTCAGGTTTGACCCCAGAAAACATTCCCTGAGAATTTCTGCGATTCCACAACGTAAAGCCTACTCGGACCTGGAATTTGAACCAACCCACCTGACCCGAGCAAGGACATTTAGACAATAGGGTCACGCATGCCTCTCTCATCGATGCTCTTGATATCAATCACAGGATTGTCTGGTCCATACTCTATTATTTACAGACCACCATCATATATAGCTAGAATATTGCTGATGGCGTTAACCAACCAACCAACCAATCTAATGGCAAATGAGATTCTGCACCAGCCCTGTCTTATTAAAGATGGCTCTTAGTGAGGGCTTTACCTTGGTTTATATCTACTTTGTACTGCCAGTCATAATGAAGATGTTGTGCATAGTAATGGTGCTTGCTCTGTGACATTGCTCACTGCTCACTTCTGTATAAACACATGTAAAGAAGCATTTGGACAATTTTTAAGTCATAAAATAATGCATGTTAAAGTATATTAGAATTCTGTCAGAAACCATGCTCCCAACTTCTACATGGGAGAGATAATTCTTGTGTCAGTATTGAAAAAGAATACTGGACACTCTGTGCTGTGACAGTATTTCTTACCAGAATAGAATGAGACAGCTGGGCATAAAGCTGCTATTGCAGTTATATCATGATGTGTCAGGCTTGTGGTGTGGGAGGAAAGCTCGAAGTGATGCAGGTCTCAGACATTTACCACTTTGGTGAAATCCAGGTGCATGGGTATGGTGCTGACAAACCTAGAAACATAATCAGGGCAAATCAGAATTCAACCTACCACCATAGGTATTGTTGTAAGGTTGACAAGAGTGGGGTTTATCCTGTACACATGTATTCTCTTGTCCTGATGTGTTGTTATGCTTGAAGACATATCATCATATGTGTTGAACGTTGAAACTGTTAATTCAAGCGGAATACAAAACAAAGCAACCTTAAGATAGTTTTAATATCTCAACCTGCCTATTCAATGTTAGCACAGTACCAAAGTACTTCTGTGTAATGCATGTCATCGTATCCCAATTTCGTGGATCGATGCTCATGATGTCAATCACTGGATTGTCTAGTCCAGACTCGATTATTTACAGACCGCCATCATATAGCTGGAATATTGCTGAGTGCAGCGTTAAACAACGAACAAACAAAACAAACTTCTGTGTATACCATATTTATCAGGATGTCACGACATTAGGTGACACCAATGCACAGTCACCAAGTCATTGTATCAAACAGTGTGGAGCTGTTGGTCAGGTCATTGTATCTAACAGTGAGGACCGGTGGTCAGGTCATTGTACTTAACAGTGTAGATCTGGTGGTCAGGTCATTGTACTAACAGTGTGGAGCTGGTGGCCAGGTCATTGTATCCAACAGTGTGGACCTGGTGGTGAGGTCATTGTATCTAACAGTGTTGATCTGGTGGTCCAGTCATTGTATGTAACAGTGTGGCTCTGGTGGTGAGGTCATTCTAGTCAATCAGTAGATTGTAGCTCAAAATATCAATCACTGGATTTTCTGGTCCAGACTTGACTATTTACAGGTCATGGTCATACAGCTGGAATATTGCTGAGAGTGGTGTTAAACCACAAACAAAAAACTGTATAATGTTGTTGGTTTGACATGAGAGGACAATGTAATATTCGAAGGAACTTTATAGAACAATTATTAAAGACCAATGTTAAGCATCACCACATATTCTGAAATGTAAAACAGGGTTCAAAATTAACCATGAGACTCAAGGGTACTTGTCGTGTGAAAAGTTGAAAATTTAGGGGGCTTCCTTAATTCAAATACTATAGCAACAAACCTGGAGGACCCCAGGACCACCTTATTTTCAAACATAAAAACACAATTCATAACATTAAGGATTTCTGTTAATTTCAAACACTGCCTATGATTTTGGCCATTTCTAATGAGAAAAGTAATGGTGGACAGCCGGCGCTGACTCGGTGTATGCATGTCATTGCATCCTAGTTGGTTAATTGATGGGCATGATTTCAATCACCAGACATTATTTACAGATGCTGTCATATAGCTGAAATACTGCTGAATGTGGCGGTAAACAACAAACAAACAAAACTTAAATGTACAGCTTTGAGCCCCATAACTCTGCAGCTTCGATCCTCAGCACTAGTTTCTTGGGAGGTTTGGAAAAGTTAACTTTAATTTAGGTAAAAATAAATTCATAAAAATAGCTGATATTATAAGTCCCATTGTATATTACAGATGATATCAAAGTATTTCAGCCTGTGGTCTCTGAGAAAAAAAAGTCTGAAAGATTTTTTACCATTTTGGGGGGAAGTGATTTTTGTTTTCATTCTTCCACCTGGAACAGCTCTGAGTCAAAATGTGTTTCTATATAGCACATCAAGGTTATAGCTTGCTGTGCCCAGTGGATTTTGAGAAGTTATTAAACTTTAGATTACACATAATTGGGGCAATAATTGTACTGAGGCAAAGTTACGATCAAAACATGCTATTTACATACCATAGTCAGTGGCTACTCCTATTCAAATTATCTGAACAGATAACACACATGTAATGGCTAACAACTGCGTGCTTGCTAATTATACCAAACGATACTTTGGAAAGAGAGTTTTTAAAGAAACTTAATGTTGACAATATTAGAGAGATAGCATGCGAGTTTCATCATCGTTGTGGTTTTTTTATGAGAAATAGTCAAAACAACCCAAATTCACACTGGATACACTTACGGCGTATACAAGAATGTTGTTCATGCACAATTAGCTGTCATAATATTAATGAACATTGCTCCATTATTTCCTGGGAGGAGAGAGGATTGACACTAATGAGCATGTCTTGCCTCGGCCGCTTCCAACAGTGCCTGTTGGTGCAGCCGAATGCAAGTCTTGCTAGATCCGTGTCTACAACTTTATCCATACATGTAAAATATTTTTATAAAGTATTAATAGTGAAGATACTACCTTATGTATCCACGGGCTGATAAGGTATCCCATGACATATCATAGTTTGCTTATAAACAGCTAACATCGTCGTTATCATTTCTAAAAATCACTTCCTGGCCGCCATTTTGTTCAAGAAAGTTCAAGGTCGTGTTGGATGGTAGTAGACTTACGCGCGCTTAGTCTCTGAAAATATATAATTTTGAAAGAAACAATTCCATTTAAATTGAAAAGAAGCCCCAGTGAGAAT
This sequence comes from Haliotis rufescens, assembly GCF_023055435.1. Taxonomy (NCBI): domain Eukaryota; kingdom Metazoa; phylum Mollusca; class Gastropoda; order Lepetellida; family Haliotidae; genus Haliotis; species Haliotis rufescens. The sequence continues at coordinate 6,028,721 of NW_025964223.1, read as the reverse complement.
GGAGATTCTTGAACCTGAGGAAAATCTAGATTTGCTATATTTAGGGGTTTTGCATTGCAGAAAGGCCTGGGCGGAAGGGATAAAAAATATGTTTTAGGGACAGTGACATTCTAGGGTCGCACTTTTACCCACACATACAAATCATGTTAATTTTGTCAATATCTCTATTTCCATCTTTTTCATTTGCAGTTTTATACGAGGGTAGGGATGAAGTTTAGTATTATTCCACCACTATGAATGTTTGCATATTCTTTTTAAAACAGTGTCAAATAGATATCTGTGTGTGTATATAAGAAGAATGTGTGACTCACAGTATTTTCGAGTTTCTTCTAATTACTTTCTGTGCCTGTCAGGTTCACACAGAATAGAAGATTTGGAGTTAGTCTCGATGTAATTGTGCAAGTTGAGACACACGCAGAAGGGGGTCAGTTTAGTTGAAATCTCCCATATAGTAAATTTAGATAGATCTTTCACAGAGGGCCTGAAACTGGTGACGTCAGGGCTCAAACACATTTTCCTTGCATCTTATAAAATAGACAGTGACTCAGCTATCAGTGGTATTAAGTCAAATCTCAGCTTGGCGTGAGAACCGTGTTTTAACAAATGTTTACAATCAAAAGGCTTGTGCTTCATGAATTGCAAGGATTTGCACAAATGCCATAATTCCTTTGTAGGAAGAATTGATATATGTTACCAAAACTTTCATGGAAAGTGGTTCTGCATTATGTAGGGACATTAAAGACAACGTCACGTGACGTGATGGCGAGAGAATGGGAACTAAAACGTATTGACCCTAAACAGAAAAAGAAACTTCTAGTTTTTCACAGCCCCTTAAAGAACTTTCGGGGATCATGAAATCATGCCATACAGTGTTAAACAGGAATACAAAATTTACAATGTACAATTTGTGTTTGTTTGTTTGTTTGTGTGACGCCGCACTCAGCAATAATCGAGCTCTATGATGGCGGTCTGTAAATAATCGAGTTTGGACCAGACAATCCAGGGATTGACATCATGAGCATCGATCCACGCAATTGGGATATCATGACATGCATCAACCAAGTCAACGAGCCGACCACCCAATCCCGTTAGTCGCCTCTTACGACAAGCATAAAGTGGCCAAAAGACTATATGATTTATTCCCAATTTCTTGGATTTAAGTGTAGCATAAATCTTCTAAATAACGTTCCTGGTATTACTGTTGAAGCAAACTATATAAAAATCATTTATACATCATGTGTTTTCTGCTGGCACTCGGGTGCCTTATTGTGTTTATAAATGGGCATTACAGTGCTGAAGAAAAAGGACAGGATGGGTCATGTGAAGCTTTGATTTTCCAGTCAGCCCTTCAAAACATGTGTAAGGACATGCCCAAGCAATATCTTGCTGTTAAGAACATTTAGCTAGTCCAGATTGTTTATCTTCAATTTGAAAGATCGTCTGTGTGTGTGTACGCGTGCACGCACGCACGTACCAACACTAACATACTTGTATTCAGTGGATTTCGTTTGAAACAGTGAGAAAGTTGTTACATGATACAACTAGAACAACATTTCAAAAGGACATGGATTTTTGTTTGATTCTGAAGCATTGTATACATTACAGTCTGGTTAAAAAAATGAAAACATATATTTTACAGACACAAATATTATCAGTGGAGCATTTGAGGTACATTCGAGTTCTGTTTCCAATATGACAAACTGGGGGTGAAAGGCCATGGAACAAACAGGCACAATTCACCAGTCAGGACACTGGTCATATTCCTACCAATTATCACCAGAGTTGATACTCACACTGACAACAGCTCAACATTGTCAGTCTTTTAGTTAGTTAGTACGAAATACCGGGCCATCAAATGATATCTTGTTTGACTAAATGCGATTCCTATTTGATAGCCATAATTCCGAAGACATAGATTATTCGCAGGGATCGGCTCGTCAAGCTGTCTAAGGTGCAGCAATTCCTTTAAATGATTATAAACGCACCCCTTACATGCCAGGATCCCTGATTGTAGGTTTGCATTCTAGATTCTCTCTGATTATAATCCTTAGACCACTATTGACTATCAAACGTGTATCAGATCAATGTTCCTGTGCAAACGTGTTTCCATCAACCCACCAGACTCGATTACTTACAGACCACAGTCATAGCTGGAGTGCAGGTTAAACAACAATTAATGAAGCAACTATTCATGTTCCAAACTGTGCCCAGTATTTGTAGAGAGTGTTGTGTCCCCCTCGGAACGTTATATACACTGTATGAATAGGATAAAACAAGAACATCCTCTTCCGAAGGTGTTTTATCTTATTTATGTACTGAAAGAATTTTCAACACTTTCCGTGAATCTTAGGAAACGGACGTAAAATATCTATGGCTGGTGTATAATTATACTTGAAAATGAGATTCTTTAAAGCATTGTGATTTATTAAGTGTTTCACACCCGAGCCTATTATTTACGAAAGTTTGACCTATATAAATGATACAATCAACAGTATTTTGTGTGTGAAATCGGGGGAGAGGGTAAACATCAGTACATTTGTCTGTAACTAATTCAGGAAGATGAGTTGGTAGCATTAACGCAAGAAACGTTGGATAAGGCTTTGGGATACAAAGCAGCTATGCAATAGTGGTATCGCTTGAAAGGGTCTCTTTGCAATGGGATTAGGTGTATCATATACATACTTACCTAAATCTTAGTATTGTGGCTTCTTGGGATATATTCCAAGCGTTAATATTTTATGTCTATTATTTCGCGTCCTTCGTAACTCACCAAACGAGATTCTACACCAAATAGCAGCTACGCAACAGTAGGATGGCTTGAAAGGGTCTTTCTCCCACGGGAATAAGTGTCTTATATACATACTTACCTAAACATAGTATTATGGCTTCTTGAGATATATTCCAAGCATGAATATTTTATGTCTATTATTATGTGTCCTTCGTAATTCACAAAACAAGACAAGTTTATGCTGTTTCAAGGCAAGCCGTACATAGCAGCTACGCAACAGTAGTATCGCTTGAAAGGGTCTTTCTCCCACGGGAATAAGTGTATCAAATACATACTTACCTAAATCATAGTATTATGTCTTCTTAGGATATATTCCAAGTATGAATATCTGGTGTCTATTATTACGCGTCCTTCGTAATTCACCAAACGAGTCAATTTTACGCCGTTTCAAGGCAAGCTGTACATAGCAGCTATGCGATAAGGTCTTTCTCCAATGGGAATAAGTGTATCGAATACATACTTACCTAATTCATAGTATTATGTCTTCTTAGGATATATTCCAAGTATAAATATTTTGTGTCTATTATTTCGCGTCCTTCGTAATTCACCAAACGAGTCAATTTTACGCTGTTTCAAGGCAAGCTGTACATAGCAGCTACGCAATAGTAGTATCGCTTGAATGGGTCTTTCTCCCACAGGAATAAGTGTATCAAATACATACTTACCTAAATCATAGAATTATGTCTTCTTAGGATATATTCCAAGTATAAATATTTTGTGTCTATTATTACGCGTCCTTCGTAATTCACCAAACGAGTCAATTTTACGCCGTTTCAAGGCAAGCTGTACATAGCAGCTACGCGATATGGTCTTTCTCCAATGGGAATAAGTGTATCAAATACATACTTACCTAAATCATAGTATTATGTCTTCTTAGGATATATTCCAAGTATGAATATTTTGTGTCTATTATTACGCGTCCTTCATAATTCACCAAACGAGTCAATTTTACGCCATTTCAAGGCAAGCTGTACATACCAGCTACACAATAGTAGTATCGCTTGAAAGGATCTTTCTCCCAAGGGAATAAGTGTATCAAATACATACTTACCTAAATCATAGTATTATGTCTTCTTAGGATATATTCCAAGTATGAATATTTTGTGTCTATTATTACGCGTCCTTCGTAATTCACCAAACGAGTCAATTTTACGCCGTTTCAAGGCAAGCTGTACATAGCAGCTACGCGATAAGGTCTTTCTCCAATGGGAATAAGTGTATCAAATACATACTTACCTAAATCATAGTGTTATGGCTTCTAAGGATATATTCCAAGTATGAATATCTGGTGTCTATTATTACGCGTCCTTCGTAATTCACCAAACGAGTCAATTTTACGCCGTTTCAAGGCAAGCTGTACATAGCAGCTACGCGATATGGTCTTTCTCCAATGGGAATAAGTGTATCAAATACATACTTACCTAAATCATAGTATTATGTCTTCTTAGGATATATTCCAAGTATGAATATTTTGTGTCTATTATTACGCATCCTTTGTAATTCACCAAACGAGTCAATTTTACGCCGTTTCAAGGCAAGCGGTACATAGCAGCTACGCAATAGTAGTATCACTTGAAAGGGTCTTTCTCCCACAGGAATAAGTGTATCAAATACATACTTACCTAAATCATAGCATTATGTCTTCTTAGGATATATTCCAAGTATGAATATTTTGTGTTCTATTATTACGCGTCCTTCTTATTCACCCAACGAGTCAATTTTACGCTGTTTCAAGGCAAGCCGTACATAGCAGCTACACAATAGTAGTATCACTTGAAAGGGTCTTTCTCCCACGGGAATAAGTGTATCAAATACATACTTACCTAAATCATAGTATTATGTCTTCTTAGGATATATTCCAAGTATAAATATTTTGTGTCTATTATTACGCGTCCTTCGTAATTCACCAAACGAGTCAATTTTACGCCGTTTCAAGGCAAGCTGTACATAGCAGCTACGCAATAGTAGTGTCACTTGAAAGGGTCTTTCTCCCACAGGAATAAGTGTATCAAATACATACTTACCTAAATTATAGTATATTGGCTTCTTAGGATATATTCCAAGCATGAATATTTTGTGTCTATTATTTCGCGTCCTTCGTAATTCACCAAACGAGTCAACCTAAGCCGTTTCAAGGCAAGCCGTACATATAGCAGCTACGCAATAGTAGTATCACTTGAAAGGGTCTTTCTCCAATGGGAATATATAAGTGTATCATATACATACTTACCTAAATCATAGTATTATGTCTTCTTAGGATATATTCCAAGTATGAATTTTTTGTGTTCTATTATTACGCGTCCTTCGTAATTCACCAAACGAGGCAATTCTACACCATTTCAAGACACCTCTTAAGGTAATAGTAGTATGGCAAAAGCACCTACACAATAGTTGTATCGCTGGACAGGCTCTTTCTCCCATGGGAATAAGTGTATCGTTTTCATCTTTTACGCAAATGACAGTATGATAGTTTCTTAGGATTTCTTCCAAGTATAGGTATTGTGTGTCTTTAATTCCACGTACTTGGTAAATCACCAAACAGGTCCACATGGCTTCTTGTAGGATAATAATACTTTGTTTCCAAACATATTACAAAAGTTATTTTTGAAACAATCTGTAAAAATCTTTAAAAGAATATGACTGCAGGATTTATTGTTTAATGCTTCAGCTGAAATGACATCTAAACCCACTGCCTTGCCACATTTAGCATGATTCACAGCCGTTTCGACCTCCTCGTGCGTTGTATATGCTTCGAAAAAGACCAGTGTCAACAGGGATAACAAGACTCCTCCATAAACAACATCCCCTATACTTTTCTGGAAATAGGCCTCATTAAAATAAATCACTGTGTTCCACATTACACAAGGACTGATATTCACGCTTCCACCTATTGACGAAACATTCTTATTTGCAATAATATAATCCTCCTGGATTACTTCCCCTGGTATAGAGCTGCGTTTTTCGTTAGCTATATCAATTGAGTATATTCGTTTAAAACAAATCACGGCTGTCTGTTTGTTTACATTAATCCAAAAGTTGCTGCTGTTCCTTTGACTGAGATTCCTCTAACATTAATAGAGTCACTTTGTCAAATGATATTCGCTCATACCATACCTATGCTTTAAAATCTTCTTCCTTAGGGCAGATTTACAATGAAGCCATTCCCGTCCTGAAGAGATTTCATTATCCCATGCACTGGGACTGGAAGGTTTTTAAAAAACTTGTCCTAGAACCAACAAGCATTTCTCTGAGAGGTAAACCCAGCTTTCCTATCAAGTTCAGAAAACATACATTTTACAATATATATACAAAATTATATACAATGGAAAGTGTCCACAGATTAATCAAACTCTTGCAGAGGCGGATCTAGCTTGTTTTATCTATTTTTGAAAAAAATCATCCCACAGACCATAACACTATATAATCCACTTAACATAAAAAGTATACATACTGACAGAAAAAAGTAAGGGTACGGTTATAACAAGCAGGAAACTGCTGGTATGTACTTTGTGCCCTTCTGTCAGTCACATGGCAGGCTAGATACATTTGTCACAATAATGTTCAATAACACCTGGACAATAAGACTGATTTTGTGCCCTTCTGTCACTCACCTGACTAAATAGATTTGTGACAATTATATTGGCTGATGTATTTTCACCGGCTGAGTTGAAATTTCAGCCTAAATCATTTACCCATGGTACAATAATCACTGCTACAATTTGTTTCATGCAGTTGTATTGGTGAGCATCCAGAAAGTATCTGGAAAAGTGTTGAGTATTCAAGCATAAAATAGAGGGGAAAACGATGCTTTTTGCTGCCTTGTACAAATGTTAGGGGTCATTCACACTGCGCTGATCCCTTGACGCACGTGATGCCCAAAGGTTTCCTTCGGGAGGCAGAAGGTTTTGTGGCATGTTTTTCACTGGTATATGTCCCTCACAGTGTAGAGAGATTTGCTGTTTAAAGTTAGTTTTATGATATGGAAATAGTCAACGGAATTCAGACACGCGCCAAGAAGTCAAACACTTAAATCCATCGAAATCTAGTTGATAAATTGTGGTACATTTTCCAGTTCAACCTGAGTTTACACATTGTTACAAATTAGTTACAGTGCGCTGTCATATAGCTGATCACTAGAGGACACAGAGGCCGGCACGTAATTCAGTTCTGGAAGCTTTATTATCATTCTAAGTAAAAGTACATTCTGAATATGAAAACGACTGACGTCGTCAATAACAGTAAACTATTTGTATACTAGGCACTGAACTTTGTATGAACACGCCAATCATAAATGTTTGTGGAGCAGAAATTCTGTGAAGAGTGTGAGATCGATTCCTCACATGGATTTTAATGTATCAAATTTGTTGCTTTATCAAAATATTTCATAATGTATTTATCCATAGGTTTGAAAAAGTACCCGGTACTCGTACGATTCGGGTGGAGCCATTACTGTTAACATTCAGACTGTAACATTGTCAAAGTCATCTTATCAAGATGTAGCTAAGAACGCTTTTGGTGCGGAAGATAGACCTTCGACCCTTTCAATTGTTGCGGTGACGCGCTAAGACCCCAGTACACTCACCCAGCCGTACCAATAATCATAATGTAGGCTTATACTTGATGTTCATGCATTATGAAGAAACGAAGGATTATAGAAAGTCTTGTCAGATTTACTCTCGTCAGCAGGTTTAACAGCTGAAACCTGACACCTGGAATCTGGACCAGTTGCACTTCTCAAGGAATATTTAAAACTTAAATGATTCATATTTGGGCTTCAGTCATTCCTCTAATCAAATTCACACAGATCACACAGTTTCTCTAAAAAAACACTACAAGTGACATTGTTTCACTGTTTACAGTGAAAATGCATTTTGTAAACTATTTTACCACAGTTATTAACTTCCTAAATCAAAACAGAACTTAAATACGTGTTATTTTATTTGAAATAACAGCTGTTTATCTCCGACTTCATTCCTAATAAAGGGGACCCCATTATAAGAAATGCGTCGTATACGAAGTGCCTGACATCACTTTGAAACAGTGTTGCCTGGGCAAGATCATGGCTGTGTTTGGGGCTCTTGCCAGTTGTTACTGGAATACGTTCCCTGTGTCAGCTTTATCAACGAAATCTTCCCGAGTTTTCTTGCTCGTTTGTGAGTTTGCTTTCCGAATTTTCCCCAACAAACACAATGCACATAGTAACAATGCCATGTGCAATAGTGTGTGATTTATACACCCGATGCATAATTAATTCCATGCACAACCGTGTCTGACAAACAGACCCATTGACATCTTTATTTCAGTTTTAAAAGTGCCAATGCTTTAACTCACAGCTTACTGCACCTGACAACACTCCTATCTCCATATTGTACATTCATTTGGAGATTGTACGCCAACAACATTGTATATGGGAAAGTACAATGATGTTCTCGAGCCATAAACACTGTCGCCCAAATACACCTGTCGCTTTGGGAAGGCAGTTTTGGCTCACAGCCAATTCCTGATCGTGTGAAAATATTGTCAGCAGCTTGATTATACCGAAGCCTTTTGGGGCCATTGTATTTTTGTATTTTTTTCTTGAAATTTCAAGATACGAAGTTGAAAGTGGATCGGGATATACAGTGCGACTGTCCATTCCTCTCCAGGTTTGCTAACCTTTTTGCTCCAAGCCCGTCACCAGTGTCATCCTATCTTTGGAACTCTTCACGGAGTACAAGGCCAAAATGGCAGCCTGGCCTGAAGACAAGCAACTCCTAGCTCTCGCCGGTAGACGTCAAATTTGGGGGCAACCATGAACCCCTCTAGGGATTATGCTAACTGTAAGTTAACCCGGGTTAAGGGGAAGAGGGGGGAACGGCACAGATTCTGGATGGTGACCAAAACGTCGATAAGTGCTGGTGCGGAGCTCCGGTGGGAGTACGGAGACTTCTGACGAGGAGTGGAGGGTTTCATCGACCACAGGGGAGTTCAGCCGCCGCTAACACCATGTCAGGAACCAAGTTTCCTTGACAGCCTTTTTCAAGTCCACAAATGACCCAAAAGGAAACATGAAATGAAAACTTGAAACAGAATAGCTTAAACAAAAATGTATTTTTGAAAACAAGAATGGCCCTAAATGTACTAAAACCGATTTTTCACATAAGGAAACTTAAGCATGAAATGAAGACTTGAACAAAAATATTAAGAATAAAGGTAAACAATACAAAAGGATGAAAAACATATACAAGCTATCAATGACATCATCAGGATCACTGCTTATATATGTTTGTGGTTTGTGCCCTCCTTCCAATGAAAACAAACATAGCTGTGTTTAAGGTCACATAAAGAAAAAAAGTGCCTTGCGCCACTATTCATAGGGACGCACCATTTGGTATTCTGATGGCCTGTGTATTTTAAAAAAATAAATACACCCTTTCCAGAGAAAACAAATAATTTGTTCCAGAAAACTCCTTTTACAGAAATGAACTGTGTTTCCAAGTAGTGAGTGTCTCAAATAGAAAGCCCAGCCCAGAGGATAAACAAAGCAAAACCCTGTTTCTTTAAGTAGAAAAAATACTACTTGCTAGTGAACACTCGGGTTGTAAGTATACTCTTCCTGCCAATAATAAGTAATAATTTATAACGCAACTTTTCTTTAGTGTAAAGAAACTAATGCGGATTATTGTCATTAACTGTATTTTCGAACGACTCACAAAGTGGCCGTTTAAAAGTAAAAGTAAAAATAAAGGCAAATTGATAACTGTTTCTGTTAATTCGTGCCAGGGTCGTGGTGCAAGTTCAATAACGAGACGTTATAACGGGATTGTGCCCAGTTCTCAATATACCACAATATACCGGAGTCTTTTAAGCGATGGTCTCTCAAGAGAGTTTTAGTTTTGTCACAAGGTTCTATCTGATTGACAGATCATAGCACGTGAAAACTTTCAAACAGACGTACACTTGGTCGTCTCCAGCCAGGGTTTCCCATATTCAACAGTTTGCTAATAAGGCCACAAAATATGAATTATTTGTGGTTCAGACAGATGTTTTTGTCTTGGTAATTATACCAAGGGCCGAGGGTGTTTTTAACAAATTGCAACATGTTCTAAAGCCTAATGTAGTGATATCTGCCACACCCTAACTGTTTATATATCAAACAATTCTGCCTGTTTATTTCATCAAAATGTTACACAATGTAGTTTAGGCAATAACTGGGACATTTCAAATTGTGCCTTAAATATTTACAATCAGTGCTCCAGATGTTATTTAAAGCCATGGTGTATTTATTTACTCGCATGTTATCATTCACCTTAGGTACTGATAGTTTTCTATGGTTTTATATTCAATATGTGACTTCTTATGTGCACCATCGTCAATTTCACAACACTGATACATGTCTGTATAAAATAAAGTAGCAGGAAGTAGCATGATAAGTACATGTATATTGTTGTCTACAGTTTCCAGTTCTGTTCCCAAGTGAAGATTTAAGTCTTTTCGAAGGCACATATACGTGTTTTGTAGTGGACAACATTTGAAGATGTTATCTTGAAATTTAAAGAAATTATTTGAGATTTTAAGATTATAACTTGTATCTTGAAATTTCAAGAATTTGTGTTAAAGAAATATGGCCCTAAAACTTTATGTGGCAAACTGTCAGTATGATCCCCCCCCAAAAAAAATAAAAAAATAAAATAAAATAAAATAAAATAAAATAAAAAAAATATAAAAAAATAAATAAATAAATATAAAAATAATAATAATAATAAATCATGAGGCCAGGATATGACCAGTTGAATGAGATGTCTGTTTGACACGTGAATGTCATGCACCAGTGTCACTTCAGTCTCACCACAGTCTGCCCTGCCTGCTCGCATGTAAAAAAAAAACATCTGGCAGGGCCCACGGTGACTGACAGTGATAAAATCAACATTTAATATCCTATAAATCCTTGATCATGCATTGATAACCTGTGTAACACTGTATACATTTGAAAGAAAATTGTGTGTGTAAACTGTATGAATAGTTACATATTGATATATATCAGTGTTATAACTACTGTCAGCCCATCCGGTTATACCCAGTAACCCATGCTTGTCGTAAGAGGCGCCGTTGGTTGGTTTGTTGTTTTACACCGCACTCAGCAATATTCCAGCTATATGACGGCGGTCTGAAAATAATCGAGTCTGGACCAGACAATCCAGTGATTGACATCATGAACATCGATCCACGCTACTTGGTTCGATGACATGCATCAACCAAGTCAGGGGGCCTGACCACCCGATCCCGTTAGTCGCCATTTACGGCAAGCATGGGCTGCTGAAGAGACGATGAAATGGATTCGGTGGTCAGTCTCAGTGACTTGGTTGATGCATGTCCTAGAATCTCGGTTAAATGGATGGATGATCATAGTGTCAATCACTGGATTGTCTGATCCAGATTCGATTAGTTACAGACGGCCGTGATATAGCTGGAATATTACTTAGCGGGTTGTTAAGCAACAACTATACCAGCTTGAAATAACTATAAAAAGACAGTATGTGTCTACTGCTGTACAGGAACACACACCAACGAATGTATTAATCTTTACTTTTCTTTAGACAAACGTGATTAATATTTGTGAATCTCACCTCACTAAAAATAGATTGTGTCTTAATCTAGTTATCAAGCATGTTACAAGTTCTTGTATTCTAACACTGGGTGGGGATTTGTGGTTAGAATGGATTCCCATCAACCAAAGTAAGTGGAAAGATTCAACTTAATGGATAGGGTGGTCTGCAGGATCAGTGATGTTTGTTTGTTTGCTGCTTAACGCCGCGCTCACCAATATTCCAGCTTTATGACGGCGGTCTGGACCAGATATCCCAGTGATTGATATCACGAGCATCGATCCACGCAATTGGGATCCGATGACATACATCAACAAAGTCAGTGGTGTAGGTCGTTACTCGTAATATCAGTTACTGGATCGTCTGGTACATATGCGATTACTTGAATATTTGAAATATTGCTGTGTGCGGCCTACGATTTTATGTATTTTGGCCAAGCGCCATAGCTTTACATTTAGGCTGTAAGTTTGCATATTTTGTTAAACTATATAAGGTGTGTTGGACCTAATTCAATCAAATCTACAAGTCCTGTAATATGTAGGTTGACATAATGAGCATATTTGACCATAGTTTAAGTATTTCATTCAGCCTTACTTAAATTTTAAGTTCAATAGAATTTCCAAAAATCTAAAACAGATTTATTCATTTGAAAGCATGGTCCAACGGAATGTGCAGGCGCGTCGCTGGGGTATGGTAGAAGATGTGAATTCGAAAGTTTAAAAAGCCTTCAGAAATTTGATTGCCAGAGTATTATATATATGGCGATTATATGGACATGCAAACATATCTTTTTCCATATTTCGCTGGCTGGCTGTAATATTTTCAGACTGCATGTATGTATATTACAAAGTTTCTGCTGTCCTGTACATCTCCCAGTGTGTCGTGTCAGTTTCAATCACGTGCAGCACGTGCACTACTGTCGCTCCAACTCACAGCGGACGAGAAGCCTATGGTGATGCGGCCTTAGCCAGGTTATAACACTTGGATAGACTGTTGACAGGTGCGTGAGCCTGTACGATATATGATACCCATGTAGATAGGAAAGTTTGACAAGCAACACATGAATTTGAATGCCAGGAGTATGACGCGACACAGTAGCTCGAGTGTCCTGTGACATTTTCAAAACTGAATGAACCGAGATACTATTTCCTTCATACTACACCTACAAATGGCAGCCTCAGAATAAAGTAACTTTGTAGAAGCATGTTCTTTAATAAAACCGCGATTAATGATTCTGGAAAAAGCAAGTACTATGTTGTAAACAGAAAAAATATAAATTCTAAACAGGCCATTGTGTGTATTTGTTGGTTTGTTTGTTTATTTGTTGTTTAACGCCGCACTCAGAAATATTCCAGCTATATGACGGCGGTCTGTAAAAATTCAAGTCTGGACCAGACAGTCCAGTGATTAATATCATGAGCATCGATCCACGCAATTGGTGTCGATGACATGCATCAACCAGGTCAGCGAGCCTGACCACCCGATCCCGTTGAGATACGATGACATGCAAAGTGTCATGAAAGAATACCTATTAGTTTTAGAGATATGGTCCGGGCAAACAAACCACTATAAACAGAGTCAAAGTCAAACTTGTTGCCATGGCAATAGTGATATTTAAAAAATAACTCCTTTATAAATGTCTCAATAGCTTTTTAGTTCTGCTTCGGAAACATCAACCTCTGTTTCAGCTAAGGGAATTCTAAACAGCAAAAGGCACCACTTCAGCCCTTGGTTAATACATGTACCAAGTTTGGATATAAAGTCTTTCACAGTTTTTATTGTGTGCTCCTTTGATTGTGAAACGACACCTTCCCCTCCCTTTTGAGACTAAATCCTAATTGTTTGGAAATCGAGAAGAATATAAGTGCCATAAATCTGCAAATTCTAAAAGGCACCACTTCGGGATCTGTTTGTTATATCAACCACGCTTTGTTGAAAGATATCGAATGGTTTCTGAGTTTTGCTCTGGAAACGAAATCCACCACCCCCTCTTGAGACTAAGTACAAAATGTTTCCATGGAAATCGAGAAAAATAAAAATGCCAAAATTCCGTAAATAGCAAAAGGCACCACTTCAGGATCTGTTTGATATATCTGCCAATTTTTTGTTGAAATTTTTTGAACGGTTTAAGAAAGAATGACGGACGGACGGACAAACGAGGCGTCGGCTATATCCCCCCGCATTATATGCTGGGGGATAATAAAATGTCAGCGCAAGAGAATAACCAGTCTTGATTATCAACCGAAACAGATCCCACCTTGAGAGCAAAATAGCTGTAAAGATTATATGAATGGACCACTAAATATCAATGATGACACCAGGTGTTCGTAAAAAGGGTAAGCATGTATTGTTTTACCAGTAGCACCTGCCATTCACACAATTTGCATGATAAAAGTAAATATTTATTGCCTGACGCTGTACAGCAGTATTCCTGTCGTGCGATGGCGGCATGTGAACAAACCAAACAATCCAGTGATGGATGGACCAGAAATCCAGTGACACGATAGTGCATTTACTGATTTTGATGAAACTAATAAAACTAAGAAATGAACACATAATGCAGGTTTCTCCTTAAAAGTTTTATGAAGGTGACCCAGGTTTAGTTTCACCTTAAACAAGAAACAAACAAAGCCAATCTGGACACAACAGACCATGCATGACGTGATTTTAGTGTATCATACATTGTACCCCATCATAATTATATCATACGTCACTCCTGCTTTCAGGACCGCACCCGTGGTCTAGTGACTAGAGCGGCTCCCTGGAGAGCGAAGGTCGGTGATTCGATCCCCTGGCCTTATACTGGCACCAAAAGACGTTAAAGATGACCAGTACTTATTGTTACCATGTGTGCTGCATGCTCGCCATCAATGGGATAAAACAAGGACTGGTCGGCTCTGAGAATATCACACTTAGAATTGGCCTTCATCAACTCTTGCATTAAGAGACGACTATGCTTGTCATAAGCTCAATGCTCATGATGTTAATCATGTCTGGATTGTCTGTTCCAGACTCGATTATTTACAGGTGAGGTGAAGTGGGGTTTAACGTCGCGTCCAAGATTATATATATATATATGTGTGTGTGTGTGTGTGTGTGTGTGTGTGTGTGTGTGTGTGTGTGTGTGTGTGTGTGTGTCCAACACAGGCCATGCAACTCTATAATATTTAGCAAGCCTAGATTACATTAAATTCTGGGGAACATTCCCTGTTTTGTGATATCATCCACTGTCATTTTAGGCAAAGCAGAATTACTAAAAATAACCTCTGTAAATTAGGTACATGGTAAATGTCGCCATTTTTAAATATTACTAAGTCACAATTCATGGCGTTATTTACAGCATGTTTTGGAATTTAAATTTCCGATAATTACTGGGAGAAATGAATTTCAAAAAGAGCATATTAGTGATCACAGATATCTGTTGTTTATCAAATCACCTATGATCATTCCAAAACGTCGTCGATAACCCTTGAATCGTTTAATGTTTGGGAAAATGCCCAAACACGAACGCCGAAGTAAACTTTCCACCATACGTATATTGGACTGCACTTCTTAAAAATGTAAACAAAGCAAAATTCAGATTTTATACTGCTGTGTAGCATTTTCTCCTATTTGAGCTATCCATTCGTCTATTCGGTGCATACATTAGCGCAACATTTTCAGACAATGCATGGGAAGAGAATTGTATTGCAAGAATTAGGGAATTAAAAATTGATACATTCAGTGATTTGGTAAATTCAATAGAAATTGTCAAAGTCTCCATCCTGCGTGACGCCATGACTGACGCAAAATCATGCACAACCACAACGGTATTCACACATGAAAAATATACAAACAAACCACAGTACACATATTCTAAGAATGTGTCTGCTTACTTACAGGTCACAATTCTCGCACAACCTTCACTTTTAGGATCTTATGAAAATGTGCGTCAGAAAAATAACTCAGCATCCAGCAGGTAATCACGATAGATAATTAAGAAGCAGCTATTTGGTCCACAGAGCTTTCACACACACACATCCATATGTCATCTAGTGGAAATTGTATGCATATTTCTCAATTTGTACTGTTTATTTGTTTGTTTGTTGTTTAACGCCGCACTCAGCAATATTCCAACTATATGATGGCGGTCTTTAAATAATCGAGCCTGGACCCGTTAATCCAGTGATTGACATCATGAGCATCGATCCACCCAATTGGGATCAATGAAGATATGATAAATGCATAGCTGATTAATCTTATACTGTGGCTTTAAAATTTATAAGACATAATTAGAGCACGTGGAAAACAGAAGCATTTATTTGCTACACCTCATAATTAGCATCGGGCGTTAAGCCACAGTGTCAGACTTGATTTCTGTGAACGACTGTTTTCAAATATTTGTGTCGCTTCAGTCAGTTCTATCATATTGACCTGGCCAGCGGTTTTCACGGTACATGTGCTTTATACAAACTTGAAGCCCTCCCCTCCCCTCCCCTCCCCTCCCCTCCCCCCCAAGCCAAGCCAAGCCAAGCCAAGCCAAGCCAAGCCAAGCTCTCTTCCAAAACCTCGTCAAGCCAGATATAAACAACAAACACACAATGTGGCTTCCCCTGTGGCACACGCCGAGGCATTTACTCTGCATGAAATTTCCTTTTACAAACACCAGTGGCGTCACTAGCCTTGATCCATATGAGTGATCTCAGAACCACGCCAGTCACCGACACTGTAACATCTTACTGTAAGATACATGCATGTACCAGGTACCATCCATGCTTTGCGGTTCAGAACCATACTCGTCACTGTGACGACATTTGTCTTGCAGCAAGACTGCCAACACCTGACAACAGAAAATGTTCATAACCATAACGCACAGGACAAACATAAAATAAACAGACCGCACTGTAACGGCGACACCACAGGAGAGATTGAACTACCCGGGCTTTACAATTCCTATATATACCCCTCACGGTTGCGCCCTCTACCGGGAATAACCTCCCTTTATATCTGGCTTTACCTTCAAGAGAAATCAATTTCAGTCTAATTCACTCTGTTCAACCGAATGAAATTACATCCAAGCAAGCCAGTTGGTCATAACTTTTTCTGAAGTTTTTAGCCTCTTCACTCAGTAAGTTTGTTTTGTTTGTTAGTTGATTTGTTTCTTTAACGCCGCACTCAGCAATATTCCAGGTATATGAGTGAGTGAGTGAGTGAGTGAGTGACTATTGTTTTACACCACTTTTAGCAATATTCCAGCAATATCACGGCGGGGGACACCAGAAATGGGCTTCTCACATTGTACCCATGTCGGGAATCGAACCCGAGTCTTAGGCGTGACGAGCGAACGCTTTAACCACAAGACTACCCGACCGTCCCCACAAGTATATGACGGGGGGTCTATAAATAGTCAAACCTGCACCAGACGATCCAGTGATTGATACCATGGGCGTCGACAAGTATGAGCTATATCAACAAGCCATTCTACATTTTTATGTTTTATCACAATGTATAAGTATTTAAATATATTACTCAAATATACAATTTTATTTTTTTATTACGTGTTTGTATCGTTATCCACCGTGTAGTTGTCGATGTTCGATCATTAAAGTTGATACTACTTAATTTCGTTTATCCGACATAATCATATGCAACCAACCATGTCGGATCAACGAGACTTGACTGTATTCACTACAAAACAGCCTATCTGCCATTGTCATTTAAATACACTTACGGTCTTTCATATATTTTGCGGCAATGTGCATTCAAATGCGCATCTTTGAATTATGCATACAGTCATATTCCTTACAAAATAGCCTGTACGCAAACATAATTACCGTAGTCATATAAATACATACATAGTCTTCTTTTATATTTCGCGACAAAAGTACATTGGAACGTGCATCGTTGAAGTATACAATTACCGTTTTCACTCAATTATCTGTTATCGTCTAGCTCTTTAACTGTAGGAAATGCACCTCGTCAATATAACGTCGCGTGATACATTATCCCATATCACAGGTGAAACGGGCAACAGTCATGTTCACTTATGCATCACTTTCTGAGCATCAGACCGTATCATTTCAAGATGTTACTGTAGGCAGAATGGGACTGTTGGCACATTGGGAATGTAAAGAAATATGTATTCGGGTGAAGTAGTTTAAGGAATTCGGAAGCAAAAATGCCGCCCTCCAAAGTATCGTTTCAAAACAGGTCATCTGGTCATCTACAATAATGATATTTGACTGACATCTTAAGAAAGTTACAACTGTCTCCCTGACACAGGGACACTACGCATGCTGTTTGTTGTGGAACAGTCACTTTCCGTGTTTTTCTATCACATCACTAGGGACATGCATGGTTCTACACGTTACGTGTGCTAGTCACTGTGTCAACTTGTTGATAACTGAAGTAGGGCTCCAAGTGATGTATAATTCACATCAGTTGCAAGAGGGCAACACTGTTCATATATTTGATATTCCTGCAGCCAAACCTGATTTTTGTGTCTCAGCTGGAACACCACATACATCAGCAGCAGGTTGGGGTATATGTTAAGGGCACATTTCAGTAAATCCCAGTACTAGCATCTGGTCATAAAACAAAACAACACTATTTATCAGATGTGTCACAAGTTCACGCCAATCCTAGTGTTCAGTTCTCAACACCTACGCACGAAACAAACATTTATGGTATAGTGCGACGGATTTCGGGGTTTCCATTGACTAGATAGTGTCACAGTTTGTAAATTCATCAAATAAAGATAGAACAGGATATTGTCTCAACAATAACAGTTTATGGTATCAGAAGTGGGGTATCTTTGGAAATATTCAAGATAGTTGAGTATTACTTTTTTCTGAAATATAGCATTTATAATTCTTATCATACTCAATGGCTAATTATTACGAGGAAGGTCCACTTTACAACCTCAGGTCACATGTAGCCACTGCACCTGCGTGGATAATGTCAAACCTGTAGTAGTAATGAAATTATGGACAGTGTTGGCTAGGAAGGAACCCTGTCCGATCGTTCAGTGATGGACATTTGAGTGATCCTAAAATGCAGCCAAGTACGCTTACTGGACCTCTACCTCAATACGAACGCATGAATTAAGCTTGGCTCAATCAAACTTTGAAACAACGGTACGGTGTCGCACTTCCTGATGTATGTAGGGGAAAAGCTGCTACACCATGTTCGTAACCTAGGTGAGAAGATTGCTGATCTTCGCAATGACCTTTGGAGAGTTGCTCAGTAAGCACACCCAGGTCTCGATTACCTGCAAGAGCATAATGGCACTTAATGCTCTTAACCCTCAAGGCGCCTGCCCGTCAGCTGGCTTTGCTGCACACAGTGTAACCAAATTGCATACCTTCAACTAGAGTTGATTGTCTCTCCAAAAGTATCTGAACTCAACAAATCCAAAAGGCATATGCATTGCGTAACCCACGATGAATGTGCTGGTATTCTAAGTTTGCTATGTATTTTACATTAACTGTAATATTGAAGCACTTGAATGAGGCTGTTTCAAAGATAATGTTACAATCCGAACGAGACTGGGATTAAATATGTTGAAGAAATTCCAGTTACGTCCATATATGTTTCAGTGTCAGTGCTCTTTCATTAGAGAAAAAAACATCTTCGGGGTTATTGACATCGGACATTTTCAAAGGACAAAACATAAAAGATGGCTAAACAGCTAAAACAATCCTCAATTTGACATCGCTCAATATCTGACATCATTATTATTTCTTAATAATTGACAAGATTATACTAACGTATTATCACCCAAGAGTAAGTTTACTTTTGTTTTAAAGATACACAATAAACAAGAAAACAGCGTTCTCACTATCCCACACCATGGTGCACATAGGTTTGTATGTAGTGTAGTGACCAATAAGGAAGTTAATGTTAACTAAAAAAAACATCCCATGAAGCCTTAAGAAAAGCCTTAAGCCTTAAGAACTCAGGTCGTCTTATGTCATCAGAACAAATGATGAAATTTGATGTGAAATTAAAGGCACAAAAGGCCCCCTTCTCTGGGCAAATAATTTATGGTACCACTTTTCAAACTCAGTCTTGACCAGTATCTTTTACAGGAGCATGCAAGCTTTCATTCATGTAATCTCAGTATTTTCTGAGAAAACCTATTTGACATAGTATGCGCTTTGTTGTATTCAGGGGCCGAATGTCTGTAGAAAATTAATTTAGGACACCATGTTTTGAACTCATTTGACATCGTGAATAGTAACACCAATGTGCAAAATTTAATTTCTCTTACTCAAATAGTTTTAGAGACAATTGGCCCCCCCCCCCCCCCCCCCCCCCCCCCCCCCGAAAGAGGGAAGGGGTGAAATAACGAACCCCGTTCCATTATCCCCTGCCCGACTTTATGCCGGGGATAACTAAATATCACAGAAAACATATGTAAATCACATGGCATTGATCGAAGTATCTGATAATTTGGATAATGGAGGATAATAAAGATATAATGAAAACTGTTTCAAACATCAAAACATAATCATATTTACAATGAAAACATTTTGTCATTCAGAAATCGATTATCTGTAAATTTTGTGTAATTACTGTAACTGTTTGTTTATTAAAAATGTTATAAAGGCTGTTGAACCTTGGATCCATGTTGACAGCATTCTCTCTGTAAAACACTCTATTCCCTTTCTCAATTATATGCTCATTATTGTTTTTGGAATATCACGCCTTGATGTGCAAAGCACATGTCAACATACTAATATCAGTAAACTGCGTCAAATTCTGACGTGTTAGTCAAGCGATAAACGATAAACGTCTCATTTACTCGATGGTCGCTGTGGAAATCTTCCCAATCGTTATGTACTAGAACTGCCTTCTAGTTCAGATCAATTCTGTCAAAGAGAATATTATTATTTAGAAACTGAAATCACGTGCATCCATAATATGACTACAACATGAGATCAGCTGTTCGGCGTGACGTCATCCACAACACCACACCCGAGGTCAAACCACTCGCACCTGTCCACACAGACAGCAGCGGGAAATCGAGGTCTGTTAGCCTACACACATATAATTGTAGAGCAAAATCATCGAAGGACAAATTAAAGAATTTACTCATAGCTGACACCACAGATAACATATCAAATAAAAGTTAAAGACTTGCGATAGACTATCATCATAGAGAGTAGACTCGACATCAATAATTTGTAAATCTAAAATTATCCATTCCATTATGTTGGAAATACGAAACCTATCCTGTTATGATAATACTTTCCATTTCTGAGGAGATTTATTATGTGTATTTGATAATATATACACATACATAATGATAGTTATCTATTATCTTGTACAATCACACCATGTGCCCTGTACATTTGACTCACGGAAAATACAATTTCAGCAAACCAATCATAGCGCCAGAATTAGTTTCAATGAAAGGAAAAACAAATCGAAATCAAACAATACAGCACGTGTTAACCCAAATGCAAATATCAGTCATTAGTCACACTGACCAACACATTTGCGACAAGACTGTGTGATAATCTTGGGTCAAAGGAAAGTCAGTTAACAGGGCCCGGGGTTATTCGTATATTTATGGGGCGCTTCCCTCAGTATCTTTACTGTAAGGGAGTATGACATGTTGCGCTCGGTAAACTGCAGTCTTGCCATATTTTCTACCAGATCATGCACTTTGTGTTTCACAAGAGGAAAGTCCCTACGTGATACATAGATCTCACTTTGAACACTTTTGTAAATTTATGTTTTATTATATCCTCATAATAACAGGACAGCTCTCGTAGAAAAGATGACACTCTTTTGGAGAGTTAAGAAAATGAAGCCACCAGTAGAATCTAATATCTAACAATGGGTGAAGCTTTAGCGGCTATGATACCATGTATACAATGTTCAACATTGTCGAACATTTTCCAGAGCAAAACGGCCTTCCGCCTTCCCAGCCCTTACGGTATGAGTTTTATTCACCTCTACAATGAATAAAACTTGTAATCTTAAAAGACTGCACAACAAGATTTATTTCAATTTTGCATTGTTAGAGGCTGATGCATTTTCTCTTTTTTTCTGTAAAAGTTACCTATTAATTGTAGTGACAGGTTTATGGCCATGGGGGGACTTCCTACGGCAGGGAGTGAGAAACAACCTTGTCCTTCTCTGTAACAAAGAACATGCTCCACTAATGGTACGATATTTTCAGATTACATTTTCAATTCAGCCTTATATTTACACCCTGAAGTTCCTATAAGTGAATTATTTTGGGTATTAGGTTTTATATTTACGCCCTGAAGTTCATATTAGTTGGTTATTTGGGGAATTAACGTGCTCTTTCCGACACATAGCGAAACTTGTACTTAAATCATTTTTTAATTGATAGTTGAAATAGTGCGCTGAGAAATGGTTGAGTATATATAAATATAACATACCATATTCAAAAAATATTCTTCATATCCAACTAAAAGGTTTGCTCTTTATTTTTTCGAATTTATCAAACGTATCTATCTTTGTGGTTTAGGATTCTTTTGCTTATTTACAAAACTTGAAATATCATGTAATGTGGATTTCATTTTAGGCTCCAGGGAGAAAATCTGGTGGTAAATAAAGGGAATTGCGAGCCCATAACCAAATATTCCAAGCACGAATATTGTGTGTCTGTTATTCTGCGTCCTTCGTAAATCACCAAACGAATCAATTCTACGCCATTTTAAGACAAGTCGTGCACAGCGCATAGCAATATCAACATAATGAGAAAGGCTATTTCTCCCGTGAGAATAATTGTATTGTATACATATTTACCCTAATGATAGTATGATGGCTTCTTAGGAGATTTTCCTAGGACGAATATTGTGTGGCTTTTATTCCGCGTCTTTCGTAAATCACCAAACGAGACAATTCTACGCCATTTCAAGGCAAGTCATTCTCAGCACATACATGTACACAACAGCAACATAATGAGAAAGGCTATTTCTCCTGTGAGAATAAGTGTATGGTATACATATTTACCCCAATTATAGTATGGTGGCTTCTTAGGAGATATTCCAAGTATGAATATTGTGTGTCTGTTATTCCACGTCTTTCGTAAATCACCAAACGAGACAATTCTACGCCATTTCAAGACAAGTCGTACACAGTGCATAGCAACACCAATAAAACGAGAAAGGCTATTTCTCCTGTGAGAATAAGTGTATCGTATACATATTTACCCCAATGATAGTATGATGGCTTCTTAGGAGATATTCCAAGTATGAATATTGTGTGTCTAATACTGTCTATTATTCCGCATCTTTCCTGAATCACTAAACGAGACAATTCTACGCCATCCATCACCACCGTGTATCTATACCTACCCACCCCTCACCAACATGTATCCCTACCCGCCCACGCATCACCATGTATCTGTACCAATCATAGACTCGATTATTTACAGACCGTCATTTAGGTGGAATTTTGCTGAGTGTGGGGTTAAACAACAAACAAACAAACAAACAAACAAACAAACAAACATGTATATACTAGTCTACAGTTTCCAGTTCTTGGTGGGTGACTGATAGTTTAACATGTAGCAAGCAATATCTATATCCAACCCTTTGTCCCTGAATATGTCTAAAGCTATCTGCATCCTTGGCCCTCCAGCGATGAGACCAGGTTATGGTCAGTGGAATGTGATGCCTGTTTAACAGTAAAGGTCATCTTCACTTTTGTTTCAACACTGTCTGCCCCTTGCCATGCCTGCATGTGGCATGTAAAAACATGGCATGGTCCACAGTTGCTGACAGTGTCAATATCAGATAAACCCATCCATTGATAACCTGTGTAACACTGTATGTATTTGAACAAAGTCTTGAAACTGTCCAAATTACAGGTGTGGTTGTGTTTTGATATTGTGTATGTAAGTTATCTGAATAGTGACATTTTGATTTATATCAGTGTTATAATATGTGGGGGTTCCGGGTTAGAATATAGATCCCAAACAACCAACGTTTGTCTCAAGGGGATCTGGTGGTCAGGCTCAGTGACTTGGTTGAATACATGCCCTTGTATCTCAATTAAGTGGATCAATGATCATAGTGTCGATCACTGGATTGTCTGGTCCAGATTCGATTATTTACAGATGGTCGTCATATAGCAGGAATATTACTAGATGTGTCATTGAAAAACATCCACACCAACCTGAAATAGCTATAAAAATATAACTTTCGGCACATATCTGCAAGAACACACATCATCAATTGTATAAATTATATACGTTTCTTTATAGATAAACGTGTTTATCATATAATGGGTAGGTTACTCGGCAGGATAAAGCCAATGCGGATAGAGATGCAACTATCAAAGGTCAAGTAGGGACTACTTTCACTGTTTATAAACAAACATGGCGTCGTGAATGCAAACATATGTAAGTTATACTGGACCTAATTCAATACAATTTACAAATAAAACTGTCATTTGTAGGTATAACATGTTTTCACATATATTTAGCCATAACTTAAATATGTAATTCCACCTTACTTATATTTTAAGTTCAAAAGAATTTACAAAATCTATACTGGCTAGCGACCAGTTATCGCTGAGGACCAATTATGTCCAGCTTCGATTTTTGGGCGCATGAATCTCATTTCACATTTCCTCGTTTACGTTTACATTAGAAGGGAGAAATATATTTTCGAAAATGATGAACAAAACGGATCTTGTGAGAAATTTTAACCCCCCCCCCACCAAAAAAACAACACCCCACCATATTCACCTTGTTCAAATACAACTCGTGACTAATTCATGCCAAAATATAAATCAAACAACACCATGATGCACTTTCAGCTCTGTCATTGCTTTCTATCTGTCTGTCATTTCTTCCCCAAAATACAATTCTGAAACCTTATCTGAGCTATATTTCCAAACATGCATAACCTCTATATATAGTGTATATAGTGTATATAGTGTTAAGGATATGAATGTGT
Source organism: Haliotis rufescens (assembly GCF_023055435.1). NCBI lineage: Eukaryota > Metazoa > Mollusca > Gastropoda > Lepetellida > Haliotidae > Haliotis > Haliotis rufescens. The sequence goes on along the minus strand of NW_025964223.1, from coordinate 6,004,422 downwards.
GTAGATCAAATTTGGGGAATATTGGTCTTTGTCAGTTTGCAGATGTCACATTGATAATAGCATCTCTTATTCATGTTGATGAAACAAAGAAAAGTTAAATGCAATACCAGAGATTTGTTTTACTGAAGCTCTGCGCGTGATCACGTGACACATGCTGTTAAGACAATGGCGATAACTGGTATGTGAGTCGACTATTTCAACTGTTTGATTCACTATCGTAGCATTATAATGAATCTTATTTCACGGACAGAAATAAGCACATTTTTTCATAGTTTCACAAAAATTAGAGTTATTGGTACAGCCAACTTTGTACACTGAATATGTCAGAAATAACATGAAAAAAATGTCGAGAACAGGTTGGTGACCAGTATCAGATTTTGTCATTTAAAGCATAATGAAACAGGCTTGTGCTGGAGTATGGTAGAAGATGTGGATTAGAGAGTTTGAAACGTTTTTACGAAATTGAGTTCCAGAATTATGGGGAGAGCATTGGGACATGCTAGAGTATTTGTTTCGACTTTCCCCTCACTGGTTGTGTTGTGTCCAGACAACATGGTTGTATATTGCAAAGTTTCTGCTGTCCATTGTATGTACCAGTGTGTCATGTCAGTTTCAACCATGAACTGCAAATGGGGCACCAAGTTGGTATGTAAGATTTAGGCTGTATATTGCACATAGTTGAAAGCCTGACAAAGTAATAATGTATCTACAATATCCAGCTAAACTTTGTTGTCAACGATTCAGTTACCTTCACAACTACTGAGTCACCGTCAACGTCTCACAAATGAATCAACTCTAATGATTGAAATAGCAATGTAGGTTGAATAACGTTTAATCTAAACACAACAGATGACGTGACTTTATTGTATCGGGAGATCGTAGGTCGTGGTTCGATCCCCTAGCTGTGTCACACTGACACCAAGAGACATGGTACTTGTTGTTACCCTGTCTGCTGCTCGGCATTACTGGGACTCAGTGGACAGCTCAGAGTCAGCATACTGTGTCCGAGGACCCGTGAACCTCCGGGTTAGAATAGGTCTTCAGCAAATCCATGCTTGTGGTAAGAGGTAAGAGGCGAGCATACTAATTCGGTAAAATGTTACATCCACAGAACTGAGAATCAAAGATACAGTGTTCCCTTGCTATCGCTATTGCGCCCCTCTCGGTTACAGTGCACGGTAATGCATGGCTCCATTATTTATTTACATATTTTATTTGATCAACTCAAGTTTTTCACTGACACAATGTTTTTCCCTCCATCTAAAAAAACATTATCAAACATTATAACATGATCACCGCAAGCATGCACGTAACACCGGAAATACCAATGTATCCTAAGAAATCTGCCGGCGAAATTGTGTGTAATGGAACGGCAACTACGGTCACATTATTGCTATTGACGCCATGATACCAACTTTATACATATATCATAAATGCCATACTTTGACTTGTTAAAAGTAATATTTGTTGTGGTTTGACCTGTGTGTCAACAAAGTTTTTGTGATCGAGAGAGTGTGAGCTTCGAGGGTGACTGGTGTATTCAAATGAAATATTTCATCAAAGCTAGGTCTGCATGAGATCTACCTTGCATTACAAATTCCAAGAAATGTAGTCAACTGTCCGTCATTCCATTCCCCAAAAGTATGTGCCATATATGGAAGTGTTACTACGATTGATCAATGAAACAAGCCCTAGTTTACATTGTTGACCTGCCTGACATCAAAATGTCTGAATCCGATTGGTTGACAAAGTAGCTGTATGCAAAGTAGATTGCCACTTCCGGTTTGTCTGAGGTCCACTTCCGGTGTGTCTGCAATCCACTTCCGGTTTGCCTGATGCCCACTTCCGGTTTGCCTGCAATCCACTTCCGGTTTGCTTGCAATACATTGTGCTACATTGTGCAACATTGTGTAACATTATCCAGAGCAAAACGGCCAATCAGCCTCCCTACATACCCCACACGAGTTTTAGTCACTTCTTCCATTTATACAAGTTAAATACTGCACAACAGTTTCAATGTGACATTTAAAGAGCAATGTGACATTTTAAGAGAAGTCTGTCTTTAGTCAATTATGCACTATACTAATACAACTTAGAGCGCTGCCTATGCATTTACAATGCATCGCTTCTCTTACTTAAAGCAAAGCACAGCACAGATGAACACAATATTACTAATGTGTCAGGAGTTACATAGTTATTCATACAAAATGTTTGATTCAATATGGCCAATCAAACGCAATTATTATTTTATAGTTCAAAAAGTGCGCTGAGAAATGGTAAGATCTATATAAATATCACGTATAATATTTCACAAATATTTTTCATACCCAACGAATAGTGTTGCTCTTTCTGTTTTCGAATGAACCAATAGTTTCTGTCTTTGTGGTTAAGGCATCTTTTGCGCATTTAGAAAACTGCAAATGTCATGCAACGTGCAGCGTACGTATGCCATTCAATTCTAGGCCCCAGGAGAAAACCTGCACTGGTGGTTAACAGGGTTGCTGCCTGCTTATAACCTGCAAACAAATTAGCCCATGGCCAGACAAACGATCTTGTACACACATAAGCTAGAATGTGTTATTTTACAGCGCCAATGTGTCCGCCAGTAATCTTATCAATCTCGCGCTATATCCGAAGATTTTATTAATAGAAAGGGTGTTTTCCAGACGATTCACACCCATCTGAAAATCCCATTTGGGCTACTTTGGGGCCCTTTCGGAATTTCTCATCCCTCCAGGTTCGGTCCGCAGTATCTTGCCACAGCTCACTTTGGCTCAGGGGCACCCTGATTGGGTGCAAACCCCCTTTTTCGGAGGAACTCTTTTTTTAAAGAACTTCTTACTAATTGCATGAACCCCGAACTCAACTCTCACCCTTCAACCCGTGCCAATCCAATCGCTCACTTTTCATCGCCCGACTAATCGCTTTCCTCCCTTTTCGTTCTTTTGGCTCGATTATTCAGGCCCCGCTTTTACCCCGCTTCTGCCCCGCTTTTACGCCCAAAGTTACGGCTTCGCTTTCGAACACAATGTCGTAACGAATATTCTCAATTAACTTGTCTTGTCATTTTCTTCACATTTTGCTTATTAAAAAATATAATAAAACATTTAAGATATATTGAGTCTACTTCTAGTCATTTTACTTCTTGCACGTGCGTGCCATATTTATTTCTTGCTTTTCTTGCCATTTGGTGTTCTTGCCCTTCAATGCAGATTTAACTCTCTTTCCAATTGTCACACCATTTATTTTACACACCATCTGTTGATTAATTTACCTTCACATCTTCTGTTGTCTCTAAAACAAATTATTGCATTATGATACTCTATTTTTCACTGGAACCAATATAGAAGTGACTGAGCTAAAATTTATCGTCAAAATTATTTCAGCCATAAAGCAACTCCAATGTAGGAAATATCTTATATTCATCATACATGTAGTTCCATTTTTTCGACTTCTTTCCACTTTTCACACAAATCCAACACGTGACTATACCGGTTACATCGAGAGCATCTGGGCATTGCACCGACCGCCAAAAAACGCAGTTTAGACAGCCGGCACCAAGCCACCCGGAAGGAAGCGGCAAAGCACCAATCACAAGCGAGATAACTAATGCCAAAGGGACCATGCCAAAGGCCGTCACTTCCTCCGTCGGCTGGACATGGCCGGGCAGTATCTGATTGTCGCTGGCTGGCATCACCACACCCAAACGTGCACGCTCGGTCTTGTCGCATCTGCATCGACGGAGGGGATGATTATGCACATGCAACTGAAGGTAAGTTCATTCATATATTTCACTCCACGTCTTTTATTTCTCGCACAGAGCGGCCATTCTGTCAAACGGGACGAAGCATGTTCCAAACCTTGTCCTCCCTTGGCCATTTGCAACTTCTTCTTTCATCACAGAAAATGTCACCTGTTTTGGCCGCTCTCTGGTGCACGTTGCCAGTGTTTTCTTCGCGAAGAAGCGGGCAGGGTGCTTCCTGGATTCTTGGATGGATGATAAATGCGTACCTCCACACACTGACCACGCAACTACCGTATTTCATCCGATAAACTGCACTATTTAATCATTAATCAACATGCACCATGTGTTAACAAACCTAAGTATTCAACTACCGTATTTCCCACAAAAACACGTCCCTTTATTATGAGTATGCAATCATTATGCTCCATTCATTGATCAAGTTATTTGTCTTTATTCCATTGCTGCTGTACAGGCCTGTTGAACCGATGGTATCCATGGTATCAGAGCATTAAGATTTGTGGAGTAATTAGGGTTTATCTTGTTTTGCTTGTGCTCATTGTGTTGGACATTGTTGCAGACCCTCACCAAGATGGCTCTGTGGCCGCCAACACAATCTCCTGACACAACTTACCACAGCCCCTGATATTTTCTTCTTTATGGAAGATTGTGAAAGGTAGGTGATTTTATACCTTGGTCTCATTGTACTCAATAATATTTGCCATTTGTTTCCCCTGCAGGACGAAAATAGTAATAGTGTTCAAACTGTGATATTTGTCATGTTATAATGTTCATACTTTCTGAGGTATTGGGAAATTTTAGATTCAGACTTTGCTGCAGACTTGGGGCTGAATATGGGCCTCTGAGCAAGTCTAGATAATACCCAAATAGATGTACATGACAGGTCCTCTTTCAGATCAAACACCACACCCCCTTACGATCATTTGGGTTAGGAACCTGTTTCTTCGATCAAGCACCCCTTTACGATCATTAGGGTTAGGTACCCCTTTACGATCATTAGGGTTAGGTACCCCTTTTCGATCATTAGGGTTAGGTACCCCTTTCCGATCAAGCACCCCTTTATGATCATTAGGGTTAGGTATGTGGTAGGGCATGGGTTAGCTGTCTCTGTTTTTTTATCCAAAAGTCAATTATGGAAAATCCATATCATTTCTTTCAAGTTTCAAACGTCTCGATGTCTCTGACAACAAATGTAGCTTGTGGTTGGTTACAATAAGCGCCCCCTACCTTTGTCAATTTGCCAAGCTCCCCGGGTGCTTACTTCGGCTGACATTTAGGTCCATCTTTATGTTTTTTGTTTCAATTGTCTCGCAACCATGGCAACATATGATACAAAGTATTCCAGGGAATCCCTTCATTTTCAGGAGGAATCTAGAGTTGTCATAGGTTAGCAGGCTCGATCGGTACAGTTAATCAGTGACATCTCGCCAGGAAATAAAGTGGGGCAAGATTTAAAACCAGATTTTTCTTCATGGGTAGAGTAAGTCCTCTGTTGATAGATTGGAAAAGAGCTGTTGGAATTGGTCAGAATGATTTAAGAGTCTTAGGTTGGTCTTCTAGCCAGCACTGAAATGACTTGTCTTTATTGGCTGGTTACTTTCACAATGTTCAGGTGCCTCCCAAAGTAAAATTGTCTCCAGCTTAATCAGATGCAATGCAATACCAGACACTTTTTTCACCTCTATGAAATTGGGGTAATTGTTATTTTCTAATCAATGAGAAAGAAATTTTCAAACAATTGTGGGACTTTAATTAAGTCAGAATATACATTCAACAATAGACCATAGATGGTATAAAGGCAACTTTGCAATTTGTCCTTAATGAGTACAATTATTAATAGATTTTTGTACAAAGACATTTCTTCCTAGAAAGATTTGTGTTGCCATGACTTGAGTTCAATTTACATGTTTACAAATGGATCTGAATTATGATAATATGTTTTTTGCTATTTTTATAATTTATATGTTTATATGCTCAAAAAGATACTGAAATATGGGATTAGGGATGGGACTCAGAGTACCTGTGGTTGTAGCTGTTCAAGAATCCATCTAAGAATGAGGATGAATGTAAATGTGTTTCATGTATATGAATAATATATGTCAAATGATTTTATTACAGTTGTCACAATAATAAAAGCAACAAGACCTTTTCCATATTCATAAGAAATCTCTGACAAAAGCAGAGTCGATTGTATGATTCTGATTATATCATGAGCATGTGTTTATGAATCACTACCGGTATATAATAGTGATGATACCAGGTCTTCACAAAAATGTGAGCATATCTGGCCCCACTTGTGGTTCCCATCACAAACACATGCAAAGACAAATCAATTGTTCACCTGAAACATCACGGGTACAGATCAAAATAGGGAATAGCATAGGACATCATTTTGTCACTGATGCGTGAAATTTGGAATGTCCTCCACATATCTACCATGAGACATTTGAAAGCTTTCCTGAGGCCTTGAACGTTATTACCTTGATCAAATAACTCAGCATAATTGAGTTGCATGATGCTCTTTGAAATCTTGGTAGAAAGAGGATGTTCGATTGTACCTCAAAATTGTAAAATGTAAACACCAAAGGCTGTAGCTACAAGAATATTGCTCCAAATATAGGGAAAGTTGAAGTCATCTGTCTTACAGTCTTGTGGAGAGTGTTTTGTCACTCTGAATCTTTATGCATAGATCTAAATTTGAAACAGATGAGTCAGTCTCACTGGTCTCTCGTTTCTGGTTCAGGTGGGTAAATCAGTAGATGAGAATTGGCTATTTGATGGTTATTGAACCATATATAGGATCATGGATATACGAGAAGCTTAAGTTTAACTTCTTGGCCAAATCACCTTGTTTTGACTTTGCCAATCCGAGCAGAATTTCCCATACACATGCATAAAGAAACAGATCAGCAAGAAGGGAAGCACAATTGGTGCCCACGGGGATGCCTACTTCTTGCCTAAATGTATAGGGTGAATGAGATAATCTTACCTATAACAATATTTCTAATGTCTTTTTAGACCTAATCTAAGTAAGCAATACATAACTTATGATTAAAAGAAATTAACAGTTTGCTGTTGTCCCATATTATCTCATTACATGAACTAGGCATATCCTGCTGACAACTATCTCTGTAAAGCAAAACTAGACATTACTTCTGTCTGTCTGGTGGCATCTTGACATACTGCCACCTCATGTCATGCTGACACATGGGGCTCATCTATTCAAAGTGCATGTATTTAATTCTGGCTGTACATTATATTGAAATCCTGCCAAAACCTGTTTTGAATGGCTTCAACAGATAGCGTGATGACTTTTAAATGTAACATGTCATGTTTGGATGGTTCAATGGTTACAGAAATTGGGAGATAATATACTACAATTATTTCTTTTCATTCAGTGTCGGTTCCTGTGTGAATAAATATTCTAAAATATGAGTATAAGAAGTTATGTAATATTCAAATAGAAGTTATCATGTTGACTTTTTCTGACTGGTCCTCACAAGTTTGTCTATCCATGGATTCCTCACTAAACAGACTAGCTATCAACACAGACTTTGGTACCCCGATGCATGCAATAGGGTCTTTCTTTAAAAGCTATACCCGTTGGTATGACTTTACAACACAACCCCCTATTCAAACACTACACCAACATCAACAGCCAGATAGACCCCAAGTGCTCCCCAGCAACCAATGCTGGTTGTAAGGGGTGATTTAATGGATCAGGTGGTCAGACTCGCTGGCTTGGTGGACTTGGTCATTCATTGTATTGCATGCATGGTCATTACTCACAATATCAATTGTCTGGTCCAGATTGGATCATTTACAGGTCGCTGTTGTATGGTGGAAATATTGCTGAGTCCGGCATTAAACAACAAACAAGCAGCCTTGCAGCAATGTTAAATCCTTGCAGCACTGTCAAATCCTTGTATCCTTCTATGGCTAAAAGGATGACACAATATCTGACATCAACAGCTAACCCAACTATGTAAGAAAGTCTACAAGTGTTTGCCAGTCTTACTAGGTTTGGTACCCCCTCATGTAGTCATTTGGGTACCTCTGTGAACTCTTGCAGCTCAGTGAAGGTCCGGGTTAGAATAAGTCTGGAGCAACATATGCTTTTCATAAAAGCTTCTAATGGGATTGGGTGGTCAGGCTCACTGACTTGTTTGAAACATGTCATTGTATTCCAGTTATGTAGATCGATGCTCATGATGTCAATCACTGGATTGTCTGGTCCAGATGTGAATATTTACAGACTGCTGTCATATATTTGAAATATTGCTAAGTATTAAAAAACAAATAAAAAAGTATGCTACTACAACTCATCTGTATTGTTCTAGGATGGGTGTAAGTCTTAGACAAACTTAGAACAAGAATGTGCTGTCACAGTTGTGATTAGAGTGGCACTGGTTTATTAATGAGTTTTAGGACATTAAGTTCATAGTCTCAAGGCGCTGGTTGGCCTTATTCAACTGATGTCCAAGCAAGATAGAATTGATTCACATGTCTGAACAGTCCAGGGAACCGAGGTCATCATTTTATCAAGCACGAATCTATACATCTTTAACTAGAATGTTACAAATGTTCTTGAACTTTTTGAATCAATACTACAAGTTAATGTATTGATAACTAAGGAAATTGAAATTTCTCCCACAAGAGGATATCAGATGCCTGCCCATGAAGCAGGGCAACCTAGCAAACATGATTTCAGGAAAGAGTGCTGAACTACAGGGATTCTCTTACTTCCCTGTATTCTTACATTACAGTCATGGGTGTTCAGGGTGATGGGCCAGCCGTGTGGTTAAAACATTGGCTTGTCATGCTAAAGGCCTGGGTTTGATTCCTCCCCTGGATGCAATGTGTGACGCTCATTTCTGGTGTCTCCCACTCTGATATGGCTGGAATATTGCTAACAGTAGCGTCAGAAACATACAATCTCTCTGTCTTACTCTTTCTAATGGGCATATTGTCAGTTTGGTGAGTTAGCTTGGTTGAACACTACTTTGAACAGTATTTCAGATAAATTACAGCATACAAGCTTAGTGGGTGAGGAAAACCCAATTGGAACAATTCGTAGACATTTATCTAAAAGCGTAAATACCACGGGTTATGATGAGGATGCAACACAGCAAGACAAAGGGAGATAACCCATATAAAAGCGTGTAAGCATCACTTCATGATATGAAGAAAAGGTAGTTTTACAATGGAAATAATATCCTTTGAATAGTAAATGTGCTGCCAACTATGGTCTTAATGATGACTGCTAGGGATTCATTCTCAGAAGCCAATATTGGGCCCCATGTCTATAGCAGGGATTGCATTTCACTGAGGAGAAGACTAATAAAGAGAAAAAGAATTTATTGCTGCTTCATTCTAATTTAAGCATGGCTGCCATTATTTCTTCATAATTCAGGTGAGCTACAGAGCCTTGTGTCTTTGTATTTGTTTGGCTGAGTTTTCCTCTCATGGGCACCTTTTAAGATTAAAGTCCTCAATATCCTACACATATGTAGCAGTAGAATCACTTTCAGTAGAAACAGATTCAGATCCCCAAGGACACTGCAATATAATATTACAATTCATTTGTTTTGCTGGTAAAATAGTATTTATTGAAAATATTTAGTATTATTTATTATACACAATTGACTCTGGATACAATCCATTCTGTACTACTGACTGGGGTCTGTCAAGTAGAATAGATCCATGTCTATAGACAGGTGAGAATAAGTGGCCATAGGGACCTTTAATAGATTTGCAGACAATTGTCTCTGGATATGGCCATCACCAAGAGACATTACAATCAAGTTACTGCCCCCACAGTAATTGTGTGAGTCGATTACTCAAGTCAGCAGTTTACATGACACAGCTGTAGCTTACTTGTCTTGCCTGATCCAGAAAAACCAGCTATTGTTTTAAGATTTGTTTGTTTGTTATTTAATGTCACCATCATCATTATCAGCTATATATGCGACAGCTTCAATAATCAAGGGTGGACCAAACAATCCAGTGACTGACATCATGAGCAATGACGATGTGGGGTACGATGATGAACTATCCTCCAAGTCACCTGATCTAATATGTTGTTTTTAAAAAAATATAGTACCTAAGTGATAATACTGTTTAAACATTCCAGTTACCCAGTACCCAAGCACACACTACCCAATCACAAGCACTTACTGATGAGAATTGGTTGGTTACAAATGGGACTGTGTCCAAACTTGACAACCTAGATCAGTGATCCTGTTATCCACCATTAATCTAGCCCAGATTGAAATATTGTTGTTAACTGTGGTCTTAAACAACACTCTCTCACTCAGATGATGATATAAACATACTCCAGTAATAGAAATGCTGAAGTCTTCAACTTTTTCCTAATCTACAGTATCAAATTTGGACCTTAAAAAATAAAACATGTCCTGTCAACACTTTAAAATATCTTGTCAAAACATAGCACAGTAATCTTTCTAAATATGAAATTCCTCATATTTAACACAAGCAGAGATGATTTATTACCAAATATATACAAGGTAGTCAGGTTATGTTGAGTAAGTATGCCTGCTGATCTAAAAAAAAAATATCGTTAAGAACTGGTGTTAAAAATGGCAATCTAGCCTGGCATCTGTATGGTGGTATTTTCTAAATCTAATTCATTGTTCATAAAAATGTCTCGTTTCTATCCGATTCCAAACAAATTCCATTCCCTCATGATCATTTTGTTCCTTTTTGTCGCCAAAATGAATGTTATGTCGTTATATCGCAAGCATTAGGAAGCTGGCGATTGCCTACAGGGATTACGGGTCTATATGACAAAGGGATACTTGTCATTAGACAAGGAAGTGTTTGTTCATAATTCAGGGAGGACGACTAACAGAAGGCTGCGTGAAGATTTATTGTTGGCACTCAATACTTTTTTTTCTACAAAGGTTTACATCATACCATAATGTTGTTATCTGATTTGATTGCCTGCTTGTAAACCTGATTTTTCCAGGCCTTGTAGATTTTGTGTTCCACTCCATGTGGTGAATATCATTTGTGTGTGTGTGTGTGTGTGTGTGTGTGTGTGTGTGTGTGTGTGTGTGTGTGTGTAAAGACACAGGTACTCTGAAAACAATGACAATCGTCGCAATAATATTGATGATTTCTTGGAAAGAACAATTTGGAATGATTTATGTATAAAACATGTATTATGGAACAAATGACAGAAGTGTAAATCATTTTATTAATTTCATGAAAAGAATAATTGTGATTCCCAAAAGTATGAAAATAGCAAATAAGACGTTATTATGATCACAGTGATCTGGTTTAAACCAACTGGTTGTTTGTCCTGCCTTCCTATAGGTAGTCAGTGATGGAGTTGGGGTTTATGCATGTCAGTAATGCAACAACAACATCATCAACAACAACATCATCAACAACATCAACACCAACAGCAACAGAACTCACCAGCTTTGTTCTTCCTTCAAAGGTTTATACAAGTCAATCATTTCTGGAGGACAGGGTTTGATTATTGTGGAAGCTCTACAATTATATTGTCAACATTTGCACATATTCATTTGTCTGATGATCCTGAAAGCAGGACATTCCACATTTACTTTAAAGTGCAAAGGTTTAGGACTGTCTCTCAACGTTCATGTTGATCATGTGATGGTGTATAATTGTTCACTCAGTGTTGGTGCCTTAATACAATACGTTTCCAACTTGATATTTGAATGTCACTTGACTATACAAGCTCATATATACAATCAGGCTTCCAGTCATGGTCACCCACAGCTACTGGCTAGTTCACATCTTTAGAATGGTTTTAACTGTAAGAAAGTCCTGTAGTAGTATAATGCATCATGACACTGAAATGAAACAGGATGTGGGCATAACCTTTCTACTAAAGTAACCCAGAACTCTGCAATGACCACTGAGTCAACTGCAGTGGTTGATGATGAGAAAACATTGAAGTGTTGCAGTGTAAATCCTTTATCCATCAGGTCATGTGCTCCTGTCATGGGGAAGTCAAGTGCAGGTGTCAAAAATCGGCTCAGACCAAGACCCATGTTGTCTCTAACTGATGCTCAGTTACACAGTATTTGATGAAGTGATTTGCAGTCTAGACACTTTCATTTACCTTGTAAAGCAGTAAGCAAGAATATTCTCAGTGCAAATTTTGTTTTAACCAAGTGCTCCTGATAATCTTGCAACCCTGCTTTCATGACCATCAGACAAATAAATATGTGCAAATGTTCACAATGTTATTGTAGAGCTTCCAAATTAATCAAACCCCATCCCCTAGAATTGATTGACATATGTAAACCTTTGGGGAAAGAACAAGGGGCTGAGCTCTGTTGTGAAGCAGTAAGCAAGAATATTCTCAGTACAAAATGTGTTTTAACCAAGTGCTCCTGATAATCGTGAAGTTGATGGGACTAATTTGAGTTGTTCTGACCATAATCATTTATTTACTTTCATAATGATACTGTATGGGCAGGAGACCAGTCATCACATTGTCAGAACTGTTAGTCCTTGCTTGGCAGCACTCGTATGGAGGAGATGTCACCCCTAACTTGGCATCACTCGTATGGAGGAGATGTCACTCCTAACTTGGCATCACTTGTATGTAGGAGATGTCTCCCCTAACTTGGCAGCACTCGTATGGAGGAGATGTCACTCCTAACTTGGCATCACTCGTATGGAGGAGATGTCACTCCTAACTTGGCATCACTTGTATGGAGGAGATGTCTCCCCTAACTTGGCATCACTTGTATGGAGGAGATGTCTCCCCTAACTTGGCATCACTTGTATGGAGGAGATGTCTCCCCTAACTTGGCATCACTTGTATGGAGGAGATGTCTCCCCTAACTTGGCATCACTCGTATGGAGGAGATGTCTCCCCTAACTTGGCATCACTTGTATGGAGGAGATGTCTCCCCTAACTTGGCATCACTTGTATGGAGGAGATGTCACTCCTAACTTGGCATCACTTGTATGGAGGAGATGTCACTCCTAACTTGGCATCACTTGTATGGAGGAGATGTCACTCCTAACTTGGCATCACTTGTATGGAGAAGATGTCACTCTTAACTTGGCAGTCACATTTTTATGAAGAAGATGCTACCTGGTACCTCTAATGTTTCAGCACCTGTGATGATAAAAGACACTGATTAAATGGTGTTTCTGTCTTCTACAAACATACACACCTGCATAACAAAACTGCTCCAATATTCATTATCCACACGACACAGTAGAAAGTGGACAAATATGCTAGAATTTGACAGGAAAGTAACAACACCATGCAAGTCATATGAAGGTTGACCAACACTGATTTTCTAAAGCCCCAATTTACTGTCCCCAAGCCAGAAAATGACCATCAGCACTAATGTGGTGCAGCAACTGAAGCAGAGAAGTGAATTGTCTGTATTATGTCCTGCGAGGAGGATCTGTTAGACTGTGTTGAGCCAGGTGATGTGTTCTTGTTCCAGGCCACCAGGAATCAAGGAGGAAGCACAGACAATTAGGTCTGGCCCTCTTAGTCTGGCTATTTCCTCTTTAGACTAGTCTAGGGAAAGGAGGAAATTCTGTAAACTGGTAATGGTGTCAGAATGCGGGGGGAGGATTTGTGATTTGGGGCTCATGTTTCTGGTTGCAAAAGGACACTGACCTTATCATTCAGTTTGGTTTGTAATCTTCTATCTTAAAGAACCATGTAGTTTTCCATCCACAAATTCTACTTCAGTTGAACTAATTACTTTACCGTTGAAAACCAAGAAATCTAACAATGTCACAAGTCTTTGGTTATACTAGAATGCCAGGGACATTCTGGTACAAGATGCCAGGAATAATAGGTTCCTCTTCAGATGTGGACTGGCCTTTTTCCAATTCACTACTTTTATGGTTGATGCTTCTTTGGGATTTGCAAAGTATTTTTTAATACAATTTGTCGTTCAAATTTGGTTAACCTACAAAGAAGGCAAACATTTGAGTGACATCTTCAACTAGAATTGGGTTAATGCTAACTCTATTCTTTGAAGACTTCACCTTAAAAAGGTTAATATGTTCCGGTGGTTGGAGGTGATCTTTTAGCGGCCCAGACCATGACCTGATTGGTGTCGATGGAATTCGGATAGTCAGTATTGCCTAATAAAAGGGAGATATTGCTGTCCAATGTGCTGTAAAAAAACAATTTGCAGGGTTTCTTTAACTCAAAAGTATTTATCTGAAATGTATATATGCCTTGTGTCTTGGCTACCTACAGTCCTAGTTTTGCCATCACTGCAGCCACCAGCATGGCTCCAACCACTAATTTAACATTAAAAGGCTTCTAATTAGCTTAGAGTTCTTGTGTACAGGATCAGTCTGATGCATTTAACCTTTGAAAGCTGGTTACTCAGTTTGTGTTCATTAACTTCATTATCTGGGTACGTAACTGCTGGCTACCTTTTAAACTTTTATGAGCTGAGACCTCATGCTGTGCACAGAGTGCAGTGTGTAGGTTGTCTTTGGTAAAGAAACCATGCGTATTTAATTTTACCTTCTTCGTGACTCCCAAACTGAGTGAAAGTTTTCTTGTAGTTGTTGACTTAATTTGATCTTGTGGCAACTTGAGCTGTAGTCAACAAATAGAGTTAACAGTAGAAATAAAATAACAAAAGCACAAAACATTCATGGTAGAGATAGCTGTCTAGTCCCTCATTAAAAAGTGGACGTTTGGCTTTAGTAGGAAGAAACGTTTCAAACAAAAACATTTCTCACACATATAAATCTTTAGATTTTTAACTCTAACTGCTGTTTAAAAATGTTTTTTTAATACAACCATTCGCATACATATTTATATATATTTGATATAATTTGTATTTTTGATTTCTATATGGTTCTAAACAGTACTGGGGGTATGGATAGTCCAGTTGTCTAAGGCGCAGCTATTTGCTGTGAAGAGTTGAACCTATGATCCTGGGTTCGAATCCCTTTTTAGCCTGATAATGTTTCTTGGTATCTTCAAAGTAGTTAACATCTAAGACCTACAGACTTGCCTCCTACTTGAAGCTACCACATCATGACTTTATAGAAATACTGTTCAAACACATAAAGCCAAACTAACAGAATGCATTACCTTATGTTAAGATTCAAGACTTGTATGGAAGGTCTCACAGTAATTGCATTGAGACCAATGAGAATGTACAGTTTCACTGCCATGACAGGCGAACATTAGGATTTATCAATTTGTCCATTATTTATCTCCTCTTTCAACCTCTATGTCAGTGTAACCTTGTCCAGACACTCTAACCATGGACAGTTCAATACCAGTTTCTGTATGACACACAACTCTCACTTCTTCAATCCTCTTATAAATGACATGCGAAGGAGTTTCTGTCTTTACCTCAACTCTGACAATACATCAGAAGCATGGAGAGTCTTCCACACTCAAAGGGAACACAGTGGGGTATTGTCTCTAACCTTACCACCAATGTGTGAATGATAGGAATAGTAAATCAATTTCAATGTCATGCATAAGTAAGGCTTCCTTGTAGATGCAAACAACTGGATTATGTGATCAATTGATTATGAATGTCCTATGATGAACTCTCACTCTCATTTTGTCATAGCTGCTAAAGGACTATGTCATTTCATAGTGATGTATTAAATGGAAATCTCTCAAGTCAGTTAGATATTTTTTTCTAGCAGGCTGGCATACCTCTGAATCATGTTGTTGACATCATGGCATAAGAGTTGAATTTCAGTGCATTTCATGAAAGACCTAACTTTAGCATCAGGATAGAAAATGATTCTTCCTGAAACAAATCAGCCTTCACAAACAGGGACCATAGATCAGTGTGTACTAATACCGGGAATCAAACTCATGTCATGTGCATGCAAACAAACACTTACACCACTGGGCTACCCCATGTTTCACAACAACGATGATATTTTGCTTAACAATAATAGCACATAGATGCCCAAAAAGGAGTTTTTTTCAATCATTGTAATCAAAAAGGTATCCGAGCTCTAGCAATCTTCAGCATCATGAGAAAATGAGGAAACTAATATTGAGTCAGTAGGTGTTGCACTGTGCCACTTTTAGCAGGCTGTATTCCAGGAGGGATGCCAAGAATGGGCTTCACACTTTGTACCATGTGGAGAAACGAACCAATGCCCTCAGCCTGATGACCAACATTTAACCGCTAGGCTGCTCCAGATCCTTTGAATTTATATGAATGGAGATTCCGAACACTTAGATAGTAATGAAGCTAATTATTGAAACATTTATTCCTGATGTGTGTGGGTTTCTTGATATTATATTATATAGTAAAGAATGTTCCTGATTAAGTATTGTTTTGTATTTTCTTGAAGAAACAGAGTATTATTCATCTTATGATCATTAAATCAGTTGTCTGGGTAATACTTCTCCTTAACTTGATTGAAGAGTGAGACATCATATTGTTTTTATTTGTGCTACTATTTTCAGCAATATAATTAATCTTTTTTACTTGTTCCAAAATGTTAAGAGATATGTTGAAAGGTTCTAGAAATGTAGAATGCTGATTTCATATCTTCCAACAGACTTTGTACACCACTACTGACAAGGATGTGTGTGCAACAAATCTTTGTCAATAATGGAGACTATTTTAGAAAGTTCGAAAGAGGAACAAATTGATTGAAATCCTAAATAGGTGTAAAGTAGATTTAGGCATCTGACTGACAGGGAAAATGTAGTGCTGAAATAATGCACAAAATCAATATGTCAAACCCAGGGGCAATTTACCTGCAGCTGCTGTGACAAGCAAGTGGCAATTAAGTTGAAACTTCAACACTGGCTGTCATATGTTGAACATTGAACCTGTATTGCCAATGACAGTCAATTCTATATTCCTTCAATTATGCTTCTTCTTAGTTGTTTTCAAAAAGTATGGCATATGTCAGGGGAAATCAATTTGAAAATTAGATTTATAGTCAATGCAATACTCAGTTTTATTGTAAGACAGGTTCGACAGGCACTGCAGAACCAGAAAATGAAAAAAATTCTGCTGTCTACCAACCTATCTGCTATCTGTCAATGGAGCCTTTGAGAGTCAGTCTGAACAAGTTGCTAAATTGGGGGTTACAGGTGGGGTAGTAAATGTAAAAAAGAGTTATTGATAAGATAGTGGACCTGACTCTGCCTTATTGCAATGTTCATAACATGATTCACAACATGATCTTTCTTATATTATTCATGCATTATTTGATTTTCTGACTTGCCTACGTCTTCCTGTTTAATGCATGTGTCCTCCTCAGTGGAAATGAATGTTTAGTAGGGGCGGCCATGATCTATCAGGTACCATCCTCCAGGTGACACCACTGTAGCATTTGTGTTTGCAAATTAGCAACAGTATAAGTGTGGACAGATGCAAAGCCTCTCATTAATGTGCCTAGCCTATCAGCATGATGAAGACAAATGGCATTGAGAGAGAGAGTGTGTGGTAACATGGCGTGGAAATGAGCATATGAAGAGGATAGAGCTGTAACTAATATGGATCAAATTTACCTGGATTGTTCTTGATTTGGGTGCTCATTACAGCTTATGGGATTCAGGCAGCGAAATAGACATGATATTAAGAATCTAATGGTGATATGGAAGTAATTTATAGGACATATGACTCTTGGTTGATGGCGTTCAATGAGAAACAGGTGACACAAGAGATTTTAAACAGGAACTCTGTCCTTTAGGTGTTGCTTCCATTAATATGTTGTGTATAACTAAGGTGACGAGTTTTACTAACTACTTGGTACTGTAGACATGTCTATTTTAATATAAATAAAAGTGGCAAAACATTTTCCATTATCATAATCAATCTCTGCTAAAAGTCCATTTTATGATTCCAACTATATGATAAGTTGTTTATGAATCACTATCATGTGATGATACCAGGTGTTTGTGGAAAGATGAGTGCATCCTGTACCACGGTGGCATCTATCACAAATACATGCAAAGGCAAGTCAATTGTTCATGCTAAAAAAGCACAGTAATTCAAAGGAAAACTTATAGGAGTTTATGTTAGTATTTTACACTGGAATGAAAGGTGCAACATGACATTTCCAAGTTTTCTTTATTGGTTTTATTATGATACCCAGGGTTTGTCCTTCCATGTCTTGTGTCATGATGACCCTGTTGTCTGGGGGTCGGAGGGGCGTTGTAGGGGTTCCTCAGTGTCCAAAGATTCAGTGACATCTTGAACGTATCTAGGTTCATTGTATGCTACAGGTGGCAGAATCTAAGTCCTGTATTACATATTAATTCTACCTACACCATAGTTATTAACTCTTTCAACACCAGTCAACCAGAAGTGTTTACTGCTGGGACACCGAGTTCCCAGAGACTCTTGTGTGATAGATGAAGCCAACATTTATCAAAGAAAATACCTGCTTGTAAAATATATTTGCTACTACATGTTATACACCATTTGAAAGGTCTGGTCCTAAGGTTTATAATTATGAAAGTTATGTTTTTCACATTATTTAAAAAAATGCATTTACAACTTAATTAAATTCGTTGTAAATAAAAAATGTACGCTAACACGTTGTTAACATCCAGATTAAGGACCAAGGAAGCGAAAACTTGACGATTTTCGGCAAATATATGATTTCATAATATCCACGTACCTATTTCTGTTTTATTTTCATTGTTTACGTAATTGGAAAATCATTTTAAAAAGAATTATAAATAGTTTCTGTGATCGCCCATTTCCCGATAACAGCGACTGTCCGCTCAGTAAAATGAAGAAATACCCCTGTTTTCGAGGTTTCGTATGAATAACACGTGCGTCGAAGAATGGCATATGACACATCGCTGGAAAGCTTATTCCTTCATCTACACGCTCGTAACATCGACTGGTTTTTTCTCGTAGTTATAACAAGTGATTTCATTGGATTAAAATTGGTTTCTAATGACGCTTTCTTGCTGAAATCTGCTACAAGTTTCGTGATTGGTCAATTTTGAGCACGTGACCTAAGGCAGCCAATCAAATTACAGCTGTGATACCAAGCTCGTGTTCGATAAATTACAGAAGTTTGCGAAAGAATTTTGTTAAATCGTGTTATTCTGAACGTTTTGAGCAGGAAATCACGATATATATTAAAAATATGGAACTTCGTGAATGTATCGTGCTAGGTTACGAGCTGTGACAAAGATTTTTCATGCATATATTTTTGCATTAAACATCGTGTCCGAGCCGAGAATTCAAGGCGACGAAAGCCGAGATGTCATTTGACTTACATTACACGCGATCGCATGAAAAGATGGAAATAATAATATAGATGTAAGTTTGATTACTTTTAGATATGTTTTTGTTGATTTTATTTATTACTTTGTATAATATATTTAAAGATTTGTTTAAAACGTCTTTATTTTCCTCTTTGACGTGTTCGATGTGGACCCGTTGTCGAAATGTGTGTCCGAGAATTTTATTTTCAATAACATCGCGAGAAATAGTGAATAATTTTTTAATTTAACGATAAAAAATGTTAAATTAAAATGGAATATGTATTTCAGACATTGTGAAATGTGATAGATTTAATAAATGAATGGCATTACAGGTAGGTCCATAAAAATATATACTATTTTGACGTGACTACGGCTTGGCCGGATAACCGGCCTGCGGTGTCTGGGGACTCGATGCTTCTTGGCTGGATAACCGGCCTACGGTGTTGAAAGAGTTAATAACATTGTATTATTTCTTGTGAGGATTCTGTATATTTCATAATATATCATATTCCAACAATACATGTATTGTGTAAATAATTTATAACAACAAACTGGATGACTTACGTCTCCATTCAGGCAATCGATAAATTTAATTACCTATTTTTATTTAAATCTGCATCTAATATGGATGTTTCTGGCATCAGGAAGAACCTTGTAGATAGCACAAACCTCGTGACAGCATTAGGCAGTTATATACAAGCGTTAAACTCCATATAGCACATGAAAGTTTTCCACAAAGATTATCGCTCGAGATGCCATGGCAAAGGTTGCTTGTTCACAAACATCATAGCCTATAAATCATGGCTGACTATGATCACTCCCACAGAGAGGTAGGAAAGTTGTCCACAAATAGTAAACAAACCTAAGGTTATTTCAGTCTTCACTGCACACATATATTTGAAACCAAAAACTGCCAACCTGTCACAGTTTGTATCAGAAATGGTGATTAATTCTGTTTTCATACCAGGTTTTATTTTCTGTGCTTTAAACATCTCCTTAGCTAATCAGCCAAACCATGATTAAAGCCACATTTACATAGGCAGTTTTTCCCTTTCTGATACACAAAGTATTGTTTGGTGTGCAGTCAGTGTCATTACTGATCAGTAGATCTTAGAATATCACTGCAATTACACCGTTTCCTGACATTTAGACAGGGGGAATTGTCTCCCCCTTTACTAAGCTCTATTATGTCTTTTTGCAAATTAATCTTTTCATGTCACATTGCAGCAGCAGGAATAGATTCTTGAAATATCAGACATACACATCATAAACTTAACGAGTGTTATTAGACGTAGAAAACAAGGTTTGGGTTTCAACGGTATTGATTCTTTCCCTAATGATAATCACCGTGATGAGAAAATCGAACTTGCTTGTGATAATACTGTTGTACTTTAATTAAGTTTGCATATCAAGTAACCCCAAGCGGAATCCTGCAGTTTCGGAAAGAAAAAAACCCAGTGCTATCAGTTACATTTTCCATGCAAGAATTGTCCATGATATAATTAATGAATTGTGGAATAGTAGCTGTAATATTTACTCTGTAAGGGTTCCTCTTCATATTTTGTTTGATTTCAATGTCAATCAAAACGACCACAGCTGATAGGAATGTTTACATAATGTCTTTGATTTCAGAATATTGGCAATTATATACTGTCAAGACCTAAGATCAGTGTTGTCAATATTAGCTTTCTGATCATTTATGTTTTTAATAATTTAGGACCAAGAAACCTATTAAGTCATTTTTATAGATACATAATACTAAGTTTCTTTTCATCAAACTTTTTCTGCACAATATTTTCTGTATGTGTGAGGAGTAAGTGTGGTACTATCCTATATTGTTTATCATGTTTCACTGGCTCTATGTAGAGAAACCATGACAATGTTATTTCGGCCAAATATGTTTGGAAATGTCATATCTGTGGCTTATGACATTACTTTTCCAGAATTTTGAACAATAAATTAAATTTTTATGTCTTGCTTTTGATTATCAAATGTGTTAATTCTGGTTAGGTTTCTGAATAAGCATGACTTGAACAAAGACTGTTTGGCCTTGTATGAACTGAACCATGCCTGTCAACCAGTAGGTGTGACCCGTGGAGGTCCAGGATAGAATTTGTCTTCAGCAACCCATACTTGCCATAAGTGGCGCCTATGTTTGTATGCTATGCTAACGGGATTGGGTGGTCAGACTCGCTGACTTGGTTGATGCATGTCATTGTATACCAATTGTGTGGATCGATGTTCATGATGTCAATCACTGGATTGTCTGGTCCAGACTTGATTATTTACAGACCACAGTCATATAGCTAGCATATTGCTGAGTGTGGTGTTAAACAACAAACAAACAAACAAACAAGACCAACACCGACAGTAAAATAAGTATGTAAGGATTTCAAAATGCAGATGTTTTTGTTAGTCAGTTTGGTGTTCTCTGTGTACAGCAGTGTTTGACTTGTGGTCAGCCGAAATGGGCATACTGTTTACACAAACCTTGTTTGCACTGTATGGTTTGTTTGTTAGTTCTCATGTTATTTTTCCCTCGGTTTCAGACTGTGATGTGATTGTGTCCAGTCGTCACGGCAATTCCAAAAATGGAACATTCCATTCTCCAAAGTCCAAAATTACCGGTAATTACCCCAGCAATTCACACTGTATCTACAAGTTCATTGGATGGGCTACAGAAAGAGTGAAAATCCGGTTCACTAAGTTCGAGTTACAAGGGAGAGCACCTGCGTAAGTACCTTGTCAAACTAATTATTATATTGACTGTATTATCGTATGTGATTCTAACGCCTAGGCAATAGAAATATCATGAAAGTTGTTACTCGAGCAGTGTAGAGATTAAAAAGAATTTCTGTTGGTTAGGGGTAGCCAAGTGATATAAGGTTCAGGTTCCATGATTCACTGTGGAGAGTTTTGTCCCCTGGGCATGCAAGGATCTGCTGAGTGGATTCTAAAACCAGTTTTGCTCAGATCATTGGTTTGTCAGCACCATATTCTCATAGTCATGGTTTCAGCAAAATCAGTAAATGTCTGTCAACAACATCTCCTCGGGGCTCCCACACCAAGCTAATATTTAACTAAAATACTTTTTGAACTCTGTATTCCAACTGGCACACACAGTTTTGTTAACAAGATTGTTTATGTCTGCATTGGTTGTGAGATGACAGGATGATAAGCATAACAGGAAGTGCAATAAGTGCTGATGAAGAGACAGGCTACACAAGCACCTGTGTGATCAGGCTGGGACTAGACGACCCCTTAAGCAATAGAGAGTGAACATCAACCTACATGACCAGGGTACTTGGCCTGTCTGTCCCTTGATCCCCTCCCAGTTCAACAAACATGGGCACAGGGGATCTGTTCCATAATGACACAAGGGAGTAGTTACATTGGTACTGACTTAGGTTAATTAAATTATCTTACGGTTTTTAAAACTGCAAACTTTAATGGGTTTTGACTAATTTTAATTAGTTGTCTTACTGCTATTGTACTGCTAAAACGTAATGCGTTTTGGACAGCAGTAATCAGATGTATGACCTGGTACACAGTTGCCAAACTCCATACAGCCGGCCTATGAGCCTTTGAAAGGTTAATTATTCCAACTTCAAGGCCATGGAGCTCTCAGTGTCTAAGCGTAATGAATTAAAAGCCTTTGAACATTAAAACTTGTGAAGTCAAGGCATTACATGGTAACACTTACAGGTCTTCATTACTCAAGTTGAGGTAACCCAGAAAGACTTTCAAGACTATTACTTTTTAGAGTAATTAATTTTCTTGAAGGTCAGTTAATAAAGTTTATCCTTAAGAATGCAGGTCTAGACATGCACTCTTTCTGTTTTAACACCTGTCGTTAAGTTACTGTAATGTCCATGCTTGTATCCTGTACCATATTACATACATATGTCTTGATCTCATGAATACACTGATATAGATAGTGTGAATTGCAGTGCATCATTGGTTTAACAACAGCATTATGACCTCCTGGATGTAATTGTTCATGTTTAAGTGAAAGGAGAACTGTGGCCATGAATTAATACCAAATCAGATACAAAAAACCTGACAGTTGCTAGGGATAATACTGCACACATGTTGAAAGGCAATAGCTGATCTTACACACAACATTGTGCCTGTCAGCTTCTATATGATCATCTGGCCAGTATCATCCACCAGCACCAAAACATGCTGACACCATGTTGTTATTAGGTTACTCTCCAAAACAAACAGAACCAGTACAAGAACATTGGTATTTCTTTCCAATGCATCCTTCATCCATTGCTTGTTTTGATTTGCCTCCATTACTTGGATAACAATGTAACAATATATCAGTGCACTGGCTAAATGCAATTCACTTTATGCAGTGTGATGCATGAAGATATGGTCTTGCTGAGATTTGTAGAACATCACATATCTTTTTTAAAACATCACATATAAACAATATTTCAAGAAGTACAATTGAGTCTAACAGCAAGGTAAACAAAGTAGCAGTACTGTGTGTCTTGATAACATATAAAGAGAAATATGGGCACATCCCTTTCACAGACTCTTTACCATGTTAATGCTATACATATTGGTACGTATCAAAACACAGCCAATATGTGAATACATTTCAGTACAGGTTTTACTGTTAATATCCATCCCTGAGCCACCTTCATCGACTGAAGCATCTGACAATGTGCATCCCATTCTGAGAGAAATTAACAGTGTGCTCTTAACATACACAACTTCACCTAAATTCAGGACCGCCTTCTTGGTCTAGTGGTAGAGCGTCCGCCCAGAGAGTGGAAGGTCTGGGGTTCAATCCCCGCCTCGTCATACCTAAAAGACGTTAAAAGATGGTACTTGTTGTTACCCTATCTGGCACTCGGCATTAAGGGGTTAAAACAATGACTGGTTGGCTTGAAGTCGGTATACTGTGT
The DNA here is from genome assembly GCF_023055435.1 of Haliotis rufescens. Taxonomy (NCBI): domain Eukaryota; kingdom Metazoa; phylum Mollusca; class Gastropoda; order Lepetellida; family Haliotidae; genus Haliotis; species Haliotis rufescens. Next base: position 5,980,517 of record NW_025964223.1, on the reverse strand, counting down.
CTGAGTGGGGTGTTCATGTTAAACTGTGGCACGGTATCTCAGGGCTGGCACTATAAATCGGCATCAGTCCGGACTAGTACAAGCAGCCACATACATACGTGCATATATAAGTGCAATAATCTTAGATGCAAAGTTAAACCCCCTTTCACCTCACCTCATCTAAATTCAGTGGTTTCAGAGACCCCTAGCATATCACTGTCAATACACATTGTTTTAATGAGCCTTGTCCTTCAAGCATCTCATCACATGACTGATGCATGCATCTCCTACTAAGAATAATATTATGTGACCCTATACGTACACAATGGTCACAGTGGTTTGTGAGCAACACCCCTCCCCATAGCATAACTCTCCTATCACTGTTCAGTATTTTGTTGTTCAAAAAAGAATGAAAAAATGTGGAATTGATGGTGAGAAAGTCTTGAAAGATTACAAAGGCTAATGCAGATTATACAGGACACTGAAGCTTAAACCTCAGCCTGACAACATCCCATTTGGTATCTTATTAATTGCCCAAATGCAGGCTTCATCCCTATCTCTTTTCAATTTGTAGAGACCAGGTCTTTAAAATTATCCTTATTGATCCCAAGCGCTATTAAGGTAATTAAATAGGAATTCCCTGCTGTGAAATGAGCTTCCTTGGTAAGATGATGTGGTGTAATTGCACCAAATTTTACACTCTTCTATGAACACATTTAAATATGCATGTTCCAAAAGTAGACCAATACCCCAAGGATATCTTTGACTAGACATGCAACCATGGGATTGTCTTTCGGGGTTTAAGTCACCGTAGATTAGACATTTTTTTGCTCCCATTTGGAGCTTTTCAATGAATAAGTAAGATAAAGAATGTTTTTCGCATCAGAGTACAGTGATCTGTGCTGCCATTAAGTGCTAATACCTTTATCACTTGAACAAGGTATATTTTTAGCTGAAGGTGTGTCAAGGATGTGGTTAATGGACATATTGAGATAAGGGGTTTAAGAATATAATGCAATGCTCTTTACAAAACACAATAGTTGTCTTACATAAATGCTTATGTTACTTTTGAGAAAATTTCAATATTGTATGCTTCTAATTCTGATAGCAAAGATAAATTCTTGCTTCTGTTAAAGGTCCTTAGTTATTAGAAATTATGTTGTTTTGTTTAGATATTTGATAGAAGTGAGGCGTTAAATTCAGTATTTCAAATGATCATTGATAGTTTTAGGACTTTGTCAGCACTTGTATGTAATCTACTGCCTCTAATGGACATATTTGAAGAAATGTATAAGAGAATTAGTCATTCTCTAAGTTCATCAGAAGACTTGTATCTATATTCATACATTCTTGTTTCACATCAGGGCCAGTGGGTTAGTCTAGGGTTCAATTCCTCAAATAGTCTCAGTGTGTTAAGCTGATGATGTTTGGGGTCATGATATGGATGGCATTTTGCTAAATCAGAGTAAAGCCTCACTCACTCGTTTGTTCACTCACTCACTCACTCACTCACTCACTCACTCACTCACTCACTCACTCACTCACTCATGTTGTTTCTCATGAAAGACGTAAAGTGGTAGATGAATATGGAGACATCATAAAAATGCCTTTTCATATCAGTGAAAGTATATATCAGGATTAAAAGTTTTTTGAATGGCACCTCCTGCATTTTCTTTGCTGCATTAGGAGAAAAATGCCATTGACATGCCTTGATCAATAAACTTAGTTGTCTGGAACATTATCTCCAGCCATATTCCTCTATCTAACGATAACGTTTTATAGCAATTTGCTCGCATTGCTGGTACACCCCATGCTTGTGTGCACAAGCACAGTGCCAACATCAAATGATATTTTATGGGGATATTGCAGTGGATGTCAAGTGAAGCAGAAACTCTGCAATCACTCATGCAAATTGTTGCAAAGTGAGTTATTCTGTAGATTAATGGTATTCACACATGCCACAGATAGATTGGTAGAAATTACCGTTCCTACATGTCAAAATTAAAGGAGAAACCACATGTTTGAACAGACATTTTGCTGCATTAGAAATGTTAAATTTGTGAAGGCGAGATGGTCCAGTTGTTATGTAGGATTGTGAAGGTCACACAAAAAAGGATAACAGTGAAACCCCATTAACTCCTATTGACCCCAACTATATCGAGTTATCCAATGTTTGATACAAGCAGAGTGGTGAAATGAGACTAATAGCAGTGATAAGGATTCTGTTTGGGCCTTAACGTCACATCATTTTAAGTGATAGGTATGTTCAAGGTTTTATTGTTATTTTTTGTTAGAATGGTTACTTTAAAAAAACAAAAAACAAACTTTTTTGTTGTTGAGATTTATGATAATGCAGCTATGGCCACATTCACCGACATAATTACATCTCTCAGAAGAGAATAACCTTGCTACCAAGATCCAAGATGTTTTTAACGCTTAATGTCTCTGGCAGTCCTTGTAGAAATAATAATAATCATTAACTTGATTCCCAGTAAGAAAGAAACACTATTTTGTATAAGAAAACAACTTGTTCTAATTGTATTGGGTGAACATTAATAAGCCATTTGTCACAGTTACCTCCCTTAGTTGCTTCCCTTCACTATTTGTATAGAGTTAAACATACAGTACCAATTTAACCAGCACCTGTGTGTGAGCTTTGCTTTGTCAACTCAAGATTTTACTGACTAGTGTTTAGATGTTAGACATAGCAGACAGTTTATTTTCATACTTTAAGAAGGACAACAGGCAATTTGAACTGCTGCACTTTTTATAAGACGTGAAATCTGTTTTTGTACAACAGCTTTAAAGAGATATGTTCAGCACACAGAAAATACAAACACAACCTCCTGTTTGTGTGAAAGAACTGTGACAACAAAACATCTATACTGTCGTCTAATCTGATGAAATGCCCAGACAGCAAGCCTCAAGAAGATGTGTTTGGTGACAGAAGGGAAGTTTAGGTGGTTCTGGCTGACACTTGTGTGAGTCGTAATGAAATGAACTGACTGCATCAATGACATCTGGGCTATGGAACATTGAGCCCTGTAGTCAGTGAGTGCATCAGAACCATCATTGCTGCCATTACTGCCACTGCCTCCATCTCCAATACCACCATTGCCACCACCACAATACCCTAGTACCACCACCACCACCACCACAATACCCTAGTACCACCACCACCACCACCACCACCATCTCCAATACCACCATTGCCAACACCACCACCACAACAGTACCCTAGTACCACCACCATCACCACCACCACCACCATCACCATCACCACCACAGTACCCTACCTTGAACACTAAGCCCCATTTCACCTCACCTCCAACACACTCATGGCCAGGCACTCTCACTATCCAAATGTGTGACTGTGCACAAACTTCATTGTCATTTTCTGGTTTCATCATCATCATTCAACTCCATCACCACACTCCTATATCTCCACCATAACCAACACTGCTATCAACATAGGACAACTAACAACAGTGAGATGGTGATGTACCGTTAGCTGACATTGGTTAGCAAACAAATACTCCTTCTCTACCAGTTCAGGACCTACCATTGTCATAATATACAGGCTACAGATGTTGTCTCAGTATCAAGTTGATGTACCACCACATGTCCAAATGTTCAGTACAAATCTCATATGTGCCTTGTAATATTGTGTGCCTTGTTTAATCTTGTAACTGAAGGCTTTGGAAGGATGATATACTAGTATGCTGGAGAAAGAAATAATTACATCTCTGACATGTCCTGATCTTCAGAATATTAAGGTCTATTTTATTCCTTCAGATTGTGAGTTTATTCTGATATCTTAATATAAAGATGCCTTATTAATAGATAAAAACCATGGACAAAATGGTCCGATTTGTCAATAAGAGCAGACTAAGGTTCTCTCACTGGAATGTCTTCAATGGAATATTCGTCTGATCTTCAGTGAGTATTCAAGGGTGATCAGCAGCAAATTTGACTTGGAAATCTCATCAGATGTTTAGCGTTGATGTCAGTTCATGTGTTAAAACCCCTTGCAGTTGTTTACCACGCCAGAGCCTACATTTTCTGCTCGTCCCCATTCCAAGGGTACCATTTCCGAGGTAGCGACAAGCAACAAATGAGGCATGGCAGTGAAATGAGGCTATTGATCAGGGCCCTTATGGACGCCATATATATTTAAAGTAAAGGCTTTCCTTCCTACAAACTGTATAACTAAAGCTATGTAAGTAGAAAATGTCATGATTTGTGAACGTTGAATGTTCATAGTTTATTTCACCACTGACATGAAGGTAACACTTTGAACTTGAAGAATTATTTTAATGATCACTCTGCTCTTACAGGACTAGATTCTTCAAGTAATTCATGTCAGGAAGGGGAGCAATTGTTTTATCAGAGACAATCTGTGCCTATTGCCAAGTCTGTGAAAAGCTGTATTATAACTTCTCTGGTTTGTGTCCAGGTCTTGCAGATAGCAGTAATTGGATGAAAAAATAGCAATTTTGTGTACAGAATTTTCTTGGAAAAAACCCGAGGGTAATTCAAGTCTCAGCGGGTAAACAGTGCTCCATGGAGAAAGTCATTACAGAGATTTGATCAAACCTAAGCCCAGTAATGTCAGATTTATAGGATTTTGTGAGGGATAAGCAGCTTTTTTCATCTTTTAATGTCTTGAAGGATAAATCTGTTATAAAAGGACTGGACAATTATAGCATTATGTTTGCGAAAGTGGAATGGCAAATTGGACTAGGCTGAGGCCCTCTTAATTTGCTTCCAAATAAGGCATGTTTGGTATAGAATAGTCTACATGTGAACAGCAAAGTCTTGAATCTGATGAAACTTCTTGAGGGGAGTAAGGATGGTACAGTGTATGACACATGGTTGTCTAAATAGGGGATGAAGAGGGGGATTGAAAGTCAGGTAGGATGATAGGGAGGACATTGTGTTATGGGAGGTGGCCTAAGAAGATTCTAGCATGGCACTCTAGCATTAGCTTAACTCTAATGGTGATATTTGTCATGCTTTCCTCGCCCCACTAACTGATCCTGTCCACAGACCAGTTACTAGGCACCATAGCTGATTAAAGAAATTGAGATATTAATCATAAAGTCACTGTTACTTATTTCCTTCAAAACAACAATTGACACTGCAGTAACTCATGATTATCAGCAAATACAACTTCTCTTCCTTTAGCAACAGAAAACCAATTACTACATGTGTCTGGTATTTGAACTCCCCAAATGGTAAATATGAATTGATTTGTGGGGTGCCTGATATCTAGTCTCGTGACATTCTTTACACCAATATTATAACTTTTGTGTCGATGGTAATCTCCCAGAGCTTCACTTCTCATGTGGGAACTGAAACATTTCAACATTTGTTGTCATGCAATTCTGAAAGGAAAGGAAGTCATCCTGAAAATGTTAATGTAATCAACATCTTCTTTTCATAATTAGTCTTCTCTGTCCATAAGACCCATTGATTGTTTAGAAGGGCTTGTGTATCTTCTGGCATCAAAGTGACACCTGTAAAATTGTTGTAAGACTTCATATACGATAGTATAGTTTTTCTGCTTTTTCTCTCTGTGTACAATGAGCTGCCTCTGCATACGCTGCATGGTATACTGGCTGTATGGTAAGTCCTGTGTTATTTCACAGTAACCATGTACAGTGTCCAAGGCTGTCTGAACGGCACCACATATGTCCAGTATAGCTCTTACCAACAAGATTAAGACGCCACATCGATCTTTTCAATTTCATTCAGCTGATGGAATCCTTTTTTTTGAGCCAAACTCTCTACAGCTAAGCTCGAAGTCTGGGCCGCTTGTGTCTTTAATCTATTCCAAGACGATGTCTGTGTATAACTACAAATAGTCTGTGGTATGTGGAGGATTCCTTGGTATATGCAGGGTGAGTGAGTGAGTATGGTTTTATGCCGCTTTTAGCAATATCATGGCAGGGGACACCAGAAACGGGCTTCAGACATTGTACCCATGTGGGGAATCAAACCCTGGTCTTCGGCGTGACAAGCTAACGCTTTAACCACTAGGCTACCCTATGGTATATGGATATTTCTACCTTGGGACTAAGAATGGTGCTGAGTTTATGTTGAATCATCCATCTATCTTGAGATGCTCTTCCATGATTCAGTTGTTTCTAGATTTCATTGTACAATGCTTTAAGCAGAGATTTCTTATGATTATGGAAAGGCTTTTTTGTTTTTGTTGTACATGGGCTATGTGATTCTGTCAATGACAATATGCTGTTGAAGTTACTGCATTACTAACAGTGACATTTTAAAGAGAAGCAACTAAACCATTTCCACAATCATAAGCAGGCTCTGCTACAAGCAGAATCCACTGTGCGATGTTAGAGCATATCATAAGCATGTGTTTATGAATCACTATCAAAAAGTGATGATAATAGGTGTTCGCAAATTGGTGAGCATATCATGTCCCACCAGTGACACCCCTCACAAACACATACAAAGGCTAGTCAATTGTTCACCTGAATAAAAACATGGGAACATAAGGCTCAAGTTTAAATGATTAAATTGCATCGGAAATCATTATGGTTACTGATGCATCAAACTTAGAAATGTGCCGTACATATCTACCATAAAACTTTTTGAAACTTTACTGAGGCCTTTAATGTTGAAACCCTGATCAACTTTTGAGTCATATGACACTTTTAGAAATCTTTGTGGAACGAGCATGCTCAATTGAATCTCAAACTTTGTGAAATGGCGACACCAGAGGCTGGAGATGATGGACTATTACCCTACATAAAGGAAAATTTTAAGTCATCCCTCTTGTCATACAGTCTTGTGCATAGTTTCCTGTCACTCTGAATCTTTATGCATGGACATAAATATGAAACAGCTCTTGATGCTTTATGGTTAAACTAGGCCTGTAATGATACATTTTCTCCCAGTATCATACCTATCATAAATATCCAAACATGTAATACATGATAGATAAACACTCAAAACATATTCTTGTGGCCCATGTATAACAAGGCTAGGACCATGTATAACAAGGCTAGGACCATGTATCACACTTGCATGAACTTCCAACATTGTCCCATCTGTTTTACTTGAGTATACAAACCATGTGTGGCCCCCACAAGGTAAGGGGGGGAGCTAAACAGGGAGCATTTCAATTGGGCCAAAGACAGCAGCAGCATTGTTACACATGTACAAGTTTACAATCCATTGGAGAGCACCTTTAGTGATTTTTCTGTCACATTATCTGTTCATTGAAAGGTCTCTTGCATTTATAAGGATAACCATCTGAACGAGTGACTGAGAAGGTATGTGAAATGTAGAAAACGGTTGAAACAAGATTGAATAGTCCCATGAAATATCACTTCAGGGTTGATCCCACTGGCATTGATGAAAACATATGGAGACCTTCTTCTATGATGGCTCCTGATCATAGCCAGGGAGGCACCATGTAGTTTTCTGTTGGAGTGTTTCAATAAATCAAGCGATCCCACATTTTAAGATTTGATGGTATTCATATAATTGAATCCGGTGGCTGTTTTAACTGTGAGTTTGACAGAGATAATTTAGAATGATGTCAAAATAGCTGAAGATAAGAAGTAGATGTTAGTTTGCTCTCATAATGTGCAGCAAGATTAATGTGTTGTCAGTGAAACATGATCTTCAGAGAGTCATTTTTATTTGGAACTGCATATATAACTTAGGATCAGGCTTTTTCGTATGGAGACTTGGATGAGATCAAGTGAATGTATGAGGGTGATGTAGACAGTGTATTAGACATGGATGTTTCATTTTATTACTCACCATAGTGGCGATATTGAATAAGTTTTTGTGTTTATTTTTGTGATTCTATATGCAGTAGATAATGTGTTAAAGGTTTAGCCTTTTGATTCAGTACATTTCAATATACTTGGATAACATATGTCAAAAAGCATAATCATATAAATATTCTTTAGCAATGAAAGAGACCAGTGAGACAGTTTCATCGGTTTCATATTTAGATCTATTCATAAAGATTCAGAGTGACAAACTATTCCTGACAAGACTGTGTGACAAGAGGGATGACTTCAACTTTCCAATAGTCAACTTGTCGAGCAATATTTCATCAGCTCCAGCCTTTGGTGTCGACATTTCACAACTTTGTAGATACAACTGAGCATGATCTTTCTATGAGAATATCAAAAGGCATCATGCAGCTCTCGCTCAAGAGTTGTTTGATCAAGGTTACAACATGAATTAAGGCCTCAGTAAACCTTTCAAAACGTTTTATGGTATGTGGAGAACATTACCAATTTTGAGTGATGTCCAATGCAATTCCCTATTTCGACTTGTGCCATATGTTACCATGTGCTTTTTCAGGGGAACAATTGACTAGCCTTTGCATGTATTTGTGATGGGTGCCACCTGAGGGCAGGATCTGCTCACCTATTCGCGAACACCTTATACCATCACAATTTGATGGTGATACTTAAACACAAGCTCATACAATGGACTCTGCTTTTACCAGAGATTGCTTATGATTATGGAAATGAACTTGTTGCAAGAAATTATTTCTGCAAGATATAACTGTTAGAAAGTTTTAAGTCTCGACTTTATAATCACAGCATCTCTCACTTGAAGAAAATGAAACAAAATGACAAAAATTAATTTGCAAGAAACTATTGAAAAGTTTTATCAAGCGAAATATTTGCATTTTGCAAGAAGTTGATGGTTTTGAAGTAAACTTAACAGAAATTAGAATTAACAGATTGTTCATGTGAGAATTTGATTAAATAGGTTGTCAATTGACATGCTAAAATACACGACTGATATTTGGTTGAGGATGCTCTCGTCTCATGATGGAATAAAGCCAATTTGAAAACACATCCATTCAAACTTTTTTCCTAGTTTATTATGTCTCTGATGAATAGGCACAAATGAATAGCCCAAGAGAGTTGGTGTCTCCATCTATATGAATAGCTTGTCCTCTGCTCCAGGTCTAAACGTACAGCCATTTGCCATCTTTACTTAAGCTTAACAAAAACTAATGTGCATGTGTGCGTAATTTAATTAGCCCACAGGTGATCCTTTGTTCTCTTGAGGCAGGAACTTACACATGCTCTACTTCCGTGCCTAATTCTGAAGTTCCGGAGCTGGTTTATTCTAGCAGGTTTTTCTATCTACAGGAACTGGCTACCAACCTTTTTGGCACTTCTCACATAAAAGATAAAAAAGCCAAAAACATTACAGCTGTCCTGAACAAAATTTAAGCAAAGGAGAACAAAGGATTCCAAATCAATGGATGTATGCGTGTCAAATCAGCACAAGTTTGGAGGACAAAGGGGCTTGTCTCTTGATATTGTCCATCTTAATGACGTTTGTCCCTTTGCTGGAATCTAAGACTTCCACATAATTTTAATTGATGTACATTCCTGTTTTTTCTAACAGGTTATTTGGCTATCTTGGTCTCACTCTCTCCGGTTTCTGTACCTGTCTCGTCCCAATCCTGAAACAAACTACTGTCAAATACCCATGGGCCAAAATCGTCACCTTTTGAGAAATTTTGCACAAGCTACTGTTTCCGAGTCTGTGTGGATTGTTTATTCGTGGTGTCACCCTGATGTTATAACCTAAGGCAACACTAATCTGTTCCCTTTTAAGTTTTAAACCTGAGGAATTTGTTATTCTGTATCATTCAGGAGAAATTCCCTGTGTATCAAAAACTTTCTGGGCTCTTACTTACCAAATTGAAAGTTCAAGCCCTTTATGTATGTGCAGTCATTGTCTGAATCAAATGAACTGTGTGTTGTGCCCTTTGAACCCAGGTGTGTTTAATCACTTGTGTCAATATTCACCAATCATCTTTGTTAAATACACAGCTCAATAAATGATGGGGACGTGACTACTTTAGTGACACTAATTTGTTTGTCAATGAAAGTTATGGACAATCATCTGTTTTTGCCAACTTCAGGTTATATTTATCAGCTTCATAATTTGTAATTAATGAAGGGTGGCCTTATGTTTTGAAACACATTTCATTCATCAAATTCTGAACAGCATACTAATACTAAAATATGGGATGCTTGGATATACTGAAGATCCCGTCTTGTCAAGACCCCACTTACCTGAAAATCATGCCTTCCCAACGACTTTAATGAAAAATTGAATAAATTACTCTATAAAATGTTCTGTGTACCCGGAAATCTGGTTCCCAGAACTGGACAGAACTTACCAACAGTGCAATTACACACTGTTTTGTTCCCTTTGCTGAACATCATCAGTGCCATCAATGCCGTCAATGCCATCAATACGATCCAAAACGGACATCATCAGTGCCATCATTGCAGACATCATTAGTGCCATCAATGCGGACTTCATCGGTGCCATCAATGCCATCAATGCCATCAGTACTATCAAAACTGACATCATCAGTGCCATCAATACCATCCAAAACGGACATCATCAGTGCCATCAATGCAGACATCATTAGTGCCATCAATGCGGACTTCATCGGTGCCATCAATGCCATCAATGCCATCAATGCCATCAGTACTATCAAAACGGACATCATCAGTGCCATCAATGCAGAGATCATCAATGCGGAGATCATCAAATTCAAACTTCATAAATACCATCAATATGGACTTCATAAATGCCATCAATGTGTGAAGATGTTTGTCTGGTAGGTCATACCACATGGCAGCCAACATCAAAGGGTTGATAGCATTTGATCACAGTGGATTAATGAAGATGCCATATAGAATGATAGATTGACTCTTAATCCAATTTTAATTAGGCAAGAGGTGTCAGTTATGAATTAAACGCTGAGGTGAAGTTTATGTCACCAATTGACAAGCAAGACGACCACGCTGTTTTGGTAGTGACGACAGTCCATAAATGTATGTCTGCAACACTGCAACGTGATGACCACACGTTTCCCTATGAGGTGTGGCAGGTAGATATTTTTCTTATTCATTTGGTTTATTACAGTTGGATGAAATGATTTAGATGAGTGGGGGTTGAGCCTGGTTTATGGTTTTGCGTTCGCTGTATAAGTAGGTTAACACACGCACTCACACCCTGACAAATCATATGGTAAAAGTCCATATCCTTGAGGCTGGCTTCCCAATACTTATTCCCCCAGGGGTAAAACATATCGGTGCAGATATTTCTGATACTTGCAAAGCGTGCACAAATCACTTTTCACTTTTCACTAGGCATTTGATTGGCTGATTGTGAACCCTGACCTTTACAGGACTTCTTTTGCTGCAATCATTCGTTTATTTTTCGAACACGAGAACACCGTTTTTGTTACCCTGGAAATGCTACCAGATGATGGATAACAAACTGAAGTAATTTTAATTTGCGATTTTGTCATCAAATACTGAAGCAGTTTAGCCATATCATACTTCAAATAGCCTCATGCAGTTAGTTGTCTATTTCCCTGAATTTACGTGTGCCAGTTAACATGGTTCAGGATGAGAGAATAATTTGGGATGAGGCTACACAGTAGGACTGTTTCCCCATAACTAACATTATACAAATTACAAACCCCAAACTGCAAAGTTAGAAACCAGATTCTTCTCTAAAATATTCTGAAGAGCACTGAAAAGCAACACATGCTGTTTGACATGATTGTGGTTTTACTGCCACAAATGCTTGTTTTGCGCTGAGCTACAGGTATGCTTAACGTTTCATATTCATGTGCATGATCATTATGTAACTAAAAACACAGACTGTAAAACTGCATGTTACCTTTACAATATACTCTATTGCATGGTCCTTGATACATGGTCATTTGCAGCAAGCCAGATAAGACGTATAACCCTGGTACATCCAATAAATTGTCGGTGAAACATTTTCAACAGTAGATGCTTTCCCGCTTGAAACACTGTTTGTCATCAGACATGTTGACATTTTCAGAAGATGCTCTTGGTGACCTCTTAATAAAATGTTAAAAGCCAAACTGGAACTCTCTGTCTGCTGCGTATACACAGTTGTCTACTGAGCACTTGTGACAGGGTACTTGTTCTTAGGGCGAAATAATGTGAGATTACCATCAATTAATTTGCTAAATACGCTTTTGCTCAATTAGGAGAAAGTCTTACTACATTGATAAAACACTAATACAGCCTTTAAATTTAGCAACAACATATCATTTTGTCATTTATTGTACTGAGAAAAAATGAACGGGGAATTATTTTTTACAGCTGTGAACTTCCGCTGTGGTTTGATCAACAAACATTGTAACCTTGATCTTTCTGTCAGTGGCTATGTTGACGGTACTGAAACTGTTTGTTTTTGTTGAATCCTCTTCCAATTACATTTGTGGTAATAAATAAAACATTACACTCGCTTCAATTTAATATCAAGTTTATGTCCTACTTGAAATAATTTGCACTTGGATAATAAACTTCATATTGCATTAAAGTGAGTGTAATATCCTATAAATACCTTATCCTGACTCAACAAATAAATCTTGCCCTATGCACATGATGCAGGGGTCGACACCTTGAGTTCAATCCAACTTGTTCACAGTTCATGTCGAACTAAAGGTTTATGTTACATAAATAAGAGCAACAAACCCTTTCCATATTCGTCAGAAGAAGGCCTATCGGCTAATAGCTGAGTCAATTTGTGATTCTGACATCATGAGCATGTGTTTATGAATCACAATCAAATAGTGATGATACGAAGTGTTCACGAAAAGGTGAGTGTATCCTGCCTCACTGGTGGCAACCATTGGGAGACATTCCTTTGTTTCAGTACTTTCAGGCTAGCAGACATGTAAACATGTTGAATCAACCCAGTCCTAAAGAAAGAAGGGTTCAAAATTGTTAAGATAGCAAGTAATGAAAGGAAACAACCACAAATCAAAAAGGATGACATCTCTTGAAGATGTCTTGTGAATGACATCATGCGTATGTGACGTCAACGTGTTCATTATGCCAGATAACAAAGGAACTGGATGTTCCTTGCACAAATCAGACAATCTGCCACACATTAGCTTCGCTTATTCAATGATGTTAAGATGAAAGATCACTGGGAGGAGGTTATGCACACTTGATGCTAGGCTGATGTCACACAGCATTGTTTCACCCATTAATCTTGCAACAAAGTTCCCCAAATTACATCATAGTTTATTGTGACATGTTTGTAAACTCTCACAAGGAGATGTAGCACAACGACAGTCGGTCGTAAGACTACATCTATGTTACAGTAAGGGAGTTACGATCACCTTAGCACTACAATAGTTTCGTGGAACGGACCCATGAATTCTAAAGGTGGGCCGTTGTATGGAATGAATACATGTCAAATTTTGACGTTTTTGAAGTATTATTCTGTTAAACCCAATTGGATTTTGCTGTGGATCATGTAGATGACTGCCTATTCACACACAATAGTGAGTTTTTTTTAAGAAGTTATAAACGGCAAGTAATAAAAAAAATACTGAGCAAGGTCCCTTCACATACCTGAATATTCACTGACATTAATGTGTAACATAGCAATTACATGTTCTGTGAAAGGCATTGAACCTGCAGCATCACATTTCTTGGCTTACACATGTCTGGTGTGCTTCCTGCAGCATCATTTGAGACCTGAGTGGGTGAGTGAGTGAGTGAGTTTGGTTTTACGCTGCTTTCTGCAATATACCAGCAATATCATGGCACGGGACACCAGAAATGGGTTTCAAACATTGCAGTTGAGACTTGTAGATACAGGTCTGTTTGTTGTTTAATGCTGCACTCCGCAATATTCCAGTTATGTGACCATGGTCTGTAAATAATTGCAGGTGGGCCAGACAATCCAGTGATTGTCATCATGAACATTGATCTTCACAATTTTCATTGGTTGTAAATACCGGTGACAATATTAGAATGATAATGAAATCCATTCTCACAGTTGATTGAGGTGAGTGAGCTAAGTAAACCTATGATTAATTCAGAATGTGTCGAGAAAACCTGTGCTTGACATGAGCAGTCAGCCAGCGGTTGAGTCACGATGATACTAAATCACCTGGATGCCAATCCATCAGTCAGCTGCTGCAACAAGCATAGGTTACTGAGGACTTGTGTCACCTTGGAATCCCCTTGAGAGGTTTAATTTCATACACTTCATACAACTTTTACAACAATGTACGGGTATTACTTAGTGCATTGTATTCTCTTGGCCTTTATATAACAACTAGTGGTGACTTTTTTAACCTGTTTGACTTTTCCAGTGTCATGAGAATGAACTTAGAAATATAAGTAACAAAGACCACTAAGTGAATCAACCAGAAACAGTTTCACCATAGATCTTCGCAGCACATGCTTAACTACAGAAGGCATCCTTACCAATGAATTATTGACTGAGTTTGTGCGGTTGCTAACCTTTGGTATTATGACTTGTGGAAACCTACGGCCGTGGTCAAGCCTATTATGAGGGAGAGCTCATGTTGCAGCATCAAATAAGAAATTTATGTCCTTATCTTAGCTAGGTGTTGCATATAGAGCTTTATATTCAATCAGGTTTTCAAGTCAAACTGTGGGTCAGGGATATCTCCTTTTGAAGTCAGCATCTATGTGAATTGATGGTGGAGGTGAGGCTATAGCCTTAAACATTTCTGAATAAGGTCACTATATATTGACTGAAGATCGAAGCGATTGCCATGAAGCATGAATGTTTGGTAGAACTATGAATGTGGTTTTATTTCATCAAGTAAAGAAAGAAAGGGGAACACAAGAGATGTGTGGTGGGATAATTAATTTAACAAGACCTAGGTAATCATTTTGCTATTTTTGAGCAATGAAATGCCTGGTTTAAATGTTTAGACAGAATCTATGACGAGAGGGATGACTTCAACTGTCCACTAGGCAACTGTCCCTTTTATGTCCAGTAATATGCAGGCCACTCCAGGTTTTTAAGTCCTCATTTAACAACTTTTGAGGTACAATCAAGGACGCTCTTTCTGTGAAGATTTCAAAGACGCCATATGACTCTTTCTCAAAAGTTGTTTCATCAGGGTTTTAATATTCAAGGCCTCAGTAAAGCTTTCCAAACATTCCATGGCAGACATGGGGAAGACATTTATAGATTTGACGCATCAGTGACCAAAATGATGTCTGATACAATTCCCTACTTTGACCTGGACCATATGTTCCTGTGTTTTATCAGGGGAACAATTGACTTGCCTTTGCATGTGTTTATGACAGGCACCCCCTTCACTATTGATTTGATAGAGACTTCTAATGATTATGGAACAGGTTTTGACCCTTATATTTACCAACAGAAACATTTCAAGAAAAGATTAGTTGGCATTCGGATGTGTTGGGATCCATACAGAACATTTTGTATTGCTGGAATGGACAGTATGATGGTGGTATTTCCACAGCAATTGTAATCTAACCTTCAAAACGTTCCTGAAAGACTGCTGTATATTTGCTGCCTAACATATTTGCACTTGATATTTGATAGGACACTAATGGGAAGCTCCAATGTAATGCAAAATCACCGCCTCTCAACCTTAATTCATGAAGTCAAACATGATTAAAACTGAAGAAAACACCACAGTCCACAGACTATTAAGCAATTATGGGGAAATGTTCCCAACCATGAGTAGTAAATATGAACCAAATAACCAAAGAAAAATCTAAACACATCTTTGATTATTACTTGTCAATAGGAGATTAAAAGATTCCTGTCAGTGAAATTATTGATTGAAACAATTTCATTCCGTGGAACAACTTCAAGAGCACACATCAAAGTATGTCCATTTTATCAGCAATTAACAGAATCTTTCAGACATGAAGCTTTTTTTGGAAGTAATGTTGACATTATGACAGTTGCTTTGATTTCTGCAGCAATTACAACCAATCACAGCAACAGCATCATCGTATCATACACATTCATCCAGCAAGTACAATACGGCTTCAATGTAATAGGATGCCATGAAAGCCAGCTATCTCTCAGGCTGTAAACTAGGAAACAGGGATATTGCATATTGGACAAGCTCCGACTTTAATAAAACATGCATTTCCTGGGTGTATTTAAACAAATTACTCCACAGATCGCTTCCTGTGTAGATTTTATGTCCTCATCACTGTGCGACTTGTTTATTTTTCATGGAAGTTTAATCTGGAAAATTGCAATTGTTCTTAGCACTACAATTTTCTGTGATGACAGTCAATATTATATAGTCAGATCATTATGATGTATCCCATTTTAAGTGCTGGAAATTGTTTTGTAATATTGTTATCAAGAAACAATGTTTTAAGTGCCCCTGCCTATCTGGTTCAGAGGAATGTGAATTATTGTAACAGGAATGAGAGGAATATTGTTCATTTATCTTTGAGGATAGGATAAATATAAAATTCAAATACAAAGAAATGTTATATATGTTTTTATTTCACCTGAAATGATTTTTGCTATCTTATCTTTGAAGCGGATATTATACCCCACCACGAAGTGGGGCAGGGGTATAGGAACGGAGTTTGTCCGTTCACCTGTCCGTCCGTTTCACAAAGGGGACAAATTTTCTCAAAAACTATATAAGTCAGAGAAATGAATTTTCCACCCTGATGTTACTGGCCCTTGCTCCATGCTTTTTAACTTAGTGCATACTGCATGAAATGGGGACAAGTTTCCTCAGAAACAACTGAAGTTATGTGAATGAAAGTTTGAATGCTTATCTAAGAGATACTTGTCAAGACAGAGTTCGAAAATTTGTCCCGTCAATTATTGTTTTACAGAGTTATGGCCCTTGTTCTGTGCTTTCAACTTAGTGCATAGTGTGTGGATCATTGCTCACAATATCTTTCACTGGATTTTAAGTGATCCATTCACATAATTTTCACCACCATTTTGCCCTTTACGCCCAATCATGGAATATGTTTGGGCAGATAATGGAGTCTGGTCATTCTCTGGATTGTCTCTGGAGTGTTGCAGTAAACAAAAATACACTCATAATGTGTAATGGTGTTACAATAGTGCCGAAGCTGACACTGGTAGGTTCTTCTTCTTCTTCTTCTTCTTCTTCTTCTTGTATCCAGCCTTGGAGAGAAATAAATTTCTCAGCGGGGGAATAAATCCCTTTTACCCCACCACGAGCACATGAGGCTGCACATGGATTTCTGTGAGGCAGAATAAATCCCCTATACACAGCTTTGATGCAAAAAGCCGCACACTTTTTCCGAGTCAATGAAAGTCATGTGACATAGCACTGATAGAACTAATGCTGATTGTGGTTGTATTTTGCAGGTGTGACCATGACTACTTGGACATCTACACACAAATAAAGAGTGAACGGGAAACATTGAATCTCCTAGATGCTCAGCTGGCTGGTCGCTTCTGTGGAGATTTACTTGGGAGTTTACAAAACTTAATTGTGTCTACCAAAAATTTCATCGTCCTCTCCTTCTATACAGACGCTACAAAGGAGCATACAGGCTTCACAGGATACTATGAGTTCTTTGATGCTTGTAAGTATGTTAGTTCTTGAACTCAGCGAGGGCTCAGTTTCATTGAATGATGTTTGATTTTCCATTTCTCCAGCTGCTTGCTGACCTAGCTCACAGCATTGAATTAAGTATGTGATAGATCAAGTAAAATCAAGGATGTCTGTTGGGTGGTTTTCATGATCACCGGCAGTGGGGGTGGGGGGGTAGTGTGGAATAGGCACAGGTGGCTCATTCATCTAAGGCGCCGCAATTCTTGGACACACCAGAAACCTATGATTGTGGGTTCGAATCCCATGTTCGCCCCAATTATGTTTCTAGGTTTGTCAGCACCATACCTGTGTTCGTGGGGCTTCACCTAAGTGGTAAATGTCTGAGACCTCCATCACTTCGGGCTTTCCTCCCACATTAAGCTGACACGCTGTGATATAACTGGAAAACTGTTAAAAGCAGCGTTATGATCACTGGACAACTAAGGCAGTTTTGCAGGGGTATATGCAGGAAGGACTAACATCAAGAAATAACAGATGTGATTCAATGCAGCAAATACATAACATGGTGTATCACAAATAATATGTTATCAAACAGTTCTGCAAGTTAATTACTCTTCATTCATGATAGTCGCCATTTTGCCTGTGATAAATGTGAAGTCTTTACATTCTTCCATTTTGATGTGATTCCACTCAATCTTAACTTCTTATGATTATGCCATATCAAGGAAAATAGGAATTATCAATTTTCTCTGAACCTTGTAATCAGTGTGTTGTACACTCTGTCAAAATGTTAATTACTGATGAGACCAATGTGGACCTTTATCGTCCATGGCAGGAGTACTGCGGGAGTAGTGCTGTGTGGCATCTGGCAATAAATACTAACTTTTGCAAATTGTGTGAATGGCGGGTTCTCCCGGTAGGGCAACACATACTTATCCTTTTCACAAACACCTGGTGTCATCACTGATTTTCAGTGATCCATTCATTCAATTTTCACAGCTATTTTGCACTTTATGGCAAATGGAATCTGTTTCGGCAGATGATCTACCCTGATTATTCTCTTGCATTGACAATACATGTTTTCTTAAATGATTGTTACATGACTGAAGGGTACATCAATTCGAAAATAGAAAGAAAAAAAGAAGTCTTTGAAAGTAATGAAAGTAGAACTTTGTTTTGTCTGATTCTAGGAAGAATTATGGAAAATAAAACAAGTAATCTAACACAGAGAAGACATTTGTATAATAATAGTATACCCAATTTTAAAAATATTTCCGAAATGATTAGCAAAAATGCTTATAAGCAAACTTTTGCCATCTCTTTGTTTTGTGTTCTTGAAAGAGTTTGGTGCCTTTATAGATTCCTCCAGAGACTGTTGTTGTTGATAGTTTTGTTCTCATAGGAAAACTGTTTTCAGACTTTTATTGTATGTTCTCAATGAATTGTTCAGTTGAGATTGTTGTGCACCATTTATTTTGCTTTTGTGAAAATATAAAGATTCTTCAGGCCCCTGATTCACTTTGATTGTCAAATCAATAAAATAAGTAGACATACAATGTTTTATGTGGCAAACTTAAGTTTGGACTGCATTAAAAATATTACCAATTCTTTCTTGACCACATTTGTTCTAAAGTATGATTGCATGTTCCCTGGAACTTGTAGAAAGTATAGTCATACCTTGAGAACTCCAAAACTGTTTGGGGGCAGGGGTGGCCCTGTCGTCTAAGGTGCCCCGATTTGTTGTGCAGAGTTGCGTACCTTGGGCGTGCCAGAAACCGATGATTGTGGGTTTGAATCCCGGTTCACCCCGATTATGATTCTAGGTTTGTCAGCTCCATACCTGTGCTCGTGGGTTTCACCAAAGTGGTAAACATCTGAGACCTACATCACTTTGTGCTTTCCTCCCACATTAAGCTGACACACCGTGATATAACTGGAATACTGTTAAAAGCTGCGTTAAACCCAACTCACTCACTCACTCACTCACTCACACAAAACTGTTAGCGTAGTGGGCAAATAGGCTTATTCTGTGGGAAATCATTGCTAGACCCCATTATTTTTATATGTAAGTTATTCTGACTACAGTTCAAGCGAACACTGCAATGATTTAATTTTGTTTTCAAGTTTTGGCATTAAAAATTTGATCCAATATTATATTTGAAATGATTTCAACCATTGACATATTTTGATGAAAAATTGATTAATTATGAGTAAATCTTACATGGATAAGATTTCTTATGGCAAACAGTTTGACAAGATGAATTGGTCTGTAGTCAGAAACATAGTAATCAGCAGAAAAAAGTTGGTGTTTTGCTGAACTATTCAGAATGACATCCATAAATTCTTTTCCTTATTCAGAATGCCTTTTTTGTTCTCATACAAAATTGTGTGACTAAAGTTACAACTACAGTAATTTAACAAAGAGAAGATGATACTGACAAAATGTTATCATTGCTAAGATTAAAAAAAGATTTATTAATGTTCAGTTGCAGTTTGTGTTCATTGTTTCGGGATTGTTGGTCTTTTTGTTCAAAACAAATGGACATTGTTGCCATTACATCTGGACTGCAGACCTATTAAATGATCCTAGACCAGATCATTTACAAACGTTAAAAGAGGTTTTGCTGTTTTGTTTGATTGTAATCTTATTCCAAACCTCTCCTTGTGAGTATCATTTTGTACAAGTTCCTTTGGTGAAATCTTTTTATTCAAACAGCATTTGAAAATTAATCTCTTGAATTCATTTCTTTACGATATTTTTTTCTTTCTTTTAGTACTGAATTTGACACTGACCCATTCAAGTTGTCATTTTGAAAATACATTAAATTAGCCTGAATGTATGTATGGAACTTTCATGATGGAGTGACTTATGTATAATACCTACAGATGGTCTCATGATTTTTAAGGTCAATATGGCTAATGTTCATGTACACATATAATTTGTTCATGCAGAAGACACTGTGATGTTGGCTTTGGCAGCACTCTTTTTAGTTTTGAGTTTATGGAGTTGACTTCGGGAGTTCAGCCCACATTGGAGAAATAAGATTCAGATAGTTTCAGTTTACTTTTGCGTGATGACCACTTCTTTTGTGATTCATTAGAAGTATTATTAAATTTGACAAAAAGTATACAAAATGAAGTAACTGTTATCTTTTTCATATAATAATTGATTGAATGCATTGAATGTAGTCTATTATTAAGATAAGCCTTCACAGAACGGAATACATTAAATGTTACCGTCAAAAAACTGGACATCCTGCTTTATAAAAAGAAGTAACATTTATTTACTTCACTAAACAGACCAACCCACACAAGTTCTCCCCAATACAATAAAATATTGAGCTACTCAAATTTATTATTATTTTCTTATTTCATCCAACCAAAACTAATTGGTTAGTAAAATCAGTAAACCATAAGATGAAATAGATGTGCTAATGGTGTGATCATTGACTCAAACAACACTACCTTCCCAAGCCAGAATGACGTGAAGTGCTCCTAATAATTGATATGTGTCAGTAGTTTCATAATTCTGGTCATCCATTAATCCCTGTGTTATATTGGAAAAGAGTGTCAGATATTCTTAATGGAATGGTAAGGTTTCCTATTCATGTTCTTGGCTCACCCTGGCTAAAGGTCTAGTGAGCTCGGATTGTGGTCTGCTTGTCTGTTGTCCATTGCGTCCATGCTTACCCTTTTCATGAACACTTGGTGTCGTCACTGGTTTTCAATGATATATAAATATAATTTGCTGTGCAATTTTGACTTTTACACCCTGTGGAATCTGTTTCAGAGACAGGTTATTCTCTGGTGTTAACATTTCATATTAGACAGCATCTCATCTGAAACATGGTATACATCTTGCCATGGATGATGTCCTCTTTTTATGGATCCATAATTAAATATGGCCATTGATGGCTGCCACCCCAACATTTGAAAGCCTAGTCATCTCTGTCTGTAGATAGTGAAGGTGGTACAACATATATGTTTTGTTTATTACTTATATTTCATAATTGACGCTTTCCACCTTGACCTTGCTCATTAACAGTGTTATACATACTGTTGCAGATTAAGTTACAGTGTTGAAGGTTAACTGGTTGGTTGACAGTATCAAAGAGGTGAAGTCTGGCATTTTGTTTTGGTTTAACAATTAATTAATAAGTTAGTATTGATCAGCTAAATGACTAAGGGTAGGTAGGGGCAGTGGGGTAGCCGTGTGGAGAGAGTGTTGGATCAACATGCCAAAACTTGGGTTTGATAACCCAGACTGGTACAATGTTTGAAACCATGCAGAGTGATATGGCTTGGCTAATGCTGAAAGTGAAGTAAAACAAGAATGGCTGGCTCACTGTGATGTAAGGTTGAAGCCAGGAACCAGGGCATGTATGTGGTTCATCTGCACCACTCTGTGTTGTCTTGCTGACTGTAGTGATGTGGTTCTGTCAGCCCGCTGTGAATAGATCCTATTATTCTGCAAGTGTTTTTTATAGCAATTAACACCTTCACTCAATGGCTTAGTTTCCTAAACATCACAACTGTACATGAAAACTTTCAAGTCAACTATGTGAATTTATGAATGTATTATGGAGGCACATGTATCAAGTGAGCTTCAGTACTTTGGTGCTTTCTCCATAATTTGACAACATGACTGACAATTGTACAATTCTCATTCAACATCTTTCTCAAGCAAATTCTTACAGCAATTCAGAGTTGAGATCCACTTAAGAAAATAATTAATAGTATTTGCACTCTAAGTATATACATGTAAGTTTATGTATGCTTTTTTCATCTGGCCACAATAATTGAAAATGTCATCCAAAATAACTCTCAAGCCTGTAACTTATAAAATGCAATCTCGAAAGAAATTAAAAAGGATACTGAATTGAAATGAAAATATACAGTTAAATGACATTTACAAAAGACACTTTTTATTATTTCCCCCCCCCTAACACACTAGTACCTTCACCCACTAACAGAATCTTGACTGTATGGATTGATTTAACAGTTTTCCCCATTCCAGCAGTATATGATATAGGAACAGAGGCGCCACCAGCCATGTGCGGCTACACCATCCGCAGCGAGAACAGGAAGACGGGTTTCATCATGTCCCCTACATTCCCGGGCATGTATGCAGACAACATGTTCTGCTACTACAAGCTGCAGGGCAAGGCCGGGGAGAGGATCAAACTCCACTTCATCGAGTTCTCCCTCTACCATGGAGAGGAATAGTAAGTTCATGGATTCTAGTGCTAGGTTACAGATGGCCTGGGAATATGAGCGACACTTTTTTGTTCTGTACAAGCTCAGGTGATGTGGTACCCGATGCACAAACTATGTGCAATTACTCTGACTGGATGTATCTCCTGGGAAGGCTCTTTGAGAGACTCGCGTTACGCTTTACTGTTTTCAGTGATACTTCAGGGAATAACAATTTGAACTACAATGTTTTTTGCCTTGCGTTTGGAATCAATTGGGTATCAGATTCACCCATTTGATAAGCGTCTTGAGAGACTTAACTACATTTGAATTTGAAATTAATTCAGGGTAAATGCACTATATCTTTAGTTTGTTTCTTATGAAGCAACACTGTGACATTCAATTTTAACATTTTAAGTCTTGAAAGGACAATCCATGTGATTCAAAAGTTGATAAAGTTTGATTTTACTTCCCAAGAGACAAGAGTGAGTGTTGATGAAAGGGTGCACAGTGCACCAAATATTTTATGAGAGCTTCAAGCAGTAGTGCTATCTTTTGTGCTTTGTTCTTAGTGTGAATGTGTTAGGGGCACAAAATAGTTTAAAGGGTTTAAATATATTCATAGAATTTGTATATTTGCCTGATAAACAAATAACTGGTACCACATAAACAGACACGGAATATATGGTTTACAATTGAAGAGCTTGCAAAACACAAAACATTTTTCTGGATTGTCATATTTGTATTTGTTTAGGTTTAATCATAAACACAGAAATGCACTATCATAATAGATGATTGTCTCTTTGGGTCTTTGCAAGGTAGTTAGAAACTGGTATGAAAACATGAAACTTTCCTTGATAACTTCTTTATTGTTTGTAGCAACATTGCAGGGCTTGCACCTTTCTAGGTACTGATTCATCTTCCAAAGCTACAACAGTAACCCTGAAATGTGGCTACAGACAATAGTTGTTATCCATAAAAGTTAAATGTCTTCATGTTCTGCCAACTTGTATTAATTGTTGATCAAAGACTAGAAATTTGGAGGTCTTTCAAAAGATTCTATATATATATATCAACATCTTTACTTAAGAAATAAAAAACGAGTGGGAGTTAACTATTGTACAATAAAAAACAACCTCAACATTATATACAGCCTCTTTAAGGAAGTTAATGAATGTACATGCTTCAATGATTACTCTCTGAATCCGACCTTGGCAATGTCAGACAAGTCCATTTTATGAACAGGTGGGGTAAGTTTGGTATTTCCCGCATATTCTGACAATCAGCATAGTCTAACAATCCTCACATCGATTATCTGTACATTTTTTCTTAGTACTGATTGACATATCTCTCCCGTTTTTGGTACGATCGTTCGGCCAATACGTTTATCTGAGTTACCCAGCTAAATCTAGGGGGAACAACTTACAAGACACTTTCCTTTAAAAAATAACGTCCAAAATACATCATATCAAGTTGCGAGTGTATGTTCTAATCATGACATCATGATAGAACAATGTTTTATCGTGAAATAAACCATGTTTCGTTCTTCATTGTCTTTGCGATTTAGCGCGTAGCTATCTTATGTTGATGAATAACATATAATATTTCAGTATAAGGATCTCTATGTATTTGTGTTTCTGTTAGATCATGTATGAAGATGGACATTTTGTGTTCCAGCTGTCCATACGATTACGTGAAAATCTACGATGGCTATACAAATGATGCCCCTGTGATTGGCACGTTCTGCGGCAACTATGACAATAGCACAATCCTTTACTCTTCTGGAGAAGCACTGCACATAGAGTTTCTTACAAGTCAAGGGAGAGTCTTGTTTGACAAGCAGCCTCTTGAAAACAGTGGTGATTTAACAGTGCCAAGAAAAGGATTTAACATAACATATAACTTCAGTGATCAGATTGTCAAGTTAGGTAAGTATGCCAATGTATAACCAAGTATAAACATGTGCCTTGATGCATGGAAAGGCACATCAGTTGCACAGTCAATCTGTAGTAGATAAACTTGATTTTACACTAAAATATGGGAATTCCTGGAGGGGATTCTGGGTTTGAATAGGTCCCCAGAAACATATACTGGCAATTAAGTGGATCAGGTGGTCATTGGTTGATTGTGTCACTGAACCCTGACGTTTGTGGATTGATGCTCACAATGTCAATCACTGGATTGTCTGGTCTAGTCTTGATTATTAACATGCTGCCATCAACTTGCTGGAATACTGCTGAGTTGGGTGTTAAACAACAAACATATAATGTTGTAGAAGTGGTTGAAGTTAACATCACTCCAAAGACCAAGGTCGAATTTCTAGGATAGGTACAATGTGTGAAGCCCTGCTGTGATGTTACTGAAATATTGCTAGAAGCAGCATAAAACATTCACTCACTCACTCACTCCCTTATAGTGAAATGGATAAGACCGTGGATAAAGTCTTTGCATGTTTTTTCTAACTACTTTCTTACGCATTACTACTAAGTATGATCATTTCTATATTTGACACATTGTAGAAGAAACAAATGTTCTATTTCAGACTTTATCCTACCTGATGCAGAACACTTAATAGGAACAGGTAGGTGGCAGTGTGTTAAGTGTGTAAAGAACTTATATTTCATGAATTATGACACAAGTTACTAGACTAACAAATTTAGGTTATTTCCTCTTTGGAAATATTGATATCATGTAAATGGAAAGAACGAGAAGTTAATAGAAAGATCGAGAGGTTTGTAGCTAAACATCAAGTATTAATCTGTTTCACATCAGAAATAGTACTAAAATCACAATTTTGTGTGACCTATTGAACTCAAAGTCGCTCAGCTAAAAGCAATTGGTTCTGAAAGCAGACATGAGATATACCTTTCATTAATAATGTGTTGGTGACATTCAGAAGATAATGACAAAATTGATAAAAATAGAATTTTGGTGAGCATGTCTTCTTTTAGAAACACTGTAGCATATTAAAGTATAGGTACAGCTAGTCTCTCTCGCCCCAAAACAAAAATATGCAAGTCTAGATTTCTTCAGTTTCAGAATGTGAAAAGTTCTCTTTGCTCCTTTCTGTTATATATTTTTAAACAATTTGAAAAAAAACAAACTTTCAGTCTTTTCATTTCGGAGACTATATGTTAGTCTAAGGTGCCCCTGCTGTTGCCATGGCTACATTCAGATGTCTTGTTTTTATATCATTGCAGAATGTGACCAACGAATAATGAGTAAGCAAGAGACCAATGGCACAATAAAGTCCCCCAATTATCCGGCCTCCTTCCCTCAAAACATCACCTGTCGGTACTACCTGGATGGCCTTATGGACAGACAGCATCTGGAGAAAGCTAGGATATTATTCTTCGACTTCGACATACCAGGGAATATGCCTTAGTAAGTTGTGGACATGCAAGGTTCGTTGTTTGATTGATACCTGTAGTGGACGAGTAGAGAAGACACCAGTGACGCAGTGCACAAATCATCTGTTAGGTTCTATTGGATATCTATTATCTATTAAGACATACTACAAATATACAAACAGTTTTCCTTCAAAATCTCATGTTATATTTCTTTAGTTGTTCTGACCTTTTCACTCTTTGCAACAGTGTCAAATGGCTATGATGTGTCATTTTCTGTTTTCAGTTTAAACAGAATGGTATATTTTTTACAGATGTTTGTTTTATTTCTTTACACATTTTCAGAAGTTGGTGATCATAGTAATAGAAAAAAAATATTGTCACTGTAGCAATGTGAGCAATGTAGCTCACCTGGATGTGTAGTCAGAAGTTTTGGAAAGCATATGAGCAAGATATGTTTATGGTGTACATTTGAGGCTTGGCAGAATTCTGCAATAGGTCACCAGTACCCCAATTAAGCTTATCACAAGATTCAACCAATGATTGTTAGGTGGTCACAATGTGCAAGCTGACTGACTGTGTGTCATGTAACGCCAATAGACCTGTGGGATATATATGGATTATTGCTGGTGTAGTTTGGATGGTACAGACTATAGACTGAAGGGATCTATCTGGATTATTGCTGGTGATGTCTGGTGTGGTCTGCATGGTACAGACTATAGACGGGCAGAATATATCTGGATTGTTGCTGGTGTTGTCTGGATTATTGCTGGTGTTGTCTGGATTATTGCTGGTGTTGTCTGGTCTGCATGGTACAGACTATAGACGGGCAGAATATATCTGGATGGTTGCTGGTGTTGTCTGGATTATTGCTGGTGTTGTCTGATCTGCATGGTACAGACTGTAGACTGGAGGAATATATCTGGATTATTGCTCCTATAGTCAAATCTGGTCTGCACAGTGCAGACTTTAGACTGGTGGGATATATCTGGACGATTATGACTGCAAATCAACATTCATTCACTCACTCCATACACATGCACAATGTAATTCTTATGACAATACATTGGACCATATGTAAATAATGTTTCAGTTGTGCACTCGGATACGTTGGTCTGAATGAGGATAGTCGCCTGAAGGATGGAACCGTGAAGGAGAAATTCTGCGGGACACTGCGACCCCCACCTCTGACGAGTCAAGGTCCCCGTCTAGTCCTGACCCTGGACACTCGAGGGGCCGTCCAAGGCGGGCGCTTCATGTCCAAGTACAAGTTTATTACAGGTAGGCAATATAGTGTAGGAGACACCTACTGACAAGACTTTCTTTCTGCAAATCCATTGACATGTTTATCCATGTGAGTCCAGGTACCTGTTGGAATGATTGAACATGTTTGGAATATGGTTGTTTGAATGGTAGAGCTTAGGGCCAGATTTGGTCAGTATCTTTGTTTAAGATATTTGATACTTAACATAAGAGGATTGAATAAGATGGAATCAGGTTTGTACAAGTTTTTTCATGACAGAAGTATTAGTCAGCTGAACAATTTATTGAAGATTTGTATTGTACCAAATAGAAATAAGTAAATATAAAAACTTGGAAATGTGATGTTGCATGTTCAATGCCTACATGACATGCTTCTTGGCAAATGCCATACGGTCAACTCTTGTTGTGTTGCAATTCAAGGGTCAATTCAATTGTATATATACTCATCCACATGTACTTCCTGCTCAGTATTCCAACTTTCCTATCACGAACAACATGTCAGTGATCAAATAGATGACTGTTATGAATACCTTTTGCATGCTGAAAAACATGAGCTGAATTTCACATCTCTTTATTCAATCATATTTCAGTTAAATTCTAGTTCACAATTTGTGTGTTCGGTTGATCAGGTCGATCCAGTGAGAAGTGATCTAGTTAAACCATCATTCTGTCTCCATGGTGTGATTCAGGGACAGTTAGTGTATTTATAGTATTCTTGAATAATTCAAGATTATATCAGCACCAAACAACAGTATGTAGTTTTCTGTATTTCTGTTATGGAGATCAAGTGGACTAAACAAGGGTTGACTGTAGACTTCTCTACTTTCAGTATAATTAACAATTAGTTGTCATCTTCAGAATAATTTCTTCTTTTTATTCCAGATTATTCAATCCCAGGGACCCAGATCTCAGAGGGTCAGTCTACACTCTGGTCCAATCTGTTAATTCTGCAGCTATAAATAACAAATACAAACCTTTCATCTTTTACTCAATCCTCTAGTGTTATGTATTTGCTACCAGGAATTCAAAATGCAGGCACACATTCCCCTCCTTATCCACCTGTAGTAAAAACACAGTAGAAAATTTGACGAAGTCTGTCTCTAATCACCACATGAACTATTTCAAACATGTTCAATCATTCAGAATAGATACCTTATTGCCATGGATAAAAAATAGTAAGTACACAATTAATTTGCTCACCTTTAAAACTCACCTTTAAAACTAACACGACACATTTTCATCCAGTGTAAAAACTGACTTCTCAAAGTAGTTGTCATCTTCAGAATAATTTCTTCTGTTTATTCCAGATTATGCAATCCCAGGGACTCCCATCTCAGAAGGCCAGTGCAAGTTCTTGTATGATGACACCAGTGGCCAGTCTGGAACATTCAATACACCGCGTCACCCTGGCAACTACCCGACCGATCTCACCTGTGAATACATCTTCCGCCCTGGCCATGACGTCTTCGTTCTTATATCATTCGATACATTTGATCTAGATGCAAGACAACCGAACCAGCTGGGGTGTGTGCACCAACTAACCCTGTCCCTTTGTCATCTTTTTCACCTGACTGAAAGTCACGTGACCGAATGTCATGACCTGTTTGTTTGTCATCTGAACCAGTGAAGCTTATACTTGACATACTTGTTTGCACCAGTCATGACACCCCCAATTCGTTCAAAGGTTCAAATCTGATTTTCAATATGGCTGCCATGGAGGCAGACTTTTTGTAAAACCTATTTATGAGCGCCAATTTTGTATGAAGTGCAATGAAATTTGGACTTTGTTTAGTTGTTGTGGGATTCAATACACAAGTTCTGTTTACTTACAACATGGACCATGCTCACAAAATACATATTTTGCTCTGAAAATTTCTTCTCCTGAAATTGCAAGACTCAGGGAGTTGAACTTGACATATATGTTTCTCATGATGATGACATCATACTTTGTTCAAATCATTAAAGTTTATTGTTAGTCCTCAGACTGCTGACTACATATCCAAGTGAGCTACAGTGCCATTGTACTATTTTTTATATGTTTTAATTACTTGGTTTACAAATTATTTTCCAAAACAGTCAGGTCTGGGTTATTTTAGTCATCTCATAAAAATAATTATCTTGCAAGTGAAATAAAAACATGATCTGTTTTCTTAAGTGATTTCATGTATAAAATTGTCTTTCAAGAGAAATAAATGCTTCAAATGTAAAAATATTTTAAATATTGGCTGGTAACTTCAAACAATTGAAAACAAATTTTAAGATTTACCAGATTTGTGAAGTAATGAAAATCTTATTTTGGGATGATAGGGTGAAAGTGTTCTTTGATAGGGTGAAAGTGTTCTTTGATGGGGTGAAAGTATTCCTTGATAGGGTGAAAGTGATCTTTGATAGGGTGAAAGTGTTCTTTGATAGGGTGAAAGTGTTCTTTGATCGGGTGAAAGTGTTCTTTGATAGGGTGAAAGTGTTCTTTGATCGGGTGAAAGTGTTCTTTGATAGGGTGAAAGTGTACTTTGATAGGGTGAAAGTGTACTTTGATAGGGTGAAAGTGTTCTTTGATAGGGTGAAAGTGTTCTTTGATGGGGTGAAAGTATTCCTTGATAGGGTGAAAGTGATCTTTGATAGGGTGAAAGTGTTCTTTGATCGGGTGAAAGTGTTCTTTGATCGGGTGAAAGTGTTCTTTGATAGGGTGAAAGTGTACTTTGATAGGGTGAAAGTGTACTTTGATAGGGTGAAAGTGATCCTGGCAGCTAAGGTATGCATCTCTGTATATCAAGTTCTGTCACCTTGGTACAGTGGTCCCCTAGCTCTTGACCCTTTGGCAATAATTAAGCGATGTGATAAGGATACTGGCACTTGAAAGCTTTTAAGTTTACCCAAATACAGTAGCATCTCTTTAAGCCACAAACTTCATTTCCTCCTGATGAGATGAGGATACTGGCAAATTGAAGTTTACCTCAATACAGTAGCATCACTTGAAGCCACAGACTGAAGGTCCTGCTTTCCTACATTACAGGTGCCTGGGAAGAGACTACCTGGAGATTTATGAAGAGGGATATACCAAAAATAACTTCTCCCTTGTGGAGAGGCATTGTGGCACAATAGCTCCTGGCCCTTTTACGTCGTCAAGGGTGGTGAAGATTGTCTTCCATTCCAACAAATCCATTACCAAGATGGGCTTCAAGGCCAGATACTACTTCCAAACAAAGGAGGAGATATATGGAAGTAGGTTCATACACTGAACTGAATGTCAGATGAATGAATCGTTAAATCTGCAGTAAACTATGGTTATATCAAACTCAAATTGACCACTAATTTTAGTTTGTTAAAACCGTAATTCGTTATAAGCATATATACAACATCAATACAGCAAATGGCTGGGACCAAAATTTAAGTTTGTAATATCCGTCAGTCCGTTATAAGTCAGTTAGTTATAAACTTATTTTACTGTACTACTCAAAAACTTGATTCTTTCATGTGACTATAGTTCATCTGTCATGCCATCCTGACCGATGAACTGAAGTAACATGAAATAATCAGGTGATCCTTGTTTTATTTTGAGTAATATACTTTCTGTTAAGGTGTACTTTGGACTTTCAAGTCTTTAACTTTCAATGCTCGTCAGCAATATCAACTTCAGACAATACTAATAACCTTGGACTCGGGGATTGCATCAATTGTTATTTGCTTCTGGGAAGAGAATTTTGCAGTGGTCAGCAGATAAGTGTATGAACTTTATGTGTATGGCTAATATTAGGTACTGTAGGATGTTTAATGTTCTGTTGGGCTGGCAAACAGATGTAGGAACGAACCAGCCAAACAATTCACTTGGTTTGAGGTGAATGTTGTTTTGTGCTGCAGTCATAGTGAGGTCATGATAAAACACTCACACACACACACACACACACACACACTCACACTCACACACACACACACTCACACACACACACTCACACAACACACACTCACACTCCACACACCCATACACAATACACAAACACACAACATGCACTCACACACACACTCACACAACACACCCATACACACACCACATACACAACACACTCACCCACGCACTCACACAACACACACGCACTCACACACACCCATACACACACACGCACTCACACAACACACACCCATACACACACTCACACAACACACACCAATACACACACACACACCAAATACACACACCACATACACAACACAATACACACAACACAATACACACACACAACATACACATGCAACACACACACAACACAACATACACATGCAACACACACACAACACACACCATCTAAACAACATACTAATGAAACACACACATTACACATAACCACATACACACACATTCAACACTCACATAACACACACATACAACACACACACACACATAAAACACACACACACACATTAAGGCTTCTATTGGTGGCTGCTGTTTTCTGTTACCTATCAATTGTCCTGTTTCAGAATGTGGAAAGCATGTAACACACACACACACATGAAGGCTTCTATTGGTGCCTGCTGATTTCTGTTACCTATCAATTGTCTTGATTCAGAATGTGGAAAGCATGTAACACACACACACACACACACACATTAAGGCTTCTATTGGTGCCTGCTGATTTCTGTTACCTATCAATTGTCTTGATTCAGAATGTGGAAAGCATGTAACACACACACACACACACACACACACACACACACACACACACACATTAAGGCTTCTATTGGTGCCTGCTGATTTCTGTTACCTATCAATTGTCCTGTTTCAGAATGTGGAAAGCATGTAACACACACACACATTAAGGCTTCTATTGGTGCCTGCTGATTTCTGTTACCTATCACTTGTCCTGTTTCAGAATGTGGAAAGCATGTAATAAACAGTCAGGGATCAGGAGGAATAATAAAAAGTCCTGACTATCCTCGAAAATACAAGGCAAAGACGTTTTGTCAGTGGACGATTAGAGCCAGTAAACCCACAAATAAAATACTCATAGAAACAGCTACCTTTGTGTTAGAAGGAAAGATGGACCGTAAGTATACCTGAATTGTCCTCTCTTTATGAACACATCAATCATACTGGAAATGCAATTTTTGCCCACTCGTCAAACATGTTTACATGTATCATTAGGATATTTGATATTTTGTATGCAGTACAAAATGGTTTTTGTGTACAAGTATTTGAATTTTCCTATCCTGCTCTCCCCTTTTGATCTTCATGTACCCCCATTTGTCCAGTTTAACTAGATTTTCAACATCTTCTCTGAATCCTCTGAATTTTTGTACCTGTCAAATGGGGTTGAATAGGTCTTCAGCAACGCATTCTTCCTGTAAAAGGTGACTATGCTTGTGGAAAGAGGCAACTAACAGGATCGGGTGGTCAGGCTCGCTGACTTGGTTGATGCATGTCATCATATCCCAATTGCGTGGAACGATGTTCATGATGTCAAACACTGGATTGTCTGGTCCAGACTCGATTATTTACCGACTGCAGTCATATAGCTGGAATATTGCTGAGTGCAGCATTAAACAACAAACCAAAACCTGTCAAATAGTGTCTATTATCCCTGCATATTGCTAAAAGCTGCATAAAACCATACTTTCTCACTCACTCATCTACTTCAACAAGTTGTGCTCAAATAGAAAATCGATCCTTGTGGAAGGAAGCTCCTTCATAACAAATGCAGAAGATTAACCCTTTATGTTTCAGAAACGGGCTGCCAAAATTCTGTGATGAGAATATACAGTGATATTAACTCTGTGCAGCCTGCCGAGGTGCTGTGTGGCCAGATGGGCACTAATATAGCTTTCCTCTCTTCGGGGGACACTTTTAGAATAACGTAAGCAATCAAGCTTTTACTTGACATTTGATAATAGAATTAATGTATAACCAGGATTGTGTAGGTATCGAGGAAGACCAGACTCCGGCTGTGGGTGTGAGTCTTTATTTCTCTGTCTTATAACTGGACACCCTTAAACTCAAGTATAGGCACTTAATGTGGCAGGTACATATGGTATATACATATGGGTTTTCAATGCATATCAGTAGATCCTGGCACAGCTAAGGGATACAACACAAGAGTGAATTGCAGGGTCACTATTGAGTTATGTCCCTTAGCTATGCCAGGATCAACTGATATGCATTGAAAACCCAGAAGTGATTATGATCCTTGGTTTGTCATCACATTACCCATGTCTAGTTGTATTGGTTTACTGTATGTACCATGTTGGGCTTGTCAGCACATTGAGCTACGATATGACTGAATACTGTTCAAAGTAGTGTTAAACTCAGTTACTGGCATTTTACAGCATCTTTTCTGTGTGTTATTTCATTCAGTTTGATTTGCTTAGAAGCACTGCACAAAGTATGACTACATATTGTTGTTTATCACCCATAGGGTTAGAAATAACACTTCACGCACACCAGTGTATTGTTTCGGAATGTTGGAATGACTTCACACTGGAAATGATGTCGTAGGTGAAGATTGTTGATGTCATCCGATAATTGTGGTTTTCTAAGCAACGGCCATGATCAGGGCTTTACTCTAAAGAGGAGTTCAAAAGAAGGAAGAAATAATAGACAATAATGAAATTACACTCATGTGTGTTACACTGATTTTATGAAACTTGTGTAAAACTTCATGCATTACCCTTGCTCTTGCTCGGGAAATAAAAGAATTGTGACACTTTTCATAAGATCAGTACGACACACTTGCTGTATAATACTTTCTCATTCTGATACCTATACATGTATTTGATTGACAAAAAGTTCACCTGGACTTAATCTGTTCCAGATTTGTGACATCACTTCGGTCACTTGGTGGTAAAGGATTCAAGTTATCATGGACAGAAGTCAATGAAGATGGTAGGTGTTGACATAATATGTTTGTGAAACAATTGTTTCCTGCTGAGAATTAGTTCAGTTGTGAGTTGAAGTGTCATTTCCCAGGTCAGTTGATAGAAGATGTAACTCTGTAGACTGCTATGCAGTTTTTATTGTAATGGGCATCAGCAGAACTTTGGGCATTTGGGCCCAGCAACTAGATCTGCTTGAACTACAGATGTAAAGATACAAAAGTATACATTTATCAGTATTTTGAAACATTATTTTGATAATTTAGGCTTTTGTTGAGTAGAGATATTCTTGCAATCAGGTTTTCCGTCCATTATGGTGAAGGGTTCATTGAAACATACATAACACATAGATAATAAATATATGTACAAGGAATATGATGATGTCACAATTGGTGCTGTACAAATATTTGTGATGATGGAAGCTTCTGAAAACAAATTAGTGTCTGAATATGCCAAGATGTCGAAGCTTTTTCTTGGTACTAAAAATGACAAAATAAGATGAGTCATGTAATGGAGGGTCCAGTAATTGAGCTCTGTTGTCGGAAACAACAAAAGCCAACTTTTACACATAAACATGACCTTACGCATGTTAGACAAGACATGTATACCCAATCACTACACGCTTTCTCAAACTAAATCACAACTCCTTTTGATGCCCTTGTATGTGAAAAGTGATGCCAGATCCACAAGGATATGTATAATATTGTCAACTTTCTATGTTCAGATGTGAATCTTTAATATATTCTGTTTCAGATACCTGCTTTGGTTTTAAGTGTGCTAAAAACAACTATTGCATATCGTCTGAATTGAAGTGCAATGAATTACCCAACTGTGGCCGAGGTGATGAGTCGGATGAGACAGCCGAATGTAAGTTGGACAGAGTTGTCTCCCTTCGACCATGAACTGAGTATCTCATTGCAACCAAGTTGTGGGAGAGTACATTATGTGAGAAATGATTTTGGAGCAGAGTAGCTGTAGCCATCATAGTAGAGACACGTGATAGTTGGTTTGTTATCCACACATAGACTTATTTTGATTTTTAGGTGCTATTTGTACAAAATTAGAAAGGATTGAACAGTTAGTATAATGTATGCTGCTGACCTCCTGTTGTAGATACATCAGTGCACATGGAAATGTGCACGCAGGGATCTGATCAGTTTGACGCATTTGCGCGATCCATTCTGGATGTATGCCAATGGATGCATTCATGACTAACTAGACACACAGTGCACTGTATGTTAGAGTGACATTTGCACATGTATTAATACTGTATAATGTGCTCTGGGTGCTTCGGTAAGCTGCAAAGGTAATAAGGTGTGCAATGATCTTAACATAGGAGGTCACATTTGACAGTAACTATACCACCATTGGATCATTTTTGTACACCAAGTCTGAAGATTTCAGAAACAAAACCTTAAAATTCACTGTGTATTCAAGTACAGGTATAAGTGTTCAGACAAAATGCAGAGACCAATGCAATATACCACTCTTTGTTATTTTGATATAAAGGTATGTCATCTTTAGAAGTATAGATTTCTTTTTGCCCAATTGACCCTGAAGAAAATAAAATAAGAAATGCTACAATATTGACACCAGAAAACAATCAATCTCTTTCATCTACTGAAAAAGATTCCAATATCTGTTATGAAAAACTTGTGATGAAAGAACCATATGAATGGATCAGTAAAAAACAGTGACTATGTTGCTACTCTGCTTGGCATATAAACAATGTTATAGCCTGTTCATACTGAAACATACACCTGGACTAGCAGACAGGATTTATGGGTTTTGTTTTGGAATGTCACGTTTTCGTTACTGTGAATTAAACCCTTTAACTTCGGCTGTTTTCATTTATTGGAGAAGACCCTTGTTTTAGTCAACTGTAATTTGATCTTTGTCCTGTTAAGACAGTTACAATTGCATATATGTTATGTTGTTTTGTGACACAAGATCTTTTTATGTTTTGTAATTTGAAAGTAGGGAATCATCTTTGAGCAGCATCTGCTTCACCACTGCTAGTGTGTGTTCCTGTACATATAGGGAGCACTGCTGTGTTGCACAGGGTACATTTGATGCTCACCTTGTCTTCTTTGTTTCAGCTGGTTATGCAAATTGTGTTGTTCAGCTCAGAATATTCAGTTTTTGTTTAATTTGGGGATGAAAATAGAAGTGCACAATCAGAAAATGGTGGCAAACATTTCACTTCATAATACATAATTTAACTTATCAAACAGTGGGTGCTGATACTGAACAGCTGATTTATCAGTTGTCCTGTCAGTACTTCTATTGACTGTGACTGTGTCACTCACCTTTGTGTTAAAGTAGGTTGGAAAGTAGCCATTAAATATTTTACTACAGGACAATTGTAAAGTAATTGTTATATCAACTGAAATAACTGAATATTGTTAGTAATTATCTTGACATGGTTTAATGCATATTTGGGTAATAAAGTCTCACCTCTCGTTTCCGTCCAATTCAGACTGCAGTACGTCTGTGATGAGGAGTGAAAACAAGTCTAAAAATATTAATAGTCTTGGTTCTCAGGCACCGCCCGCATCATCATAAAGTGTGCCACACGTTTTATTTTTATTTCCATTTTTAAAAAAATAAAAAAATCCTTAAATATTCCAAGTCCAACTGTATTTCAGTATTTTACATTCATGTAGGGAAGCCCTTTCCCACAACTGTTTATTTTGTTACACATCTGTTTATTTGGTTACATACGAGTTTGAACAACCAAAAATAAATTTAAAAAACACCATCCGCCCACACTATATTTTCAAAAGCCTTTGCTGGAGAAAAATGTACTTTATTATTTTAAGCCTAACCAGACATGTTTAGTAAAGTGTTAAAAGAACAGAAAAATGGTAGGCATAAATCAGTTTAAAATTTTGAATTGTTTAATTTAAAAAAACAAAATTTAATGAAAAATCTTTATAGTTCCTAAAGGGTTCATCTTCAGCCACAATACACACTGGTAGATTGAAGGTCTTCAAAGAGGGATGTTTTGAGAGATGTTCTCAAAGAAAATCTGAATATGATAAACATAACAGCAACTTCACATATCATTTAAGGAAATTGAAACTGAGTGACAAGATAGTCTGATTGTGACACAGCATCAACACTGGTAGAGGTTCAAGAACTAACAGGATACTTTCATATGCAATTATTGAAACTGATGGGCACTTGTATTTTCCTATCCAATTTGTATTATTTTATTTTCCTTTCTTCCATGGATATAGGCGGAGCACCATCAATGTTGAGTTTCCACGCCGTCATTGTGTTCAGTGTGACTTGTCACTCCTTTTTTCTCACACATTTTATTTTACATTGAGGTAGGTGGAATGGGCATACTGTTTCCTGCTGTAGTGCTGACTGGCATACTTGCATCAGGAGCCAACAGGGCAGCTGCAGTTGTATTGTCACACCAACAC
Source organism: Haliotis rufescens (assembly GCF_023055435.1). Classification (NCBI taxonomy): domain Eukaryota; kingdom Metazoa; phylum Mollusca; class Gastropoda; order Lepetellida; family Haliotidae; genus Haliotis; species Haliotis rufescens. Next base: position 5,943,036 of record NW_025964223.1, on the reverse strand, counting down.
CATATCTGGACTTTCAAAAACAACACTAAAACAGTGACGACAATTTAGGGAGATTAGTTAATGGTATTATTGGTCATGCACGAGTGATTTTATTCCTAGTAAGGTTGTTTTGGAATGTTTGAAAATTTCAACTTGTGTAAACAATAGGTCATAATTGCAAGTAAATTTAATGTCTTGACAAAATGAATTTGTGAGATTGATTGATCGTTCTTAATCATTATTGTCATCTGGATGTGAATCACATTTTGTCTGAGTAATTGGTCTCTTTTAAGCTAATCTTGTGGACAAGAGCTTTACGTAGAAATATATGATAAATATGGGTAATTTGATGTGATAAAGAGGATGTTTTATGCATGAACCACTTGTTTAGATGAGAGATTATGATAACATTGTTATTCAAACTTAGAATAGATTACATTCGTGACTCAGAGTTGGCAATGAAGAGGTCCTTCAGAACAGACACAATGTATGTGTGTCCTTCCTCTTCCAGAGGTATAGATATAGTGTCTAATCCTCATTCCATGAATACTTCCATCCTGTCTTCAATAAATAAAACTTGAGGTATTATTCAACCACTTAATTACTGACAATTTGAACAAATAACAGTTATTACTAATAGATATTTTCAAACTCGCTGTTACCTCAACATATTTTCTATATGCAATAATCACATTTTTGATATGCAGCGCAAGTTTGTGCAATGCAATATGTGCACGATGGTATCATCAATTTGACATGCAGTGAATTCTTTATGCAATACAAAAATGTGCACGATGGTATCATCAATTTGACATGCAGTGAATTCTTTATGCAATACAAAAATGTGCACGATGGTATCATCAATTTGACATGCAGTGAATTCTTTATGCAATACAAAAATGTGCACGATGGTATTTTCAGTTTGACATGTAATCCAGACACAAGGCAATACAAAAACATGCTGCAAGTTGGGTGGACGTAACTATGCCAGTCAGCGCTGTGGCTGGGGGAAACAGGAATATGCTTCAGCGTTAGCGTGTATACGTCATGTGCATGCCAATCCACCAATGCATTTTGTTTTCCATTAATCAGGCACGGTATATATATTGAACCGTGAAGGGTCCCATGGTATGTAACCTTATCTCTATCTGCCCTGCTCTCCCTCCTGTTCAACTCCTCAACACTCAACTTTCTGAAGAAAAAACAATGCATCATTTTGACAATTGTTGAAAAATATACTTCAAATACTAATACATAGGCATTGTGCAGGTTTTACCTCATTCTTGAATATTTTATACATGGGAAGAATGGAAGGTTAAGTTAGGTGTTTGTTGGTATTATATTTGTTTTTCTACATCTAGCAGAGAAATTCCTATGATACTTTGAACATGAATGTAATGACACAATGAAAGTAACCTGTGATGTGATGTTAGGCGGTAAACAAAGAACATGTTAGAAAAACAAGTATTTCTCTGTAAAGAACCTAAGAACAACCGTCTGATAATGTTCATTGATCACAGGATACAATGAGTTTGTTAGGGGAATCTATGTGACCATCTGACACCATGACAGTCTGTGATGTTTTTTCACTTGTGTACTTGATATACAGGAAAAACAGCAGACTGATATCTAGTATATATTCACAATATTATGTTTTGTGGGCATTCAGGGCTTAAATAGGTCCCTATGATCCCATGCTTAATCTCAAGAGCAAACATCACAATAAGGGTCAAGTGGTCACAATTTATAGCCAAGATGATTGTGTCATTTTACCTCATTGGATAGTCTTTCTTACCTAGAACTTAGTATTTACAGACCATCATGACATAGTTAAACTATTGCTGACTTCAGCGTAATACATAGTAATTACACTGCATCAGTCAGGCAAACAATTCTACTCATTAGGAAGGGCAGAAGAGATTATCTTCAGCCCAAGAGTCACTCAATTCAATACACCCTTTGACATTTGTTGTCCCAGATCATAACTTCAATTACTAATGGTATCTGTGGATGTTGTGAAGCAAATAGCAGCCAAACTAAAGTTTCTGTTCCATTATTAAGTCATGCATCAGCTAGGTAGAGCTGTATTTCAACAATTGTCAGCACACTCGTAGATTGTTCCCTCAATGACAGCTGGAGACACCGCCAGCAGTATACTACCATGGTGTTTGCCCCACTTCCTTGGGCTTCCGAGTTGTGTCATGGTTGTTGCATGCTGAAATAACATGTGTTCAGTCAACATGGTTAACATGTTCATTGTTGTTTTAAATTATATTGAAACCTCATCAGTAACAGAAAATACCCAACTGCTTTTGAATATTATTGGATTCAAAGGTTGTCCTACAGTTGAAGTAGCTTCAATGTCACCGATACATGAACTTGTAGTCTGAATGTAGACAAGTGACTGGTCCTTCAATGTCACCGATACATTAACTTGTAGTCTGAATGTGGGCAAGTGACTGGTCCTGATTTCATATAGCCACAAGTACTTCAAGCATATATATGCCCTGTATATTCACAAGTTGCCCCCAAGGCAGAAGGACTCCAAAAAGATAAAACAGAATTATGATCAGATAGCCACCATAGGCAAAGCCCAATACTGAACCATCATCTGACTGATTGTGATTCCAACTTGAAACCCTACTACATGAGGATTGTTGCTCAAGCTCTGGACATGGTTTGCCTGGTCCAGCCTTGATTTCAAACTGGTTGCTTTGATATGGCTGTATAAGTGATATGGCTGACTGCACCATTAAATATTCACAATCTCACAAGCTTAACTATTTCATGTCATATACACTTCTGTTATATTATATACGTTCTAAGTACATTCACTGAGAAATATGAGGATTGTTTAAACAAGTTTGACATCATTATGAAGATGATCATAGTGCTGCATGTGTAGTTTAGGGGATGTCAACAGTCTGCAGGAATGTAAACCTAACTGCCTTTGCTTCTTATGATAACCATGATTGTGAATGAACCATGACACATGTGCCAACAAGTCACTACTTGATTCTTAATAGTGACACACACATAAATTTAGAGGATTAAATAATTGGTTATGATACCTGTGAGGACATAGGTTAGAATATATCTCAGCACCCTATTACTGGTTATGAAAGGAGACTTACCTGGAATTGATGGCTCTCGGGCTGTGACTGGTTATGTGTCATAGTACCCTGGTGGCATGGACCCTATGCTCATGTTGACGGGTCCAGACTTCATTATTTACAGGCTGCCTTGATGTAGCTTGAATATTGCTGACTATGGCATTCACTAGGTGGTTATGATCTAAATTCTAAGTTTTCTGCTCAGAATGTCAAAGTGTCGTAATCAAATTGGCATGAAGTTTTCCACAAAATAAAATACCTTGTCACTGAATAGTAGTGCTGGTACATGGCAGGTTGGTACATATGTCATGGAAGATATGCAGTATGTTCTAATGCATGGCTTTGTTTTCAGCAAGACCCAAATTCCATTGACAGATTTCACATCCTATTTTCAGATGATCATTCTTACAGGTTTTACATTTTTGGTCCGTAGGCTTTACTTGGACCATTTAGGATAAAATGTTTTACCTTTATTGCACACAAATAACTTTGTACATATTCTATACTTCTTTTATTTATCGAAAATCAGTATATACAAACCAGTTAAAAAGTTTATATTATTTTATGGTAACATGATAAAATAAAGACCAATTCAGTCATTGCACATGCATAATCTTGATTATTTTTCATGTGCATAATACATTGTATCTTGACTTTGAATTAATATTGAAATCTCTATTCACTTTTATACCACATGGCCAGTACTGACCAACAATGTCTATGTCCATTCCAGGTCCAACTACAGCCGGGGTACAGATTCTTCACATAGCCATAGGGACGTCCATATCTTCATTTTTCTGTATCATCCTTTTAATATGTGGATTTTACCACCGACGGAAATTTCGCTCAGAAAGGACTCCTCCTGATCATGATCATGTAGAAGTAAGATATGTGTCTGCTCCGACAGGGTGCAACACAACAGACAGACTCCTCATGGAGGAGAAGACTCAAGAGAGTCCTCGGTGTCAGAAGGTCTCTATGGTATGATGGAGGCTCGTTCTAGTGTATATAGGATTCAAATTATATGTTAAACACAGGCAGCAAGCAATTATGTACAACTGGGCACCACCGCTTCCGTGTATGAGTTGATGGCGTATGTTTGGAGTATACTTGTGCAGTACCATTGCAGTATACTTGGAGTCCCCTTTGTGCACATTAACAGTATACTTGAACAGTATTTTAAAGTCATAATTGTGGGGCAACTAAAGCTTTGTGTGGCATGCTGTAGAAAGCCTTCAAAGAAGCGAGATCCCATGTCTGAAGAAATGATCAAGGGAGAACTAGATTTCACCTCCCGTGGAAGAAGGATGTGTTTCTGATTGAAGAGCTCATGGTACCTTTTGCAGTCCAATGAAATGAAAGAAAATCAGAAAACTTTCATTGGCAGTGTACAAATTAGAAGAGAGTGCTTGTAGAATACTGGATATGTTTTGTTTATTCATACAAAAGACAGTACCTTGAAGTTTTCTTGGCACTATCCAATGTACTTAATTTGCACTGTATCAAGGCCAGCTTGTATTGGAATGGTTCCATGTGGAATGTCTATAACATAGACATCAAGAACATTATACTACACTCATTACATTACAACAACCCATTGGTTATGGTGTTTCCACCAAACCCCCAAGTAAGTTGGCATTGCTTAGCTTTCATTATTTAATTGTGATCTCGGCTTCTTCTACATGATATTGAATGAACATTCTTATAGTTTCACACGACCTGGACATTTGACATCAATGTGTATGTCCTCTACTACATTCATCGGTACTTCACTCTATGGTACGTAGGACAAACTTGTTGTCTCTGCGATGCACATTTGGATTATTTAACAATTATGAATGGCTTGATTGGCTGTATATTCTATTGAAATGCATCCTGTTCTACAATAATGGATGAAACCCACAGTTCTTACCTAAATACAAGTGATAAATGACCTGAGTACTATGATAACCCTTGGTCCACTGAACTGAACCTCATGATGACAAGCACATGATCTCCTCGTGAAAGAAAGGTCTATTCATGAGTTTATTCTTGTACTGGACTCCCTTGACATTCAGAACATCTCTAGGACAATGGACTCTCTTGACATTCAGAACATCTCCAGGACAACTGATAACCTGGTCCAGAAACTGATCATTTGTATGTCATCAGTAACCTAGTGCATTTTATATGTACTTGCAACAGAAGTCAGTCCCAGATGTATTACCTACTTCATCCGAATGAAGACCACGAAGTCAGTCAACCCTTAAATGGCAGTACCATATGACAGAAATGACTATGTTGGATCTTGAAATGTAACTTGATGAAAGATCTTTGGAAAGAGTAATATGAAGTATTGTCACCCTGCATGATGGTAGGTACCAAACAGTTACCTCATGTACATGCTGCAAGTCTGAGTACATACGTCAAGTATTACCTCCACGACACACGCATCGGAACAGTTATCCTTCAGTTACTGTACTTCCTGTGGTGGTGGAGTTGAGACAACAAAGGATTCAGATGATTACATTGTATACCTGGCAATTAACAGGAGGAAGTTAATTGTGTTTTGACATATTTATGTGTACAGTTTCAAATGTAAGGAAGAAATGTGTACTGTCAAAATATCCCTACTATTGCACTGGACAGTATTAGTTGATCATTGATGTCCAAGTGTGCAGACTTTTTTTTGTACATGCATATGTGTAAGAGAGACCCAGTGTATGGAGTATGGCCTAGAACAGTGCATGGTAATGTGTGTGCAGATGTGTAGAAATATGTTGTGTATGTACATTAACAGTACACAGGGAACAGTATTATTGTTGTGCTGTCAGAGTACATGTACAAAGGGTTTAGTTGATCATGACCAGTATGCATAGGCAGGACCCCTTTAAGAAGGCACTGAAGAAAAGGTGAACTGTGCTTGACCTATGTATGATTGCCACATGCAATCTGGCCTATTACTGCTTCTGGTCATGGATTGCCTGACATATGTCTGATTGTCACACGCAGTTCGGCCTATTACTTCATCTGGTCATGGATTGTATGGAGGAGTCCTGGCCACGCCACTGTTAATATTTCAGCTATATAATGTGGCCTGCTCAATATTAGAAACCACAAGAAACAGCAGTTAAGGAACATTGGCAGTCGAGTGAGTGAGGCATGCTGGACACAATGGGTATTGGACAGACTCCCACAAGTACAATAAGCTCACATGTGTCTGTGTTAGTATACAGATGTGTTGGTCCTGAGGATGAGAATATATTGAGCTGTTCTGTGGACAGATAGGATGGAGAATGCATGTGTATTTGTTGTTATACTTGTGCATAGGTGGATGATATACAGTTGTTGCTTCTAACTATGTTGCTTGATTGGTATTAATGCTGTATGTATTTTCATGACACTGCCAGACGGAACAACAGAATATCTGGCAATAACTTATCTTTTCATACCAAAGCAATGTAAGATACGAGTGATTTATTGGTCATACATATATCCCTGTTCCACTGTAAATCAGCTTTACTTGATACTGGTATCAATGGTATCTATTTTTTCTTCATTGCCCCCTTTCTGTAATCTATGTTATGGCTTTTCCAGAAAGACAGTTTTAATGAAACTAAACTGTAAGAAACAAAATCTCCCAACCTCAGGAAATGTGGACGCAAATCAGGTAATTTATTTATTGTGGCCTAACAAAAGATATGATATGAAGTAACTTCACTCTGAGAGTTGTCAACCTTGTGTTACAAATGTAGCTGATTTCTGTTCATACTTCGCCCCCTCCAAATACTGGTTATGTTCATCCAGAGTTTAAACTACTCCATGTAGTCGGGGAGATAGTGGTGGTGCTCAACGGAAAGTGTATGGTATGTTTAGCTGGCATTACACTGATATTAGAACAGGAGTATGCTAATTGCTTTGTTACAGTATCCTCTGAGCTGTCAGTCATGTTCTGAGAGAATCGGTAGCAAAATAATCCATCCGTAACATATGGCATTACTTGCTTCAATCCTGTAAATAATCTTGTATATTTGTGCAGATATATGAAAAATACTTCAAGAAAAGTTGTTTTTTTGTGTATATGGGTTGTACTTAGTGAGGTAAACATAGAATTATTTCTAGATTCTATTTTATAGCTCAGCCAATTACTTCTATATCTAAGAATATCTTAATTCTGTTTACTTAGAGTTACATTCTGTTTTCTGTATATGTTCATGACATAAAACTTGGTCATTTGAAGAGATTCTGACCATTACTGTTGTGATGTTGCCGTTGGATGTCAGTAGTTTTAATATGAATACAAACTTATGTTGGAGATTTGGTCTAGTCTTTGCTTCAAAGATAGTGAGTATGTAGTTCTGTAGAGAGTTGTGTGTTTCAGTGAATGATACTGGACACCTCCCATGTGTTAACTGAGATCTGTAGTTAAAGTGATCCTGAGTGAATGAAATATGAAGTTCCTGCATGGACTGTACATGACTGTCTTGACTTTCTCTTGATCAGCTGACTTACAGTATGATCAGCTGTGATATTGATAAATGTGTCCATGATCATTCTTGTGTAGATTCAAATGTCTCCTATTCATGTGTACAGACCATGTGTACAGACAACATGTACAGTTTAACCATCAATTGTACAGAGGAGTGTACATGTGTTATGATGAATTCAAATATTTCTAAACATGAAAACAGTTGTGTGATTCTTCAACCATAAGTCATGTTTATACTTCAGTTTTTTATATGTATAAAGTACATGTCACTTAACAGTTAAATGGTGTCATATTTCAACCCAATGCTCCAGCTTCACCTCATACAGATGCCCTTGCCACACACTGTAACAGAAGGTATCATGTCCAGTTTGTAATAGACACATAACCATGCATTTATAGGATTCATCTGAAGATAATGGAGGCACACAGATATATCATTGTGTACAAATACTACCATGTCCAAGTCCGAAATGTTTAGGTACAAGTGAAATTGATATTGCCTGACACATACATACATGTATTGGCATTGAGGTACACAGCCAACCAAAGGCCACACCTTCATTTATCCGCAGGCTACAGATTTGGTCTTGTATGAATGGCTAATATGTTGTGATCTGTCTCAGACACCCTGACTAATTTGTATAGATTAGGCATTTATTTGACAAAATTATTGTTCCATGAATGTATTGTTTTATAAAACAATTAATTCAAGTCTTTGAAAGGCATTTAGAAGTGATACACATAAGGAAGAGAATATATGGATGTCAACTTGTTTATTATGAGGAACACAAATAGGACTTGTGTTGGTGGTAAAAATGAAGTGTTTCATTTTGATCTTGTGTTATCATTTAATCAATGTTTGGATTGACTATGCCTGAAGCTGAACAATAAGACATGTGGCATTATCTACATACAGACACATGTACAGCACAAGATGCACAGATACATCACATGTGTACAACATTCATTACAAATATATATACATGTACAACACACATTACAGATTGGGATATATACATCAGTCAGGTATGTAATAATGACAAATACTATACAGAACACACAAATCTATATATGGCCATAAACTGGTGGGTTTGAAGCATTCTGATATACATTCTGCGATTTTGATGAATTTGTAAGTCTGCATATTTCCTGCAAATTTCATTTCATGTCTGTTAATTCCCAAAGTCATTTCTGTTTCAAAGTCAAAGAAATCGGGCATCAATTGTGCGAGATGATTATTTTTAGTAAATGTCTTCATTTATGCAAGAGTATTTCTTTATGGTTCAGAAGCTGTAATTCCCATATCAAGAATAAAACAGAGATATTTTAGTCATGTCACAAAACAGTCTACAGAAGTACCTTACATGATCTAAAATAGATTTGTTTCCTAAGTTTGTGTTGTCTATATATCTGACTGTGAGCTTGTGTAGCTTATTGCTCTAAATCTATATGTAACAGTGTCATTGCTCTGTTCAAAAGCGTAATTGTATATTGTAGCAATATCATTCATGTTGCTCTGTCCACTATGCACGCACATCTTCATAGGATCAAGCACTACTATCCATTTAGATTAACAATAACACCCATTTAGGTAAGAGGGAATATTTAAACCACCTGGAAACATGATCATTCTTACCGGTATGTGGTAGTATAAAGAACTATTCAATATGTCATGTCAGTATTTGGAGGACGTCCAATGGAAAGACACTTAGCCCTATGTGTAGAAAACGCACCCATTTTTGAAGCTTTCTTCTCGTATGTGCGAAGTTATGAACTTGGTATTGTGACAACTGAACTGACAGTTTGCTTTAATGACCAACTGCTTGGATGTCCATGTGCTTCCTGCATCTGTTTTACATCATTAATTTTGTAGCAATGCTCATTGAATAGTGACTCACAGCTTAATGGTCATCAGTTACTGTTTGATGTGTCGCTCGAAGTCAGTCAACAGTCAAGGAGCAGTTCAAAATCCAGGGTCGGATTGATGTCTTAATTCCTTAACAGATCTGTAATATTTCCCTCAAATTGACGTTTCAGTGTTTTCTGTTCAAGTAAAACAGCACCAGTTCAAACTGTTGAATGTTACCCTGAAACTAAATGTCCTCATTATTGTACAGACGATGAAGTGGAAGAAAGAGCGTGCCAAAAGATGGTTTGGTCTTGTGTTGACATTGCGGCAATATTTGTTGTGCAGTGCTGTAGGCAATGATACTCCACATGTTTTTCTTTCTTCGAGTCTGCTAAGTTCCAGGGGAGGTGGTGTCTCAGAACTAATGGAATTAAGTTTGTTATCCAATGTCCAACTTTTGAACTGCCTCCTTACTTTGTATTATGATAATTGTTTGAAAAGTGATTGGGACTGAATATCCCTTTTCAAAAACAAGTGTCACTATGAAATATTGAGTGTGTCTCATTGCCTCTGCTTATACGATCATATGACACTCAGGAATAACATTACAACTTGCTGTCAGTGGTTTTTTTAAATGACTAACATTCAGTTTACAAAAGTCTCATAAGGAATGATATGCTGTGTTGATCATGATTACATTAGTACATCTTGACTGAATATTTGCTTTTCGTAAATCATTTCAAGTTCTTGATATATTCATAGCACAAGCTATATATTGCTCATTCACAGAGTTTAACTGTCACTTTTTTTATCAAATCATTTTTATAACAAAGTACAACTTTTTGATGATACATATGTGTTTGCTTCATGATAATTGATTGCCCAGTGAATAGCTAGCATGCAGATTGTGAGGTCAAATTCTGTTTCCTCTGAGAATTACATTTGCGTGAACACTGTTCTTATTGGTGAGGTGTGTCATTGCTAATCATTCTCATTGCCAGTTACTGTATGTCCTATCAAGACCAGGTGACTCGTGTTTATGCTGTTGATTTACTTTGAAGATTAATCTGGGTTGTGTTACTGAATGTGCTGGTGACAACGTTAATGTATACAGGGAAAACGTGAAGATTTCAGGATGATAGCACGTTATATCTGGTCGGATCTGATCAAGTTTCTCCACCATACATTTCCCTTTCAACAAACCTCATTGCTAAGAAACATCTTACACATTTGGTAAAAACATATGTACCGAACAATTTAGGTCTGTGCCCAGCAGATTAACATTTTGTAGTTTAATGTAAATGATAGACTCACATTGAGTTCATTCGAAACATATCAGTCGTCCTTTTTGAAATCAAGTACAGACCTTACCTTGTGTTGAGGGGATGTTATACACTGACAGCTCATACAGCTACCTTGTGTTGAAACAAGGGGGATGTTACACACTGACAGCTCATACAGCTACCTTGTGTTGAAACAAGGGGGGTGTTACACACTGACAGCTCATACAGCTGCTACCTTGTGTTGAAACAAGGGGGATGTTACACACTGACAGCTCCTACAGCTACCTTGTGTTGAAACAAGTGAGATGTTACACACTGACAGCTCATACAGCTACCTTGTGTTGAAACAAGGGGGGTGGTACACACTGACAGCTCCTACAGCTACCTTGTGTTGAAACAAGTGAGATGTTACACACTGACAGCTCATACAGCTACCTTGTGTTGAAACAAGGGGGGTGGTACACACTGACAGCTCATACAGCTACCTTGTGTTGAAACAACAAGGTGTTACACACTGACAGCTCAAACAGCTACCTTGTGTTGAAACAAGGGGGGTGTTACACACCGACAGCTTATACAGCTACCTTGTGTTGAAACAAGGGGGATGTTACACACTGACAGCTCAAACAGCTACCTTGACACTACTTCTTGAACAAATAGAACTTGTGTAGTGAAGTTGACTGTCAAGGAGAGTTTACCGCGGAAGGTGATGGCTCAAATATTAATAATGTGTTAGCCTCACTATGTTTACAGTGAATGTTAGATCCATTTATCTTTTTATTTACATTGGAGGCTTTCATATCGTTAAGAATAGTTTAACAATTCCCTTGACCTCTAACGCATGAAAATAAGCATGAGAATGGAACTGTTTCATGCAGCTGAAACATTATATTCCAATTTACTCTTGTGAGGGATTGATTTTGACAAACATTTGACCATATACTAGACCCATGTACATGTTTGTGTTGTACACTAGACTGAAGACCTATTGTTTTGTTGGTGTTTCCACATTTTGTACATTGTAGATTACTGTTTGGAGCAACGAGATGTGCTGTGTGTATAGAGATTGAATGGTGTATGAATGGTGACAGGTGATTGTTTATTAACATATGACTAATATGTAAAATAAATTTATAAATATTTGCAAAAAAATTTGTTTGTTGTTATGTTTTACAGGAGCAGGGATGGTGAGATGTGTGGACAGGTTCCCATAAGTCTCAGGATTTAAGACAATATTGATTTGTTCCAGAATACACAAGAGACATAATTTTTCATCAGGTTTGACCCCAGAAAACATTCCCTGAGTATTTCTGCGATTCCACAATGTAAAGCCTACTCGGACCTGGAATTTGAACCAACCCACCTGACCCGTGCATGATGCAAGGAAATTTAGACTATAGGGTCACGCATGCCTCTCTCATCGATGCTCTTGATATCAATCACAGGATTGTCTGGTCCATACTCTATTATTTACAGACCACCATCATATATAGCTACAATATTGCTGATGGCGTTAACCAACCAACCAACCAATTTAATGGCAAATGAGATTCTGCACCAGCCCTGTCTTATTAAAGATGGCTCTTAGTGAGGGCTTTACCTTGGTTTATATCTACTTTGTACTGCCAGTCATAATGAAGATGTTGTGCATAGTAATGGTGCTTGCTTTGTGACATTGCTCACTGCTCACTTCTGTATAAACACATGTAAAGAAGCATTTTGACAATTTTTAAGTCATAAAATAATGCATGTTAAAGTATATTAGAATTCTGTCAGAAACCATGCTCCCAACTTCTACATGGGAGTGATAATTCTTGTGTCAGTATTGAAAAAGAATACTGGACACTCTGTGCTGTGACAGTATTTCTTACCAGAATAGAATGAGACAGCTGGGCATAAAGCTGCTATTGCAGTTATATCATGATGTGTCAGCTTGTGGTGTGGGAGGAAAGCTCGAAGTGATGCAGGTCTCAGACATTTACCACTTTGGTGAAATCCAGGTGCATGGGTATGGTGCTGACAAACCTAGAAACATGAGGGCAAATCAGAATTCAACCTACCACCATAGGTATTGTTGTAAGGTTGACAAGAGTGGGGTTTATCCTGTACGCATGTATTCTCTTGTCCTGATGTGTTGTTACGCTTGAAGACATATCATCATATGTGTTGAATGTTGAAACTGTTAATTCAAGCGGAATACAAAACAAAGCAACCTTAAGATAGTTTTAATATCTCAACCTGCCTATTCAATGTTAGCACAGTACCAAAGTACTTCTGTGTAATGCATGTCATCGTATCCCAATTTCGTGGATCGATGCTCATGATGTCAATCACTGGATTGTCTAGTCCAGACTCGATTATTTACAGACCGCCATCATATAGCTGGAATATTGCTGAGTGCAGCGTTAAACAACGAACAAACAAAACAAACTTCTGTGTATACCATATTTATCAGGATGTCACGACATTAGGTGACACCAATGCACAGTCACCAAGTCATTGTATCAAACTGTGTGGAGCTGTTGGTCAGGTCATTGTATCTAACAGTGAGGACCGGTGGTCAGGTCATTGTACTTAACAGTGTAGATCTGGTGGTCAGGTCATTGTACTAACAGTGTAGATCTGGTGGTCAGGTCATTGTATCTAACAGTGTTGATCTGGTGGTCCAGTCATTGTATGTAACAGTGTGGCTCTGGTGGTGAGGTCATTCTAGTCACTCAGTAGATTGTAGCTCAAAATATCAATCACTGGATTATCTGGTCCAGACTTGACTATTTACAGGTCATGGTCATACAGCTGGAATATTGCTGAGAGTGGTGTTAAACCACAAACAGAAAAATGTATAATGTTGTTGGTTTGACATGAGAGGACAATGTAATATTCGAAGGAACTTTATAGAACAATTATTAAAGACCAATGTTAAGCATCACCACATATTCTGAAATGTAAAACAGGGTTCAAAATTAACCATGAGACTCAAGGGTACTTGTCACGTGAAAAGTTGAAAATTTAGGGGGCTTCCTTAATTCAAATACTATAGCAACAAACCTGGAGAGCCCCAGGACCACCTTATTTTCAAACATAAAAACACAATTCATAACATTAAGGATTTCTGTTAATTTCAAACACTGCCTATGATTTTGGCCATTTCTAATGAGAAAAGTAATTTATTAATTTTACTGGCATGAAAAACATATGATTTAAGGTGTCATCTTCCTATGCTGGGCCCTATCTCAGAAAAAGTTGGGTTTTTTAAATTTTAATTTGACTGGCATGAACAATCCGTGAAGATCTGGGTTACAATTGATCCATGCTTGTGGTAAGAAGCGACTGATGGGATTGGGTGGACAGCCCTCGCTGACTCGGTGTATGCATGTCATTGCATCCTAGTTGGTTAATTGATGGGCATGATTTCAATCACCAGACATTATTTACAGATGCTATCATATAGCTGAAATACTGCTGAATGTGGCAGTAAACAACAAACAAACAAAACTTAAATGTACAGCTTTGAGCCCCATAACTCTGCAGCTTCCTCAGCACTACAGTTTCTTGGGAGGTTGGGAAAAGTTAACTTTAATTTAGGTAAAAATAAATTCATAAAAATAGCTGATATTATAAGTCCCATTGTATATTACAGATGATATCAAAGTCTTTCAGTCTGTGGTCTCTGAGAAAAAAAAGTCTGAAAGATTTTTTACCATTTTTTGGAGAAGTGATTTTTTTTTTTCATTCTTCCACCTGGAACAGCTCTGAGTCAAAATGTGTTTCTATATAGCACATCAAGGTTATAGCTTGCTGTGCCCAGTGGATTTTGAGAAGTTATTAAACTTTAGATTACACATAATTGTACTGAGGCAAAGTTACGATCAAAACATGCTATTTACATACCATAGTCAGTGGCTACTCCTATTCAAATTATCTGAACAGATAACACACGTGTAATGGCTAACAACTGCGTGCTTGCTAATTATACCAAACGATACTTTGGAAAGAGAGTTTTTTAAGAAACTTAATGTTGACAATATTAGAGAGATAGCATGCGAGTTTCATCATCGTTGTGGTTTTTTTATGAGAAATAGTCAAAACAACCCAAATTCACACTGGATACACTTACGGCGTATACAAGAATGTTGTTCATGCACAATTAGCTGTCATAATATTAATGAACATTGCTCCATTATTTCCTGGGAGGAGAGAGGATTGACAGTAATGAGCATGTCTTGCCTCGGGCGCTTCCAACAGTGCCTGTTGGTGCAGCCGAATGCAAGTCTTGCTAGATCCGTGTCTACAACTTTATCCATACATGTAAAATATTTTTATAAAGTATTAATAGTGAAGATACTACCTTATGTATCCACGGGCTGATAAGGTATCCCATGACATATCATAGTTTGTTTATACACAGCTAACATCGTCGTTATAATTTCTAAAAATCACTTCCTGGCCGCCATTTTGTTCAAGAAAGTTCAAGGTCGTGTTGGATGGTAGTAGACTTACGCGCGCTTAGTCTCTGAAAATATATAATTTTGAAAGAAACAATTCCATTTAAATTGAAAAGAAGCCCCAGTGAGATGGGAGATTCCTGAACCTGAGGAAAATCTAGATTTGCTATATTTAGGGGTTTTGCATTGCAGAAAGGGCTGGGCGGAAGGGAAAAAATATGTTTTACAGAGAGACATTCTAGGGTCGCACTCCCACACATACAAATCATGTTAATTTTGTCAATATCTCTATTTCCATCTTTTTCATTTGCAGTTTTATACGAGGGTAGGGATGAAGTTTAATATTATTCCACCACTATGAATGTTTGCATATTCTTTTTAAAACAGTGTCAAATAGATATCTGTGTGTGTGAATATAAGAAGAATGTGTGACTCACAGTATTTTCGAGTTTCTTCTAATTACTTTCTGTGCCTGTCAGGTTCACACAGAATAGAATATTTGGAGTTAGTCTCTATGTAATTGTGCAAGTTGCGACACACGCAGAAGGGGGTCAGTTTAGTTGAAATCCCCATATAGTAAATTTCTTTCACAGAGGGCCTGAAACTGGTGACGTCAGGGCTCAAACACATTTTCCTTGCATCTTATAAACATGGCAGTGACTCAGCTATCAGTGGTATCAAGTCAAATCTCAGCTTTGCGTGAAAACCAGCAGGTTTTAAGAAATGTTTACAATCAAAAGGCTTGTGCTTCATGAATTGCATTGCCGGATTTGCATTAATACCATAATTTGTAGGAAGAATTGATTTATGTTGCCAAAACTTTCATGGAAAATGGTTCTGCGTTATGAAGGGAAATTAAAGACAACGTCGCGTGACGTTGATGGCGGGTGTAGTCAGAGAGAATGTGAACTAAAACCTATTGACACTAAACAGAAAAATAAACTTCTAGTTTTTCACAGCCCCTTAAAGTATTTTCGGGGATGTGAAATCATGCCAAACAGTGTTAAACAGGAATACATAATTTACAATGTACAATTTGTGTTTGTGTAACGCCGCACTCAGCAATATTCCAACTATATCACGGCGGTCTGTAAATAATCGAGTCTGGACCAGACAACCCAGTGATTGACATCATAAGCATCAATCCGCGCAATTGGGATGATGACATGTATCAATCAAGTCAGCAAGCCTGACTATCAGATCCCGTTAGTCGCCTCTTACGACAAGTATTGGTTGCTTAAGACCTATACTCTACCGAAATCTTCACTGGTCCAATTATGATATACAATTTGTGAGCAGTAAGGTATAAGTGTCTAGTAGATATATATAACGTATTTCTTCAAATTCCATATTAAGTGGCCGAAAGACTGTATGATTTATTCCCAATTTCTGGGTTTTAAGTGTAGCATAAATCTTCTAAATGACGTTCGTGGTATTACTGTTGAAGCAAACTTTATAAAAAATGGCATGGAGATTCACTGCACATTCAGAAATATCTGTTCAATATCCAGTGGAATATATGGTGTATCTGGTAGCTCTGTAGACCAACTGATTTACATTTATACATCATACGTATTCTGCTGGTACTCGGGTGCCTTATTGTGTTTATAAATGGGGATTACAGTGCTGAAGAAAAAGGACAGAATGGGTCATGTGATTTTTCAGTCAGCCCTTCAAAACATGTGTAAGGACATGCCAAACAATTCTTTTTCACCCAATACCTTGCTGTTTAGAACATTTAGCTAGTCCAGATTTTTTCTCTTCAATTTGAAAGATCGTATGCACGCACACACACATGCAGGCAGGCAGGCTCGCACGCACGCACCATTCAGTGGATTTCGTTTGAAACCGTGAGAAAGTTGTTACATGGTACAACTAGAACAACCTTTCAAAAGGACATGGATTTTTATTTGATTCTGAAGCATTGTATACATTACAGTCTGGTTAAAAAAAATGAAAACTCATATTTTACGGACACAAATATTATCAGTGGAGCATTCGAGGTACATTCGAGTTCTGTTTCCAATATGACAAACTGGGGGTGAAAGGCCATGGAACAAACAGGCACAATTCACCAGTCAGGACACTGGTCATATTCCTAGCAATTATCACCAAAGTTGATACTCACACTGACAACAGTTCAATATTGTCAGCCTTTTAGTTAATTGGTACTAAATACCAGGCCATCAAATGATATCTTGTATGACTTAATGCGATTCCTATTTGATAAATATAATTCCGAAGACAAAGATGATTTACATTAGGGATTGGCTCGTCCAGCTGTCTAAGGTGCAGCAATTCCTTTAAATGATTATAAACGCACCCCTTACATGCCAGGATCCCTGATTGTGGGTTTGCATTCTAGATTCTCTCTGATTATAATCCTTGGACCACTATTGACTATCAAACGTGTATCAGATCAATGTTCCTGTGCAAACGTGTTTCCATTAACCCACCAGACTATTATTTACTGATTACTTACAGACCACAGTCATAGCTGGAGTGCAGGTTAAACAACAATCAAGCAGCTGTTTGTAGTTTGACGTTCCAAACTGTGCCCAGTATCTGTACAGAGTATGTTGTGTCCCCCTCGGAACGTTATATACACTATATGTGTAGGATAAAACAAGAGTGTCCTCATCCGAAGGTGTTTTATCTTATTTATGAACCGAAAGAATTTTCAACACTTTCCGTGAATCTTAGGAAACGGACGTAAAATATCTCTGGCTGGTGTATAATTATGTACTTGAAAATGAGATTCTGAAAAGCATTGTGATTTATTAAGTGTTTCACACCCGAGCCTATTAGCTAAGAAAGTTTGACCCATATAAATGATGCAATCAACAGTTTTTTGTGTGTGAAATCGGGGGAGAGGGTAAATTCATGAAGATAGCATTAACGCCAGAAACGTTGGATTAGGCTGTGGGATACATAGCAGCTATGCAATAGTAGTATCGCTTGAAAGGGTCTTTTTCCAATGGGATTAGGTGTATCATATACATACTTACCTACATTATAGTATTATGGATTCTTAGTATATATTGCAAGCATGAATATTTTGTGTCTATTATTTCGCATCCTTCATAATTCACCAAACAATTTTATCCCATTTCAAGGCACCTATATAGGTAATAGTCGTATGCAAAAGCACCTACACAATAGTTGTATCGCTTGGCAGGCTCTTTCTCCCAAAGGAATAAGTGTATCGTTTTCATCTTTACGCAAATGACAGTATGATAGTTTCTTAGGATTTGTTCCAAGTAGAAAGTATTGTGTGTCTTTAATTCCACGTACTTGGTAAATCACCAAACAGGTCCATATCACGTCTTATAGGATAAATAATACTTTATTTCCAAACATATTACAAGAGTTATTTTCGAAACAATGTGTAACAATCTTTAACAGAATATGACTGCGGGATTTATTTGTTTAATGCTTCAGCTGAAATGTAATCTAAACCCACTGCCTTCCCACATTTAGCATGATTCACAGCCGTCTCGGCCTCCTCGTGCGTTGTATATGCTTCAACCAGTGTCAACCATAAGCAACATCCCCTATACTTTTCTGGAAATAGCCCTCATTAAAATGAAACGCTGTGTTCCTCATTATACAAGGACTGATTTTCACGCTTCCACCTATTGACGAAACATTCTTATTTGTAATAATACAATCTTCCTGGATTACCTCCCCTGGTATAGAGCTGCGTTTTGTCATCAGCTATACCAATTTAGTGCATTGGTTAATCAAAAAGTCGCTGCTGTTCATTTGACTTAGATTCCTCTAACATTAATAGATATTCTGAACTTATCCACAAAGGAGAAAGTAATGACATTGCAGCCCTCTTTTCTAAAACAAGCAGCTCCACCAACGCCCCACAACATTCCAAAACACTATGAAAAAAACACCCTAAATACATCCACAAACCAGCATCCACACACATGACATATAACCAAACATTGAACTCACATGAACTACAAACAGTCATCAGAAACAAAAAAGCAGCCCAATTCACAGGTCTAGATAACATCATTTACATCACCTTAAAAAAGCAATCCGTGGCCTTATTAATACATGCCAATTAGGGGTGCAATTATGACATTTCTTCAATTCCAAACCTGGCCCCAAACGCCATCTTTAAACCACGTCGTAAAGACCTCCTCACTTTACCCCCCACCGGAAACAACCTCCTAACCTACGATAGGTATGGGGCACTTGTAACTAGCTTACGACGGGCTTACGATGCCTTTGTGAAACGGTCGTAAGACATGTCATTAGGACATCCTAAACTAGGTCGAAGCGGTTAGGAGGTCGTAGCGCTAAGAGGCTTTCGTGAAACGGCACCCTGGGTCACAGAGTTCAAGTACAGAGAGTGTGACGTCATCATCGCCAGTTCTGACCACAGAGGTCTCATGTCGGCTGAAGGTCGTCCAACCATGCTGGATCCCGGCTCTCTATGCGATGTATGTTTCGGCCACTCCCAATCTGTGAAACGCTCCTACTGGACTGTGTTCCATTACAAAATAACCCATGGTTTGAAAACATTCCCTAGCATTCTGCTATTTCATAGTCTGTTCTGGCCCAGTTCGACAAAGTGATCTCAGCGCTAAGATGATCGTACTCCCATACTGTACACAGTCTTACGACAATCATGGCACTAAGATCGCTTTGTGGAACGGGCCTCCTTAACTTCGCACCTACGGACCTCGGCCAACAGTTTCCCAACGCCAGTGGTCACGAATGAGCAATCGAGTAACAATTTGTATATTCCCGTATATATTCATTTTCTATCTACTAATCTAGCGTGTTCAGTTGCTTTCGCTATCCACTCAAAATATTTAGGTGTGACTAGGAAAATTACATTCGTAAATATGAGTGTGTTTGTGGCGCAGTCGGTAGTGAGTCAACGTTTTGAAAAAAAACATCGTGAGTTCGGATCCTTGCTTATAACAATATTTTTAATTATCTTTTGTAGATATTATAAATGCATTGCTGAAAGAATCTTTTACGGTGTCGTTACAATTTATAAGACATCATTAGAGCACGTGGAAAACAGAAGCATTTATTACACCTTTATACTCAGCATCAGGCTATATATAAGCCACCAGTGTCAAACTTGGTTTTCTGTGAACGGATGTTTTCAAATATTTTTGTCGCTTAAGTCAGTTCTGTCATATTGATCTGGCCGGCGGTTTTCACTGTACACGTTCTTAATACAAACTTGATGCCCTGCCCTGCCCTGCCCTGCTGTCATGCAAGCCACCACCCCACACCTTGTGGACCCAAGGAAGATCATTTTATGCCTTGGAGTCACCACCCCCAAAGAAGGCACGTGTCCAACCCTCTGCAGGCAAGGTCATGCTCACGGTGTTTTGGGACCAGCACGGAGTAGTGATGATGGATTTCTTGGCAAAGGGTACCACAATTACAGGAGCTTATTATGCTTCACTGCTGCGGAAATTGCGGGATGCTATCAAGCTTAAGAGGCGTGGCATGCTGACCAAGGGTGTCCATCTCCTGCAAGACAATGCTCCAGTACACAACTTTCATGTTGCCCAGACAGAAGCGCGGTCCTGTGGCTATGAAATAGCTTCCACATCCTCCTTACTCTCCTGACCTTGCACCATCTAACTTCCACCTCTTTCCAACCATGAAGTCATGTTTGAAGGGAAAACGTTTCACAGATGATGAAACACTGATTTCTGAAGTCAAGTCCTGGTTTGAGTCGCAAAATGAGGGCTTTTACCAGCGAGGTCTCCATAGTTGCATAAAACGATGGGAGAAGTGTATAACTCTTGGTGGTTCCTATGTGGGGAAAGACTAATACCTATGCCAAGTTTCATTCCACTAGGTCCATCGGAAGTGGGTCAGGGGAAATCTTTAATGAACACCCCTCGTATGTATACACGAGTGGCATCACGTTTGCATGGAGACACGAGTAAAACACAACGTATGTCTATCTATATAAATATATAAACATATGTTGTATTCACGAGTGACACCACATTTGCATGGAGACACGAGTGACAGCACGCATGTATGCATACACGAGTGACACC
Source organism: Haliotis rufescens (assembly GCF_023055435.1). Classification (NCBI taxonomy): domain Eukaryota; kingdom Metazoa; phylum Mollusca; class Gastropoda; order Lepetellida; family Haliotidae; genus Haliotis; species Haliotis rufescens. The sequence continues at coordinate 5,921,843 of NW_025964223.1, read as the reverse complement.
ACATTTGCATGGAGACACGAGTGACAGCACGCATGTATGCATACACGAGTGACACCACATTTGCATGGAGACACGAGTGACAGCACGCATGTATGCATACACGAGTGACACCACATTTGCATGGAGACACGAGTGACAGCACGCATGTATGAATACACGAGTGACACCACATTTGCATGGAGACACGAGTGACAGCACGCATGTATGCATACACGAGTGACACCACATTTGCATGGAGACACGAGTGACAGCACGCATGTATGCATACACGAGTGACACCACATTTGCATGGAGACACGAGTGACAGCACGCATGTATGCATTCACGAGTGACAACACCTAGGCATGGATGAGCGAGTGACACCATGTATGTCTATCTATATATAAATATATAAACGGCGGTGGCGGAGGAGGCCGAGGTGGCAGTGATGTTAGTGGGGGTGGTGGTGGACATGGTGTACCCCGCCGTGATTTTGCTGGAATATTGCTTAAAGCGGCGTAAAATCAAACTCACTCACTCACTCCTGATTAACAAAATTCAGGCAAAAAGACGTACTTCACAAGAAACGATAATATTTTGGTCATGACCTTGACCATGTTATTTCATTCTTTCCTACACCATTCATTCTTAATAACATAATTAGTTGTTAATTTAAATCTCATTTAAGATGTTCTCAAACCGTTACATTTCCGTTCATATTACCAACATATTCATCATTGTAACTGGATTACTCCTACGCCGTTTTCAGGGGGGGGGGGGGGGGGGGGGGGGATGTACGTGATTGTACGGATGCTTGTGGGCCCAGATCTGAGAGTACGGATTCTTGTGATGGTAGGAAGAAAGTGGCAGATACTACTTTCTGGCATTATCTGTGCGAGGAGAATGCGAATCAGAGCAACGCGAATAAGGAAGCTTCCCCAGCCTTCCTAGGATGAAGTTTCCGTTCGAGGTTTCCGCTCCCGTTCCCGTTCCCGTTCCCGTTCCTATTCCTCAAACGGCCCTTTTTAGGGCCACCCAACTCTCCCGAAAGAACACTTTCATCATTGCTTTACCAACAAACAAACAAAAGAACCCTCCTCCACCTCCAACTCACTCTGCTTGCCAACCTTGATGTCCATGATAGCCTTACTGACTTAAGTGGAGGATTTTACGTGCGCTTTTTAAAATTTGAAGTGGAGGAATTTACGTGCCGCCATCTTGGAGGCGTACGCCTCCCGGAACCGGATGTAACGTCATCTTGGATGCGCATGCCCCCCGGAACCCCGGTAGGGGGGGGGGGGGGGGGGGTAACTCCTGTCACTTCCGATAAGGGGAGATAACTCCTGTTGGCTTGGCTACCAGGGTTCTGTCCTAAACTACTCAGGGTGATGGTGGTGTGATGTGATGCTGAGATGGTAGTGAAGAATGTCTGGTTAAAGCCAGTTGAAAAACGTGACACAGGCGGAAGTACACATCGTGATCTATTTCACAACATGGACGTATTGATGTTTTAAAATGGGTGCAAGATATATATGTATACTGTGAGAACTAAACAATCGTACAGCTTGGGGCACGGGTGTAGATATCATCAATTAAGCTACAGCAAATCAGTTTGACACATTCATATTTATTATTCAATGGCAAAACCAATAATTTATAGTATGTGAGACGTTGATAGCTTTTAATCCTCCTATGACAAAAGAAGAAGCGCTCGACAGAAGATAAATTTGTGTATCTACTGACATTCAACATAATGATAATCAGCATTACTATTATTAAAATGGCTATTGCCGATAATTTGGATGAAGTCAGCACTTTCAACATATTATGCCTTCTTGATCACGTGGGCAGGTCGTCTGCCCTTAGAGCGGAAGGTCGGAGGTTCGATCCCCGGCCGCATCATGCCGAAAGACGTTCAACGATGGTATTTGTTGTTACCCTGCCTGACGCTCTGCATTGATGGGTAAGTTAAATGTAACGTCACATCGGCATTATTTCAGCAATATAGCGACTGGCCGGCACCATAATGTGTCTGAGTGGGGTACCCATGTTAAACACACACACACACACACACACACACACACACACACACACACACACACACACACACACACACACACACACACACACACACACACAGTTCAATGCCTCTCGCTACGTCAATACGCAAGTTATACGCACTCCCGGTTTCCTATTATCGGTTCCGGTAAAAGTAAAACTTTGAAACAGAATTCTAAGGAATAGCCCTTCCCTTGTTTGGGGAAATGCAGTGTAAATTTACACAAAACGTCCTCTGCCAGTGGTTACCTTAATAGCAAAGTTGACAATATTTCACACAGTTTCCTTAAATACATTAATTAGAAAGTTAGATGCACTTCTGGGTAAATGACCTGAACAGTCAATTTCTGCCACTCACAGGCTTTATTATTTCTCGTTGAAAACATGGGTGCTTGCTTCCGTATGCCGTATAAGAAAACACATGCCATATACATTCCGACTTTAAAACAGAAAGCTCCATGCAGTAACAAACAGGCGAATTTCTTTATAAAAATTCAGCATATTACGCCTTAAATTGTTAATAAGTTAGTCATTTCATAAATGTTTTTTACAGTGTTTTCTGATTGGATTACATCGCCAAAAAGCGCACATTACCTTAATCTCTTGCATAACGCTGAACAGTTATTATTAAACTCGAGTCTTCAGGGCATAAATCGTTTGCTTCTATATAAAGCATCTACGTCGAGGCTATGCAATCTTTGTGGACTGTGATCTCACTGGTTGTTGATGCAAAAGGCAGAATGTAGATTCACGATGTTAATTGTTTGTTTAACGCGCACAGCAGCATTCCAGCTACATCACAGCGGCCTTTGCGAAACGAACAAGTGGTTGATGTTAAGATCAATGTCCTAATCTCGTCAGTGTTATAGCTTGGGTACTTCAGCATGAAGCATGGCTCAGGCAGCACCGTGGATAACAATGTAACACGGTGACCGTCAATACTCCTACCTGGTGAGGTGAAAAGGAGTTTAACGTCGATTCCAGGATTGTAACACTTATATTGCAACGTGTGTGTGTGTGTGTGTGTGTGTGTGTGTGTGTGTGTGTGTGTGTGTGTGTGTGTGTGTGTGTGTGTGTGTGTGTGTGTGTGTGTGTGTGTGTGTGCAAGTGCCGACCAATACCGATATAATGCTAGCCCACTGAGATACCATGCCGCAGTGTAACAGGAATACCCCACTCAGACACAGCGTACTGACTCCGAGGCGATCAGTCCTTGTTTTCAGCCCCTTAATGCCGAGTGCCAGACAGGGAAACAACAAGTACCATCTTTTAAGGTCTTTTGGTATGACGCGGCCTGTGATCGAAACCCCGACCTTCCGCTCTGTGGGCGGAACAGGTTTATTCCAATTGTGTTTCCTCTTTTTCATTTTGAACATTCTACCAATGACAACAGTAATTATTCACGACATACTGGGAGAGAAGGAGTGGTAGATCCAGGCAGATTGTGACAAATAAAGTATTCACGCTCAGGAAAACACTTAATTGATTTGTTCAAATAACCTGGGTATATACCACCAATGACTTGAAACACATGTTTAATCGTATCAAATATTTGGAATTTTCAGAGTAATTATCATTATTATGGCTTGAAATCAGATGGGACAAGCCTTGCTGTGACAAGAGCAACTGAAGAAACATATCCTGCTGTCGCGTTGTTAGAGAAGTGGACCTGTACCAGGTTAGCCCCGGTAACAAACAGGGAGGCAGGAACAACAAACTCCCAAACTTCCCAAAGGGTGATGCCGGAAAACTTGTCGGAATCGTACAGCTTATGGAACGAGTCAAGGGGGCGAAGGTTAAAGGTAAGATTTGATACACTGTTTGTTTCATTGATTGGCCAACTGGTTGAAACTCTCAGTCTTGCACTGTGATATTGGGCATTTGGTAGAGATATCACTGTCATGACGATATTGTCCTTGATTGGTATAACTGTTTCAGCTCCGTAGTATGTGGTTTCGTTGAGAGTGACTGAAGGCAGTTTGTTTGAAGGCGTCTGGAATGTAAAGTGACACGTTGCCTCAGGTGGAATGTTAACTTTTCCTCTGGTCTTCTTGATGTCAAAGGGTTCGTTGAAGGTAATGACTGGGTACCAGTCGTCCTTGATAGTAATGCAAGTAGCTTCTCCAGTGGTTGGTTTGATCCAGCTATCCTTAAAGTCTAGCTTGACCGCCTGTGACTTCTGAGAATAGCTATGCAAGAGGATGACCGTTTCATTATGCTGGGAACTAGACATTGCTAACGGCGACACCGTTCGTTCCTCTCCATCATACTGGCTGGTAGTTCTGATGAAGGAGAAACCTGACGTGAATTTGTACCAAAACTTGTACACGTCGACGATACGTGTGGCGTTTCCTTGAGGAGTGAAAAGGGACCAGTTGAGACTATTATGTCCCATAATTTCTTCATTGGCTAAAAGAAATACCACTGTTCTGTCAATGTATTCTCGGAGACCTAGTTGGGTAAATCTGTGGGCCTTGCAGTGGTATATTGTTGAAAAGTCTACTATACCCGAGGGAGCAAATTTGTCAATTCCTATCACTATGTCGCGGCCATATTCACTAATAACAAGGGGAATAATCTTTCCGGTCTTCAGATAGGCATAGTTTTCAACCAGGTCGACAAAAGCTACCAGACGTGCTTCATTCATACCAGTAAGATTATGCGATTTCCCCGAAACAATGAGTGAGTTGTACGAATGAAATGAAAATACATCTATATAGTCTAAAGTGGCGTCCATGAAATTTACTAGTAATTTCCAAAATAAAAAGCTGTTTACATCAGCCTTGCCAGTTTCTCCGTTAACTGTAGGACCAGACACTTTGATGTTAAACCTGGCGTGAAGTTTCTCCGCAACTAATTTGTGAAAGGTGGCAACAGTTGTGAAATTCAATATACGCCATCGACCATCCGGTTCATTTATGGGCTCAAAGTAGTGTGGTATCCGTCCTTTGGTATAGTCATAAACTCCTTGCAGCATCAACATCATGAACTCGGCAGCAGCATCGACATTGTTTGGAAATTGACCTTCATGCTCAGACGTGTTTATCCAACTCGGGAAATAAACAGCTGAAAACAGCATAAGAGTAAACCAGTTACAATGATGAATATGTTGGTAATATGAACGGAAATATAACGGTTTGAGAACATCTTAAATGAGATTTAAATTAACAACCAATTATGTTATTAAGAATGAATGGTGTAGGAAAGAATGAAATAACATGGTCAAGTTCATGACCAAAATATTATCGTTTCTTATGAAGTACGTCTTTTTGCCTGAATTTTGTTAATCAGGAATGAGTGAGTGAGTTTGATTTTACGCCGCTTTAAGCAATATTCCAGCAATATCACGGCGGGGACACATTGTTGCCATGTCGGGAATCGAACCCGGGTCTTCGGCGTGACGAGCGACCGCTTTAACCACAAGGCTACCCGACCGCCCTGTTAATCAGGAAGCAAGTAAAGGGCGTATTTTAGTTCCTCCTGTTGGTAAGTATATATTTAATCATTGGAGTTTCATGTATGTTTTTTGCATGATCATATTATTCATTTCTACGAGGTATTATAATCGTTTGTAAATTGCTTGTTTTAGTGCCACCATTTTTGCATTACCTTCACGATGTGATCATTAATATTGAATTTGAGAAAACGGGTTGATACTTGAAAGAAAAAAATATTGATTTGATGTATCATACCTGTGACATCCCAGCTAGATCTTATTTTACAGGGGTCTAAGGGCATTTACCCTACTCATTTAAAGCGCCAACAATTGATTTGGATTTTTCGAAAAAATAGACGCTAAAATTGAAATAGCTTTTACACTGACAGATTATATTATTTAATTTAATGCTGCAATACCTAAACAAATAGTTTTTAACCAATGTATATATGCATACTATAACTGATTATCAGAGTTTTCTTCTGTGAAATCATATTGCATGATAGTTACTTTATTCTTGGTGTTAACTGAACTCGCCAAATCGTTTAACGTCATTGAATGATAATTTTGAACTTCAAGTGTTACTAAATTTGAGCAGGGTTTTTGTTGAAATCATCTGGAATGCCTCGACTGCCTTTAGTGAGGGACACAAACTGGATATGAAAACACGACACATCCGTCGTCAAGGCTGATGCTCAAGGATGTGAGTGTTTAGTATATGATGGATATTAGTACTATCGATGTGATAGGCCAAACCGATTAACTTGATATCGCGATCCCATAACATGCAGCTGCTGTCACCTAGTAGGAATTACTTTTGATGAGCTCCATACATCGATGTCTACTTGCTCAATCAACTATTGCCCAAAGTTGCCCCAAAGTGGAGGTATGGGATTCCCGACGTGTGGATGTCTGTACAGAAACATGGCAGCAAATTGAGCAGTTCACGGGAGTGAGATTGGAAAACAATGTGACCTCGACACTTTTAACCGCAGTTGCTAAAGTTTTAGTTTGTGAAAATACATAAAAAACTATGATTGTTTTGAGGATGAAGTTTCTCAGTGGATTTCCGTAGCTTTAAAAAACATCTCACATAAAGAGTAGACTTATTTGTTGCCGTTTAGCGCGGCACGCACAAGTATATCCAAGTTCTGCGACGGTGTCCTGTAAAATAGTCGTATCTCGGATACGTAAAACAGTGGTTGATATTATGAGCAACGCTCCACACCGTCGGGTACGATGACACCTAATCAACAGAACTTGACTATCCGATCCTTACGACTAACATGGGTTGTTGAGGACTACTACTGCTGCTGCTGTTGCTGAGAACTACTACTGCTGCTGCTGCTGCTGCTGCTACTACTATTACTACTACTACTACTACTACAAATGGAGAAACCGAAGCGACCCTCCGACTTTGGTTCAGATGTGTTTCTAACTGAGGGTGGTTGAAATACAGGATGCTGAGAAAAACGAGAGAATTTGCATCATAGTTTCATTTTTAATACATATACACACCGTCAAAATAAATGAGAACCATAGAAACATATAGAGAAGTTCGTTCGTAAAGAAGAGATGTGTACCAATTAATGACAAAACTAACAATCAGTCAAGAGTAAACACAGCGTGACTTTATTGTCGGCACATATATATATGTATGTATATATATATATATATATATATATATATTCGTCAAAATAAATGAGAACCATAGAAACATAGAGAAGTTCGTTCGTAAAGAAGAGATGTGTACCAATTAATGACAAAACTAACAATCAGTCAAGAGTAAACACAGCGTGACTTTATTGTCGGCACATATATATATATATATATATATATATATATATATATATATATATATATATATATATATATATATATTTGGACTTAACCATTATTTCCATTAAAAGCCAATGTGAATACTTCAACATCTAAAAACTCTTCTTAATAAATGGTTATTCTCTCCCCTGAAGGAAAGTCACTTGGTGTGAATAAAAGAAGAGGATTTATTACATTGTATACCCACTACGTCTTTCTCTGTTACCAATACGTGGGATATTCCGGCCATGCCCGTTAAGATTGTGAGACCCCAACAGCCAATGTGCTGGTCGTAAGTGCCGACAAAATGGATAAGTGTTCAGGCTCAGTGCCTTTATCATATTCCTATTGCGTTTATATATGCTCATGATGCAAATCACTGATTGTCTGATCAAGACTCGAATATTATCCAACCGCCGTCATGTAGCGACGTTATAGTTAACGTCACTTTTTGATGGAGGTCTGTGATGATTACAATAAATACAATTTCTATCACCAGTAAGGTTCACAGTAAGATACTCGAATTTATCACGGGTTAAATAAACGTAATGCTGGCCAAAATATAGTAGACAGCATAACACCAATAATGCACGCTATCGGGCCCATTTGGCAAAAAGAATTAAAACGAAAGTAGTTAAAAAATTTGTATTGATTTTTTCTGGGCTTATACCCTAATGTTGAGTTGTTCCGTCATGACTACAGTCTTATCACATCAAACATACCTTCCAACATCATGATCATGTCGTTCTGATAACCGCTGTTGATGTTCTCAACGTACATGGAGAAAAGTTCCTGCTGTCTGGTGGCGTTCTTCAGGTAGTTGGGGTCGGGGTAGCCTCTGTGGTTTGCGTCCTCTGGCCACTACAATAACATGCTTAGTAGATTAGTAGATTTGTATGCCACGTTGTACCATTTCCCGATCATTCGTTGATGCATAATAGCACTTACATCTTCTAGCTACTTACATTGATGACGTAATATGTCGTCAAGAATTGATAAACTCTCTCTTATCTTTACTGGTAAAGAATAAACATCACTGAAAGGTTGAAACTAACATTTACGAACAGTTCAAAAATTAATTTATTCTCATTTTGATTATTTGTTTTCATTTCTGTAGTACCATGTTGGGTAGTATTTGAATTGTTATGGCCCTACGCCATTCTTGGCAGTGAGCTCAGAAGTAATACACAGTGTTCATGACGTAATTAACATACGCTCGTATGGTTTTCGTAACTGCGAGTGGGGATATTCTAAGACACAAGTGAGATTGTATTTGTCTAATCTTGAACAGCAAATAATATTACACGAATATATTCCCTTAGATTATCACCGTCAATCCATTTTCAACTTGATGTCAAATATCTCTGTCAACAAAACTAAGTTACGGCTATTGGTTTGCAAGTAATATTTGGTATTACTTCTTGGAAGAGGCGATCATTATAATCTCTGTTGCTCCAGCGCCCACTGTGAGTATGGAGGCTCCGGCAATGGCGAATGAGGTTTGTTTCATCCAGATTATTGTGTTTGTTCCACCTGTTGCTGTCATAGCGAGCCTTTCCTCCCTGTGCCAGCCATTGAGGGTGGATGGTCACCGTAGTGTCACTGTATACACCGCCTACTGTCAGGCTCAACGTGAAATATACCAGAGTCCAGTCCATTTTCTGTAGGGGAAAAAATCTTATTACAGTTAACTACGTTTATAACGAACACGCTTATAACGAACTTACTTTTGACTACGGGTATAACGAACTAAAATTAGTGGTCCCTTTGAGTTCTTTATAACCGTAGTTTACTGTAAATGAAATTATTACAATACGATGACCTGGTTTCATTTCTTTGACGAAATGTATTTAGTATTAAGCATGACCGGACTCTCGACATTGTTATATATTGTGTAATAGCATCTGAGTGAAGTATCCACGAGTTGTCTACCGGCAAATTGACTTATTCTATTACAATTATGAAACCGGGAAACGTAAAATCTCCCTGCCTAACACGCGGGAACGTTTCATCACCCCTTGTAAATCCGACTTAAAAAGTAGGTCCTCGTATAAACAATAGTAACAAAAAATAAATGATTAAAATTTGAATCTTACGGGATATAGGCTTTTCCATTGGAAGAGAGGTCGGTCATTTTGACCTTAACAACTTCGGAAATCTCTCGCGTCACGTTTATCGTGTCGGCCATATTGACGTCTTCTACTTGATGTTTAATGTATTACGGCGCGCTGTCATTGTGACTGACTTACAGAGGTAGTTATTAATTGACCTTTCTCACCCAGTGATGCTGTTATTTGAATACATTTCTTAAAAACAAACTGCAACAGATGTTACTGTAACGCAAGTTGAGCACACATATGCTCATGACACTTCTCTCTTTGGGGAACTATTTATATTCCGCGATACAGCTGGTTTTGTATGGATGTCAGTGGAGACATGAAGTCATGAAGCGCTACGTCACTCGAGGTATGCAAAAGAGACAAACCATTATAAGAATTGACTTTCACTGTGTACGAGTTCATACCAAACCATCACACACACACACACACACACACACACACACACACACACACACACACACACACACACACACACACACACACACGTCAAAAACACATGCAAAGGCAAGTCAATTGCTCACCTGAAAAACACGGGACCATATGGTACAAGTCAAAATAGGACTACTCACAAGACAGTTCAGATTCAACTGGTCATCACTAAACCTCCACTGATTATACCGCTTTCTTATCACAAAGTCTGTGAGGACAAGTTTAATGTTTTAATCTTTACCTTCATGGGCGTCGATTTACCTGGATAAACCATATCTGGTGGCCAGGTGTGTTGCATATGTCCTGAACATTTGTCAGTCAGTTTTCTGGATCTGTTAAAAATCTTATCTGTAACCTACCGATATTGTCGACACTATTTCCTAAGTTGGCGATTCTACACTATCAAAACCACGGACGTGTTCCTTTTTCTTAAATAGCTCACAAGATCAATAGCTGCAATATTGCCGATACGCAGACGACTGCGATTGACGTAGCTTTTCTACATTCACTTTCAAACTCAATGAAGTTGTTTGTCGAGGGTTGTCTCATACGAAAGCATATCGGGGTCAAAATTGAAATGTGGAAAAGACACACAGAAATGCGTTATAACGGGGGAAAATGATTCGTTATTACGGAAATAATTTCGTTTTAAGGGAAAAAAGATTCGTTATTATGAAAATAAATTCGTTATTGCGAAAAAAGATTCGTTATTAAAAAAATAAATTCCTTATATTCGGAATAAAAGATCAGTTATAACAGAAATAACTTCGTTATTACGGAAAAAAAATCGTTATTACGGAATACGGAAAAAAGTTTCGTTATTACGAATAAAAAGATTTGTTATAACGAACTTATTTCTGTAATAACGAATATTTTTTCGTAATAACGAATTTATTTTCATAATAACGAAATTATTTCCGTAATAACGAATCTTTTTTCCGATATAACGAATTTCTTTTCGTGTCCCTTCCATATTTCATGTACTCTAAGTGGAAAAATGTAAACTTCGCTCTTTGACCGAAATATCTTTCCTAAAATAGCCATATCTGGAAAGCAGGAAAATGATAAGGGGCCTTTGTCAAGAAAACAAGACGCAATCACGTGTAATAAACATCTCATTCAACGGGAAGGAGTTTTTACTGTCAACAACTTGCTTGGTGCACCTTTACAATCTGAGTGAGTGAGTTAGAATTTCACGTCGCATCGTGAATATTTCAGCCATATCGTGACGACCATACACTCTTTTCAACACAGGTATGAATGGGTGAAGTTTGTACTTCTTAAAACTAAACCCGATTACACGAATTATTTCCGAACTGCGACACTAAAATAGTGGCATTGATTAAGGGTTATGTACGAGAAAGCAGACTGTTAAGTGAATAAAACTGCGGTCATCAAACCAAGAACTTTTCTGTGGAATGAAATAATAATACGTCTTGCATCAAGATATCGAAGAAACTACCAGTGTTGAATACTTTTGTATTTATTTTCTTTTAGAAAAATATAGTTTTCTTTTGTCTCCAAGGTGTCTTCTCAAACATAGATGCATGTTGCTTAATTGTTGTGTACGGTTTATGAAGTATTGAGGACACTCTGGGCTCCTTATAGCTGACATATAGCTCAACGACTCGGAAACATGATAATTCTACTGACCAGATGTATATTCCCCTTACACGCGTTGACATCGCATGTGACATTTAAAGGGCTGTACACGGGTTGAGGGGTGAGTACCTGTCCAACACATATTCGCGAACTGCAATACAAAATTGTCATTAATTTTGGTTTATTTACGAACGAGTGGCCATCGGGAATGCCACGCGTTTAACACACGACCGGGCGTGAGTGGAATTCGAAAAAAGTGAGATAAAACAACCCAAAAAAGATATGAAGTCTTAGTTGTTGAATGGAATTACGAGTGTATTACGAGATACTTCGAGAGGCGGTTACGAGTTCACGAAATATCGGGTGTACGCGAGTATAATTTGCATCACTATGTTGTCTTTTACACCCAACTGATTCTGTTTCGACGGACAATCGAGACTGATTATTCCTAGCGCTGACGTTTTGAGTATAAAACATGTCACCTAAAAATCTCAAATTTACGTTCGGTTGTCTCTGCCTTGATTCAGAGTTAGTACTATTTTGTCTGAATGTTGTTGTTTTTTCCGCTCCTAATCACATAATGGAAAGTGTTTTGTCACTGGTATTATTATGTTGAATGAAAAACTTCAGTCGAAAGTATGTGATACAGATTTTCAGGCATTTCGTACAAGGGACTCTACGATTTGGCGTCTTTACATCACATTCTCAAAACGAGTTTTGGCATAGTCATCCATCAAAGAACTGCACTGATACAAAAATAAATTTACAATCAAAGAAGGGGCATCTTGTCATTTTTATCTTTAATAAGTGTTGAAATCCATAAATATGTATTATCAGTGCATGTGTGAATATAGATTAGAGAGTTTTTATGTTAATTTTGAAAATGACTTGTGTACAAATTATATATGTAAAACAAAAAAAACCATTTAATAGGTCATACACATTTAATAGTAAATAACCGGGTCATCGTATCAAATTAAGTGATACATCAAAGTATATTCCATGCTGATTTAGGAGCATTACATGCCAGTCATCTATTCTGTTTCAAAATAACCTTAAACCTTTGAAGCATATTAACATGAAACAAAATATAATTCCGTCTAAATGCCATCATCGACTGAAAATATGCATGTATAATGCGTTTTTGTTTTAATCAAAATGATATAGCATCAAACACATATGATAATATACACAGTGTAAATGAATGAGTGAGTGTGAGTGAGTTTGGTTTTATGCCGCTTTTAGCAATATTCCAGCAATATCACGGCGGGGGACACCAGAAATGGGCTTCACACATTGTACCCATGTCGGGAATTGAACCCGGGCCTTCGGCGTGACGAGCGAACGCTTTAACCACTAGGCTACCCGACCGCCCCTGTAAATGAATGAAGATGTTTAATAATATCAGATCACGCTTGTTGTTAACACCTTCGTTTCTAAACGTATTTCCCGGCCATCAACTGCTCCATAATACCCACAATCTGAAAACACTAAGCGACCAGTTTAGCTCATTTGCCTCGTGACACATGTGTGACTGATGTAACGCGGAAGACGCATCATGTTACAAGCTGCACTCGGTCACACAGAACCGTGATAGTCAGAGGGGTGAGTGGTCGCAAACTCACACGAATCTAGCTTGAAGGTAGTTTGACTGAGGTTACAGCAGTCCAGGCTTAGTGAGGATCTTTAAACATCTATATGAAAATGTACATCTCATTTCTTACCAAAAGGTTATTATTATTTTTTCCCATTGAAACAGGTAGATGGTTGAAAACAGAACATAGCAATAGGATTTGTAATTTGTGTAAGCAACATGACTTGGGCGATGAGTTTCACTATTTGTTTAAATGTGATCACTTTGTAGCAGAAAGAGAATCGTGACTTACTTCACATTATATAGTAAGACCCAGCGCCATAAAACTAAAAGAGTTATTCTCCACCCCTAAACTCGGAAAATTACGAAAACCTGCCAAATTCTGTTATATCATAAACAAAACGTTCTCACGATAATGCTATTTGTAATCATGCCATGTACAGTAGGAATTTATGAGTACATATTATTATTATATGTTTTGTATGGCGCATGATGTTGTATGCTGATAAATATTCGTCCTGTTAACCTCCTATACATTACTATACACCTACGACACAGACGTAGCACTACGGCTGTGATAAATCTATGTTACCGTAGATTAGTTACGATGGTAGTAGAACTACGGCTGTGTCGTAAGCGTATGTTAAAGTATAGGAGTTACGACAGTCGCAGTGCTACGTCTGTGTCGTAGGTGTATATTAATGTATAGGAGGTTAACAGGACGAATATGTCTGTGTCGTAAGTGTATGTTAAACTAAAGGAGTTACGATGGTCGTAGTGCTACGGCTGTGTCGTAAGTGTATGTTAAAATATAGGAGTTACGACAGTCGCGGTGCTACGTCTGTGTCGTAAGTGTATGTTTAAGTAAAGGAGCTACGACAGTCGCAGCCCTACAACTGTGTCGTAAATCTATGTTACAGTATAGGAGTTATGAGTATTTTTTTTTTTCGATCAACCTCCGGGGCCGTCAGCTGGGTTGGACAAAACACAATCAAGTCACAGATTCTGACCTCGGGATATGTATCAGGGCATATCACTATGCTGATACTGGAAACAGGTTTCTGTTAAATATTGAGTTACTTCTCATCTGTGTAATGAAATACAACTTGAACGGGCGTACACTTGAATAGTATTAGAGATGACTAAGACTATGTAAGTATTATACCCGAAGGCTACAACAAAGGTTTGACGCTGTAATTGTTACAATGACACACTATTTATTGTTAAAGATTTATGATCAACTGTCTGATTTAACATTTTCCTGCTCAACCGGTTACAAAACTACTGTCAACGACTTTTGCAATGATCTCGACCCTACTTGACTGTCACAGGAAAACGTCCATTGTTGAGGTACCTTTTCTGGGAGATGAGAAATGGTTTTCGACGACGGATTTTAGAATGATATTATATGATAAAGAGGTTATCATGCTTGTGTGTTTTGGGATGGTAAATATCTTGTATTAGGAAAAAACTTTGGAGGGAATTTGATTCACAAGCTGTCATAGATATGAAGTATTGACTTGTTTCTACTTGTGACTACTGTGCATGCTCCTTCACTTAGCAGCATATATGACCCTTGGCCTCTCACTGAAGACATTTTACAAAATGTGTGTTGCAAATTACAAACTTGACGATACACACAAGGAATATGGCGACACACACAAGATTGGAATAAAGTAAGAAACATAAAAGAGAAATTTTCACTACTATTGATCCTTAAAATCACTGAACTTTGAATGCAGTTTCTGAGAAGAAATTAAACTTACATTGCTTGGTAAAGAATGGAAATAAAAATAACAACATAAGAAATTGTGTTTATTCTGAGATTTACAACTTTCGCTGGCTGTGCAAGTGTCAGGATAAATAGATATCAGCACAGGCAGAGGTGACTACAATAATGAAATGGATGTTATTTGTACATCCCTTTTGTATATAACTTCCCCAGTAGCAACGGTACTGCGTATCTCATGGACGCATGAGTGTTTGCTTGTTTGTTGTTGTTTAACGTCGCACTCAGCAATATTCCAGCTATATGAAGGCGCTCTGTAAATAATCGAGTCTGGACCAGACAATCCAGTGATTCACATCAAGAGCATCGATCTACACAACTCGGACACGATGGCATGAATCTACCAAGTCAGTGAGCCTGACCCCCCGATCTCAGGAAGCATCAATGCAATCAAAAGGCCTCAATATGTGTTCGTCTTTGCAACCCACAATTACCCCCTTTTTATCTTTATTACACCACGACATAGCGATATTCGTACAGTTTTAGTCTTGTGGAAGAATCCATGACGTTGTGACGGGTGAACGCTTTAACCACTAGGCTACCTGACCGCCCCCTTTATTTGTTGTTTGACAACGCAATCAGACATAGTCCAGCTGTAGGAAAGCATAGAGGCTAGTCACATACATTTAAAAAAACAAAAACAGGAAAGATATACCGGTTGTCACTCTAAAAAGCTTGTATGCTGTCTCTAGTTTTCATTCCCTCTGTCAAAGGTAAGAAAATTATTGTAAAACGAATCATTATATTCCGGTTGTAGTTCTGGGGTCTGATCACGGTCTGCCAAAGTTTCCGTAAGACATTCATTTAGGAACTTCAAATTGACAGGGCGACGAGGAATATTGCAAACCGTTCCATTAAGAAGATTGACCAGCTCCTCAGTGAAGTAACTTTTCTCGTCACAGTAAGACTTTCCATCTGCAGCACACGAACCCCACTGAACTGCGCGTGGTTGACGTTCTTTGCTTGTAGAAGGTCCTCTGTCAAAGAGTTTCCAAAAGTCAGGTAGCCTCGGAATTGGATTTGGGACTCCGCGCTTCTTTCCTTTGGCCCCCAGGGATGCAGCGCTAGCCTGACAACAGTCTAGTATGAAGAGATACCGTGTTGCGTTCAAATTTCTAAACAAATCTTTGAGTACAACATCTGTGATGAAATCTTCGTCCCGTTGACCTGTGTAGAAGGTACGCTGGTCAGCCTCGGAAACATCCATGTGCCCGCTGTAGTAAAATATAAAAAAGTCCTTCTGGCCGAAGGTTCCCCTCATTTTAACAAGCTCGTCATGAACATGGGATGCCACAGAGGTCCCGTCGGTCACATCCGTCCCGATCACCTCATGTATGTTGCTCTTACTGAAATTGCAAGTGTATAGCTGATTAACCATAAGTATACAGCGTTGTGTTGGTTTTATACAAGGTTTCTTACATATAACGAAGGGACAGTGGTTACCCAGTTAAGCCGACAGGATCCGCTGGTCGTGGATTCGAATACCATTACGATCTTTGGTTTATCAGCTCCCTACTCGTGAAGCTTCTATTAGTTTTGTCACGTTTGACTATTGCTCTTGGGCTAAGCTGACGTATATGGCGTGCACGCCAATCCACTGTTTATCAAGATCTAACAACCAACCTCAGTTCAGGAAAGGTTTCACCGATGGCAGCTTTCATATCCATGACATCGTTTTTGAAAATCTGTTGTTCCTTTTTCTTTTGGGAATCAGCTGCTACTAATAACACGTGTGTGTTTCTGTGGTCTGAAAATATATCGGCATTACTTTAGGTACATATATTATGAGTTGAGGGCTTAGTCCTCGTCCCTAAAGAGTCGTACATCAAACCGTAAGCCCTGAGGCCCTTCAACGAATTTATCTCATCGCAATGTAAAAATCATTTAACACAATTTGAAAACAAACGAAGCGTTTGGTTATCGCGTTAGTGTCAGGTTAGCTCCAGACGACAACTTGTTTATGTTCATCACGTCTATATGCATGTACATACATTACACAACACGGCGTTGCTGTGAGGAGCTTGAGTTACAGGGAAAGACAAAATGGCGATAACGGCAGTGAAATTTATTGAATTTATAAACATTTATTATTTACGTGTAAAGAAAGATGATATATATCTCATTTCATTTGGTTAATTTATGATTCCGAAGCATTAGTCAGGTATTTTGTTTCAGTTATATACGGTGGTAAATATATCCTAGTACTTTGTTTCGGTTTGGCTTATGTCATATAAACATTCGTGTTAGACCAACCTTTAGTAGTACCAAGCACTTATCGTTTTTGTTTTATTGTGGTTCAGAGATACCCACAGTATTAAAATACATAGAAGATAAATGTAACCTCAAAGATTACACATATTGTTTATGACATGACAATGAATAGGTTCGGCTGATGTCAAAGATGACTTTCGTGTTTGACAAACCTTCAGTTGTCTTTAAGGGAAACTTTACACCACGCTTTGGTCTCTTTGAGGGACCTGAAAAAAATAACTTGCACATGTGTTCTATGTGGTCTGTGTTCCCTAGTTGTCACGATGTACTATAAATTTGTTACAAAAAGAGTTTTTCATCTTTGCAAAACGTCCAAAGAGTTCAAAGTTTCGTTGCTTGCAGATTTCTTTATGAAAACTATAATAAAGCTCTCACTATAGTGGCTTTGACTCTAAAACATGAGGGATATTATCAACTGAGTGATCACCAGGTGATATAATTAAATTTAATTTAGATATATTTTTAAAATGATTTGTTACTTGTTGCTATTAGGCAGAAACGATGTGATGTACATTATCACTTCTCTGTTCTAAGCTAAGCTAAGTATGACTATACGTCAGAGGAGATATATTTTACCTGCAGTCTCCGTACGTCTTCTCTTTGGTGATACCATGTGTTGGCCAGCTATCTTTCCTTGCTGGTAAGCCTTTGATGCAACCCGTTTGACAGAATCACTGATTTGATCAATATCATCTTTCAAACTGCCCAGAACATCTTCTTCGTGAGAACAGGAAGCCTTCTTCGGTGGCATTATTCGGACTACAATATAAAAGGATCAAATAATGGTTAGACATATTAAGAGTTTTGACACGCCCTCTTGCACCTAAATCATATAATGTTTTTGTTATTCGAGGCCTTTGTCAGTGGGATCAACTACAAACTTTTCCACGTAGGGCAGTCAGACTTTGGATGCCTTTGTGCATTCTACCAATGAAAACATAACACTCTGACTTTACCCATTCTGAACAACAAACAACAGGTTCTTCTTCTCTATTTGCCCTCTTATTGGCATATGCTTCGGCAGCATCCAAAATTATTTTAAATTGTGATCCCAATTGGTAGGAGGTTCCTCTCGATATTTCGGTCAACATTTAAAGAACTGAAGAAGATTCTTATTGTCATTAATATGATATGACCTACAGGTTGGTACCAGTGTGTGTTGGCAGCCACAAGTAGTGGAATTTACATAATGAGTTGCCAAGTCCATGTTCTGCAACACTTTCCTATAATTGAACAAACTGGATGAAATGAAAAATAAAATAGTTGGTGGCTCCTGAAATTTGAAGTGTAGCATTAAGAATAGATGTTTACAACTTTATTCTGCATGACGTTAGGCAAAGTCACCTGACAAGCTACCGCTACATGTTTTAAATATGTGTGGAAGTATTTTGCCCTTACAGTGTTTCTCATTTCACAACAACAGCGGTACATTGCTAACAATTCATATATCCTGTCCTGGTTCTGTTGTTGATACAATAGGTTAGTTTAAACCGAACAATATTCCCATGCACTCCACCTCATATATGGTTTAAAGTCCACTTCATGTACATACGGCTGTCCTAGTCAAATGCCTTTGCTGGTGTGTAGCTCCGTAATATTATACCAATATTCTTGATAATGCGATTACCTGTAATTGTGGTATTTCTTTTATACTGAAAAACATTTGTTGGCTCAGAGTAAGTTTTGCAATTTAAAAGCTAATAGTTTGATGTATGTCCTGACAAAAAAGGTTGATTTACATTGATTTACATAATATATTTTTTTTCTTATTCAAGTAGTGACTGAATAAAAAAACGGTTTCTGACAAAAATCCCCGCCCCTGCTTGAATGTAAATCATCTCTTACAAATAGAAAAATAAACCACCCCAAGAATATTGCAGGATCAGTCTCTGATAAACTGAACCTTCCAAATGGTAGTTTCATTATTCAAGTTTAAGTGTTTTTCGATATCCTTTAAGCTTTAAAACATCGCCAAAATTCATGACTCTCTCGCATGAAATGCGCGAGCATTTCCAACTTCTTTGTGTTCCTGATTATTCTACCAATTCGGGGCAACCATTAGTTATGTTTGGGCCCTGACGTGCGTTGTAATAAGACTTGGCTTTGGGTTGTTGGCTTGTTGTTTAATGCGGCACTCAGCAATATTCCAGCTATTTGACGGCGGTCTGTAAATAATCGAGTCATACATGTCATCGATCCACGCAATTGGGATCGATGACATGCATTACCTGGTCAGCGAGCCTGATCACCCGATCCCGTTAGTCGCCTCTTACGACAAGCATAGTTGCCTTTTACGGCAAGCATGGGTTGCTGAAGACCTATTCTACCCCGTATCTTTATGGGTCAAAGAGTTTTGAAATCGACTGTTGCTTAAATTTGAGCAGTGACGATGACATTATTGTACCTGGCAGTACCTAGAAAGTACCATTATAGTGCCTGACGATGAAATGGCACAGAAATATACAGTACTCTAGAAAAGGACAAGTCAATTCAGTGGGCTTGCAATGTTTTCAAAAGCTGGCAAATTGCAAGATGCCACCTAATGTTCCATCTTATTTGTACTTCGGTCCATAAGAAACCTTCTGGCAACCAATGATCTTCCATCACAACTGTCGGAAAACATGCTGAATTTTCTGGTATATTATCTGATATAAATGATAAATAGTTATCTCCTAATCAAATCCATTTTAAGGAATGTCGTTGTGAAATAATGTTGAAAGCATGTAAAATAATTATGACATATCGCAGAGTGACTTCGACGAATAGCTCATTGCCCACACAACCAACCAAAGGAGTGACGATGTTCGACTCTATAAGAAGGACAGTGACGAACAGGGTGTATGTTTGACAGACAGTAAAAACTATGTTTGAAACAAAAGAGCCATGGCTTAAATACAGATACATGTATGTATTGATTGGATCATACATTCAACAAGTAAGTATAAATACAACGTTAATCTATTTACTAACCTTTGCAATCTTCTTTTTGAATGATATAAGCTATAATGTTAGAGGTTATATAGAGGCACATGCACATTTTGATTGGATCATGCGTTCAACACATAAAAATACTGATGATGATTTACATGGCACACACACCGTGCAGGATTATAACTATTGTATGTCAGATGCAGATAGTGTCTGGTCACTTGACGCTATAACATGTAACAATAAATTTACTTGTAAAGTTTCGACAGTGGGGTGTAGCTTTATGATACATTTTAGTAATCCCGGTCAGTTAATGCTCACACTAACAGTCAAAAGATTGTCGGAAATGCATGCTTTATATTGTGTATGTTTTTATTTGATCATTTGGTGAATTCACATGATACATTGTTTCATTTTATACAAGTTATCTACAGAAACAGACAACCAGTCGATGTATATATTTTGGACTATCCACATTTCTATGCAAATAGGTGTGAGTTGCGTTTGCTACCGGTAGAGCAGGACATGATGACCCTTTTCGCGAAAACCTGGTGCCGTCACTCATTTTCAGTGATCCATTCATATAATTTGCATCACTATGTTGTCTTTTACGCCCAAATGAATCTGTTTCGACGCATAATCGAGATTGAATATTCCCTAGCGCTGACGTCTTGAGTATAAAACATGTCACCTTGTTGCAGAGTTATTACTATTTTGTCTGAATGTTCCTTTTTCAGTTCCAAATCACATAATGGAAAGGGTTTTGTCGCTGGTATTATCATGTCGAATGAAACCTCAGTGTCGATACAGTATAATACAGTATGTGATACAGATTTTCAGGCATTTCGTAAAAGGGACTCTACGATTTGGCGTCTTTACATCACATTATCAAAACGCGTTTTCGCATAGTCATCTATCAAAGAACTGCACTGATACAAAAATAAATTTACAATCAAAGAAGGGGATCTTGCCAGTGTTATCTTTAATACGTGTTGAAATCAATAAATGTGTATTTTCAATGCACGTGTGAATATAGATTGGAGAGTTTTTATGTTAATTTTGAAAATGACTTGTGGTACAAATGGTATATGTAAGACGATAAAAACATATAACAGGTCATACACATTTAATAGTAATTAACGGGGTCATCGCATCACATTAAGTTACATCCAATTATATTCCATTCTGATTTAAGGGCATCTATTCTGTTTCAAAATTGCCTTAAACCTACGAAGCATATTAACATGAAACAAAATATAATTCAGTCTACATTCCAGCATCGACTGAACATAGGCATGTATAATGTGTGATTGTTTTCATCAAAGTGAAAATAGTATAAGAATGTATATGCTAATATACACAATGTAACTGAATGAAGATGTTTGTAAATATCACAACACGCTTGTTATTTACGCCTTAGTTTCTAAACGTATTTCCCGGCCACCAACTACTCCACAATACCAAGCATATTAACATGAAACAAAATGTAATTCCGTCTTAATGCCATCATCGACTGAAAATAGGCATGTATAATGCGTTTTAGTTTTAATCAAAATGATAACATCAAAATATACTACCCATCAAAAGTTTAGACTCACCAGTGTAAATGTAGCCACTCACTATACTCAACTGTTTCAAACCAGATAATGCCAAATATTCTAAACTTTTTACAGGTACTGTTAGCACATGAACTGTTGTGGCGTAAAACCAGATCTGTATCGGTGAAAAGATTAGAGTTTTTCGTTCATTAATTGATAAAACTCTGTGAAATGTCGCACATTTTTAAACAAAATTCGCACCAAAACGCAGGTGTTCACATGCACGATAATGCACGTGTTTTAGCAGCAATTTGACGCGGGATACTCGTGCAATTCATCTTTATAAGGATTGCAGTTGGCTCTTCTGAGTTAGTGGAGAAATTCTTCTTTGATGCAAGCATGGGTAGAGGGAGAAGTCTCCGTATTGAGCAACGACATCAAGCCTTGGCACTGCTACAAGATGGCAGATCACAACGGTTTGTTGCCAGACGTCTTGGCGTATCCCAATAGGCAGTTTCCAACCTCTGGGTACGCTTTCAACAGACCAACTCCGTCCAGGATCGACCCAGGTCGGGTAGGTCAAGGGTAACATCACAGCAAGATGACCGATGCGTCTTTTTGCTGTTTCTCAGGGGCAGACACATTACAGCCACAGCAGCCAATAATGCTTTCCAACAAGCTACAGGACGACGTGTATCTGTATCAACAATACGCCGCCGATTACGTCACTACGGACTGCGGGCACGTCGTCTAGCTGTAAGACCCCCTCTTACACCACGCCACCGTCAGAACAGACTGAATTGGGGAAATGGACATTTACGCTTGGGTCCCCGCAGATGGGCAAGGGTACTCTTCTCCGACGAATCAAGGTTCAATCTGCATTTCAACGATGGTCGGATCCCAGTCTACAGACGTCAGGGAGAGCGGTACGCTGACGTTGCTGTTGTGGAGCATGATCGATTTGGAGGTGGATCCGTTATAGTCTGGGGAGGTATCACCCTGACTGGAAGAACTGATTTACTGGTACAGGATGGAAATCTGACTGGCCAGAGATACAGGGACGAGATCATCATTCCTATTGTGCTTCCATTCTTAAGGGCCATGCCAGGTCACGCGGTTTTCAAAGATGATAATGCCAGGCCTCACAGAGCTCGCATCGTGTCAGCCTGTTTACAACAAAATGGGGTGAATCGAATGGATTAGCGAGCATTATCGCCCGATATGAACCCCACTGAGCGTGTTTGGGATCTGAGCGTGTTTATGCCAGAGTTCCTCCCCCTGCTAACCTTCGCCAACTTCGCAATGCATTGTTTGAGGAGTGGCAAACATTCCCCAGCGGCAGATTGAACTGTTCTTTCGTGGTATGCAACGTCGATGCAATGTCTGTGTTAGAGCCAGGGGTGGTCATACCCGTTATTAAATGTTGCAATTTCACTTTTGTATGGTACTAGCCAATACGGCATTCTGGTTCACTAATCATCAATGCACACGTCCTTGTGAACAAGGATATGGAGACCTAAATGAATGATTTTGTTATTTTTTATCGGTAGCTTTCACAAATACGATTTTCTTACGAGATATAGTGAGTGGTTTCAGTGAGTCTAAACTTTTGATGGGTAGTATACATATGATAATATATATAGTGTAAATGAATGAAGATGTTTCATAATATCAGATCACGCTTGTTGTTAACGCCTTCGTTTCTAAACGTATTTCCCGGCCATCAACTGCTCCATAATACACACAATCTGACAACACTAAGCGACCAGTTTAGTTCATTTGCCTCGTGACATATGTGTCACTGCTGAAAGGCGGAAGACGCATCATGTTACAAGCTGCAATTGTGATAGTCCGAGGGTTGAGTGGTCGCAAATCGTCACGCATCTTGCTTGAAGGTAGTTTGATTACAGTCCAGGCTTAGTGAGGATCTTTAAACATCTATATGAAAATGTAATCTCATTTCTTACCAAAAGGTTATTATTATTTCCTTCCAATTGAAACAGATGGCAGAAAACAGAACATAGCAATAGGATTTGTAATTTGTGTAAGCAGCATTCCTTCATATTATATTATTCATATTTACTTCATATTATATAGTAAGATCCAGCACCATAAAACTAAACGAGTTATTCTCCACCCCAAAACTCGGAATATTTCGAAAACCGGCCAAATTCTGTTATATCATAAACAGAACGTTCTCACGATAATGCTATTTGTAATCATGCCATGTACAGTATGAATTTATTAGTGTGCATATTATTGTATGTTTTGTATGGCGCATGATGTATTTACTGATAAACCTCCTATACTTTAACATACACCTACGACACAGACGTAGCACTACGGCTGTGTCGTAAGTCTATGTTAACGTATATGAGTTACGATGGTCATAGTGCTACGTCAGTGTCGTAAGTGTATGTTAAAGTATAGGAGTTACGACAGTCGCAGTGCTACGTATGTGTCGTAAGTGTATGTTTCAGTGTAGGATTTATGAGTATTTGTTTTATTCGATCAA
Source organism: Haliotis rufescens (assembly GCF_023055435.1). Lineage (NCBI taxonomy): Eukaryota > Metazoa > Mollusca > Gastropoda > Lepetellida > Haliotidae > Haliotis > Haliotis rufescens. Next base: position 5,897,766 of record NW_025964223.1, on the reverse strand, counting down.
GCTCCGGGGCCGTCAGCTGGGTTGGGTAACACACAATCAAGTCACAGATTCTGACCTCAGGATATGTATCAGGACATATAGCTCTGCTGATATTGGAAACAAATTACTGTTAAATATTGCGTTACTTCTCATCTGTGTAATGAAATACACCTTGAACGGGCGTACACTCGAATATTATTAGAGATGACTAAGACTATTTAAATATTATACCCGAAGGCTACAACAAACGTTTGACGCTGTAATTGTTACAATCACACACTATTTATTGTTATAGATTTATGATCAACTGTGTGATTTAATATTTTCCTGCTCAACCGGTTACAAGACTACTGTCTACGACTTTTGCAATGATCTCGACCCTGCTTGACCGTTACTCCCAATACTACCAGTGTACAGTTTCACAAAGAAATCATAGTGATACGATGAACAAACAAAGCCTCATAGACTAGAGACGCTTCACTTGGATAAAGGATGAGTGAATACGTATGTGAAGGCATTTGTTAAATGACAGGTTTCAGTTTAAACTACACAAATGTATATTGGCTGTTATGCTCTAATGCGCACATTCCAGGAAAACGTCCATTATTTACGTTCCTTTTCTGAGAGATGAGAATTGGTTTTTGACGACAGAATTTAGAATGATATTACATGATAAAGAGGTAATCATGCCTGTGTGTTTTGGTATGGTAAATATCCTGTATTAGGAAAACACTTTGGAGGGAATTTAATTTACCAAATGTGTGTTGCAAATTACAAACTTGACAATACACACTGTAATGGTCAAAATGTTTATTTCCATTTCCTATCAATAATGATAGCTCAATTGGTTAAGGAGTTATGAAATCTGGTGTCTAGAATTTCCACAAATTATGTATTGCATATAACAACAGATTATACAATATTAAATGATTGTAATGGTTAGGATGTTTATTTTGATTTCCTGGTTTTGAATGCTATTTTTCATTTTTGATCATGTGCCAATTTTATGTCAACTTTAATACGAAGGCAGATAATCACAGATTGGTGTGGTCAAATCAGCTTGTGGTTTAAGCAACATGCATGGGGAAGTCATGCTTGGAGCCAGTGAGTTCCAATGTAATGGTAAGGAACATTTATTCACTCATTTGAAAAATCATCAATAGGAATTTGTTTAGAAATGCATCTTCTTAATTTCTACCATACATAGTAACTTAATTCTTCATAACTTAGGGTTTGTGGCTGATTTAGACTTGGCTTATGGAAATATGCCCTAGACTTCAACTTTTATTCATAAATATTCTCATGGCCTAAAGTTGTCATGAAAGGTATATGGAATATTAAGCTTCCTGTTTATTTAGTGCGGTTAAGGCATTGTTTCTGTACATTTTATTGGACTATTATGTACTACGTGCAATTTCCAGGTTTGTGTTGTAATTTACCTTATTGTTAAATGTTCATGCCTTTGTAAACTAAACAAGCCCAACCCAGTATTACTGCTGTATTATGAAGTTAATGTGTAACTTAAGGAAATTTAAAAGCCATATACTCAATGAAATCCTGTCTATCTATTAGTCAATCTAATGTTTGTACATGAGAAACAAGAATAAGAATAAAGAATCAAGATTATTGTTTGGAATTTCATGTTGTGATCAACACGCGCAAGGAATATGGCGACACACACAAGATTGGAATATAGTAAGAAACATAAAAGAGATATTTTCACTACTAATGATCCTTAAAATCACTGAACTTTGAATGCAGTTTCTGAGAAGAAATTAAACTTGCATTGCTTGGTAAAGAATGGAAATAAAAATAACAACATAAGAAATTGTGTTTATTCTGAGATTTACAACTTTCGCTGGCTGTGCAAGTGTCAGGATAAATAGATATCAGCACAGGAAGAGGTGACTACAATAGTGAAATGGATGTTCTTTGCACACCGCTCTTTGTATATAACTTCACCAGGAGCAGCGGTACGGCGTATCTCATGAACGCATGAGTGTTTGCTTGTTTGTTGTTGTTGAATGTCGCACTCAGCAATATTCCGTCTATATGAAGGCGGTCTGGACCAGACAATTCAGTGATTGACATCAAGAGCATCGATCTACACGATTCGGACACGATGGCATGAATCTACCAAGTCAGTTAGCCTGACCACCCGATCCCAGGAATGCAATCAAAAGGCCTCAATATGTATTTGTCTTTGCAACCCATAATTACCCCCTATTTGTCTTTCTTACACCATGACATCGCGATATTCTTACAATTAAAGTCTTGTGCAAGACTCCATGACGTTGTAACGTCCGAAACCTATCAGCACAATTGTAATCAGAACTTCAGATTTCTGGGATTAAAGGAACAATCGTAGCCTATTGACATAGTGCAGTTACGAGTACAAAGGTAGAAGTATTAATCAAATACCTTGCATAAGCACATGAGAAATTATTATAGCTTCAAAAATGCCTGTATCCCCGTTGGGATTTATTAAAGTAGGCGCAATGCAACCTATGCTTGTCTTACTAGTCAACTAAATGCATCGGGTGGTTACATTCGTCTACTAGCTTTATTGTTTGTGATTGGGTGAGGATCTTTAAGCGGAGATGTGAGTAGGGAGATGAGAGGCGGCTTTATATGTTGTTTGACAACACACTCAGACATAGTCCAGCTGTAGGAAAGCATAGAGGCTATTCACATAATCTTAGAAAAAAACAACAGGAAAGATATTCCGGTTTTCACTCCAGAAAGCTTGTATGCTGTCTCTAGTTTTCATTCCCTCTGTCAAAGGTAAGAAAATTATTGTAAAACGAATCATCCTTTTCCGGTTTTAGTTCTGGGGTCTGATCACGGTCTGCCAAAGTTTCCGTAAGACATTCATTGAGGAACTTCAAATTGACAGGGCGACGAGGAATATTGCAATCCGTTCCATTGAGAAGATTGACCAGGCCCTCAGTGAAGTAACTTTTCTCGTCATAGTAAGACTTTTCATCTGCAGCACACGAACCCCACTGAACTGCGCGTGGTTGACGTTCTTTGCTTGTAGAAGGTCCTTCGTCAAAGAGTTTCCAAAAGTCAGGTAGCCTCGGATTTGGATTTGGGACTCCGCGGTTCTTTCCTTTGGCCCCAAGGGATGCGGCGTCAGCGTGACAACAGTCTAGTATGAAGAGATACCGTGTTGCGTTCAAATTTCTAAACAAATCTTTTAGTACAACATCTGTGATGTAATCTTCGTCCCGTTGACCTGTGCGGAAGGTACACTGGTCAGTCTCGGAAACTTTCATGTGCCCGCTGTAGTAAAATATGAAGAAGTCCTTCTGGCCGAAGGTTCCCCTCATTTTAACAAGCTCGTCATGAACATGGGATGCCACAGTGGTCCCGTCGGTCACATCCGTCCCGATCACCTCATGTATGTTGCTCTCACTGAAATTGCAAGTGTATGGTTGATGATGTTTCTCTCGGTTGAGTGCATTATGAATAAGTGAGAAACTGCTTTCTCCTTAGCGGTATGCAATGGCTAAGAGAGGTAAATAGCTTCGGCGTGTTAAGCGTGTAAATAAGGGGCGTGAAATTTAGCTGGCCTCTCGCTTTAGTCAATACGGCAGTAACACTGAACATAAGTCTCAAGCTCTACTATGTCTCTAGACGATTCATCTACAGCGGGAAAACTTGACGCCATTTTGAAGAAAATGGAGTCCAATCAAAGACTGACTGACTGACTGAGTATGGTTTTACGCCGCTTTTAGCAATATTCCAGCAATATCACGGCGGGGGACACCAGAGATGGGCTTCACACATTGTACCCATGTCGGGGATCGAACCCGGGTCTTCGGCGTGACGAGCGAACGCTTTAACCACTAGGCTACCCGACCGCCCCTCCAATCAAAGAGATATTGAAAGCGCTGTGGAGGAAAATAATTTCTCACCTAAGGGAAGAATTTCTTCAGCAAGTCAAAGGTTTGAAAAAGTATAAGATCTGCTCAATCGGAGCCTATTACCCGCTCGTCTGGCGAGGCTATAAAAGAAGACTTGATGAAGTCTAGAATTGTACTCAAATTCGAAAAATCACTATGGGCACCTTCGCAGTCTATTGAGTGGCTAGGTCTTCTCATAGATACAAACACCCTGTGTTTATCCGTTCCTCAGAGGAAGTTGGATAAGGCTATTGGAACAATTACATTTATTTTAGTGAATAGGCGCTCTTATCAACCAGCGCGGCTTGTGGCTGCGATTATCGGACAAATGATAGCAATGAAACTAGTTAAGGGAAATGTTGTACATTTAATGACTAGGTTTCTCAGTTTTGATGTTTTGACAGCTTCACCGTGGAACAGCGAAGTTATATCGTCGTCTGACCAGTTACAGTATTGGATAGAAAAAAACCTAGATAGCTAAAAACTCATTGTGTGCTGTTCACAAAAAACACAGTTGTGAGATCCATCCCAACAAACACGCGCCGTGCATGAAAATGATAACTTTATTTTTATTGAACTATATATATGAAGCACAATTAGTTTTTCCCCGTTAGTATATACCGTCTACAATTCTATGGAAAATTAGTCTTGAGGTGGCCAGAATATATTTGCTGTGAAATTGCATCCTCAAATCATAAAAGAAATTGGGAAATAACTCAAATACTTTCTAAACTGATGTTAAACAGGCACGGGGCTAAAATGGTGTGGATGTTTAAGCAGCTGAAACACTGTTCCTTATGGCGTTTACACTAACTCACTCACTCACTCACTCACTCACTCACTCACTCACTCACTATATACCAACCGTTAACAACTCACCTCAGTTCGGGAAAAGATTGAAGGATGGCATCTTTCATATCAGTTACATCCTTTTTGAAAACTTGTTTTTCTGTTTCCTTTTGGGAATCAGCTGCGATTAACATCACGTGTGTATTTCTGTGAGCTGAAAATATATTAGGATATACATTTCAGGTCCATATATTAGATACATACAAGTTGTAAGCTTATCCCTCGGTAATATGATGTGGTGCACCACACAACAAGGCGTATTCCCAACACAACAAGGCGTATTCCCAACACAACAAGGCGTATTCCCAACACAACAAGCCGTATTCCAAAGACAACAAGCCGTATTCCCCACACAACAAGCCGTATTCCCAACACAACAAACCGTATTCCCCACACAACAAGCCGTATTCCCCACACAACAAGCCGTATTCCCCACACAACAAGCCGTATTCCCAACACAACAAACCGTATTCCCCACACAACAAGCCGTATTCCCCACACAACAAGCCGTATTCCCAACACAACAAGGCGTAATCCCAACACAACAAGCCGTATTCCCCACACAAAAAGCCGTATTCCCAACACAACAAGCCGTATTCCCCAAGTAATACGCTGTCAACGAAATTATCTGGTATCCATCATGTACCACAATTTGAAAACAAATATCGTTTGCATACAGCCATATTGTCAGGTGCGCTCCATATGACAAATCGTGTATGTTTAATGCGCATCACGTCCATTTAAAGTGTTAAATTACACTATGCGACGCCGTTTTGCTGTAAGGAGCTACAGTTACAGAATAGATTACATACATGGGTGAGGTGTCGATAAATAAAGACAGAGTATAGTTTTTTGCAGCTGCACGCGCCTGTTGTAGGCTATGGGGATATTTATCATTATGTCATTGACTTATAAATAAACTGCAAACATGATGCATGTAGGGGCAGATATTATTAAAAGGATTTCATTTGGTAAATATTATCAGTAGTATCAAGCACTAGTCGGGGATTTTGCTTCAGTGTTGAAATATATAGAAGATAAATGTAACCCCAAAGATTAAACACAATGTCTATGAAATGACAATGTTTGCGTTCGGTTGATCTCAAAAATGACTTTCGTATTAGACCAACCTTCAGTCGTCTTCAAGGGAAACCTTCCACGTGTTTTACGTCTTTTTGAGGGACCTGAAAATAGAATTTACACGTATGTTCTATTTTGTCTATGTTCCCTTTGGGCACACTGTACTATACATTTGTTGTAAGAAAAGATTTTGTTAAGAGACGCGGTCTATTTCAATTATATCAGTAAAAACAGGTATGAGCCTAATTGTTAAAAAAAACAGCTGTATTTTTGTGGCAGGCAATTTTCATTTTCATCAATGTGAAGCATACTTATTCTTTTAGATAAAATCTCAGACCCCCCATTTCCCAAGAATATCAAATGGTCAGTCCCTTATGCGTAGATGTCTTGTGTGAAAACTACTTTATGGCGATCACTATGGTGATGGTGACCCTAAACACGACGGATATCAACTGAGTGATAACATGGTGACATAATTTAAGATAATTTAAAAAAGTGTTTAGGGTTATTTTGGGGTCTATTCTGATGTAAGTATGGATATCCGTCAGTGGTGATATGTCTTACCTGCACCGTCCTTCCCTTCCCGGTAAGCCCTTGATGCTACCCGTTTGACAGAATCACTGATGTTATCAATGTCATCTTTGCAAATGTCCAGAATATCTTTTTCAAGAGTACAGGCATCCCTCTTCGGTGGCATGACTATTGGGACTAAAATGAAAAATATCACAATTTTAATTAGTATCTATCGCATTCAAGGAGAGACATTACCAAAATATTTAACTTGTCATGTTTCCTGAATATTTAAGTAATTAATTGTGATATCATTACAAAAATATCAGAAGCACAACTTCAATCAAAATACTATATGCTTACCGTGTGGTGGACAGAGGTCGGCGTAGTGCTCAAATTTTAAGTAAAGCTTTGCTAAATCAGTGACGAATTTATACTTATTCGAAAACAGATTACCCCCGAAAATTATCCAAATATGGTCAATTTACTTGCTTATACGCAGAACCCTAGCAGATCAGGATAACAATGATAACGAGTGTTTCCCTGCAGAATATATTATTTGAAAACGAAGTTTCACCGAATGATATCCAAATATGGTTAATTTATGTGCGTGTACACATAATCATAGCTGATTGCATAAATTTCTATTGGACATGTCAGATAAAGCGGTCATATTTTTGTACATGACGTGTGACAAGGAAGGCGAAATGTGCGTGATAATGAAAACGAGGTTTTCCTTGCAGAATAAGTGCATAGAAATGGAAAATATGACAGCCAATTTCCTCATTCGTTTATATTTTGTATGATTTGATACCTTTCTGTACTATCTGCATATCAATTGTTGTCGGCAGGTTTCCATTACTTTCCACTATCTGTATCAAGCTTACCCAGACGTACAGAGATACTGCAATGTCCATTTGGTTTGAATTTAGAACATCACAGAAATCCGTTTTTTATCAATATATAACAATTTGTTTAAATTACTCCTCGTATCCAAGTAGCAATTTCGTAACACTGAATGTAGTCTTATTCAGTGGTCTTGTCAAGAGAGTTAGTAAGAATTTGAATAGGGGTTGCTGGCTAAGATTGGTGCTATTTCCTTATAGAAGGCAATGTCTTTAGCATATATTTGAATATGAATACAACTGGCCAAACGCCACGGATTTTTGATACCATGTAGATTGAAGGTGGCTCATCAGCAAAGGCCTTCCGATTACCTGTCTTAATGGCCTGGTAGCGTCACCAAATACCTTCCATTCTTGTAACCTAACAACTGACATCATATTTCAACAAACATTACCGCATTAATTCCCATTTGAACACTTCTATTTTCATTTAAATGTACAGATAACATAGCAGGAAAGACATTTCCACGAAATGTCAACACCCTTTTAGCAATAGCTCATGACACGCCTTTCCAGGAAAACATTAAACTACGTTCCCAGGTTGTGTTCACTGTTATTTAAAAATGATACAAAATGTGAGTTCTGGTAGGGTACGACTGCGTTCAGTACTGCTGTGCGGCGGCGTGCAACAAACCTGTACTATTTATCCAAATTTTGTGAGTGGCGTTGCTACTGGTAGGGCAAGACATGCTTACCCTTTTCGCGAACCCCTGGTGTCAGCACTGGTTTTCAGTGATGCATTCACATAACTTTCATAGCTATTCTGACTTTTACGCCATTGGAATATGTTACGGCACTCAATCGAGATTATTCACTGACGTTGACGTTTTGAGTTAGAAACATGTCTCCTCCACCATTCTCTACTTTACTTAATTATTCTCTGGCATTGAAGTTTTATGTTTGTGTAATGAAACCCTCTCAGATTACACCAGCATGAGTCGGTACCATGAATAGTGGACATAGAGAATCTTCCCTCTATTCAGAGCTGGTCTGTTGGTTAACTCTTCAAATTCTATTTACAATGGAGACCCGTGAAGATCCGGGTCAGAATAGGTCTTCAGCAACCCATGCTTGCTGTAAAAGGCGACTAACTTGTCGTAAGAGGTGACTAACGGGATCGGGTAGTCAGGCTCGCTGACTTGGTTGATTCATGTCATCGATCACAATTGCGTGGATCGATGCTCATGATGTCAATCACTGGATTGTCTGGTTCAGACTCGATTACTTACAGACCGCCATCATATAGCTGGGATATTGCTTAGTGCTGCGTTAAACAACAAACAAACAAATATTAACAATGGAAGATTGTGACCAGTTTTGAGTTTCCGTAAATAATTACCTTTAGATTTTCCATCAGACATGTTATTTCATAAAATTGTCGTCACATAAAATGTTTCGCGCGCACCAAGCCACAGTCAAGTACCAGGAGACTTTTGAGATCATAATTCTATTTAACAATATTTGCCATATATCATCTAAGGGTTAAACATTCCTGGACATTTTACCACAAATACAAATCATCACAAGCTAACATATATTCACAAACAACCGCATAGTCTTAACGTCCACGAGAAAGATGTTATATTGTATTATGTGTATTATCCCTTCCGGGGAAATTAGAGACGTGGACGATGTTGGACGAACATGTCTGCGTCAAGAAAAGACGATTTATTCTATAAGTAACCTTTATCTGGTATGCCCGGGTGTACATAGAAGGAGTCGTGATAGACTAACATGTATTCTCTGAAAATATTCATCAATGTTCTGGAGTTCATTCTCAAAACCTCAAAGGATTTGCTTCACCTTTTGCAATCTCAGGGGAAAAATCGAGTTCCATTCTGTCAAAACATTTGATCTTTCAAATTTCTACACCAGTATCTCACATTACAAACTTAAGGAAAAGCTTCATTCCTTGATCCGTGGGGCTTTTGTTACAAAAAGTGGTGAACGCAGGTACAGTTACGTATCTATATTCCGATGTTCAGCACAATTTGTGAAAAACAAAAACAAATGCAATCTGAAGTTTACTGAGAAAACAATATGTGAAATGCTGGACTTCCTCATTGATAACATCTACGTAACATTTGAGGTAAGACACTTAGGCAAGATGTAGGCATCTCAATAGGCACCAATTATGCTCCCACTCTTGCGAATCTGTTTCTTTATGCATATGAATCGGAATTTCTGTTCGGATTGGAAAAGCCAAAACAAGGTAATTTGGCCAAGGTGTTTAACTTAAGGTTCAGGTACATCGATGATCTGATATCGTTCAATAACAATCAAATAGCCAATTCTCTTCCACTGATTTATCCAAAATTTATCTAAAAATAAAGGAGACCAGTGAGACCGCCTCATCTGTTGCATATGCAGATCTGTGCATAAAGATTCAGAGTGACAAAACACACTCCACAAGATTGTATGATAAGAGGGATGACTTCAACTTTCGATTGATCTAATGCAACAATGGGTCCACTGTATGTGAAACATATTTGATCCATTCATTATAGGCATATCAATGTAGAGATTAAACCGTTAGTTTAAAGTTGCTTTATCTTACAATATAAGATAGTTGCGCGATACTTCGCAAAGAACAATCAAGAACGAAACGTGGTTAAATTTCAGAATAAAACAATGTTCTATCATGACGTCATTTCTGGAGATTCGAATTTGCGCACGCAACTTGACGTCATATTATGGACGACGTTACTTTTGAGAGGGAAGTGTCTAGTGAGCTGTCCCCCATAGATGTAGCTGGGCAACGCAGATAAACGCGGTGGCCGAACGATCGCATCCAAAAGTAGGAGAGATATGACCATCGGTATGAGGAGAAGAGGTACAGATGATAGACGTGAGGATTAAAGAAGCTGTACATAATGTTGATATCTCCTATAAGAAATAAACGACTCGTGGTCGTTTTTTATCGTACAATAAAACACTGCAGGGAGAATAAACCACTCAGGCAGCGCCCCTAATGGTTTATTCTCCCTCGTCGTTAAATTGAATAGTTGTGTTTCCGTCACCATTGTAACTATATAGCCCATATAAGGTGCTAAACAGGTTTTGCTCTCTTTTATGTGTTTTGACCTGTATTGTGGCAATTATCAAAATGCTAAACAAGGCAAGATGACCAAACGCATCCGAATTGTTTTGTTTTTTAAATTAAAGCTAGCAGGAAGAACCTGATATCATGACAATGAATACTGTTTATTTTATATACTGATCTCTCTGATATTATGTTTTATAATATTTTGTAAACACCAAGGGTATCCTTATGGGGTTAGCCCCGTATTAAATGTATGGGTGTATTCACCTGTGGAATTGCAGTGATTGCTTGAGGCGTTGTGGTGCCGTACGTTGTTTCACGAACCAGAGAGTGACATGAGGTGAGGTAGCGACGTACATGCTATGTGTGTGGCTGCTTGTACTAGTCCCCACTGATGCCGATTTATAGTGCTAGCACACCGAGATCTGCCGCAGTTTAACATGAATACCCCACTCAGACACAGTATACTGACTCCGAGCCGAGCAGTCCTTGTTTTAGCCCCTTAATGCCGAGCGCCAGACAGGGTAACAACAAGTAATATCTTTTAACGTGTTTTGGTATGACGCGGCCGGGGATCGAACACCGGACCTTCCGCTCTCCGGGCGGACGCTCCACCACTAGACCACGGAGGCGATCGAGAGTGACATGAATAGAAATGGTGTGGGAATAATGTGATTTTACTATTACGGGATTTTCTTGTCATTGTTATGACATTTAAGGGCCATGTTCCTATGACTGGTCGCTGGCCTTGCATATCATCCATGAACTGGAAATGTGCTCTGTTTGGTCTGGAAGGAAAGTTTCTGTTTACATTGTCAACACAGATCAGGCATACTGGGATCAATCATCTCGTATATTTATTCACAAGTAAAACATTTTGTCCGCAGTGAAATGATGTGCAGGTCACTGGCTGATAAAACATTTGTTTGTTTGTTGTTTGTTGAAATTCAAAACCGCTCATTATCTTCCATTGTTAAAAGTTGTTTGTTGTTTAACGCCGCCCTAAGCAATATTCCAGCTATATGACGGCGGTCGATAAATAATTGAGTCTGGACCAGACAATCCAGTGATTGACATCATGAGCATCCATCCACGCGATTGGGATACGATGACAAACATCAACCAAGTCAGCGAGCCTGACCACCCGATCCCATAACCGCCTCTTACGACAAGCATAGTTGCCTTTTACGGCAAGCATGGGTTGCTAAAGACCTATTCTACCCCGGAATCTTCACGGGTCGTGATAATACATAAACAAGTTTATTTCATATGTGTAGGCAGCAAACTTGCAGTTTCATGACTAAAAAGTGTTTGAAGTGACCTCAAACCTTATCGACATGTAGTTCATCAAAGTGTAGCAAATACTTTTCATCAGTGACTTTGTCCAACATGTTTGGTGCAAAAACACCTTGTTCAGGACGTTGCATTTCCTTAACCGCGGTGTCCTATCAACGTGCTATTTAGTCTAAATTTAGTTTCTGCTTAAAACTGTATTATACCTGTGGAGGAGATACGATTGATCGTGTCTGTTTCACTTCCCGGTGCTTCTGTGTGTGTTATCAGGACGCACCATGTTCATGTCCCACAAAAGAGTCGGCTGTTTCATAAAATCGAAGGACCCGTGAAAATCCGGGGTCGAATAGGTCTTCAGCAACCCATGCTTGCCGTAAAAGTCGACTATGTTTGTCGTAAAAGGTGACTAAGGGGATCGGGTGGTCAGGCTCGCTGACTTGGTTGATGCACGGTCATTGATCCCATATGCGTGGATCGATGCGCATGATATCAATCACTGGATTGTCTGGTCCAGACTCGATTATTTACAGACCGCCGTCATACAGCTGTAATATTGCTGAGTGCGGCGTTTAACAACAAACCAACCAACCAACCATAAAGTCGAAATCAAATTTAAAATATACTGAACAACAAAAGTTCCTGTGACATTGAATAAGATTTAATGCAAATTTATGTTTTTTACCAAATCTGAAACAATTTCGGTTTGCAACAGATAAAAGACTCCTGTAAGTGTTCAAATGGTTTAATTTGCCATACTGACTTCAGAAAATGCGTGATTTCATAAAAACAAAACATGAACATGCCAAAATGTTTACAAATCAACAGCGAGTGTGTCCATCTCTGGTTGCGATGTAAGCAACAAACCTTCGTCTCATGGAATGGACCAGGTGTCGCACAAAGTCCTGTGTGATATCTGTCCATATCTGCTGGAGCATGTTTCGAAGTTCCTGGAGCGTTTGTGGAACATGTGGTTGACGTCGAAGGCGCCGATCCATCTCATCCCACATGTGTTCGATTGGTGAGAGATCAGGGGAGCGAGCCGACCAGGGGATGACATTCACGTTGTTTTGTTGAAGAGAGTCCTGAACAAGTCGAGCAATATGAGGCCGGTCGTTGTCATGTTGAAAGGTGATGCCTGGGCCATGACGATGCAAAAACGGTAGAACAACAGGCCGATGATCTCGTCGCGGTAGCACTGTCCATTGAGATTTCTCTCTACCACTATCAAACGGGTCCTCTGTCTTGCTGTAATCCCACCCCATACCAATACGCTGCCTCCCCAGAACCGATCTTCTTCCATGGCACAATGATTGACGTAACATTCACCTCGACGTCGGTACACTCGAATCCGTCCATCGCTGTGGCTGAGGTGAAAACGAGATTCGTCAGTGAATAGAACTTGTCCCCACTGCATGGCCGTCCAGCGTAGACGCTGTCTGCACCGTTGTAGACGTCTGGCGGGTCTTCTGGCGACAATCCCTGCACATCTGAGACGACGACGTACGGTTTGTGAAGATATTCGTTGAAGGCCAGGGATGCTTCTTGCAGTCACAGTTGCTGGCTGGAATCGATTTTGTAGGTGTGTTGTTCGAATCCAGTTGTCTTGTCGATTATTGGTTAGGCGTGGCCTGCCACTCCGAGGATGGTATTTGACTGCATTCGACGTACCATAAACACCAAATGGTGGGCGTTAAAGTGTCTTCTAACATCACGTGGACTCGATCCTGCTTCAAGCATACCAATGGCTCACAGACAGTGGCATTTTGTAATGTTGAATAATTGCCTAATTTTGTTGTTTTTCTGAGTGGTTGTTGTCAGTACGATGCTAAACAATGCATATGGAATCCCGTTAACGCACATGTTGTTATACCCATTCTTGGGTATTGAAATGCATGGGGCTTGCAACTTTTGCATGGAATGCATGCTTTTCTGTAGCATTTGCGTTTCTGTGACTTGATTTCATACATGTACTACAATATTGAAAACCAAACTTTACTTGTTTGAAAAATACACTAAAATATTGGTGTCACAGGAACTTTTGTTGTTGAGTATGGTTGTAAACAGACATGGATCGCTTTCATAGAATAGCTCTAGTGTGCAATTGAACAAACAAAATATTTGATGCTTTGATGCTGCAATTTTGTATTCAAATATCCCCCTTATGGCTCAGCGAGTTTCTCACTCAAGTAGTAATATGTGAATATTCAGTGTTTTGGCGCACATGTTTAATCAGCCATCCTCGCCTGTTTCTTCTCGCAGTGTTTAAAACTCGTCATAATCAGATCGGTTGGTATTATAATAATTTGACAATATGATTGTTTCAAAATAAATGACATATAGATTTAAATTATTCTTTCAATGCGACAACTCGGTAAAAATGCTAGAACCTGTCCCGAAACGCCACACTGAATGAATAAAGAATAACGAAGTTGACATCCATGTTCACTCTCTGTTCATTAATACTACAGCTTCGAGCTTTTAAATTCTTGTGAACAAATCAGTGTTGTTTACAGCACAACACATAACATGATAATAACAACAAAACGAATTCAGGTGGTCCACTCGGCTCAGACTGCCTCCGTGGTCAAGTGGTAGAGCGTCCGCCCGGAGAGCAGAAGGTCCAGGGTTCGATCCCCGGCCGCGTCAAATCAAAAGACGTTAAAAGATGGTACTTGTTGTTACTCTGTCAAGCGCTCGGCATTAACATGATTAATGGGCTAAAACAAGGACTGTTCGGCTTGGAGTCAGTATACTGTGTCTGAGTGGGGTATTCATGTTAGACTGCGGCATGGTATCTGAGTGACTACTACAAGCGCACACGCACACACGCACACGCACACACACACGCACGGACGCACGGACGCACGCACGCACGCTCGCACGCACACACCACACACACACACACATGCATGCACGTTTCTATATAAGTGCAATAATCTTGGACGCGACGTTAAACCCCATTTCACCTCACCTCAGGTGTTCTAAAGAAAGAAATAAGAAAATGGAAGTCACATGGAAGGTGTGTCCTAAGGAAAGTATGCTGTAAAGATTCATATGGCAATGGAAGTCACGTGGAAGGTGTGTCCTGAGGAAAGTATGCTGTAAAGATACATATGGCAATGGAAGTCACATGGAAGGTGTGTCCTGAGGAAAGTATGCTGTAAAGATACATATGTATGGCAATGGAAGTCACATGGAAGGTATATCCTAAGGAAAGTATGCTGTAAAGATAAATATGACAATGGAAGTCACATGGAAGGTGTGTCCTGAGGAAAGTATGCTGTAAAGATACATATGGCAACGGAAGTCACATGGAAGGTGTGTCCTGAGGAAAGTATGCTGTAAAGATACATATGGCAATGGAAGTCACATGGAAGGTGTGTCCTGAGGAAAGTATGCTGTAAAGATACATATGGCAATGGAAGTCACATGGAAGGTGTGTCCTGAGGAAAGTATGCTGTAAAGATACATATGACAATGGAAGTCACATGGAAGGTGTGTCCTGTGGAAAGTATGCTGTAAAGATACATATGACAATGGAAGTCACATGGAAGGTGTGTCCTGAGGAAAGTATGCTGTAAAGATACATATGGCAATGGAAGTCACATGGAAGGTGTGTCCTGAGGAAAGTATGCTGTAAAGATACATATGGCAATGGAAGTCACATGGAAGGTGTGTCCTGAGGAAAGTATGCTGTAAAGATACATATGACAATGGAAGTCACATGGAAGGTGTGTCCTGAGGAAAGTATGCTGTAAAGATACTTGCAATGGAAGTCACATGGAAGGTGTGTCCTGTGGAAAGTATGCTGTAAAGATACATATGACAATGGAAGTCACATGGAAGGTGTGTCCTGAGGAAAGTATGCTGTAAAGATACTTGCAATGGAAGTCACATGGAAGGTGTGTCCTGTGGAAAGTATGCTGTAAAGATACATATGACAATGGAAGCCACATTGAAGGTGTGTCCTGAGGAAAGTATGCTGTAAAGATACTTGCAATGGAAGTCACATGGAAGGTGTGTCCTGAGGAAAGTATGCTGTAAAGATACATATGACAATGGAAGCCACATTGAAGGTGTGTCCTGAGGAAAGTATGCTGTAAAGATACTTGCAATGGAAGTCACATGGAAGGTGTGTCCTGAGGAAAGTATGCTGTAAAGATACATATGGCAATGGAAGTCACATGGAAGGTGTGTCCTGAGGAAAGTATGCTGTAAAGATACATATGGCAATGGAAGTAACATGGAAGGTGTGTCCTGAGGAAAGTATGCTGTAAAGATACATATGGCAATGGAAGTCACATGGAAGGTGTGTCCTGAGGAAAGTATGCTGTAAAGATACATATGACAATGGAAGTCACATGGAAGGTGTGTCCTGAGGAAAGTATGCTGTAAAGATACTTGCAATGGAAGTCACATGGAAGGTGTGTCCTGTGGAAAGTATGCTGTAAAGATACATATGACAATGGAAGTCACATGGAAGGTGTGTCCTGAGGAAAGTATGCTGTAAAGATACTTGCAATGGAAGTCACATGGAAGGTGTGTCCTGAGGAAAGTATGCTGTAAAGATACATATGGCAATGGAAGTCACATGGAAGGTGTGTCCTGAGGAAAGTATGCTGTAAAGATACATATGGCAATGGAAGTCACATGGAAGGTGTGTCCTGAGGAAAGTATGCTGTAAAGATACATATGACAATGGAAGTCACATGGAAGGTGTGTCCTGAGGAAAGTATGCTGTAAAGATACTTGCAATGGAAGTCACATGGAAGGTGTGTCCTGTGGAAAGTATGCTGTAAAGATAGATATGACAATGGAAGTCACATGGAAGGTGTGTCCTGAGGAAAGTATGCTGTAAAGATACTTGCAATGGAAGTCACATGGAAGGTGTGTCCTGAGGAAAGTATGCTGTAAAGATACATATGGCAATGGAAGTCACATGGAAGGTGTGTCCTGAGGAAAGTATGCTGTAAAGATACATATGGCAATGGAAGTCACATGGAAGGTGTGTCCTGAGGAAAGTATGCTGTAAAGATACATATGGCAATGGAAGTCACATGGAAGGTGTGTCCTGAGGAAAGTATGCTGTAAAGATACATATGGCAATGGAAGTCACATGGAAGGTGTGTCCTGAGGAAAGTATGCTGTAAAGATACATATGACAATGGAAGTCACATGGAAGGTGTGTCCTGAGGAAAGTATGCTGTAAAGATACTTGCAATGGAAGTCACATGGAAGGTGTGTCCTGTGGAAAGTATGCTGTAAAGATACATATGACAATGGAAGTCACATGGAAGGTGTGTCCTGAGGAAAGTATGCTGTAAAGATACTTGCAATGGAAGTCACATGGAAGGTGTGTCCTGTGGAAAGTATGCTGTAAAGATAGATATGACAATGGAAGTCACATGGAAGGTGTGTCCTGAGGAAAGTATGCTGTAAAGATACTTGCAATGGAAGTCACATGGAAGGTGTGTCCTGAGGAAAGTATGCTGTAAAGAAACATATGGCAATGGAAGTCACATGGAAGGTGTGTCCTGAGGAAAGTATGCTGTAAAGATACATATGGCAATGGAAGTCACATGGAATGTGTGTCCTGAGGAAAGTATGCTGTAAAGATACATATGGCAATGGAAGTCACATGGAAGGTGTGTCCTGAGGAAAGTATGCTGTAAAGATACATATGGCAATGGAAGTCACATGGAAGGTGTGTCCTGAGGAAAGTATGCTGTAAAGATACATATGACAATGGAAGTCACATGGAAGGTGTGTCCTGAGGAAAGTATGCTGTAAAGATACATATGGCAATGGAAGTCACATGGAAGGTGTGTCCTGAGGAAAGTATGCTGTAAAGATACATATGGCAATGGAAGTCACATGGAAGGTTTGTCCTGAGGAAAGTATGCTGTAAAGATACATATGACAATGGAAGTCACATGGAAGGTGTGTCCTGAGGAAAGTATGCTGTAAAGATACATATGGCAATGGAAGTCACATGGAAGGTGTGTCCTGAGGAAAGTATGCTGTAAAGATACATATGACAATGGAAGTCACATGGAAGGTGTGTCCTGAGGAAAGTATGCTGTAAAGATACATATGGCAATGGAAGTCACATGGAAGGTGTGTCCTAAGGAAAGTATGCTGTAAAGATACATATGACAATGGAAGTAACATGGAAGGTGTGTCCTGAGGAAAGTATGCTGTAAAGATACATATGGCAATGGAAGTCACATGGAAGGTGTGTCCTGAGGAAAGTATGCTGTAAAGATACATATGACAATGGAAGTAACATGGAAGGTGTGTCCTGAGGAAAGTATGCTGTAAAGATACATATGGCAATGGAAGTCACATGGAAGGTGTGTCCTCAAGAAAGTATGCTGTAAAGATACATATGGCAATGGAAGTCACATGGAAGGTGTGTCCTGAGGAAAGTATGCTGTAAAGATACATATGGCAATGGAAGTCACATGGAAGGTGTGTCCTGAGGAAAGTGTGCTGTAAAGATACATATGGCAATGGAAGTCACATGGAAGGTGTGTCCTGAGGAAAGTATGCTGTAAAGATACATATGGCAATGGAAGTCACATGGAAGGTGTGTCCTGAGGAAAGTATGCTGTAAAGATACATATGGCAATTGAAGTAACATGGAAGGTGTGTCCTGAGGAAAGTCTGCTGTAAAGATACATATGGCAATGGAAGTCACATGGAAGGTGTGTCCTGAGGAAAGTATGCTGTAAAGATACTTGCAATGGAAGTCACATTGAAGGTGTGTCCTGAGGAAAGTATGCTGTAAAGATACATATGGCAATGGAAGTAACATGGAAGGTGTGTCCTGAGGAAAGTATGCTGTAAAGAAACATATGGCAATAGAAGTCACATGGAAGGTGTGTCCTGAGGAAAGTATGCTGTAAAGATACATATGACAATGGAAGTCACATTGAAGGTGTGTCCTGAGGAAAGTATGCTGTAAAGATACATATGACAATGGAAGTCACATGGAAGGTGTGTCCTGAGGAAAGTATGCTGTAAAGATACATATGGCAATGGAAGTCACATGGAAGGTGTGTCCTGAGGAAAGTATGCTGTAAAGATACATATGACAATGGAAGTCACATGGAAGGTGTGTCCTGAGGAAAGTATGCTGTAAAGATACATATGGCAATGGAAGTCACATGGAAGGTGTGTCCTGAGGAAAGTATGCTGTAAAGATACATATGACAATGGAGGTCACATGGAAGGTGTGTCCTGAGGAAAGTATGCTGTAAAGATACATATGACAATGGAAGTCACATGGAAGGTGTGTCCTGAGGAAAGTATGCTGTAAAGATACATATGACAATAGAAGTCACATGGAAGGTGTGTCCTGAGGAAAGTATGCTGTAAAGATACATATGGCAATGGAAGTCACATGGAAGGTGTGTCCTCAAGAAAGTATGCTGTAAAGATACATATGGCAATGGAAGTCACATGGAAGGTGTGTCCTGAGGAAAGTATGCTGTAAAGATACATATGACAATGGAAGTCACATGGAAGGTGTGTCCTGAGGAAAGTATGCTGTAAAGATACATGTGACAATGGAAGTAACATGGAAGGTGTGTCCTGAGGAAAGTATGCTGTAAAGATACATATGGCAATAGAAGTCACATGGAAGGTGTGTCCTGAGGAAAGTATGCTGTAAAGATACATATGGCAATGGAAGTCACATGGAAGGTGTGTCCTGAGGAAAGTATGCTGTAAAGATACCTATGGCAATGGAAGTCACATGGATGGTGTGTCCTGAAGAAAGTATGCTGTAAAGATACATATGGCAATGGAAGTCACATGGAAGGTGTGTCCTGAGGAAAGTATGCTGTAAAGATACATATGGCAATGGAAGTCACATGGAAGGTGTGTCCTGAGGAAAGTATGCTGTAAAGATACATATGGCAATGGAAGTCACATGGAAGGTGTGTCCTGAGGAAAGTATGCTGTAAAGATACATATGGCAATGGAAGTCACATGGAAAGTGTGTCCTGAGGAAAGTGTGCTGTAAAGATACATATGGCAATGGAAGTCACATGGAAGGTGTGTCCTGTGGAAAGTATGCTGTAAAGATACATATGGCAATGGAAGTCACATGGAAGGTGTGTCCTGAGGAAAGTATGCTGTAAAGATACATATGGCAATGGAAGTCACATGGAAGGTGTGTCCTCAAGAAAGTATGCTGTAAAGATACATATGGCAATGGAAGTCACATGGAAGGTGTGTCCTAAGGAAAGTATGCTGTAAAGATACATATGACAATGGAAGTAACATGGAAGGTGTGTCCTGAGGAAAGTATGCTGTAAAGATACATATGACAATGGAAGTAACATAGAAGGTGTGTCCTGAGGAAAGTATGCTGTAAAGATACATATGGCAATGGAAGTCACATGGAAGGTGTGTCCTCAAGAAAGTATGCTGTAAAGCTACATATGGCAATGGAAGTCACATGGAAGGTGTGTCCTGAGGAAAGTATGCTGTAAAAATACATATGGCAATGGAAGTCACATGGAAGGTGTGTCCTAAGGAAAGTATGCTGTAAAGATACATATGGCAATGGAAGTCACATGGAAGGTGTGTCCTGAGGAAAGTATGCTGTAAAGATACATATGGCAATGGAAGTCACATGGAAGGTGTATCCTTAGGAAAGTATGCTGTAAAGATACATATGACAATGGAAGTCACATGGAAGGTGTGTCCTGAGGAAAGAATGCTGTAAAGAAACATATGGCAATGGAAGTCACATGGAAGGTGTATCCTTTGGAAAGTATGATCCCTTTTACACAGTGGTACTATGTTGTCATTTCAATGATGAAAATGTACATAGAGACAGTGTTTATTTACTATATGGACTAGATGTTATATCTGATAAGTTTACACAATTGACACCATTTAGAGCTATTTACATTTCAAATCATACTGTAAGAATTCCCAAGGTTCTCTCCAGTCGTACTTAAAAAAACACTTTCCATTGACCAAATATTTGACCTGTGATCATGCGTTCACGGGTGTTCCACGTTCCGCTGAGATTACCGGATATACTTCCTTTTAGAGCATACGTCATGGTTTAATCTGAATGCTGACGTGGATACCGTTGTCCCTGCATCTGTTTTGTGTGAGAATAATGCACAAATTCATGTTGTATGAACACTGGCAAATACCATAGAATTGGTGCAGGTTCGCGGAAGTGTTACCTTCGGGAAATTCGAATACATTATACATATCTTTTCTGTACTGTTGCTTTCGCAGAAATCTGTAATCAGGATTACTAGTGTATGCGTAATATTCGGGTGCTTTTCTCGGTAATGTCTTAATTATATCCTGGTAGGGAGATATTTGTGAAAATATCCTAATTTCACATGTTATATCTGATAAGTTTACACAATTGACACCATTTAGAGCTATTTACATTTCAAATCATACTGTAAGAATTCCGAAGGTTCTCTCCAGTCGTACTTAAAAAAACACTTTCCATTGACCAAATATTTGACCTGTGATCATGCGTTCACGGGTGTTCCACGTTCCGCTGAGATTACCGGATATACTTCCTTTTAGAGCATACGTCATGGTTTAATCTGAATGCTGACGTGGATACCGTTGTCCCTGCATCTGTTTTGTGTGAGAATAATGCACAAATTCATGTTGTATGAACACTGGCAAATACCATAGAATTGGTGCAGGTTCGCGGAAGTGTTACCTTCGGGAAATTCGAATACATTATACATATCTTTTCTGTACTGTTGCTTTCGCAGAAATCTGTAATCAGGATTACTAGTGTATGCGTAATATTCGGGTGCTTTTCTCGGTAATGTCTTAATTATATCCTGGTAGGGAGATATTTGTGAAAATATCCTAATTTCAGGAAAAACCTTACCTGACAAGTCTCTGAATAACTGAGTATTATGTTTATTAACTTCACATAGCACAGCACATTAGAAAGACACTGCACTATGCCAAAAGTAGAAGTTATACGTCTGAAATTGTGTGTGAATTTATTAATTCCTTCGGAGCATGGCACCGTGGGACCCAAGCTATCCACGCTAGTGGTATGGGGTGACTAAATTGCGAGTCATCGTACCCCTACGCCGTGATCATGGTATTATTCACTAGACTCGATTATTTAAAGGCCGCCGTGATCTAGCAGAATTATTGCTGAGTGGCCGTTAAATAACATAGACATCCTGAATCCATAATATATAGAATCCTCCTGATCCTCTTCACTCGTCTCTTACGGCGTGGTCTGGCTCAAATCCACACAAGATAACAAATAAACAACTTTATTCGTATAATTTATAATAATAAGAGGCCATGAGGCCTAGAGTACAATGTATGTATAACTAACGTACAAAATATAAGTGTGCGACATTTGTTCTTAGCTTGACTGATATCAATCACTGGATTGTCTGGTCCAGACTCGATTATTTACAGACCGCCGTCATATAGCTAGAATATGTTCGGCGTTAAACAACAAACCAACCAACCAACAATCTTAGCTTGACAACTTTAGCTATATAGAGAGATAAATAGAATAATGAACATTTACAACACTGCCAGTAAACATCCCCACATTGTAGGCAAACGGTAGCAAAACATAATTCTTCAAAGGGTTTTATCGCTTTCATTTACAAGAGTGCTTGCAAGTTCATCAATGTACATAAGAAAGAGAATGGGTGATAACATCCATACTTTTACACCTTTTACACCTTCAAGCGATGTAAAACATAAGTTATTTGATACATATATACACATTATAATACATATTTTGTAATAACGTGAATATTTACCCATGGATGCCAGATTTCAACAAGAGATACATCAGTTTCCTTCTGTCCTTCCACTCAATTAAAAGCTTTCCTGAAGTCCACAAAAATGCAATAACATTCTCAACGGTTTTTTAAGTATTTGTGCATCAGAATGGAAGCTGTTACCGTAAACATGTTGCAAGTTGTCGAGAATCTTCTCGGAATTCGGATTGTGCTTCAGAAAGTATGTTTTGTAATTCGAACTACAGTTTGAGTTGGTGGACGGTCCATTGACAGGCTTGGAATCTTGATTGGTATTTGCACAACAACGAATTCTCATGAAAAAAGAGTGCAAGTGTTTGAACACATCTCGTTCGAATATTTTCCCGGTACACCTAATCAAAGTAATGGTCTATAATTTGAGGATAGTGTTGGATCACCTTTTTTGAAAAGTGGCATAACATGAACTAATTTCCATAAGCTTTGATATGTACGCGTTCTCAATGAGATATTAAATAATATACATAAGACTTCACTTAACGATGCTACAGTATGCTTTAGAATTTTATGACTTATTTCATACACGTCTATTCGCAATGTGATAAATGTTTTATCTGTACGTTTCGTCACATTTGGCAATCTCGCCCTACTTCATCAACATCTGCTATGGGTGAAACATACATGTTTAACAGATTAGCCTCATCTAAATCTGAGTATATATTTGGCACACAAGCGCAGAGGAGGAATAGATGATGTCGAACGTGTATTTTTTAAACTTAATATCCCAACAATTTCCAAAACGAAGATTTGTGTTCGGAGTATTATTCTGAAACGAAATTGTCTAAATTGTCTAACATTTTCTTTACGTATTATTTCATAATATTTACTGTATTTCTTTGTTTTCTGTACAACGTACTGTCTTTGTCTTTATTTGTTTTTATGTGTTTTTTTGCAATCTTAAGTAACCTATTTCTTTTCGTTATTGCTTTCCGTATTTAAGAAAAAGAAAGTTCATGTCAGACTCCATCTTCCCGAGGCAAGGGTGTTAACTGACCATAAAAGTCCAGTTTCCACCCTTGCCGAACTAGGCTGGTATTATTGAGTTACATTTGGCTGTACTAACGAGTCTATGCATAGTCCAATCAAAATCGCGCAACGAAATCGAAAGCCGGTTCGTAAACTGTCATGCAGATTTCGGTCGATTGGAGGATTTGCAAAGCATGTGCACCGCTAACAAGTCGTCAACAGTATTTTCTAAATCTTTTCATGTTTTTAATCAAGGTGCTCACGTGATTTGATGCACTTCGCGATGTAAGACCCGTTTTATCACAATATATAGATCTTGATTATCGACCAGATCGTCTTGACTGTGCGCCGCCGTTTTGTTTGAAGCAAATGCAGGTGATACGAGAGGTGGAATCTGATTGGTCCAGAAGGGACATAACTCGTAATAGCCGCTGGTGGCGCTACGATCGAGCCCAGTAATTCCAGCCAAGTTCGGCAAGGGTGGAAACAGGACTTTTAAAGTCAGTTAACTCTCTTGCCTCGGGAAGATGGTCAGACTCGTAAATTAGCGGTGTATCCTTCAAGTCCAGACTGTCATTGCAAGAAAAGGCGTTTCCTTGGACAACAGATTCTTTTCAACTGACAAATCGAGTTTCGATCTTGAATCTTTATCCCAACGTCGAATCAGGTTGAATGACATATCGAAAAGGTTGAGACTGACATATAAAGATGAATAAATTTTCAGGCCGCTGATTAAAATGTCCAGGTATTCTTAAGCTTTCAGAGTACTGAATATTCTACTTGCACTTTTTCTCAGGGAACAGTGATTTGGAACTTTGCAAGGATAACCAAAATCGTTTCCAGATAAATCATTATTGCTGACATTTCCCACCCTGTATCCTTGTAAGGCCATTATTTTCGTTTTAGCCAATTAATAGAGTTTCAAGATCGTCTGTGTTTAGAAAAGAATCACACGAACATGTTTACCCCTACACAATGGGTAGATCTGTAGGTTGTACTAAATACCCTGCATATTGTGAGCAATTGTCAAACCGGAGTGTACACAGAGCAGTACACGTTCACAGTAACAGTCTCCATCCATGCTAGTCCCAGTCGTCCACGTCTCTGTTGTGTTGTAGTATATCGGTCTGTGTGTTCTCTCTGGAGTGAACAAAACAGCCGATCCTCGCTGATACTCCCATTTACACACACCAGCAATAATTCTCACACATCAGCATTAATTCTCAAAATATATTCTTATTTAGTGATGGACCGTGAAACCGTGAAGATCCTGATTAGAATAGGTTTTCAGCAACCCATGCTTGTCGTTAGAGGCTACTAACGGGAACGGGTGCTCTGGCTCGCTGATTTGATTGATACATGTCATCGTATCATAATTGCGTAGATCGATGCTCATGATGTCAATCACTGGACTGTCTGGTCCAGACTCGATTATTTACAGACCATATCATGTACCTAGAATATTGCTGCGTGCGGCGTTAAACAACAAACAAACAAACAATGTAGCGATATTTACAAAAATGTGCATAGGAGAGGTATAGAGGTAAGTATACTTGCAAAAAAGAAACGCAAAAGTGATTTTAGATGTACATTTTGTATTTCATCAGATAATCAACAGATGGTAATCGATTGTTGAAAATTGGCACATATTGCCATTGGTCCAGGTTCCATATGGCACGCATGTGACAGTAGATTTTCAAGGCGAAAGTCATCTGTTCTTAATATCTTAAATGGCCACCATCGCCTTGTATGGCTGATGTGTGAGGTCGGGCGGATCTGTGGAGGTCCAGTGTTGTCCCGTGTGTCTGACAACGGTACCCCCGTCTTGTAATGGTGCTTAGTGCTAGGTGCTATGTGGCTACAAACCTGGCTACAGCTAAAGATGATTCTCCTGTTTGCAGTCGACCATACGCGTTGTTGCGTTGGGCTTCCGTCAGTCGTGGCATCGTTTCGCTGTTCACTTGCTGTAAGAATGTGATGGCATGGAAATGAAAACCTTACGTTTTGTTATAGCCCAACAAGTGATGTTGCACGTGCATGTCATGTTGGTGTGTTTCGGCGCCAGGCTCTCACTTGATTGTGTTTTTGCGATTTTTCCATCCTTTCCCCAAATATTCTGCAGTACCTCATTCTTTTAACACAGATCAATCCCATTCGATACAGAAATGACTAATTATTTTTAAAATTAATTCTGTATTGATGTCGGCAAAACTCTGTCAGATATACTTGAGCTTTTCGTCTTTTGCAGCGTATAGCAATCCTAAAGCACACAATGAGCATCGTCTGGAGATTAACACAGCTTATATTCTCTCAAGTTAATTTAAGACATTTTGTGCTATTTATTATGAAAACAAAGTAAGTGTGTACATCACAGGTGGATTATTAAAAACAACAAAACGTCATTACAGCGCAACATACGATTTATTAATATCATTGATATCAAATTGACGTATTAGATATGAGAAATCAGATATACAGACAGTAAAGGCAACATGAGTTTTAATGTGATTTGAGAAATTTAAGACCTGGCCATGTGATGTGATTTTGATCAAGGCATGATAAGGATTTGGATATTATCATTGCTGTAATTCGGATTGGAATAATTTGAGCAGATCTTAGACAGGCTTATTCGTGCAAGCTCCCTCTTTACCAATATGCTGTTACATAAAAGTTCTTTTTACAGAATGTCCTTAGTAAAACTTTGCACAATATTAAACCTTGGCAATTTCTCTCAGATCCTTCCACAGAATCTCATCCCCATCCTGGTAATCCTCAATACGTAGTATGCACTCCTCTTCCACCACATTCAACAGACACCGGGGTAGATCCTCCAACTGCACGGCGCCCAGGAGGTTCCTAGTGTTTTAAGGTCCTTAGTGTCTCTAGAACACCATACTCACAATGTTGAAAACCAAGGCAATGATTCCAAACTCCTGCTCAAGGCTGCTCAAGGTTAGTTTCATTTAAACATTGAAATGTTTATTTTTTTTATTCTGTTGAACTTGTTCCTCCATATATTAACGTGGAGTATATCTGGAGTACTTTCCGATTTGGTACGTAAGACCACGTCATTCATAGTACTATTTATAATATATTTTTTTTTGATCGTAGAATATGTGTTGTTTTAATGTTTGGCTAATTTTGTTAATAATCGCCAGGATGTAAATGCTGCTAGGGTCAATGCAGGTAGCAAAAGTACTGTAAGTCCCCATGGTCCCCAGTGTGGTGATCTACCTTCAGGTGCTGGCGATCTATAGCCCTTTTTTATTATGTATTGTTATATATAGTGATATGTTTTTATGGTTACATGCTAGTTTTAAATAATAATCTGTGATATTCCAGTTATGCATTGTCCTCTTTTGACAGAATTTTAAAGTTTAAACGTATTTCTTTCGTATAACAATTAAAAGTCACGACTTTAAATTTTAACTCACTCACTCACTTACAGATTTGCTAGTTTGGAGAACCCTGGACCGAATTGAGGAGCAGGAACTGAGTCACTGTACAGACTGTGTATGTTGACGAGAGGAAGAAACACCCAATCCGGATATGAGGACATTTCAGTCTTTTCAAGATTTAGAGATTTAGAGTGTGTCACGGAAAGGTTCATCAGGGAAAGTCATCTTGTCATAACTTCATTTGTTCCGAGCAAGAAGGAGTGTGGTCAGACTGAACAGGCCAATAAAGGCCTCTGTTTCCAACTTTGACAAAGGGTTCATGTTGATGTTCAGATACATGTGGGGTTTTTTAGTTTGAGAATTATAAAATTTGCAAATGTTATCACATCATTTTCACTGATATCAAGAGCAGTTATATTTGTGGGAGGACCCCGTGGGACCTGCTGAAGGTTTCTTCCATTTCTCGCCTTAAAGCTTGATTCCTGAAAGAACGGAAGTTGTAATTATCTATATGAGGTTACTTATACCTGGCAAATGACGAAAAATGCATGTGGCTTTGAGTTCCATTTGTCATAATTGCAGCTGGATTCTTTTATATTAGTCACATACATCTTGATTTGGGCATTTAAAGTTCGTTGTGACCAACAAATGAAACTTGACAACTAGCCTAAAATGTAGTTGTCACATAAATCGATGCCCTCAAGAATCTTTAGCAATGGCATGGATCACATCTTCAAAACACAATACTTTAAACAAAAAATGTATTCAAGGAATCAACCACGAAGTCATGACAAAAACCAAACCATGTTCTCGTTTTTATCTTTCATAAAATTATTTTTACCAGTATATACTGGAAATAAAAGCAACAAACATTTTCCATATTCACAAGAAAACTATGCTAAAAGCAAGGTCAATTGTAGAATTATGACTACATCATGAGCAGGTGTTTATGAATCGCAATCAAACGGTACTGATACCAGGTGTTTGCGAGACGGTAAACTAGTAGAATATATTTCGGAGTAGGTGAAGTCAGTGCATGATTTTGTCTTTGGTAGAATGCACAAACTGAAAAGGTGGAAAGATACTAGGAATACATCCATCCTGTCCCGGCCAGCTGCCATCTAATGCTTGGCTACCCTTCATGAAAAGTATGTAGTTGTTCCCACTGATAATGCCGCAAGTAATGAAAGTGAAAGTGGTGACCATATATATTTTAACTTTTCTATCATCAAAGGAAGTTTTATCCCAAATATAACACTTGTTACATGTGACCACTTTCTAAATGGCATTGTGTGTTCATAGCTTTCGGCCACGGGAGCCGTAACAATTTACACTTGTCAGAGTGGTACACAAAGTACGTGATCTAGACCAGTTGTCGGAATTTCATTTTTGTGGAAGCCTCGGTGGCTGAGTGGGTTAGATAGCTGACTTTGTGTGCTGGCGATTAGGTGCCTCACTCTGGTGGTGTGGATTCGAATCCGGGACTGAACTCGAAGTTCGAGAATCTGTACTTTACAAAGAAAGTGTTATCCCAAATATAGCACTTATTACATTTGACCACTTTCTAAATGGCATTGTTTTCAAAAACTTGACCGCTGATGTCGACATGTGACATATCATAGAGAAGGTATTTACAAAGTTCAATAAAAAAAGTTGATAATGTGTTAACACAACCCTTAATGAGTTTCGGGGGCACGGGTGGCCCAGTCGTCTGAGGCGCCGCGATTCGCTGTGCAGAGTTGCTCCCTTGGGCTCGCCAGAAACCTATGATTGTGGGTTCGAATCCCGGTTCGCCCCGATTATGTTTCTAGCTTTGTCAGCACCATACCCGTGCTCGTGGGTTTCACCGAAGTGGTAAACGTCTGAGACCTGCATCACCTCGGACTTTCCTCCCACATTAAGCTGACACGCAGAGATATAACTGGAATACTGTTAAAAGCGGCGTTAAACCAACTCACTCACTTAATGAGTTTCACGGGAGGACCAACGGACGAGAGCAGGCCCCCGGTGATTTTGGTAACATAATCAGTCGTGTTTCGGTTTAGTGCTATACCGTAACCTATCTTCTTTGTCCTGACAAAATGACGGTTATACATCTGAAGCGCCCGTAAACGTTTTGTTACTTCACATTCCCAATAGGCCTCCATCGTCTTCTCAGCATTCACATAACGAATCATTATCAGTCAAATTACCTTTGTTTAGTTATCGTAGATATATTTCTTCATGTATATTCCAAGACGTGCCTGTCAATTATGGTTACTCATTCTTTGTTCGGTTC
Organism: Haliotis rufescens; assembly: GCF_023055435.1. Taxonomy (NCBI): domain Eukaryota; kingdom Metazoa; phylum Mollusca; class Gastropoda; order Lepetellida; family Haliotidae; genus Haliotis; species Haliotis rufescens. Next base: position 5,868,737 of record NW_025964223.1, on the reverse strand, counting down.
TCAACTAACTCAGCCCCGCTCGTGACCAGACAGTTGGATCACTGAGAACACATTTATGATATAAGATTATTCAAGCAAGCCAGAGGCAATATTGATTACGTTCTTAATTATAATAATTCACTAATAACCCTGCATATCATGTGAATCAACCCAACAATTTATGATAAAAATAAGAGTGACTAATATGATTATGTATCATTTATAATATAAACGGTATATGGAACGATTAATGCTCATACATTTCTACATCTCGAAATATGTCATCACATCTTACATGACACAGGCTAGTTTAAGCATCAACTGATGTTTATTAAAAAAATGAAACAGATATTACATATGAACAAATTTGGTTCTCCCGAACTCGTTACCCACTTAACTAATCACATAAACAAATATACATACTTGCCATTTTCAAGATTCCCACATGTAAAGTAAAACCTCTCGGCCAGATATACTGCCTCAACAGCCCTTTCTGACAGATGACCCAGTCGTCTGAGGCGCCGCGATTCGCTGTGCAGAGCTGCTCCCTTGGGCTCGCCAGAAACCTATGATTGTGGGTTCGAATCCCGGTTCGCCCCGATTATGTTTCTAGCTTTGTCAGCACCATACCCGTGCTCGTGGGTTTCACCGAAGTGGTAAACGTCTGAGACCTGCATCACCTCGGGCTTTCCTCCCACATTAAGCTGACACGCAGAGATATAACTGGAATACTGTTAAAAGCGGCGTTAAACCAACTCACTCACTTAATGAGTTTCACGGGAGGACCAACGGACGAGAGCAGGCCCCCGGTGATTTTGGTAACATAATCAGTCGTGTTTCGGTTCAGTGCTATACCGTAACCTATCTTCTTTGTCCTGACAAAATGACGGTTATACATCTGAAGCGCCCGTAAACGTTTTGTTACTTCACATTCCCAATAGGCCTCCATCGTCTTCTCAGCATTCACATAACGAATCATTATCAGTCAAATTACCTTTATTTAGTTATCGTAGATATATTTCTTCATGTATATTCCAAGACGTGCCTGTCAATTATGGTTACTCATTCTTTGTTCGGTTCTCAACTAACTCAGCCCCGCTCGTGACCAGACAGTTGGATCACTGAGAACACATTTATGATATAAGATTATTCAAGCAAGCCAGAGCCAATATTGATTACGTTCTAAATTATAATAATTCACTAATAACCCTGCATATCATGTGAATCAACCCAACAATTTATGATAAAAATAAGAGTGACTAATATGATTATGTATCATTTATAATATAAACGGTATATGGAACGATTAATGCTCATACATTTCTACATCTCGAAATATGTCATCACATCTTACATGACACAGGCTAGTTTAAGCATCAACTGATGTTTATTAAAAAAATGAAACAGATATTACATATGAACAAATTTGGTTCTCCCGAACTCGTTACCCACTTAACTAATCACATAAACAAATATACATACTTGCCATTTTCAAGATTCCCACATGTAAAGTAAAACCTCTCGGCCAGATATACTGCCTCAACAGCCCTTTCTGACAGATGACCCAGTCGTCTGAGGCGCCGCGATTCGCTGTGCAGAGCTGCTCCCTTGGGCACGCCACAAACCTATGATTGTGGGTTCGAATCCCGGTTCGCCCCGATTATGTTTCTAGGTTTGTCAGCACCATACCCGTGCTCGTGGGTTTCACCGAAGTGGTAAACGTCTGAGACCTGCATCACCTCGGGCTTTCCTCCCCCATTAAGGTGACACGCCGTGATGCAACTGGAATACTGTTAAACTCTCACTCACTCACTTTGTGGCAGATGCTGGTCACTTGCAGTTGCCCTCCATTTTATGAGAAAAGGTTAGTGCAGTGGTTAACGTAGGCTAATTGTCATCCGATGGCCACTATTGTAAGGGGAAGGCTGCTATATGACACGATTCCGTTTAGTTTATTCAGAACTCCAGGCCATCTGTCCCATAGTACATTACATATATCTAACATTTATAGGTGCATATTAATATCTCCTTTGATCCAAAGAACCTTGTACAAAAAGTTTGACAACTTAATCAAATATGGCGAATTTAAAGATGTACATAAGTTTGCTGCAGCCAATATAGAATTAGAACTATCTGTATATTCTTGCAAGTACACATTATGTTCTACTGCATAACACGGGCAATAAAATGATACATGACTTTATCTTCTATCACATAATAGTTTTTACACAAGATTTCAGGATCATATAATTCACATTTACCTTTACAGAAGTTTGGTATACCAAGATAATTCATATAATCTTAACAAAGCTTGTTGATAACATACAGAGCTAATATCTGTTAAATATAGTTCACATTCAAATATAGATTTACATTAAGAGTAGAATTCAAGAGATGTACGGTCACAGAGAGTTAACTGACTTTAAAAGTCTTGTTTTCACCCTTGCCGAACTTGGCTGGGATTACTGGGCTTGATCGTAGCGCCACCAGTCATGTCCCTTCTAAGCCTCTCCTATGGACCAATCTGATTCACTTGCGTTTACTTCACACAAAATGGTGGCGCTCAGTCAAGACGATCTGATCCATAATCAAGATCTATATTGTGATAAAACGGGTCTTACATCGCGAAATGCATCAAATCACGTGAGCACCTTGATTAAAAACATGAAAAGATTTGGAAAATATCTGCTGACAACAAGTTGGCGGTGCACATGCTTTTGCAAATCCTGCAATCGACCGAAATCTACACGACAGTATACGAACCAGATTTCGATTTCGGTGTACGATTTTGATTGGACTATGCATACACTCGTTAGTCCAGCCAAAATGTACCTCCATAATACAAGCCTAGTTCGGCAAGGGTGGAAACTTGGACTTATATAGTCAGTTAACTCTCTTGCCTCGGGAAGATGTAGGCCACCAGAGTTCAAGACACAGACCAGACGATTTGAAATCGTCTGCATGCTCGGCGATCACGTGTTGTACTACCTCTAGCAAATCGACATATTCTGTCCAGACGCAAATGGTGTTTAGAGCGTAGAAACTTGGGGAATTGCCAGTGGTCTCGTGTAATCTTTACTTTCTGGACAGCTGTGGGCGTGTCTCGAAGCGTCCTAACGAACGTCATGCGAACAATAAAAGTAAGGCAGCATGACACATTTGGGGGTGGGTCTGTATATGATATGGGGTGGGATCACTATGAGTGCTAGAACGCCACTGCATATTGTCCATGGAAGGGTCAGTACTACCGAGACAACATACTGGCGACAATAGCTGTGCCGTTTGCGCGCCATGCTGGTCCACATTTTGTCTTTCAAGACGATATCGCTGGTGTCCATGGGACACGCACAGTAACTCACCAGACATCACCAGAATGCAATGGTCATTTCTGACCTTTCCCTCATAGAGCGCGTCTGGGACATGACGGGAGACTTGACGTCGACGTCAAAGACCATCCGTTACTTAAAGCCGTCAAGTGCTGTAAGAGGAGTTCAAATGTCATTGAGAGATTGAATCGGACTACACCACACCCTATAAACGAATGTTGCGTGAGGGCAAGACCCATAATTGATCAAGTAATCTCAAACGTTCATTATTCCACACACAGCCTTGTCGTTTTTCTTCGTTGTGTGCACCCTCACATGCTCTGTTGATGGTCATGTTACACCATGCCCTTCCCTTTTCTTAACCATCCTTTACCACTACTCGACATCTCTTTGTATTTGTTATAATCATCTGATATTCTTGAAGATCCTGTACGTTTTATAGAGAATACATTTAATTTTCTTAGCTTGTCAACGCAATGTATCGCTCAGTCAGAGTGAGTGAGTATGGTTTTACTTTTAGCAATATTCCAGCAATATCACGGCGGGGGACACCAGAAATGGGCTTCACACATTGTACCCATGTCGGGAATCGAACCCGGGTCTTCGGCGTGACGAGCTAACGCTTTAACCACTAGGCTACCCGACCGCCCCCGCTCAGTCAGAAATCAATAAATATTTTGTTCAGTGACTATGGTGGATTGTGTGCAAAGTAAACAATGTGATGCCATTGACTACAGTGATACGTGGTGTTAACGTTGTGTTGGTTGTGCATGTATCTCTAGATCAGGAGCTGTGGTATCATGTTTAACCTTTGAACCACTGCCGACTTCGCCATAAGAAACCTGTCAGAAGCTATATAGAAACCCGCCGTCGCAAACCTTTGATCAACAGAGCTCAAGGGTATTACATCTCGTCAGCCTACAAATATAAGGTATAGAAGCAACACAGAACATACAACAATATAGGCCAGTAAAACGGAGAACCTAAGTCATAATTAAAGCTTAAAACGCCAGAGCTTAACATTGTTTAAAACTAATATGCTAACGGGGGTCTTTAACCTTTAAATGGAACTGCTGCAACGAGATATCACCGTTTAGAGAATAACTAGAATATGCAAAGTATACAAAAAATTATAAGTCGTCTACAATTTTACTGAACTACTGAAAGTGAGTTAAACACTACTTGGCCAATTTTACTACGACTGGTGCCCGTACGCATATATTTTCCAGTACAGCAATTCGCTTGACAGCCAGCAGGAGTTGGGTTGTTTCGCTCATCAGGAGGTATTCTTTATGATTGACGATCGCAGATGCATCCAGCTCCTGGCTTCCAAAAACGGACTTTACATCATTTCCTCCAAAGGTCAAATGTGAAGCCATGTCGGTGACCCGTGTCAACAGAACCTCCAAATGATATTTGTCAGCCAGATATATGTAATGAACAAGCTCTTTACAGTAGGTGGAGTTACTTGAAGTCATCACGTTGCACTGGTACAATAAAAAACGTTCGCATTTCTGTGTCAGTGCCGTCATCTTGTATTCGTCAGCCAGGCCCAGCAGCTTGTCCACCTTTGATCGTGTGATGGATTTCAGTTCTGATGGGTATATACGGAGAAGCATATCGACGACATCCGCATAGGATTTATCAGGTAAAGGAATCTCGTTCTTCTCCTTGAATTCCCCCTCAAACATTTTTTCGAACACGACTGATGCAGCCACAAGGACACCTCTGTTGACATGGAGTTGCCTCCCTTCGACCGCTAATGTCATGTCGGATGTACTTGAGGGCTTATCGAAAACTGACGTTGTGATTTCCTGCTCTGCTTCACTTTGTCCCATAGAGCACACAGCCTCCGCCCTTTAATGACACACAATTATATGATTGTAAATTTCATATAATAATATAACTTCCAACGTATAAACAATTATTAACGAAATATAAACAATATGAACGAACGAGATGATATGGGCCCGTAATTATTAACATTCTCTTAAGTTTAATTTTGTTTCTTTGTTGTTTAACGCCGCACTCAGCAATATTCCAGCTATATTACGGCGGTCTGTAAATAATCGAGTCTGGACCAGACAAGCCAGTGATTGACATCATGAGCATCGATCCACGCAATTGGGATATGATGGCATGCATCAACCAAGTCAGCGAGCCTGACCACCCGATCCCGTTAGTCGCCTCTTACGACAAGCATAGTCGCCTCTTACGACAAGCATAGTCGCCTCTTACGACAAGCATGGGTTGCTGAAGACCTATTCTATCCCGGATCTTAAAGGGTCCTTAAATTTCATTAGGTTGGTGGGGTGAAATGTAGTTTAACGTCGCGTTCACGAGTATTGCACTTTTATAGCAACGGTGTTGTTTGTTTGTTGTTTAACGCCGCACTCAGCTATACAACAGCTATATGACAGCGGTATGTAAATAATCGAATCTTGACCAGGCAATACAGTGATTGATATCATGAGCATCGATCCACGCAATTGTCGTAAGGGGCGACTACCGGGATCGGGTGGTCAGGCTCGCTGACTTGATGCTCATGATATCATTGTGATTCACTTATCTTCTCCTGACATTCAATGCAAAGTGATGTTACAGTTCGACTACCTCACGAGGGATATTAACATATTTTCATTCATTGCCTGAAAAATTAGACTGGATTTTAGACAGATAGACTGACAAGAATTAACACTCTTTCTGTCATAAGCGCGCGTAGGTGAGAAATCAGATTGAGCTGGTGAAGCTCCGATATAAGGAAACACATTGAGAAATGTCCCGTACATGGGACTGCTGTAAATTGGTTTATAATAGTCGTATACAGGAAAATCCTTTTGTCATATACACTGACATAAACTAAACGATACTACCACTCTTCAGGTAGAGAGGTTGGATTATTTTTACGAGGTGTTTTACAAGCATATTTACACCCGTTACAATCTGTACCGAAGGCTTCAAGTGTAGGCCCACTTACAATGTGTATAACCTCCCACAGCTGACAGAGGGGTATAGCTTAAACACCGCTACAAAACAACACCAAGCGATGATGCCTCCTTACTTGGCGACTCACCAGTTCAAATACAGACGCATAAAAGTGAGTGAGTCATATAACGTTTAACGTCACATCGGCAATATTTCAGCCATATCGTGACGAACAGACGCATAAAAAGACGCAGATACAATGCAGAACATATGTTGGAACATATTGTGACCATGTTGTTCTTTTAGCATCACCATGTACATCTTAAGAAAGGGATAAATTGTTTCGCAGGATATTGTACAATCTGGAAATTATCGATAAATATACAGAAAACGAAACTTCTTGTATTTGGTGATACTAATCGTGATAAGAGAAAACACATAATCCTAAACATGTCATTAGAATATGTTGACGAATATACGTATCTGGGTGTATTATGTACTTAAGTGTTAAAGACATATCCCCGAGGCAAGGGAGTTAACTGACTATAAAAGTCCAGTTTCCACGCTTGCCGAGCAAGGCTGGAATGCCAAAATGTAACTCCATAATACCAGCCTAGTTCGGCAAGCGTGGAAACTGGACTTTTATAGTCTTGCCTCGGGAAGATGGGTGAAAAACTTGAGTCTTCTGAAGTTGAGAAAAGTGATATTTTCATTGCAGTGAACACAACACTTGATATTTCACTGCAGTTAACATGACACTTTCACGGAACTATTGTCATACAAGAGTTACCTCCCCTCCCCTTATCGTGTCTGGTCCGAACACAAACTGTTGACTTCCTTTTAGCGCGAGTTCCACATTGACAAAGCAAAATAATGACAGATGGTCATTTATGGCGTTAATATTTCTTCTTGCTGTTTGTTATTCTCTTAAAAATGTTTGGTTATGAATTATCAATTTCTCATTTAACTCGTCAATCGAGACTGTTCGTTTCGCAAAGCGCCATTTTATTACTTGACCAGCGTGTATTCCTTCGCTTTCAAGAATATTTTAGAATATATTATATTCAAGTTGATGTTTATATAATCATATGTAAATGTTTCGTAAGGAATTTTCGTGACTTTAATATTTATTGATGCTTTTGTATATATTTTTTAAGATTTTGCAAACACGAAACTACTTTTTAAGTCGCAAATACAAGGGGTGATGAACGGTCCCTGTGTGTTAGGTAGGGAGAATTTACGTTTCAAGGTTTTACATTTATAATGAAATATATTAATTTTTTTTCAACTACACTAAAAGTATATTATTAATAGGATATTCCATGTGTCGAGTGAAATATTATGATTCTCTCATCTCGTGACGGGGGAAAAGGAGATATTTTCACGAGTGGTATAATTGTTGATAGAACTTGCAAAAAAATGCCTATCCAGTATATGCTAGCAAGTTACCAACATGACTTAGGCAATGGATTTTGTTTTACGTAAAATACGAATCTTTTTAACGCCATGGTCAAGCCTGTTCTACTATATGGATGTGAACTATGGGTTTTGTTAATATAAAACATAATTAATTAAACTTGTACATATTAATTTTATGAGGAAATTTTATCAGTTACCCACCCGCTGTTTGTGTTAAGACAAGCTTAAGTATGTTGACATTCTAGACTTTCTGGTCGAAACTAAAACTAAGTAAATCCACAAATGTATCATGGATTTCTCCTCTGTTGTACATAGATACTGCAGCACAACTATTTACGTTGGTAAATGGTTCTCCGATGTAAATGATGCTTTAAATGATGCAGGTAAGCTATGTATGGTTATCGCAATCATATATTTCATCTTCGTGGCTTTAAACACTGATTACGCTGAGAAAAGTTGGAATGCGTATATTTCACTTTCAAGTAAAAGTTCAAACTACTCGTTAACGAAATCTGAATTTAAATTGGATTTTTGAAAAAGGTTTATTCAAGGGTTTTTTTGCAATAAAGAGAGTACCGCCGTACTAATCCACCAGGGGCGTGCGTGTACTAGAAGTTATACTCTGTGACTGTTCCGCGATTAGAATGCGCTGCGAATCATTTAGCGCGAATTACAAGTAGAGCCGTAGCCAAGTTTATGTGAACATGGCCAGCCAGTACCTGCTGTGGTCACTGCCAAAACTCAAATGTGCGCTCTTTCAACGAAAGCCTTCGACAGTTGGAAAGAAACTTGAACTGATCGAGAGGTATGTAACCCATTTTTTTATTTATCAAGTATGCTTACATTCATAATCTGCGATATGCACCGCAATTTCTACAAGGCCTTTTTCTTGCCTGTCAAATGAGCGCCATCCCTGTCACTATCCAATCTCATTAAAATGATATCTTAGTTCTCGTTATCGCTAAACAAAGATCTTTGTTTAGCGGCAGCGAGAACTGAGATCTGATTTTAATGAGATTGATTTGAACTTCGCATGCCGGAGATTTCGGCCAGAGATTAATACAAGTTCTGTTCTATTGAATTTATTTGGAAAAGTTCATGTGGTTTGATTGCTGTTAAATCGGAAAATATAATCTTTATTGAATATATGTATACACAATGGTAAATTAATGTTTGTGTATACATAACGAATAACATATATGCTGCAATCTCGTCAACGAAATCTGTTGCCAATTTAGCCAACTTGGAGCCGTTTTTACCAGGCAATGTTGCTGGTTGCTGATTTGCCCCCGTGCCGTGTTATCCAGTTTGAAGCTATTTATAGTGGCACGTTTGTTTTAAGTAATTCAAATCCGTTTTCGTTATATATTGAGTCACAAACATTGTGACATAAATCCACCTTGCATTTAATTATTACACTAATTACACACTGCCAGTATATCAAATCCACACAGGACACAATAATATAGAATTACATGGTACAGCTGCTATGGCACGGGAAAATCACTGTGATGTATACTCCATTAGTATATGGTTTATTTATAATGATGTAGTTAACAAGTGTAGAGTTTACTGAACAGAATCAACAAAGCATCAGCTGCAGGGACTCTACACAATCCTTATGGGATCCCTCGTGGCAGTGAATAGACTATAATAGACAATTTGTACTCACTTGACATTTGATGACGCGCCGAAATTGAATCCTGTTGCAATTTGACCTTGTGCAGACGTTAAACCAAACAATGGAGTGTTGCCTCTTATAGACATCATAGCTATCTCGAGATTAATCACCTGCTCAGGTACTGTGCATTTACTCTGTTTTACTTCCGGTTTGTTGCAGAATGTGATGTTGAATTACCGCCCTTTACAAGCACAACTTTCGTTTTAAGTCACACTCAACCACAACACAATAAATCACCATGTTCTAAAGCCTTGCTCAAATTCATACATACACGCTGTCTAAATTCGCTATGTTTCATTTTGTAACGTTCAATTTCTACCCACCATTGAGAAATTAACCGGTTCTGTTTTCAACTTTGAAAATGAACCCAAACAATTGAATAATAACCCTTATCATTGAAAAATGAACCGGCTTATTTTCCAGCGCTTATAGTGCCTTCGGGTTCTTAATTCAACGTTGAATAATGAACCTAACATAAAAACTGTGAAATCGAATCATGACCCGCATCAAACTTCAACACAAACATGTAATCGTCTCACAAATTAGGGCTGAACAAATATCCATAATTGAACATTGCTTAATCCTCCTGAACTTAGTCTGCCTCGCTACGTGGGGGCGTGATAGCGCTTCTGCCTGCTGACCAAGTGGTCCCGAGTTCGATCCCGCCAAGGGGCCTCGGTATCTTCTCTGCGGTGAAGAACAGTTCTACACACATTGAGGTGAGGTGAGGTGAAATTGGGTTTAACGTCGCGTCCAAGATTATTGAACTATTGCAAGTTATAGCATGCACGTGCGTGTGGGTGGGTGGGTTTGTGGGTGTGGCTGCTTTGTACTAGTCCGGACTAATACCGATTTATAGTGCTAGCTCACTGAGATACCATGCCGCAGTTTAACATGAATACCCCACTTAGACACAGTATACGGACTCCGAGCCGACCAGTCCTTGTGTTAGCCTCTTAATGCCGAGCGCCAGATAGGGTAACAACAAGTACCATCTTTTAACGTCTTTTGGTATGACGCGGCCGGTGATCGAACCCCGGAGCTTCCGCTCTCCGGGCGGACGCTCTACCACTAGACCACGGAGGCGGTCTTACACACATTGAGGATAGTGTGCAATGCTGCAGTGCGACGCAGTACAGTATCACCCTTGGTTCGCCAGTACCAGCCGATGCTCGCTGGTTTTACTGCAACACATAGCGGCGTGAAACCCCAACACCATGGCGTTGCAGGCTTTCATCCTACCCTTACATGCACTGGCCGCCGTGATATGACTGAAACACTGGTAAGCGGCGTTAAACCCCAACTCACTCACTCAGTCTTCGTTATTTACGGGGGGGGGGAGGGGGGGGAACTAATAAAGAGTAATTGTCAGTTTTAATGAGGGGGGGGGGGGGGGGGGGATTTGAAGCCCTTACGAATCTTTTAAATTAGATTAAAACTTTGTGTAAACATAATAATGAACATTCTTCTTTAAGGGGGTGTGAGTGAGTGAGTTTGGTTTAACGCCGCTTTTTACAGTATTCCAGTTATATCGCGGCGTGTCAGCTTAATGTGGGAGGAAAGCCCGAAGTGATGCAGGTCTCAGACGTTTACTCTTCTTTCAGGAGAGAGTGAGAGTGAGAGAGACGTTTGAGGCCGTTCTGACATGGGGCCGTTTTGAATCGCTCCAATAATAACTGTAGTGCGGAGGCTTCTTTGTGAAACGTGGCCCCGACCTTCAGCAATGCATCCACCCTAAATGCGCGTGGAACTCATTTCCACTGCTGAGAAGATACCAAGCCGTATAATAATATAGACCTACAAGTCGTATGTGTAGGTTGATGACAAAAATTAATAAAAATCAACCCCCAGGAAGTAAGTCACCATGACCTACTCTTGGGGCAAAAGAAAGTAAACATGGCTTTTGTGGTGAAGCTGAAAAGTGAAGGAAGTTTTCATAATTTTGATTGTGTCTGACTAATCATGAAACATTTCTGCAACAGTTTGCTCACAAAAACCCATGGTTGGGTGATTTGAGGAGGTAAATAATGAAGACTGGGGTAAGAAATGAGATATACACCAAAATGATCCCTACCGTGTCTAAAGTGGTTTTCACAGGTAAGAGGTCCAATATGTCCAGTAGCAATCAAATTCTGTATACCTCGGCTGGAGTTGTAATCATGGTTATAAACTCTACCACCAATGTAAAAATATCTGTTTTGGCAGAACCGTGTGCTGACGTTTATTGTTTTGCATCTAGGGAGTGATAGACAGTGTGTCTGTTGGAATGAACTTGGGTATAATTTGAACATTAAAAAGAACAACCCGATCAAATAGTAAACATTAAATAATTATGCGCGTCAAATTTCAACGTTGAAAAAGTACCCGGGTCAATATTCAACGGACCCGTGAAGATCCGGGGTAGAATAGGTCTTCAGCAACCCATGCTTGCCGTAAAAGGCGACTATGCTTGTCGTAAGAGGCGACTGACGGGATCGGGTGGATTGGGTATCCCAATTGCGTAGATTGATGCTCATTATACCAATCACTGGATTGTCTGGTCCAGATTCGATTATTTACAGACCGCCGTCATATAGCTGGAATATTGCAGAGTGTTGCGTTAAAAAAAAAACAAACTAACAAACAATATTCAACGTTGAAATAGTAACCGGCTCATAATTCAACAGGGGGTACTTTTTCAACGTTAGGGTGGGTTATTTTGCAACGACCCGGTTCATTTTTGAACCGTTGAAAAATGACTCGATTGTTTTGAAATAGGAACCGGTTAAAGATATTCGACGTTCATTTTTCAACGTTATACCGGAAAAAAATGGGAAGTTAGTCCCGTCAACAAAATATGTTGTTAGTCCCCTCAAATATATTAAAGTACATGACGAGTTGATTGAAAACTTTGAACCACTTCGAAAATGTCCGAGCTTAATTTTTGGAATAATTTCAGTGCAACGACCATGATTTCGAAAATGATTGGACTTTCGATATGTGCGATGGTCCACTCATATTGTAACACAGAACTGGGTTGAAACGGGAAGGGTAGAAACTAGACTTGATGGAGGCAACTGGACACGCTTGCCTCGGGAAGATGAGTTCGATAAAAAAAATTGTGTTGTTGGTGCCCTCAACACATCAGCTGAACATTGGTGCCCTCAACACAATGTGCTGTCTGTGCCTCAATCACAATGTGTTATTGGTTTCTTCAACAAATCTGCTATTGATTTCCACAACAAAACGTGCTGTTGATCCCCTTTACAAAATGATTAGCTCCTCCTATTCAGAGAAGATGCTGTATGTCTGAAAGCAATGGCCGAATTCTTTATGTTGTAACAAAAGTCCAAGCGCCTAGTTAAATATAAGTTGTAATGTTGTTTTAAATTACAGCTTTCATAAAGCTTTCCCGATTTCAAGTCATAGTTTGTTGATAGGAATAATTGAATCAAGATACAGTTGGAGTGAGTGAGTATAGTGTTACGCCGCTTTTAGCAATATTCCAGCAATATCACGGCGGGGGACACCAGAAATGGGCTTCACATATTGTACCCATGTCGGGAATCGAACCCGGGTCTTCGGCGTGACGAGCGAACGCTTTAACCACTAGGCTACCCGACCGCCCCAGATACAGTTGGAATCAAGGCATGGCATCAAATGTTAAGCGGTTTGATTGGCCGGTTAATGTTCAAGTGAGTGAGTGAGTATGGGTTTACACCGCTTTTAGCAATATTCCAGCAATATCACGGCGGGGAACACCAGAAATGGGCTTCACACATTGTACCCATGCCGGGAATCGAACCCAGGTCATCGGCGTGATGAGCGAACGCTGTGCTATGCAAAGGCATTTTTCAAACCAAATAAATGTTTTAATCAATAAGTGTAGTGTTACCACATTATAGTGATTAGAATTGAAATGATGTGCAAAAAAGATAGTTCACTATTTTCCCTTCTAATGACCTTTATGTAAACACATCGGGTACAAAGTCAAGGACGAAAGTAATTAAGGGACGTTATTCTAAATGACAATGATCGAATAGGAGGCGTTCAGTATTTAAGATGCTTGTTCAGGTCTGAGGTAACTTGATATATGCTGGGTCAGTTTCACAATTCCGCTTGTTTTTGTGTTTATGTCAAAAGTCAAGTTTATAGAGAAATCACTAACATTATACCTGGAAACACTCATAACAAAAATTGTTCAGGAAGCATCCGCGAGCGAGTTACAATGACAATGTAAATTTATTTTGTTATTTACATATCAAATATGTTGCACGAATAAACAAAGGACTCAAATACAATATCAAGCAATTTGTATTTGGGTGATCTATTTTTTAAAAACCTATCTAGATCCATAATTCTTTTCAAAATTTGAAAGTGACGCTTTCGTTCACAATGGGAGATAATTTAGGAATTATCAAGTTTATGCCACAAGTTAACGTAAACATACATTTCATGTAGTCCTTTTCTGTCCTTTTAAATTAAGTAGAGCTAATAAACTGATTTGTCTGATTTGAAATCTGGCTTTGGGGCGAAATATGTACATTGTCAATGTGTAAAATCTATTCCAGAACGTAGTTCGATGACGCCTGGCTTGTCTGACAGCATGGCTGAGGGTCAATTAATAGTCCGGTGACCGTATCCTTTACAATGACATTATTATTTGAATGGTCTCAAGTATCTATATTTTATGAATATTAAACGGATAAATGTATACTTAAATTTTAAAAAGACCAACATCAATTATTATTTTAAAAACGGTCCATTGAATGCAAAATTCAATGAATATTGTGGTGAAAATGTCTATTTTATATTGATCAGTAAATTTCATTCAATAATCATTTTCTGCGAAAATATATTGGAAAGTGAATTTTGGACACTGTTCAAAATACGTTACTTCTTTACGACATTTTAAACCCAAATGAGCATAGGAACCCATTTATTACTTGATTTTTCAAATCGCTATTCTCGACAATACGATACGAAAATATGTGCTTAACATTTGCTCTCAAAATATCAATAAATTGCTATATTTAATGGAATATATCCATGTGGTTAATCACCTGTTTTTAAAGAATGCAATTATTCAATAGACAATATTTTATCATTCATCAAATATTTGTCTTTCAGTAATATAAATAACCTAGGAGTTGCTTTGAAAACGAAACCAAACAGTTGCTATTGCTAGAAAGACATTAGATATACTCTTTATACAAATATGCTATACGCATATTTGATCACATGTATTTCCTTGTTAAATCAATAAGATTAGCTGCCCCTGAGTAACCAATAAGGTCACGGTCATTACAATAGAGCCTGCCGACACCTTTCGTTTTGATCGTTCCCAAATTATCTTCTAAACTTCTTCAGCATGGACTCTGATAGAAATATATTGTAAGCAATCGAATCCATAGTTGTGTGACCGCCTCCGTGGTCTTGTGGTAGAGCGTCCGCCCGGAGAGCGGAAGGTCCAGGGTTCGATCCCGGGCCGCGTCATACAAAAAGACGTTAAAAGATTGTACTTGTTGTTACCCTGTCTGGCGCTCGGCATTAAGGGGCTAAAACAAGGACTGGTCGGCTCGGAGTCAGTATACTGTGTCTGGGTGGGGTATTCATGTTAAACTGCGGCATGGTATCTCAGTGAGCTAGCACTATAAATCGGCATCAGTCCGGACTAGTACAAGCAGCCACACACACACATACACGTGCATGCACGTCGCTATATAAGTGCAATAATCTTGGACGCGACGTTAAACCCAATTTCACCTCACCTCACCATAGTTGTGTGGACCGCTGTCGCGATTAAGAACATTTCCAACCTGGTATCTTCGATGCGTTCTTCGTGTTTCTTCGAAGTGTCAGTTTGAATCACGCAGTTTGCCAAAATGAAATGTCAATCTTTGAACGTAAAGCAGGTTATTTGTTTGAAATATATCTATGGCAAAGTATGCCGCCATCTTGGGTGAAGATAACATCTCGGACGAAGATAAACTTACGATATCTTAGGGCTACAATAGTTTCGAAAATAGGCTACGATAGCCTACGATTTCCTTACGATAATGTTATGGCTACGATCGTTTCGCAAAAAATCTAGCTCATTATTATTGAAGTAATGCGTCTTAGCTGGAACTAAAAAAGAGACACTCATCTTAATAAAAAATGGGGCGCCTCAACTGATACTGACACATTAAAAGACCAATACATTTCAATAACCACAAAATTGAAAACGATAATGTCTGTATCTGCATCGTCTAAGGGATCTGGATGGATCTCAACTTGAGATAAAACACTTAAAGTACAACTTATTTTAATAGGAAGTGGCGCGTCTTAAATAGAACTAATACATTAAAAGACTAACTCGTTATTGTAGGAAGTGGGATGTCACAACTGAAGCTAAAACATACGAGACGAACTGATCATGATACGGTTTCACGCATCTGAGCTGGAGCCAAAACATTAAAAGACGCACTCGTTATGATTCGTTCATTCACATTATTTCATGGTATAATTGGCCGTAGCAAGTACTATCAGCGACAGCGACAGCAACATTCCGGCATCAACATCAGCACAACGTCCGACTCGCCAACAGCTTTCAACCTCCACCACTAAAGTCTCCATCTAAAGCCTCCGACCCTACCGCAATCCAACAAAGTCCTGCCCCCATTCTTCATCAAATAAATAAAAGCGACAATACCCTTACGACATTAAATAGAAATCTCTGCTAAAAGCAGAGTTGATTGTACGATTCCGACTTTAGCATGATCATGTGTTTATGAATCGCTCCAGAATAGTGATGATACCAGGTGTTCGCGAAAAGGTGAGCGTATCCTGCACCACCGGTGGCACCCATCACAAACACATGTAAAGGCAAGTTAATTATATGTTCACCAACAGATTGTTTAATAACATATTGCTGCACTTACCAGGTTTTGTTCAACGTCCTCTCCAGAGTGAAAACATACGGCAGGACAGGAAATCAAACTGAAAAGTGTTTCTTCGTGAAAAGTCTTCATAATGCACATGACATATATACCAAAGTTTTAAACGCAGCGTTCAAAATAGCGCGGGAATAATATAAACATGAGAATAATATAATATAACATAATATTTAACATGCACCGGTGCATTTGATAAAGTAAGCTGCGTCGTCTGCTTCGTAACCATGACATCACGTGACCATTCTAGTGAACACCTGCATGAAATATACAATACTTCTAATCTGATTTGACATTTGTTTATATAAATAATCTTAACCGACAAAGCCATTGGCGGTGAGGCTTGTCCAGCGAGGTTAAAGCGTTGACTCGTCACACCGATTCACCACATGGGTACACTATGTAGAGCCGATTTAGACGCCCCTCTCCGTAATATGGCTTGGATTTTGTTCCAAATTTCGCAAATGATTTTGTGATAATAAATGGTATTCTTTAGCGGTATTCATCATAATAGAATGGAGATGTAATACAGGGGATGGTCGACCATGAGTTCCCAAGCAACTTAAAATTTTAATGCATTTTAATCATAATGATGATTATGAATAAAACATTATCAAAGAATTATGAGCAATATGTATAAAGTACCACACGAGCAAAAACGTATTAACTGAGGGTCAAAGTAGACTGAGTATACCGAGTTTTGGTTTTTTTATGTGATGGAAAATTATTGAAAGAACTGTTAAATTTGAATATGTCTATGTAACCATCATTCATTCCTGCAACGGTTTGTGAAAAGTAATCTGTGGCTGAATAATTTGTTTAAAAATATATTGGTTCAATGAAGACTAGGGTAGGAAATGAACTTGCAACCACATGACCCTAACATGTTTGAAATGATATTAATTTAGGCCGAAAAGAGCAAATTGCTTTTGGGGTGGTGGTGGTGTAAGCCTTGTGGTGGTATAATAATATCAATTGGACACTCAGGGGATATGGATGCTGGGATGAATAAATTGAAACTATAAGTTTGATTTGTATGATATGACTTTATCAATGTTCGGACATTCTATGTCAGATTTCTTTACTCAGTCATTAAATTCCGTTTCAAACAAGAAAATTCCTTTCTGAGAGAAGCGAAAGGCATCACACATAATTTGTATATTGTTTTCCTGCTGGTACAGTGGTCACTAGGCTGGTACCCGAATATATCCGAGTAGCCAGGACCTGAAATTACACAGGCTTCGGTAAATCCCTGCGACACCATTGTAGGGATGGTCGATCAAAGTCACCGTCTTCATGCAGTAAACGTGTAACACGTAAGAGTATTGCTTCATATAGATGTCCGTTCCCGTGTTTTTCCAGGTAAACAATTATCTTGCCTTGGCGTGTGTTTGTTACGGGTGCTACCGGTGGGGCAGGATTCGATCACCGTTTCACAAACACCTGCTATCATTACTATTTGATAGTGATTCATGAACACATGATCATGATATAGTCGGAATCGTATATCAATCGATGACACGTAATGAACCAAATATTCGACGCTATACACGACAAAGTCTATATTGGACATCTAGATATTAGAATATTTTAAGGTCCTCGGAATCATCAGTACACCAAGGACGGGGGTCATGGGCGACCCAGGCGTCTCGGGCGCCGCGACCCGTAAAGATCCGGGGTAGAATAGGTCTTCAGCAACCCATGCTTGCCGTAAAAGACGACTATGCTTGTCGTAAGAGGCGACTAACGGGATCCTGTGGTCAGATTATTTACAGACCGCCGTCATAGAGCGGAAATATTGCTGAGTGTGGAGTTAAACAAAAAACAAACAAACAAATCTTAGGCGCCGCAATTCGCTGTGCAGAGTTGCGTCCATTGGGCACGCAAGAAGCCTATGATCCCGGTTTCAAATCTCGGTTCGCCCCGATTATGTTTCTTGGTTTGTCAGCTCCATAGTCGTGGGTTTCACTAAAGTTGTAAACGTCTGAGTCCTGCATCGCTGGCGTGCCAAAGGGTCGTGATCTTATAATAATCATGAAGAATCATTATGATTCAGACTGTCGAAGCAAAAAGCCACAAAATACTTTCTTGCAACATGTTCTTTATTTGTGTTTAGGCCTTATACTTTTTATTTAAAAAGATATCTGGTTTTGCTGGTTTGTAGCTCTAATACAAAATCATGGGCCTCATATTTCATGTTTGATGCAATTTACACACATATACAAGTTTTACAGTACATGGATACCTGAAATAAATCAAGTTACCATTTGTTATTTTGTGATACTGAGATATAGATGACAAAAGTGTTAATGTTTCTATGTTGTATCTTTCAAATGTGTAGTTTTGAGTCAAGTCACACCATACACTGATGCCCAGAAAGTACAGGTCCCCAGAAGAGCCTCAGCCCATCATGGCGTACAGTCGCTGTCCAGTGTACACCAGAAGCATGGCACACCGTGCTTCACCGTATGAGGTACAAACTAATATTTTGACAATAAATAATAATACAATGTAAATACTATATGCAAATAATTTCTGTATTGAACAAAAAAAATAAATTCAGTTCCCTCAATGATAATATGGAAGAAAATAAAAGCGACAAAACCCTTTCCATATTCATAAGAAATCTCTGTAAAAAATACATTCGATTGTACGATTCTGACGAAATCATGAGCATGTGTTAATGAATTGCTATCAAATAGTGATGATACGGTCATACCAGGTGTTTGCGAAAGGTTAGAGTATCCTGCCCCGCCGGTGTCAGAAGAAATTCCTGGTGTTGAGATCCATTTTCATTGTGTGCAAATTGTGTTTATTCTCATGCAGAGCTACAATTCATAAAATATTAATGTGTCTTGTGAGGTACAGTGCTTAAAACAAGAGAACTCTGCTTTTGAAATAGGCAACCAGTGCACTAGCAAGTTGCCACTAAACATTTAGCCAGTGCTTGTGCTATTTTCTTCAGTCTTTTGCCCCGGCCTTCGCCCTTAACCTTGAGTCTGGAATATTGTTTGTTGTTGTTTGTTTTTGTTGGTGGTGGTGGTAGTGTGTTGTTGAATAAATAAACTCCCCGGTTGACAGGCCTAACGGGAATTGTGACGTGTTGCACTTTAGTTTACAAAATAATTTGTCAAAATAATATCACCTTTAGCAAACGTTATACCGTAATTCATTTCACACCATTCCATAGTGTGTTTTGTATATGTTGTGACAGGATTCCATAGGATAACCGTTTGGATTTTATTGTTTGTGATTGGAACAATAACTGGCGTAAGGGAGACAACTCTTGTTAGCATACGGGCAACTTGCACGTACCTCTCCAAACTCAGAATGCTATTCGTTCGAAGGAACACGAGCTCAAGTGAGAATAGAAGTAAGTATACTATGTGTGTTTTTATTATAAAACGATGCAGCAATTAAACAATATTTCGTCAACAGATTGGGGTGTGGCTGTCAGTTAGCCTTGTGGTGAAACATCAAACCGAGGCGACATTTTTTGTCGCCCCAGACTTCCAGATCCCGACGGAGGCATAAACAACAGTTGACAAATAAAATACAAATAGTTTGAATGTATTTTTATTTAACATCGCCCTTGTATAAATAAGATTAATTAATAGAATTTAACTTTTAAGAATGGAATTTTGAGATAGTAATAAATGTAGACTATGTGGCGTCTGACCATTGCAGTCATATTATTAAGAGAGCAAACCCTCCACAGAAGTAAATACTTTTACTGTACACATCCTGCATTTTGTACACAATTAGCGTATATTTCCCCCAATAAACTGACATAAACAAATTCAAGCAAATTGAAATTAAGAAACTGTTGAGCTTACAATTTAAGAAAATAATGACCCACACAAGATAATTGGTTAGCAATATTCTGTAAACCATGAAATAAGAAAATATGTGGCTGATGTCATGGTCTTGATTCCCACTGTGGGTGTATAATTAATGAAGTCCATTCTTGGTTTCCCCGGTATGAATATTGTTAAAAGAGACATAAAATGCTTCTCACTTCTGGGTCAGATATCAGGTGATGGTTGGGCCAGGAATTGCTGGATGTTTGCCTTTCACAGCTGTACAGGGTTACTGAGGCAGTGAATGTTGTATAATGCTGAGTCAGTAGTATACAAGCCAATCAGAAGCCTGTGATTAATCTAGACCATGCAAACTGGCTTCTGAGTACATTCTTGCCATCACCGAATCTGTCTACCCTATTCAATGTAATTACCTTTTTTGACAAACAATGGGTGTATGGCATGTAACACAGCCTCTGTTTGCTATGTGTGATACTAGTTACAGTATTATTGTGTGTACTCCTTTTGAGGCTAGTCTATCTGTTCTGTAGATCTTCTTCCATGAAGGAATTTATGCTGGCCAGGTGTAAGTGCAATATTATCTTTGAATATTATAATGAATCTTTGATCAGATTATCACTAAAGTGGGAGTGCCATTTTGTCAGATGTCTTAGGCCAGTCAGGTTCAGACGGTACATTTCGTTATGGTGGTAGACTGTTCAGATAAGTAATGGGCCAAATGTAAGGGAGATAATCTATTGATCTCTTTCAGTCTCAGATCATTTAAGAATACATCTAACACTGTATCACTGAGGAGTTATGGTCGGTCGGTTTGTTGTTTAATGCTGCACTCAGCAATATTCCAGCTGTATGACGGTGGTCTATAAATAATCAAGACTGGACCAGACATTCCAGTGATTGATATCATGAGCATTGATCCACGCAATTGGGTTCAGTGATATGCATCAACCAAGTCAGCGAGTCTGACCACCCGATCCCGTTAGTCGCCTTTTATGACAAGCATAGGTTGCTGAAGACCTATTCTACCCCGGATCTTCACGGGTCGAGGATATATGGAGCTCTCATGAAGTAAGTGAGTGAGTTTTACACCACTTGTAGTCATATTTCAGTCTGGGCCTCACAAATTACACCCATGTGGTTATTTAACAGGGTCGTAAGTGTGATGAGGTCCCCCTTAAACCCCTTAAACACTGCCCCCTCATTAAGTCCTATGAATCAGTTTTGCCTTATTTTGTTCACAATAATTATTGTTTTTGATTTAGTTGGCTTTTTCGGGGTAGATGTTCCCGCTGTTTATATAGTCCATAAGAAAATGTATGTTGTATATGGGGACATTAGAAACATGGTGAATATGCATACAAGTTTCAAATCATGTACTTTCTTGTAAGCACATTCGCATCAAGTAATTTGATCTTTTTAACAAAGATCGTAATGTACAAGGTCAAGGATTTGTTTATAAAACAATGTGTACACATACACATGATGCTATACAACTGTCATAAGGACAGCCTCCTAGTCTAGTGGATAAAGCGTCTGCCCAGAGAGAGGAAAGTTGGGGTTCGATTCCCGGCTGCGTCATACCAAAGGCGTTAAACGATGGTACTTGTTGTTACTGGGTCTCGGCATTAGGGGCTAAAACAAGGACTGGTCGGCTCGGAGTCAGTAGACTAGCATAAGCATTTCATTAGTAATATAAATGTGATACATGTCCATTTTTAATTATCACCGTAACAGATCAATAAGTTTATCCATTTTTCCATTTTGGGACCAAAACCAAATTTCAGTAAAACCTTGTTGATTAATTGTTTTAAAACTGTATTAATAAGAGGAATCCTGGTTTGTTTAATCCCGTAGCTTCAAACATAATGTCATTAAGTAGTCATGTATTTTTACTGCTACAATGGCAAGGAATAAAGCCACTTTATTTTCATGTACAAGGCATCACGATGGGGATTTTATATGATTTGATAAAAATAAGGTAATAATTTTATACAATGCATTTAAGAGGGTGAATGGTGGCCTGTATTTTAGGAGTTTTATATTTCTAAGAGTTTTAGGTAAACATGTAATAACACTTCTTTTCATTGTGAGGCTCTTTCAATTTTTATTAACATATCTCAATATCAATATGAGTGTTCTATGTGTCATACTCACAAAGAAAATGTTTTTCATGTTTATATCGAATGTCATATTGTTAAGAATTTCTGGTCAGATTTCTGTATTTACTTGACTCATATCTTGCATAGAAAAATCCTTATAACTGACAACGAGCTCCTCTTTGGTAACTCTGATGTATTAATTAACCATTTGATTGTAGCTGCTAAAAGATTTATCTTTGTCCAGTGTATTAAAAATGAAAATGTTGACTTTGTTGCTTTTAAGAACACAATAAGAAGTATCTATGACGTTGAATATCATATTGCACATAGAAATAACGACTTCTCTGCCTTTAATAGAAAATGGGCTTTGTTTACTCAAACTGCAAAATAACTTATTCACTTGATGCTTGCAAAATAATTTGATGTACCATAAATACCGCATCTTCTTAATTGTATACATAAATATGCCTTCATCTGTACCATGCTGTGGATTATGCCTTAGACCTCCTCTGTACCACATCCTTTTGAGAAGTACCTTTATACTTGAAGCTGTACTGTTTTTCGACTGCATATGTGTCCTGTGTATATGACTGAATAAAAATTTTAAAAACAAAACAAAAAATATCTCAATATCCACATGGTCTTTCTAAAGAATTAAAGGAATTCAATGAGGAAGCCATCAGTACCAGATCATGTATTATTTGTCATATTTTCAAGTAACTACAAATGATATTTCTTTAAGGTTTATTTAAGAAACAAAGTTTGCTACCCCAAGTTTAGTGTTATCAAGTCCAGTCTTGCCCTGAACTATTAATAAAACATGAGGACATTATTAAAAAATTATTAGAAAGTCATTTTTATTTTATTTTCATTTTGCTATTTTTTTAATGTATTTCATTTCTATAAACCCAAAAAGATAATTATGAATCACCTGAAGATGAAAGCTAGTTATATTAATATAGTGCCATGTAGGTCTTCTGTTTCACCCACACAGACTGATCACGATGTATTCTATCACAGCTCCATTCTACTATCATTAACATTGTTGATTGTGTTGCTTGATGTTACTGATATATTTCAGATGTTTGACTTTTTCATCTTTTCTGTCAAAAATCTACATTTTACATTCAACATGGTCTAAGTGACTTTCAAATGACCACTGCTGGTTGACCACTGATGATAACAAATATTGATAGACACTTTTTTGACTAACTTTCAGACAGTCGCTAATGGATTTATCGAATCTTTCACTGAGTTGGCATCAAGCCGCCAGCTAAATATTTATCTTTCTCTTTCCTCAAGACAGAATGAAGGCTCAAAATGTGTTTTTCGCAAATTTATACAGCGCTAAGCTAGAGTTCTCCTTCAATTATTTTTCCCTCTTTCTCTAATTAGGGTGTTCGTTTTGAAGATGTAGCACTTGCAGTGTTAGTGGTGTGGTGGGAACTGCGCACACCATTACTTCTTACGAGTTTCATTTCATTTTCCCATGAACCATGACAAATCCAAATAGGGTATCTATTGATTCAAAGGTACACATTTAATTCAGTTTGCTTTGACTCTTCCAGAATTTTCAGAAACAAAATCCAATATTTATTTTTCTTAAAAATTGACAGCGTAATGGTTTGTTATGATATCATTCGTGGATTTTGTATGTCAATTAGGTTATAACATGGAGCTAGGTTTTACACCGATGGAGATATGCATGGACATATTGGTGAATACGGAACAAGGAGTTTGATGAGTTGGACAAACATTGGAAAAGTGTCTGATGTGACACCAAGCAGTCTTCAGCCTCATTTGCTTGAACGCTTGGCCCATCACATGACAACCTGAGAACATGAAACACCAAAGTTTGTTATTTTGATGAATGCATGTAGTGAGGTCTTTCTTTGACTTAAATAAATCAGCATTTATTGGCTGCCATGGTAAACACAAACATGGCTGCCCTTGTTACAGACGGGGCTGCCCTTGTTACAGGCCGGATGCCCTTGTTACAGACGGGGCTGCCCTTGTTACAGATGGGGTGCCCTTGTTACAGACGGGGCTGCCCTTGTTACAGATGTGGCTGCCCTTGTTACAGACGGGGTGCACTTGTTACAGACAAGGCTGCCCTTGTTACAAATGTGGCTGCCCTTGTTACAGACGGGGTGCCCTTGTTACAGACAAGGCTGCCCTTGTTACAGACGGGGTGCCCTTGTTACAGATGGGGTGCCCTTGTTACAGACAAGGCTGCCCTTGTTACAGATGGGGTGCCCTTGTTACAGATGGGGTGCCCTTGTTACAGATGGGGCTGCCCTAGTTACAGATGGGGTGCCCTTGTTACAGATGGGGTGCCCTTGTTACAGATGGGGTGCCCTTGTTACAGATGGGGCTGCCCTAGTTACTGACTGCATAGGAAAGATGATAATGCATTTTTATTAAAATGGAGCTCTTGCTTCAAGTCAACTGAAACAGTCAATTTATTATTGCACAGGAGTTTGAGTTCCTCATTCCCCCAACCCCCTTCCCCCGACCCCACTAGCCACAACCTCCATCAATCCTTTCCACATTTGACCCTAAAAAAACATTCAAGCCCCCTCCAGAAATCAGTTATTTTGGGGCAAGGATGGTAATTTGTGGGTTCACACTGATTATGTTTCTAGATTTGTCAGCACCATACCTGTGCTTGTGGGTTTCACCGAAGTGGTAAATGTGTGAGACCTGCATCACTTCAGGCTTTCCTCGCACATTCAGCTGACATGCCATGATATAACTAGAATACTGTTCCAAGTGGTGTTAAATCCAACTCAGTTATATCAGTTGTATCACAGCATGTCAGCTTTGTGTGCTTGGAAAGCCCTAAGTGATGCATGTTTTGGGTGTTTTCTACTCTGGTGAAACAAGCACAGGTATGGAGCAGATAAATACAGAAACACAATCAGGAACCTCTACACCCATCAGCTCATGTTGTTCAAAGTTCATCTCACTTCCATCCAGGACTGTATAGCAAAACCATTTCCTCCACTGTCCTTGCCAGTGGACTGTGAGATTTTATGTTTGCTTCAAACAATTTTCATGATGGAGTTGATGAGAGAGAACAAGTTATAGGTAAATGTTATGTCTAACATAAGTCTAATTTCCAGTCGCATGCAGCTGAGACTTAGTGAGTCTTTCAGCGACCACACGGCCTTTCTGCAGTGCCCCCAAACAGGGTTTCATTACCCACCTTCTAGGGCTGGGACGGGAGGATCGGGCACCCGGGTTGGGTGGGTACTGAGTAGGACCCGGGTACCCACAGGACTACCCGGACCCGTGGTAAGTCACGTGATACATTGTTAATGACCATAATGATCTTGAACTATATGGTTACACTACAAGTCACTAACGTTCGCATTTCTTTCTGACTATGCACCCATTCCTTCTGACTTTTCCTATTTTTGAATAAAGATGTAACTTAAGTCAACATCAGTGTATGCATGACCAGGTTGTTTAATACATCTAAATACGTTTTGCCAGTGCTGTGGTAAAAAATTCCCAATCGGACATTTTGTACCTATCTCTTAAACCTCCAGTGTGTACCCGGGTAGGGTCAGATAATCGGGGTTAGGGTACCTGGGTAGTCCATTTTGACTCATCCCAGCCCTACCACCCTCCATCCCATGCCATGTTTGCCTTGTTTTTCATTTAGCCTGACACGCCATGCAAATGTCATGCAGTCCATGTAAGCTGTATGAGGAGTTATACATCTGGTATCAATCCAGGATATTTCATGCTCGCAAAGTTTTCTTTTTTCGTCGGCAATGTACATGTTTTTATGTAGGGAGTTTCTCATGCATTATCACTCGTGACATTTCATGCTGCAAAGTTTGCCAAGATTGTATTGCCTTGCATCAGCATCCCACTGTTATTAAACTAGTATGTAGTTTGTGTAGTTTAGTTTATTAAATATTATTGCGACCAATCTGGAGTTGTTAAGGCTTAGCAATGATGTAGCTGTGTAAATTTTCTGTGAAAGTAAAATGTGAACATTTATAACAAAATTAAAGTTTCAGAATTAATGAAGATAGCGGCAATTGTAAACCTATAGAAGGTGTGTTCTGTGTTGTGATTGGCTAATTTGGGTCACATGACCAAATGTCAAAGGGTGAAAATATGATTTGCATTCCCTGAAGCAAGCGACCGAATCACTGTGTAGGAATACATAATTACTCAGCATTTTTTGCATACTAATTAACATGGTATTAAGATACTAATTAAACAATAGGTTTACAATATTGATAAATACTATGTGTGTGTCTATTTCCGGGATTTTATCGAGTATCTTGGAAATTTTCATTCGAGCCCCTCAAGCTAACCCTTTCGGGCCTCGAGATGAATTTCCAAGATGCAAATACTCGATAAAATCCCGGAAATAGACACACACATAGTATTTATCTTCTAAGTAAAACTGATAATGACATTTAATATTGTGAAGTGTCATTTAGAAGTTGGATGTGTAACATATGAAATTATCAATGCACTTTGTGAGGCACTTTGACACCTGAGAGTTTCTAGGGTGTCAGTCCTGCCCCACACTGAAACACATGGTTCATGTAGTCTCCTTGGGCATGAGACTTTGCTGGAAAGAAGCCTCTGCTCTCTCAGCAGTGAATAGGTACCCAATAGGATGATATTGTAATGTGACTGTTAAGGCAGCTTGGGTTGTATACTCCCCAGGGAGCTGAGAAGAAACATTTGTGTAAACACTGATCCACTGACCAAGGTAATAATGTAGTGCTTTGAGTATGCTTTAAATCTTTAGCTACAATAGTAATAAAAATTGTAATAAATTTATGTTACATACAGGCCTTTTATTAAGTTGTATGAAGTGAGGTGAGGTGATATTGGGTTAAACGTCGTGTCCAAGATTATTGCACTTATATAGGGGCGGGTTAAACGTCGTGTCCAAGATAATTGCACTTATATAGGGGCGTGCGTGCGTGCGTGCGTGCGTGTGTGTGTGTTGTGTGTGTGTGTGTGGCTGCTTGTACTACTTGTACTGATGCCGATTTATAGTGCCAGCTCACTGAGATACCATGCCACAGTTTAACACAAAGACCCACTCAGACACAGTATACTGACTCCGAGCCGACCAGTCCTTGTTTCATGCCCCTTTATGCTGAGCGCCAGACAGGGTAACAACAAGTACCGTCTATTAACGTCTTTTGGTATGACGCGGCCGGGGATCGAACCTTACAGTCTCCGGGTGGACACTCTTCCACCAGACCACGGAGGCGGTCTGTATGAAGTATTGAAATCACAACATATTTTAACAAATGTGACCAAGGCTATGTGTAATCACCTTTTTTACAGACTTTTACCTCACCAACCCAGTAGTCAAGTTAGCTAAAGTCTTAGCATGTTCCCAGTCAGTAGTTTTTAGATCTCTGACTCCATGGCTGCCATATTGAAACTTAAATATTAGGTGCCTCACTCTAATCCAGGGCCCACTCAACCTAAAATGTACTTTACTAAGAAAGTGTAATCACAAATATAAAATTTGTTACATTTAACCACTTTCTAAACTACTCTGTATATTCATATTGAAATTGTCGTTTTTGACAGTGACTCAGGTTGTCCCTCGCCATGAACCACAAAGTTCGCTACATCTGTTATTTTGTTATAAGCATGTTCGTTAGATGCACAAATTTCATTTGATAAAATATACAGCAAATGTCCGGGACAAAAAAAATAGTTCGTTATATCCGTCAGTTCATTATTAGTGTGTTTGTTATAAACGTAGTTTACTGTATGTAGAGTGAAGAGTGAGATTATGCATAGCACTTAACAACATCACTTTGCAGACCAACTCCGATAGCATCTCCCCGAGGCAAGAGAGTTAACTGACTATAAAAGTCCAGTTTCCACCCGTGCCGAACGATTCCACCCGTCACTTCAAACAAAATGTCGGCGTCCAGTCAAGACAATCTGATCGATAATCAAGATCTATATTGTGATAAAACAAATTTTACATAGCAAAGTGCATCAAGTCACATGAGCACCTTGAATAAAAACATGAAAAGATCAAGAAATATCTGTTGACAACGAGTTTGCGGTTCAAATGCTTTGCAAATCCTGAAATTGACCGAAATCTGCATGACAATTTACCACATGGATTTTATGTTTCATTGCAAGATTTTGATTGGACTATGCATAGACTCGTTAGGCCAGCCAAAATGCAACTCTATGATACCAGCCTAGTTGGGCAAGGGTGGAAACTGGACTTTTATAGTCAGTTGACTCACCTACCTTGGGAAGATGCTCTGATAGCTGCTATTGATTAGTTTCTTAAGGGAGGTTGCTAATTTGTAGTGTCCATGTTCTCAGTTGTTGCACGGACACTGGGGGTCTTTCATGGGGGAATTGTATGAGGACGGCGTAATTGTCAGCCATTTAACATTCAAGTCACTAATGCCACGCCTTCCCTGTTCAGTGATTACTGTCCCAGCTCTACTTGATCACTGTCCCTAAGACCGCGTGGGGAATCAACGCCAGTCAGTGTATTGTTGAGGTCCCGTGAGAGGGGCAACCTTGACATTGGGACTA
This sequence comes from Haliotis rufescens, assembly GCF_023055435.1. Classification (NCBI taxonomy): domain Eukaryota; kingdom Metazoa; phylum Mollusca; class Gastropoda; order Lepetellida; family Haliotidae; genus Haliotis; species Haliotis rufescens. The sequence goes on along the minus strand of NW_025964223.1, from coordinate 5,840,006 downwards.
TTGTTTAGAGGAGTTTGACAATATGTCACTGAGCAATGCTTCATTTCTTTGTTGTCATACCAAAAGACTTTAACAGATGGTACTTGTTGTTACCCTGCCTTGCGTTTGGCATTGAGGGGATAAATCAAGGACCAGTTTGCTTGGAGTCAGTATACTGTGTCTAAGTGGGGAATCATGTTAAACAGCAGCATAGTATCTCAGTTGGCTAACTCTATAACTAAGTGCCAAGAGTCTGGACTAGTACAAGCACACACAAGTAAGCACACACGCGCACACACGCTAACATGCATGCATATCACTATGTAAGTGCAATATTCTTAAACCTCATTTCCATATCTGTCACCCCCTGGATGTCTAAATGAGTGAGAAGCCAGGGTGCAGGGGCTGCAAGCCCCGCTGGGTCCAGGGCTAAGCCCTGGTTGGGGGGCAAAGCCCCCCCGGTGAAAACTGGTTTTCAAATGATTTTCTCGCCGTGTTGGTTGCAATCGCAATAAATCGAAAGAGAAAAGCTTTTCAAAATATTTTTATCTACATTTTATATGGATGCGTGGGAATTTCTCAACCTTGCGTGTGAGCGTGACATAATGCGTGATAAATGCGTGAGACTCACGAGAGATGCGTGAGAGTTGACAGGTATGCATTTCTTTTTGTAGGAATCATTCTGTGTCAGGTATTCACCACAATCAAAGCTTTCAAAGCTTTTGAATAATATATTTTGTAACCTGTCAGCATGAGAGTTGATTTATAGTAATTGTTTAGCATCTGCCTATCAAGTTATGTGGTTTCAGATTGTAGGTATTGCTGTCTATTCGATGCCTAGAAATTTCATTTGGAACCAAACCAAGCTTCGAATACTCAAATCTGAAAATAGATAATGATTTTCAACAAAGAGAAAGAAAAATGTATCAGTAATTTTCTATAGCACTTTCTCCCACAACATGAATTTGCATAATTGTGAGATGACAAGGCGTCATTCTGGAAAGTTATGGTGTCACGTTAAATGGATGACGTCATATGCTTCTGTCATAACTGAACTTGCCTGGTTCGCGGAATGTTTATGAAAAACTAAATTGAAGTTGTTCTGATCCAATATCGATCCAACTTTGTATATAAATAATGTGGTATTAAATTCATCAAGCCGAATGACACATTTGTTTCTTAATTTCGGATTTTTAAAAAAAAGGTTTTCATACTCGTTCTGATTTCCAGGATCCAGTACCATTTAAAACAGTTTTTCATCCATTCAGAAGGCAGCATAGATTGTGGTTACTGTATCCTTGAGACTCGGTGGCTGAGTGGGTAAGACCGCTGACTTTGTGTTCTAGCAATTAGGTGCCTCACTCTGGCAGTGTGGGTTCGAATCCCGGATGGACTCAACCCAAAAATGTACTAGAATCTGTACTTTATGAGAAAGTGTTATCCCAAATAAAATATTTGTTACATTTGACCATTTTCTAAATGGCATTGTGTGTTCATGTATCCCTTCGTTTGTTCATCTGTAGTCATCCGATGTTCCATATGTGTCACTACTGGGGCGACTGGAAGACTCGTGGTAACAGTAAGCAGCCATACAATGTACAGCACACTTCTACAACTCAAAGTGAGATTGACCAATCAGAGAGCAGAACTACTAACCCCATATGAGCCCTTATTATGTCTCAAAGTGAGATTGACCAATCAGAGGGCAGAACTACTGACCCATATGAGCCCCTATTATGCCTCAAAGTGAGATTGACCAATCAGAGAGCAGAACTACTAACCCCATATGAGCCCTTATTATGCCTCAAAGTGAGATTGACCAATCAGAGAGCAGAACTACTGACCCATATGAGCCCGTATACTGCAGTAAAAATCCAAGACGGTTGTTATCATTATCTAATAACCTAATAACCTAATATGAGACAGTATACCGTCAGTAACAGCCATTTTGGATATTCCAACACCCACCTCACATATTTCACATGACAATTCTGGTACAGAACTTCGTTATTCGACACTGTTGTGTGTTTTAATATAATTAATTGTGACGTGCAAAGACATTATTTTTTAAAGAAACCTGGCGACGTTCGAGATTTTATTAATAAATACTAAAGAGAGCTCACAACAGAGGTCACTGAATTACAAGTAGCAGCGTCATAGAACATAACATAGAACATAACATAGAACATAATATAGGATGACGTCAGAAACAAGAAACGTGACACCAATGACTTCATATAGCTATAGAAAAGATGGCAGCCTGTCGTTAGGGAAAAACGGACTGCTATCAAGTTACAGTGGCTTCCAGATTTCTGATAACATGCAGGCATATTTATGATAATTCTTTCCATTTTAGCTATAATATTAGTTTAAATGTTCGCATTAAGTGCATTACTTACTCCATTGTTAATGTTTGTGTTTACATTAATGTGCTGGTCCTGTCGTTTATACCGGTTGTAAGTGTCAAGTTTTTATTTGACATGACGTGCGATAAAGATACCAAATAGTGTAAACTTTGCGGCATAATAAATTTCTTATGATGTCTTTAGTTGCCTTTTACATTTTCATATTGGGTTAGCGGAAAAATATCTTTTTCACTTCCCTCTTAATGTACTTTATGACATAAAATATTAGGTAAGGATTCCAGCTGAAAACCTAAAATGTGTGGTTTGGGCACACAAGATGGGGTTTCTGTGGTGGCACGTGGTCCTGTGTACAGCACACAGATAGATAATCAGGTGAAGATGAGCAACCTAGAGTAGTTGGATGGGTGACCAACTTTGGGAGCTGGCAATCTCATTAAAATCAGATCTTAGTTTTCGCTACCACTAAACAAAGATCTGAGGACATCCCATTACGGGTCACGTAAGAACGACCTTTTGCGAATTTTGACAGACCAGTGAAATGACTGACAAGAAATCGACATTAGCCAATCAGAAGGCAGCTTTCTCGAGCTTTATGAAACTAGTTTCAAACAGGCGACTACGCTTCCAAACATATTTTGACGTATTCTCAATTTAAAAAATTAAAACTGACAAGGAGAACATTCTGGAATGGCTTATAGATGGCCTAGATTGTATGGATATAATCATAAAACTTGTTGCTGTCGTTCAGAATACCCCGTGTTAAATATTTCGTGGTTGCATGCTTAGAAAACACATTCCACATTCATGATCTGGTAAGCAACGCTCTGATTGGTTGGATGAAAGGTCGTTCTGAAGTGACCCTTAATGGGATGTCCTCAGATCTTTGTTTAGCATAGCGAGAACTAAGATCTGATTTTAATGAGATTGGGTAGCTGGTCCCCTGAGACGTCCTGCCCCACACATGTAATACATGTGCTGTCTCCTTGGACAAGTAACTTTGAAATATGCCTCTGTTCTCTCAGCAGACAATGGGTACCCGGTAGGATGAGATGGTAATGTGACTGTTAACCTTCTAGCTCCACACAGACAGCTTGGTGTGTATACTTTCCAGGGAGCTGATAATGATAATTGAGTCACACTGATCCATTGATAATGATGTGAAGAGCCTATGAGACCCTCATCTGGAACTCTGGGCAATAGAAATAGATTGCTATTTTTACTGTAAGCACAAACAAGTTGCATGCTGGGACAAACTGTCAAGTCAGATGCTGCAAATTTGTTTGTTTTGAATAAGCACAGTTTGAAGCACATGTGTAATGGCGATATTCAGCAGGTTGAATGTAGGGAATTGTATATCTGCATCGATATCTAACTAACAAACTAGCTCACTCAGTCACATCTGCACCATTGAATTGGTTTGGGAGGACAATACAGTCTTGAGAATTGGATCAGCCTTTCATGTTTACTTTGACCAAGGAAACTCATGAGTTCTTAAAAAATAGAATTAAAACAGCAGAAAAACTCTTTTCTTGTTCTTTTGACAAAACTTTTTTTTTTACAGCAAGGTTCATTTTCAAGTCAAATAACAATGTAAGGGTTAGACAAAAAATATCACCTGGAGACAACCACACATGTTCAACAACTTGGGTCTGATTTATTTGTCTTTTAGACAATAAAAAAGGGGGGAAAAAATCTTCGTCTGAAGGATTACTGTTCAGGCTTTTTTCCTGTCAAGTGAATAAAACATAATTATTTCTGCTTTACTGCTGCTGTGGTTCTGTGTTCTCCAAACTATGTACTTACACAGAGATTTATTACAGGTGAGGAATCCTTTGAAAGGATGTCGTAGAAGGAATGATTGTCCAAAGGGTTTAATTCAGTACCATATATTGCTTTTGTGCTGTATTCAGGGACCTAGAGTCTGCCTTGCCTTGTAGCATGGTGTGTTATCATATATGGTGATGCATAAGCATGGCATGATTGATATGTAGAAATAATATGTCAGGTATAGTTGAGTGCTTGGAGAGACAATGGCAGCACAGTAGGATAGATCAGTGTACAACTGTTGTTTACTTATGTAGCAGGGTGTGGAGTCATCCCACAGATGACATCCTTACCTTGTCAGCTTGCTCTGATGGGGTTAACCTCTTGGGTCATGTGGACAAGTGCTGACCTCGGATAGGAAGGTCCTGGGTTTAAATTCCTTAATGGGACTCAGATATTTTATGGCTGCTGCACTTATAACAGCTATACACTGTGACATTGTGCCAGGTCAGCACATCATGGTCGTGGCGGCAGTGCCCCGGAGCACCTGGTCTAACCCTACCTAGGCTGAACATGGTTATGGAGGAGGTGCCCCGGAGCATCTGGTCTAACCACAGCTAGGCTAAAGGGACTTGGAGGAGGTGCCCCAGAGCACCTGGCCTAACCCCAGCTAGGCTAAACACTCATGGAGGAGGTGCCCCGGATCACCTGGCCTAATTAAACGACCCCAGCTAGGCTAAACACTCATGGAGGAGGTGCCCCGGATCACCTGGCCTAACCCCAGCTAGGCTAAACACTCATTGAGGAGGTGCCCCGGAGCACCTGGCCTAACCCCAGCTAGGCTAAACACTCATGGAGGAGGTGCCCCGGATCACCTGGCCTAACCCCAGCTAGGCTAAACAGTTGTGGAGGAGGTGCCCCGGATCACCTGGCCTAATTAAACGACCCCAGCTAGGCTAAACACTCATGGAGGAGGTGCCCCGGATCACCTGGCCTAACCCCAGCTAGGCTAAACAGTTGTGGAGGAGGTGCCCCGGATCACCTGGCCTAACCCCAGCTAGGCTAAACACTCATGGAGGAGGTGCCCCGGATCACCTGGCCTAACCCCAGCTAGGCTAAACACTCATGGAGGAGGTGCCCCGGAGCACCTGGCCTAACCCTAGCTAGGCTAAACAGTTGTGGAGGAGGTCCCCCGGAGCACCTGACCTAAACCCAGCTAGGCTAAACATGAGACCTCATCTCTCTTTGTCTCCCTGTGTCTTGACTAACACAATCTGAACCGTATCTGGTGGTTGACGCTGCACTCAGCAATATTCAAGCTACCTGATGGCTGTTACTATTTAGTATCCTGTTTTCTTTTCATTACTGAAATTAGTTATTGTTGATGTCAATTACTGTACCAAGAGATTCAAGGATCAAAAACAAAATATGTTCATACATATGTTACTCACTCCCCTCACATCCACTATGAAACAGATAACGTTGATGTAAGTATCATTTCATGAATATGATGGATGGTGATAGATAAAATGTGTAATCTGGCTGATTTTGATCATCGTGCCCAATATTTCTTGTCCTAATTGGTATTGCAGGACCAAAATATGTGTGCTAATTTTGTTTGTTGTGCAGGGTGTTTATTTATTTTGCTGTATTTTGGTGTTTATTATGTCCTTGTCAAAACATCTGCAGAGATTTCTCGTAGCCAGGTGTTTCTTTCAATGTCCTATAAATCATGAAATTAATGCGAAAAATATGAGTGCCCCTTGCTTGCATTAAAAAAGTGACACATTTTTATCTGGACATTTTGGAATATTTGTCATGTCACTGCACATGGGCGCAAACAAACAGCGCTCACCATTAACAATGTAATTAACACTAGATTTAGACCATGCTGCTCTCAAAGTTCTGCGTGTTTTGGCAGTTTGTTTACACAAGTTGATCAAGCAGTCGCCAACCGCGAATGAGCATCTTTGTGTTTGGTAACCTTGTAAAATAACCTTGTAATTAATTACAAGCTCTTCCAAGTGGAGAAAATGTTCAGGAACAGCACCGTGGTGAATACATAACACTGCTCATATATATGTCCTAATGATTGCAGTAACCCATGTAACAATACTTGGCACCTGTACAATCTTCGTCTGTGATCCATTGGAATATGCCTCATTTGGAATTTCCTGCTTTTGATGTCATAGCAGCTAGATCACAGGTGAAGGAGTTGAAGTCAGGTTGGTGAAGATAGCAAATGGTATTCTTCTATCAAGGTGAGGTGGGATGAAATGGGGTTTAACATCACGTCCAAGATTATTGCACTTATATAGCGACGTGCATGCACATGTGTGTGTGTGTGTGTGGCTGCTTGTACTACTCCGACATGTGTGTGTGTGGCTGCTTGTACTAGTCCAGACTGATGCCAAATTATAGTGCTAGCCCACTGAGATACCATGCCGCAGTTTAATATGAATACCCCACTCAGACACAGTATACTGACTCCGAGCCAACCAGTCCTTGTTTTAGTCCCTTTATGCCGAGGGCCAGACATGGTAACAACAAGTTCCATCTTTTAACGCCTTTTGGTATGAGGCAGCCGGGGATCGAACACCAGGACCTTCTGCTCTCTGGGACACTACCACTAAACCAGGAAGGCGGTCCTCTTCTAATCAAACTACTATCACCTCATACTGTGTCATGACATTCTATCGAAGATTAGTTTTTATAGTTCAAAAGCAAGGCTACACATGTTAGTTTCATGACCCGTTATAGGCAAGGTGTCAGTACCCCCATTAATTTGGTGACACATTTGTTGCAGGATTTACAGTATTTGATCAATGTGTGTTTAAAATGTTAATCGATACATTTTTTCTTTGATACTATTTTTCTTTTTCCTGATACATCAAAGATAGATTTGTCAGACAGTTATAAATGTAGTCTGATTGTGTCTGGTTACCATGGGTACAGTTAGTTCAGTCTATAAAACGAGTATCAGCCAAGCATTGCCACCACTGATATATTACATCTACAAAGAACATACTACGATCTTGATTTTCTTTTGACCTTTAAGAATAAAATAACAATTATGGCCTCGTTTTGCAAATAAAGATAATAATAACGTACTTGTGTAATATATGTACTAAGTATTAAATAGTTAAAGACTTGCTTTTCTTAGTGATTGAACACCATCAACTGTACCAAACTGTTGACCATTCGTGTTTGTCAGTTTTAATGTATATATATAACAAACATGTATCAATATCACTTGATAAATATAATTTTTGCCTCTATTACTATTAGTGGAGCGGTATTAACATAAGTCAGATAACTTGTTTACCAATCCAGATCCATTTATAATTATTGAATAAAAATATGTTTAAATTGAATAATGTGTCAATGCATAATGATCATAATGGAAACTGTTTATTGGGGGCACAGGTGGCCCAGTCGTCTCAGGCGCTGCGATTCGCTGTGCAGAGTTGCTCTCTTGGGCACACCAGAACCCTATGATTGTGGGTTCGAATCCCAATTCGCTCCGATTATGTTTCTAGGTTTGTCAGCACCATACCCGTGCTCGTGGGTTTCTCCGAAGTGGTAAACGTCTGATTCCTGCATCACTTCGGGCTTTCCTCCCACATTAAGCTGACACTCCGTGATATAACTGGAATACTGTTAAAAGCGGCATTAAACCAAACTCACTCATTCAACTGTTAATGTACCACAAGGCAAGCCCTTGTGACAATCTACAAACAATATGCTGAAGTACAGGGTGTCTCGAAAAGTAAAGAAATAAAAATTGGTTTGAAATTGGATAGATAAATCAGGATTAAAATGTTAAAGCCTTTTTAGCATTTGAAATGTCACTGATATTGTTGTGATTAGTGAAGACTTTGTATTAAAGATCAGCTGACTCATTGTGTGTTTTAATTCTACAAATGAATATTAAAGTTTGTTTTATGAAAGTGGAGGCCTGAAATTAGTTCTGAAACATATGATTGTGTTAAATGTCCACCAGTGCAAGGATGTTAACCTGTGTAGGGTTGTTGAAACAGGCATCAGCATGGTGGCTTACTTGTCAGACTTTCTGGAGAATTCATCTCTGTACGTCATATCTTGGAGATATGGTGTTTCATGTTTCAAGACTGTTACTTTCTTTGATATCGGATACTCTCGTATATATTTTTTAACAATTTTTAGATTAGATGTGTTCCCTTGTGGCTGGTTAGAGTGACAGTACAAGGATATTTATCATACCTCCATGTCTGAATGATGCATGTGATCTGATTGGTCCATGTGATCTTGATAAAATACTATGTATCCCGCCTTGGGGAATAAATTTCTCAGCAGGGGAATAAATCTATTTTACCCCACCACAAGCAAATCAGGCTGCACATGGATTTCAGAGAGGCAGAATAAATCCCTTATACCCCGCTTCAAAGCAAAAAGCTGCACGCTTTTTCCGAGTCAATGGAAGTCACGTGACGTGGCGCAAACAAACCTCAGCTCAATCGAACGGCTGTTTTCTATCAATTTTGAATTTGTTTGAATTATTTTGCAATGTCATATTAGACCATGTTGATAAGATAAGTTTGTTGTAGCAGGATCACTCGGGGTACATGTGGTTTCATGCGTTCCTCATTAGGTTTTATACTTATCGCCTCATTTAATAAAACTAACGTGGGACGCATAAAACCCACGTATCCCGAGTGATCATGGTTCAGCCTATACTATCTAGACTTGCTCAGAAGCCAATATACGGCCACAAATCTGTAGCAAATGTCATTAAAAATTTCCAAATTGGAATTACAAATTTATTTTAGTTTAATTTAATGCTTGTAAAAAACACCTCTGAATTAAGGAAAATTAGAACTTTTGAAAAGTTCCAAATTTGTACTAAATAGCGATTTTTGTCCTTCATACAACTTTATGGATAACAACTTCTGATTTATTGCATATATTTATGCTACATGTATATGCAATAAACCAGAAGTTGTTATCCATAAGTTTGTTTGTTTGGTTATTTAGTCTCCAACTTCTAGAATGCCAACCAAACAGTTACATTTGTCAGGGGCCCTTAGTTTAGAATCCTGGATAAACCCCCTGCAGAAACATCTTGAAAAGAAAATTCCAATTCCTATGTTTATTGTTTGAAAAGCTATGGTCCCATATACATGAAGTGCATACAATACAATTTTTTTTATTTTGGAATAGTTTCTATGAAGGAGAGGAGTGTCATACCAGTCCTTATTGTCAGTGATCTGTGATAATCACTTCAACAATGGGGGATTAAAGTAGGGCTGGGATGAGTAACTTGGGTACTTGGGTACTCGGGTTAGTTACGTGATATATTGTTTAATGACAATAATTCACTATAGCTCAGTGGCTACACTACAAGTCCCTAATGTTTGCATTTCTTTCTGACAATGCACACATTCCTTTTGACTTGTATATGTTTGAGTAATAAAAAAGCTTCAGTAAACTTTAGTGTACGCTTGATCTGATCGTTTGATACATGGATCTAAATATTTTTTGTTAGGGCTGCGGTAAAACAATTTGCAATCAGACATTTTGTTCCCAACTCATGAGACCTACAGCGGGTACCCGGGTAGGGTCAGGTAATAGGGGTTTGGGTACCCGGGTAGTAAATTTGGACTTGTCCAAGGCTGGGACTCCCAGCCCTAGATGAAGGTACAGTGTATTCCAGACTTATGCGATCTTAATATGCACATATAACGTTAAAATATGGTGTCCAACAAAATTGACAGTTCCTTGGCTGCTGGAATAAGAAAAGATGATGGTACAATGTAAGAAAAAAGCTTACAATGTTTTACTTGGATACTTTTATACATGTTTTAATGTACATACGATGTCTCATAAGCCTGTAAAGGCTGGGTGCAATACTGATGATAATTGCTTTTTTGTTTTTATGCAGTATGTATATGTTATTTGCACGTGACATCTTAATAAAATATTCTCTCTCTCAGTCTTATGTATCACAGGTTTATTTATCACACTTTAAAAGTGAATCTTTTTTGGAATGTTTTTAAAATATAAATTCAGAATGTCTGACCAGACTTCCAGTGAATACCATCACAATTTGTAGTAATAATTCTGTACTTGTAGCCTGAATATATCAAGTGTTTATATAGGACTACAATCTGACTTAATCAAGAATGGATCTATTTGCCTCCAGAACACAATAAGGGAGTCTAGCTCTTGTGTCATTAACTATGAGTACCATGAAATACCGGTAAGAAAGAAAATGATATTTTGGAAGAAGTTGCTCTGAAGGTATCAGAGCTAAAAAAAGAGTGATTCACATTTAAATTTATTTGATTGAAATCAGATATTATTTGCTTAAATCTGAGGTTTTTCAAAAGAGTACAAATGAGTGTTTGATGAGAAACTAACTTTAAGGCAGCGATCACCTTTTAGAAGACATTCTGTGAAGGAAGCACAAATGTGGAAAGTAAAAACTTATTCTCTTTTTAATTAAAATTACATATATTTTATTGCTGAACTTTTTTTAGGCTGAGTATCCCGTTTTGTTGTTGATGTGTCCTCTTTGTGCACAGAACAGGACAGAATCATTCTTTAGATATGTTTGTTCATTTCTCTATGGAGACATTACACTATGATTTGTGTGATACATGTACTACTTTATCAACAAGCTTTTTGTTTTCTTCTAAAAAAACATTTTAATAGGAATAAATTGCTAAATACAATGGTGTTCACAAAGACCAGATATATCATGTAATAAGTCATGTTATGTATCTGGGATAAATGTATGGAAGGCCATGGGGGCTGTGCTGGAAAATAGAATCTTGAAAACAGATGTAGGACTCATGTGATTTATGTGAAGAGAATTTGTCCCCCTGCTCTGTGCTGTAGTTGTTAAATTAGGACATGGCGACATTTTTTTTCATTTCTTGGTTTATGGATGCGTCGCTCTTTCCAAGTCCAAATGTTAAAAAGAAATAAAAATGAAAATTACCCTTTTTTTATTACCGTAGATCTTTTCGTCAAAAAGTTCAAACTAAAAAAGATTTCATTTCCTCTTTGAGCTTGAAGCAAAGGAAGTCACTCTAATATTTCTCCCTGGGATCCTTCTCAAATACCATTAAAGCTTGTCAAAGCAAAGCACAGTGGTGACCAGTTTAACTCTTTCAACACTGTTGGCTGGTACACAGGTCAGGGAGCCATGAGTCACCAGACACTGCAGGGTAGACTGGTCAAGTCACGTCAGAATAGTTTATAATTTTATGAACCTACTTCATTTATTACATCTCTCATGTTTCTCATGAAATACGTATTCCATTTGAATTTATCATTTTTTATCAATACCGTATTTTCTTGAGTATAGTGCGCACCCATGTATAATGCGCACCCCCCCCCCTCTAGCGGTTCAATATTTTGGAAAAAAAGAAATTTGAATATTATGCACAGAAAATTTTTACACCGTACCCTTTCAGCGAAGTCCGGCAAACGAACGGGTGCTGAGAAACTTCGTCAGTACAAATTCGAAATTTGAGATAAAAAATCACCAGACATGTTTATTTACCGTTTAAAAAGTATTTATTGTTCTGCTAGGCATTGTTTTATATTTAGGGATTAAGATTACCTTGCGTATTTTCTCGTAAACTAAGCTGGAAACAGCAATCAGCTGTACACACATTTTCTTGGAATCGACCGGTGATTTGGTCAAGACACACCCAATGATATAACTTTATAAGATTTTTAATGCAAGGATCGGCAACGATTGTATCTGAAACTATTTTATTTATCAGGAATAATATATTCCATTATTTTCTTAATTATATGCAACCTTTACTAAACATATTTAAAATAATAATAACCCTAAGCGAAGCAGCTGATCGCTATTCCCGGGTATTATTTTTTACATGGAACATGTCTGACCAGTCACCTTCAAGGCTCACGCGCACGTGATCACGTGATCGCGAGAATTTCATGTTGACATAGAATCGTCAAACAAAAACAAATATGACTTTTAACGAGGCAAAGTATGTCATTTATGATATATGTATCCATTCTCTGTCAACTAAAGTTTGTTTCAAGGCGTCGAAAAAGATTAGATTAAAAAATTATTCACTATTTCCCACAATGTTTTTGAAAATAAAATTCTCGGACACACTTCGACAACGGGTCCTCATCGAACATGTCAAACAGCAAAATAAAGATGTCAAACAAATCCTTAAATATATTATACAAAGTAATAAAATAAAAAAAAATATCTCTAAAAGTTGCCAAACTGACATCTAAGTTTTATCAGCGCCAGGCTTCACAATATACGATGTCTGCCCCTCTACAACCCCAAGGAACCAGCGCTAGGCTTCACAATATACAATGTCTGCCCCTCTACAACCCCAAGGAACCAGCGCTAGGCTTCACAATATACTATATCCATCCCCCTACAACCCCAGGAACCAGCCCCAGGCTTTACAATATACAATGTCCGCCCCTCTACAACCCCACGAACCAGCACAAGGCTTCACAATATACAACATCCAATCCTCTACAACCCCAGGAACCAATGCAAGGCTTCCCAATATACAATGTCTGCCCCTCTACGACCCCAGGAACGAGCGCCAGGCTTCACAATATACTATATCCCCCCCTACAACCCCAGGAACCAGCACAAGGCTTCACAATATACAACATCCAATCCTCTACAACCCCAGGAACCAATGTCAGGTTTCACAATATTCACAAACCACCCCCTCTTCAACCCCCAGAACCAGCACTAGGCTTCATAATTTAAAACATCCAATCCTCTACAACCCCAGGAACCAGTGCTAGGCTTCACAATGTACAACATCCACCCCTCTACAACCCCAGGAACGGGGGCCAGGAACCAATGCTAGGCTTCAAGGCAACATGGGCCACATCCATGTAGGAAATGAGACATTAATGAGCATCTTGTGATACGTTCTTGTCATGATATCTGAAGTCACATCTTGCTTGTGCCTGTCAATGAATAAGAGTTGGCCTGTTTGTAGCATCATTAGACAAGCCACTTATGACTGAAATATCCATGTAAATTTGTTGGAGACATACTTTTTCTACCAGAAAGTGCACAAAAAACAAAAAATGCAAATCTAAACTTGAACCTTTATGTTCATATACTCCATATACGTCCATTTTGATAAATTGAAGTCAAGATGTCAGACTGTAGGCTGTGTGACATGCTTGTTAATCTGGTAATAGAACACTCTGCTTTTGAACCGGAATAAACTGTATCATGGCAGAGGCTGTGGACACATGTGCATGACATGTTCAGGATATTTATGCACAGGCAGGTCGGAGGCCATCTTTCTTTTGTCATGTGAGTTTCCTTAATCTGATGCATCTCTGTATCACGTCTCAATCTGGCCAGAGTTGTCTTAGTTCTGAAAACACACAAGGAAATTGATCCTTGGAGGTTGGTGAGTGGGGAGAGATGTATGATGCTGTTGGCAATCTTGTAGTTATATCAAAGGATTTGGACACTGAAGTCATAGACATCAGAGGCGTACAGTAATGGTTTCAGACAGAATTGATTGACCTGAAGAACTGAACCAGGGCCCTGTATGTGACGGGGGATTGGGATGACAACTTGGCTACCTGTCATCCCCACCTCTGAAGCCGTTCTGTTAACATCCACAAAAGGGACGTTAGGTATAATGAAAGGGAACAGATTGGTCTTCACAATAGTTGTGGACTTTGAGTGAGTGAGTTGGGTTTAACGTCGCTTTTAACAGTATTCCAGTTATATCGCAGCGTGTCAGCTTAATGTGATGGAAAGCCCGAAGTGATGCAGGTCTCAGATGTTTACCACTTCAGTGAAACCCATGAGCACGGGTATGGTGCTGACAAACCTAGAAACATAATCGGGGCGAACCAGGATTCGAACCAACAATCATAGGTTTCTGGCGTGCCCAAGGGACGCAACTCTGCACAGCGAATCGCGGCGCCTTAGACAACTGGGCCACAGGTAGACTTTGAAAATCATGGTCGCTCTGTATGGAAACATGAGCACTCACCGTTAACTAGATTCACATTGTGACAGTCTCATTAGGAAATGAAATCTGGTTTGTTTACTGAAATGAAGCCAGCATTAATGTGCTTTCAAAATGAAAACATTTAATCTGTAGTCTTAATTATTCATTTGTGAAATCAGTTGTCTTCCCTTTTATGTGAACAAGAACAAAAATATTGTTTCATATTCATGTTAAGACGATTAATACATTTGATGATAATGATGATGATGTCACTAACGTGACATAGCTGTAATAATGCTGATAGATGTTGCCTATATTCACTGCTCAGGTTGGTGTCACAGCTCAGGCTGGTGTGACAGCTCAGGCTGGTGTGACAGTTCAGGTTGGTGTCACAGTTCAGGTTGGTGTCACAGCTCTGACAGGTGTCACAGTTCAGGTTGTGTCACAGCTCTGACTGGTGTCACACCCCAGGTTGGTGTCACAGCTCAGGTTGGTGTCACAGTTCAGGTTGTGTCACAGCTCTGACTGGTGTCACAGCTCAGGTTGGTGTCACAGCTCTGACAGATGTCACAGCTCAGGTTGGTGTCACAGCACTGACTGGTGTCACATCCCAGGTTGGTGTCACAGCTCTGACAGGTGTCACAGCTCAGGTTGGTGTCACAGTTCAGGTTGGTGTCACAGTTCAGGTTGGTGTCACAGCTCTGACAGGTGTCACAGTTCAGGTTGGTGTCACAGCTCTGACAGGTGTCACAGTTCAGACAGGTGTCACAGTTCAGGTTGGTGTCAGAGTTCAGGTTGGTGTCACAGTTCAGGTTGGTGTCACAGTTCAGGTTGGTGTCACAGCTCTGACAGGTGTCACAGTTCAGGTTGGTGTCACAGCTCTGACAGGTGTCACAGTTCAGGTTGGTGTCACAGCTCTGACAGGTGTCACAGTTCAGGTTGGTGTCAGAGTTCAGGTTGGTGTCAGAGTTCAGGTTGGTGTCACAGCTCTGAAAGGTGTCACAGTTCAGGTTGGTGTCACAGCTCTGACAGGTGTCACAGCTCAGGTTGGTGTCACAGCTCTGACAGATGTCACAGCTCAGGTTGGTGTTACAGCTCTGACTGGTGTCACAGCTCAGGTTGGTGTCACAGCTCTGACAGGTGTCACAGCTCTGACAGGTGTCACAGTTCAGGTTGGTGTCACAGCTCTGACAGATGTCACAGTTCAGGTTGGTGTCACAGCTCTGACAGATGTCACAGTTCAGGTTGGTGTCACAGCTCTCACAGGTGTCACAGCTCTGACAGGTGTCACAGTTCAGGTTGCTGTCACAGTTCAGGTTGGTGTCACAGCACTGACAGATGCCACAGTTCAGGTTGCTGTCACAGTTCAGGTTGCTGTCACAGCACTGACAGGGGTCACAGTTCAGGTTGCTGTCACAGCTCTGACAGGTGTCACAGTTCAGGTTGCTGTCACAGCACTGACAGGTGTCACAGTTCAGGTTGGTGTCACAGCTCTGACAAATGTCACAGTTCAGGTTGGTGTCAGAGTTCAGGTTGGTGTCAGCGTTCAGGTTGGTGTCACAGTTCAGGTTGGTGTCACAGCTCTGACTGGAGTCTCAGTGAGATGACAGAGATCATGCATGGTGAGTGTGTCCTGTAATCAGATCAATAATGAACACAGACACCACCTGAGCAATGAAGTGATAGATGGAGGTTAATCAAACAGAGCTTATAGCTGCGGTGTCCCTGTGTTAGGAGCAAAGTTGGAGCTGGACCGGAAATTTGGCTTGAATGTTGAAGCCAGAGAGACTAATTACTCCTGGCGACTTTCCACATCCATATGGCACCTTTCACAGGGAGGACACGGTCGCTTCAGTCTGTCAGAAAACACATCACAAGAAATCAAATTTTGTGGAGCTTATTTTATGTATTTGACAGGAATTTTTGACTCCAAGTAATGTGACTGCTGTATGTACACTGCACATGGCCCGGTCAAGTATTCCAGTTGAAAGTTATTACTGGAGTTTTTCCACATACATTTTTTCTCTGGCTATATTTTCCAGATCTAGGTTATACCCTCCCCAAACCTCAAACTTTTTTGAAGCTACAAGGTAAATCACCATAAACAGTGTCATTGCACCCATAATATGATGTTTGGTAACATGTATCTTGGGAAATAATTTCCTAGGTTTGAGATGTTATGTTTTAAAAAATCATTACATTGATATGAAAACAGTTGAAGTGCTTGATACAATTTTATTGTTCAATTAATTTTGTATTTAATAATAGGCCTACGTGTGGATACTCATAGCCTGTTCTTCCACCCATTCTTCTTTTTTCAGTTTCCGAATAATATGGTAAATGGGGTTTAACATCGCGTCCAAGATTAATGCACTTATATAGCGACGTGCATGCACATGTGTGTGTTGGTGGCTGCTTGTACTAGTCGGGACTGATGCCGATTTATAGTAGCCTGCAACCTCAGGGTATCGCGATACTTGTCGTGTACGCTAAACGGAACAAAATGCACTCACTAACCTTTATGATTATTCATGTTCTCTATATCAGGTGTACTTTATTTTATCTAACAATGCATATTTTACTGATAAGTTCATTATTTACATTAGTAGCTCCGAGTAAAAGCCGGGCCTCGCGCTCAGTTTGACAAGGGAGAGAACTCCATCGTATCGCGGTACAGAGAAAAAGTGTATGGAGGTCCGAATTGGACAAAAAGAGGACATAATTCTACCAACCACTTGGTATGATCATGCCAGACATCAGTGATTTGTCCAGACAAGTGCAAAGACAGCACAAGTAAAATTCTAAATGTGTTATCAGTAATAGGTATTCAGTGCATAATTACCGAAAAGTAAGAGAAGAATATTTTAAAAATCAACAGCAAAATCTAAGAAATGATATTCTAAGATTGTTTAAAAAAAAAATTGGATGACAATAATTTGTCATGAAATGGAATAATGTTAAAAGTCAACAATAAATATATGAAAAGCACTCCTAGTATGCCCAAAGTATGTATTTATCTTTTGGCTACTAGTGAAGAACGTATTTCTAAGTTTGGCATTATGGTCCTTATGATCTCGCAATAGATTCTCGGCACAGAGCGGGAAAAAATGTGCGGACTACGTAACTTCAGTGGTTTAACGTCGCGTCCAAGATTATTGCAATTTTATAGCGACGTGCATGCACATGTGTGTGTGCGTGTGTGGCTGCTTGCCTGACTGATGCCGATTTATAGTCCTAGGACACTGAGATACCATGCCACAGTTTAACATGAATACCCCACTCAGACACAGTATACTGACGCCGAGCCGACCAGTCCTTGTTTTAGCCCCTTACTGCCAAGTGCAGTAACAACAAGTACCATCTTTTAACATCTTTTGGTATGCCGCGGCTGGGGATCGAACCCCGGACCTTCCGTTCTCTGGGGGGAAGCTCTATGGTAGATGAGAGCCATGAGAGAAGTTGAGATGTGCAGTGTGTTATATACACAGACATACATCCTGTCTCCTTGTGCCTAAGTGACCCGTAAAGATCCAGGGTAGAATAGGTCTTCAGCAACCCATACTTGCCGTAAAAGGTGACTATGCTTGCCATAAGAGGCGACTAACGGGATCGGGTGGTCAGGCTCGCTGACTTGGTTGATGCATGTCATCGTATCCAAATTGCGTGGTTTGATGCTCATGATGTCTGAAAGGAGTAAACCCGTGAAGATCTGGGCAAGGATAGGTCTTCAGCAACCCATGCTTACCGTAAAAGGCGACTATGCTTGTCATAAGAGGCGACTAACGGCATCGGGTGGTCAGGCTCGCAGACTTGGTTAATGCATGTCATCGATCCCAATTGCGTGGATCGATGTTCATGATATCAATCACTGGATTGTCTGGTCCAGACTCGATTATTTACAGACCACCGTCATATAGCTGGAATATTACTGAGTGCGGCGTTACACAACAAACCAACCAACCAACCAACCTTGTGTCTATGTGTATAGCTGACTGTGTAATTATGCCGAGACAACCCACTTTACACCAGGAATACATGCATCAGAAACTTCTCATTCACCGGAAATGATAAAAGATCATGTGACTGATTGCTGACACGCATTTTTCTTCTGTCAAATATATTTTATTAGTTTTACTATTTCTGGTATGCATCACTATTTGATAGTGATTCATAACCACATGCTCATGATATAGTCGGAATAGTACAATCAATAATTTGATACATTGGTAATTTGTACTGTTCATTACCAAGTTAGGTCTGAGAAATGAATGGTGTGGTTCTGGTTATAGGGAATTACTGATAATGGAAAATAATATTTTGTCATTATCATTATCTCTCAAGAATTCTGGGGCGGTGGTGTAGTCTGGTGGTCAGTGTAATTCTTTCAAGTTGAAAATTGCTTCACAATTCTTGTCCATTCCATACAGAAGATTGTATGTACAATTCATTCCACATAAATATGCCATATGTTCTATTTATTATGAGTTCCCTTGCATAATTTTCATTATCATACTCTGTAAAAAAAGTGTAATTGCGGTAGACTGTAAGTGCTTCTTGCAGAAAGTGATTATATTTGATGATATATTTGGAGGTATAGTAGCACTCTATATATTATATAGAAGAAGTAACATTTTGCGTATGAAATATTTCATAGGTTTGTAAGCATTCGTCATGATGATCAATTAGGCTTAAAAAAATAATAGAAATGGTTCTCTGGCAATGGTTTTTGAAAATATAGTGCAGGCGGGCGATGTCTTTTTTGGGGGGGTTGTTCAAATTAGTATGTAACCAATAAACAGTTGTGTAATCAATAAACAATTGTGTACAATCAACCTGGGAAAGGGCCTCCCTTAATAAATGTATTCCTTGATGAGTAAAATACTGGAATACAGTATTTGACTACCGTTGGACTTGGAATATTTAAGGATTTTGTTGTTGTTTTTTAAAATGGAAATAAGAACAGGCGTGCAGCGAACTTTATGATGATACAGGCGCTGCCTGAGAACCAAGACTATTATTTTTTTTAGCCTTTGAAGTTAACTACCCCGATAATATAGCCTGCCATCCTACATGTAGTATTTCATTACTAAAGACAAAATATAATGAATAATTTTCTATGGCTGCCTGACCTCAAGTAATTCGACTAAAAGGATCCTTGCTCTCCAAGTACCAGGTCATATTTACTGGAATATTGCTGACTGCGGCAAAAAACAACATTCGCTTTCTCTATACAGTGCACAACATCTGTCTTGAAATGCATGTATAAGTCAGTGGATCATTGTGTTTTAATTAACCCTGATAAATTCACTGACACTTGCTCCCTTTGGAGTAATTAATGGAAAGGGAAGTTTGACACTTCTCAAGACCATAAATCTACCCAAAGCTATTCATGCTGCTTAATTACTGAGATAAAGTGCATAACATACGCCACCATGACATTGTTGTCATACATTGAAGCATATTCTGAATTTGCCTGCAGATATTGATAGCTTCATGTCTGTCTAGAATCCGATCAAAGATAAATCTTCTGAACTTGGAAGTATTGTGATGAGAAAAAGTGGTGAAAGTTGGAATTAAGCCTCCTTTGCTTCAAAGTCTTGATTTTCAATCTCAGTGACTGAGACATGGAAGAGTGTTGTAATGTGCGCCCACTGAGGGATTCTACCATGTCAAGGTGTGACTGCACAACAGTACTTGATGGATGGTAATGACTGGGCAAGTTCATCTGCTGGGGACTAAATCTCACTGGTGACATTACAGTGTTGCTGATCTGCACCATTAGCTCCTCGTTAGATATCACAGACATGCAATTAGTGAAATTCATAGCCTTGAGTTAGTCCAAGTAAACTCTGGTGGCGATCAGGTGAGGTGAAATGGGGTCTAACATTGCGTCCAAGATTATTGCACTTATAATGCGACGTGCATATATATATGTGTGTGGTTGCTGGTTGTACTAGTCAGGACTTATACTGATTTTATAGTGCTAGCCCACTGAGATACTATGCCGCAGTTAACATGAATATCCCACTCAGACACAGGATACTGACTTGGAGCTGACCAGTCCTTGTTTTAGTCCCTGAATGCCGAGCACCAGACAGGCCAACAACAAGAACC
Organism: Haliotis rufescens; assembly: GCF_023055435.1. Taxonomy (NCBI): domain Eukaryota; kingdom Metazoa; phylum Mollusca; class Gastropoda; order Lepetellida; family Haliotidae; genus Haliotis; species Haliotis rufescens. The sequence goes on along the minus strand of NW_025964223.1, from coordinate 5,819,797 downwards.
ATCTTTTATTGCTTTTGGTATGACGCAGCTGAGAATCGAACCCTGGATCTTTCGCTCTCTGGGCGGGCTCTCAACCTCCAGACCCCAGAGGCGGTTTACAAGGAAGGTGTACTTTCAGAGAAGTTAGAAGTTATTCGTCACTGGATGGAACATGTTTTGTGTGTAGTTGAAGATTTTTAGGAAGTCATATTGCTAGATCAGAAATACTGTTGTTGTTGCATTATATTCATGGTTGAGGAATAGTTCACAAAAACTAGTACTGAACAGAAATCTGGTAATGGTTCACCAGATCTAGTACTGGACAGAAACCTGGTAATGGTTCACAAGAACTAGTACTGGACAGAAACCTGGTAATTGTTCACCAGAACTAGTACTGGACAGAAACCTGGTAATGGTTCACAAGAACTAGTACTGGACAGAAACCTGGTAATGGTTCACAAGAACTAGTACTGGACAGAAACCTGGTAATTGTTCACCAGAACTAGTACTGGACAGAAACCTGGTAATGGTTCACAAGAACTAGTACTGGACAGAAACCTGGTAATTGTTCACCAGAACTAGTCCTGGACAGAAACCTGGTAATGGTTCACAAGAACTAGTCCTGGACAGAAACCTGGTAATTGTTCACAAGAACTAGTCCTGGACAGAAACCTGGTAATTGTTCACCAGAACTAGTACTGGACAGAAACCTGGTAATTGTTCACCAGATCTAGTACTGGACAGAAACCTGGTAATGGTTCACAAGAACTAGTACTGGACAGAAACCTTGTAATTGTTCACAAAAACTAGTACTGGACAGAAACCTGGTAATTGTTCACCAGAACTAGTACTGGACAGAAACCTGGTAATTGTTCACCAGAACTAGTACTGGACAGAAACCTGGTAATGGTTCATAAGAACTAGTACTGGACAGAAACCTGGTAATTGTTCACCAGAACTAGTACTGGACAGAAACCTGGTAATGGTTCACCAGAACTAGTACTGCACAGAAACCTGGTAATTGTTCACCAGAACTAGTACTGGACAGAAACCTGGTAATGGTTCATAAGAACTAGTACTGGACAGAAACCTGGTAATTGTTCACCAGAACTAGTACTGGACAGAAACCTGGTAATGGTTCACCAGAACTAGTACTGGACAGAAACCTGGTAATTGTTCACCAGAACTAGTCCTGGACAGAAACCTGGTAATTGTTCACAAGAACTAGTCCTGGACAGAAACCTGGTAATTGTTCACAAGAACTAGTACTGGACAGAAACCTGGTAATTGTTCACCAGAACTAGTCCTGGACAGAAACCTGGTAAATGTTCACAAGAACTAGTCCTGGACAGAAACCTGGGAAAGGTTCACCAGAACTAGTCCTGGACAGAAACCTGGTAATCGTTCACAAGAACTAGAACTGGACAGAAACCTTGTAATTGTTCACAAGAACTAGTCCTGGACAGAAACCTGGTAATTGTTCACAAGAACTAGTCCTGGACAGAAACCTGGGAAAGGTTCACCAGAACTAGTGCTGGACAGAAAACTGGTAATGGTTCACAAGAACAGGAACTGGGCAGGAACCTGGTAAAGTTTCACTGAACTGAACAGAAATCTCGTGAACATTCACTGAACTGAAAATTAATCAAGTAAACATGAACTAATTTGGGCAGTAACAGTATTTGTAGTGATTCAAGTGATCAGTTTATAGTAAATGGTCTTGTGTTGAACTGTCCCACAGCTAACACAGTGGCATCCATTCCGAAACATTCCTTCAACACATACAAAATTAGATTTAGAATAAATCGTTATTGTGGTATTTAGACTTGCATGTAAAAGTTTTAAAACTTGGTTAACTTTTCAAATGTTTTCATCTATCAAAATTTTTTTTTTTCAGTTCAGTAACACTCCTTGAACTTTCCATACAGACGATATCAGTTTCTAAAATGTTTCTGATATATTATTTGATGATGGCAGGATTTATGAAAGTATTAACTCTGGAGTCAGTGCAGAGTGGCCATTAAGCCCCACCTCTAATAAACAAGCTCTGACCCCTTGGGTATTTGTGGGAAGTACTGTCCCCAATGTCCATTGCATTTCATTTATAAAGCATAACTACAAGAGGATGTGATTGACCATTAGGGATTAAGAAGAAAGAATGCTTAACTGTAGGGACCAGCCATCCATCATGATGTGTCTCCATGAACTGGAGGGAATCAAGAGAAGGTCACAGAAAAGCGTGCACTGTCATAGATAACACGGTGATCACAGGAACATTGCAGATTGTACATCATTTTACGGTTAAACTATGGAAATAGGGGGAAAAAAACACTGGTGGTTATGGAAAAAATAACAAAGTCATCTTTATGAAAACACTGAAGCTCAGAGAGTTCAACTTTTTGTAGATTGACAGGTGTGTGTCATCTTTGAACAGTTATATTATACCAGCTTCCGCGTCGTGTGGAGGAAAGCCCTGAGTGATGCGGATGTGGATGTTTTAATCAATTTATAGTATTATGCCTGACATTCAACTTCATCCCTTGTAGAAGATGTTGCAAATAAAACTTTTAGTTTTTTTCTTCAGAATCTGCTTTCCTGATTGTGCTTTGACTCAAAGTCAATGTTTGACTTTTTAAAGGACATATGAAATTCAGAAAAATATTATTTAATGTTATGTAATAAGAATAATATGAAGTGTAACAGTTCAAATTTCAGAGCTTTTGTTTAAGCATTGTAATAAGTGAGTGAGTGAGTGAGTGCCTTGGGTTTAACGGTTTAACTTATATCATGGCGTGTCAGTTTGATGTGGGAGGAAAGCCTGAAGTGATGCAGACATATACCATGGGTACGGTGCTGACAAACCTAGAAACAACCAGAGTGAGCCTGAATTCAAACCCATGATCATACGTTTTTGGTGTGCCCAAGGGACACAACTCTGCACAGCGAATTGTGGACCCTTAGATGAATGGGCCCCCTGTACCTCCTAAAGTATTGTAGATGTTCAATCAAAATGTAGATGTTTGATGCAGTTTAGCCCTCATTCTATGAAGGTTCATACTTCAATGAACTCACACAAGGTCAATGTCAATTCTTAAATTCACTATTTTTTACCTTGAAGTATGTATGCACAATTACATTTAGTATGTATGCCACCATGTTTCCACTGACAGCAATACAACAGTCAACTGTATCGTGGATTAAAGGGTCTAACTGATCATCAGGTCAGCTGTATCAGGGTTAAAGGGCCTAAATGATCAGAAAGTCAGCTGTATCGCTGATTAAAGGGCCAAATGATCAGAAAGTCAGCTGTATCGCTGATTAAAGGGCCAAATGATCAGAAAGTCAGCTGTATCGCTGATTAAAGGGCCAAATGATCAGAAAGTCAGCTGTATCGCGGATTAAAGGGCCAAATGATCAGAAAGTCAGCTGTATCGCTGATTAAAGGGCAAAATGATCAGAAAGTCAGCTGTATCTCGGATTAAAGGGCCAAATGATCAGAAAGTCAGCTGTATCGCGGAATTAAAGGGCCAAATGATCAGAAAGTCAGCTGTATCGCTGATTAAAGGGCCAAATGATCAGAAAGTCAGCTGTATAGCGGATTAAAGGGTCTAAATGATCAGAAAGTCAGCTGTATCGCGGATTAAAGGGTCTAAATGATCAGAAAGTCAGCTGTATCGGGGGTTAAAGGGTCTAAATGATCAGAAGGTCAGCTGTATTGCAGATTAAAGGGTCTAAATGATAAGAAGGTCAGCTGTATCAGGGTTAAAGGGTCTAAATGATCAGAAAGTCAGCTGTATCAGGATTAAAGGGTCTAAATGATCAGAAAGTCAGCTGTATCGCAGATTAAAGGGTCTAAATGATCAGAAAGTCAGCTGTATCGGGGGTTAAAGGGTCTAAATGATCAGAAAGTCAGCTGCATCAGGGTTAAAGGGTCTAAATGATCAGAAAGTCAGCTGTATCGCAGATTAAAGGGTCTAAATGATCAGAAGGTCAGCTGTATCGGGTTAAAGGGTCTAAATGATCAGAAAGTCAGCTGTATCGGGGTTAAAGAGTCTAAATGATCAGAAAATAAGCTATATCGGGGGTTAAAGGGTCTAAATGATCATCAGGGTTAAAGGGTCTAAATGATCAGAAAGTCAGCTGTATCGGGGGTTAAAGGGTATAAATGATCAGAAAATCAGCTGGATCAGGGTTAAAGGGTCTAAATAATCAGAAAGTCAGCTGTATCGGGGATTAAAGGGTCTAAATGATCAGAAAATCAGCTGTATCGGGGGTTAAGGGGTCTAAATGATCAGAAAATCAGCTGTATCGCTGATTAAGGGGTCTAAATGATCAGAAAGTCAGCTGTATCGCAGATTAAAGGGTCTAAATGATCAGAAAGTCAGCTGTATCGTGGATTAAAGGGTCTAAATGATCAGAAAGTCAGCTGTATCATGGATTAAAGGGTCTAAATGATCAGAAAGTCAGCTGTACCAAGGATTAAAGGGTCTAAATGATCAGAAAGTCAGGTGTATCGGGGGTTAAAGGGTCTAAATGATCAGAAGGTCAGCTGTATCGCTGATTAAAGGGTCTAAATGATCAGAAGGTCAGCTGTATCGCAGATTAAAGGGTCTAAATGATCAGAAAGTCAGCTGTATCGGGGTTAAAGAGTCTAAATGATCAGAAAGTTAGCTGTATCAGGGTTAAAGGGTCTAAATGATCAGAAAGTCAGCTGTATCACAGATTAAAGGGTCTAAATGATCAGAAGGTCAGCTGTATCAGGGTTAAAGGGTCTAAATGATCAGAAAGTCAGCTGTATCGGGGTTAAAGAGTCTAAATGATGAGAAAATAAGCTATATCGGGGGTTAAAGGGTCCAAATGATCATCAGGGTTAAAGGGTCTAAATGATCAGAAAGTCAGCTGTATCGGGGGTTAAAGGGTATAAATGATCAGAAAATCAGCTGGATCAGGGTTAAAGGGTCTAAATAATCAGAAAGTCAGCTGTATCGGGGATTAAAGGGTCTAAATGATCAGAAAATCAGCTGTATCGGGGGTTAAGGGGTCTAAATGATCAGAAAATCAGCTGTATCGCTGATTAAGGGGTCTAAAGGATCAGAAAATCAACTGTATCGCAGATTAAAGGGTCTAAATGATCAGAAAGTCAGCTGTATCAGGGATTAAAGGGTCTAAATGATCAGAAAGTCAGCTGTATCGTGGATTAAAGGGTCTAAATGATCAGAAAGTCAGCTGTACCAAGGATTAAAGGGTCTAAATGATCAGAAAGTCAGCTGTATCGGGGATTAAAGGGTCTAAATGATCAGAAAATCAGCTGTATTGGTGGTTAAGGGGTCTAAATGATCAGAAAATCAGCTGTATCGCTGATTAAGGGGTCTAAAGGATCAGAAAGTCAGCTGTATCGCAGATTAAAGGGTCTAAATGATCAGAAAGTCAGCTGTATCGGGGATTAAAGGGTCTAAATGATCAGAAAGTCAGCTGTATCGTGGATTAAAGGGTCTAAATGATCAGAAAGTCAGCTGTACCAAGGATTAAAGGGTCTAAATGATCAGAAAGTCAGCTGTATCATGGATTAAAGGGTCTAAATGATCAGAAAGTCAGCTGTATCGCAGATTAAAGGGTCTAAATGATCAGAAAGTCAGCTGTATCGCAGATTAAAGGGTCTAAATTATCAGAAAGTCAGCTTCTGTATTTCCAAAGGAAAAGAGGTATATCTTGTAAAACTTCACATTATAAAATTATGACAAATTCTTCTTATGAAAAAGAGAGGATCAATATTGGTTATAGTTATGTTTTGGGGAAATGATTGACTTACACAAGAAATGTGAAATAGTGAGTGTGATGGGTGCCACATTGACCACTATTTCAGAGATGTTACAAGATTGTAGAGGTGGAGCGGCCCAATTGTAGAGGTGGAGCAGCGCGATTATAGAGGTGGAGTGGCCCCATTGTAGAGGTGGAGTGGCCCGATTGTAGAGGTGGAGTGGCCCGATTATAAAGGTGGAGTGGCCCCATTGTAGAGGTGGAGAGGCCCGATTGTAGAGGTGGAGTGGCCCGATTGTAGAGGTGGAGTGGCCCGATTATAGAGGTGGAGTGGCCCGATTGTAGAGGTTGAGTGGCCCGATTGTAGAGGTGGAGTGGCCCAATTGTAGAGGGGGAGTGGCCCGATTGTAGAGGTGGAGTGGCCCGATTGTAGAGGTGGAGTGGCCCGATTGTAGAGGTGGAGTGGCCCGATTGTAGAGGTGGAGAGGCCCGATTGTAGAGGGGGAGTAGCCCGATTGTAGAGGTGGAGTGGCCCGATTATAGAGGTGGAGTGGCCCGATTGTAGAGGTGGAGAGGCCCGATTGTAGAGGTAGAGTGGCCCGATTGTAGAGGTGGAGCAGCCCGATTATAGAGGTGGAGTGGTGCGATTGTAGAGGTGGAGTGGCCCTGTGGCCCGATTGTAGAGGTGGAGTGGCCCGATTGTAGAGGTTTACCACTGATGGAACTCCAGAGCATGAGTTACCATGGTAACATGGTTCTGGCAGTTAAAGAATAATAATCAGGATGATTTGTTAATGATCAAAGTTCATGTTGATGTCAACAATTTCATACAGCATCAAAATGTTGCAGATTGGATAATATAGTGCCAAATTAGTTGCATTGTTGAGATTCTGAATTAGGCATCCATACATGCAGAGGTGAGGTGAAATGGGGTTAACATTGCGTGTGTGGCTGCTTGTAATAGTCCGGACTGATGCTGATTTGTTGTGCTAGCCCACTGAGATACCATGCCACAGTTTAACTTGAATACCCCACTCAGACACAGTATACAGACTCCGAGCCGACCAGTCCTTGTTTTAGTCCTTTAATGCCCTGGCCAGACAGGGTAACAACAAGTACCATCTTTTAACATCTTTTGGTATGATGCGGCCCGGTATCGACCCCCGACCTTCCGCTCTCCGTCTGGATGCTCTACCACTAGACCAGGGAGGCAGTCGCATACATGCAGAAGTTTTGAGGTTTATATGTTGAGGATAAACACAGCTCTGAGGTTTTGGTTGAAAATCTCACGCTGCGAGCGAGGCAAATGCCCAAGCTCAAGGTTTTACGTTTTAGCCAAAACCAAGGAGGAGTGTTTTATTCAACTTTGGAACCATCTAAATGCAAGAAATGCATGAAAAAAAATGAGATACCTTACAGTGAAACACTACAGTGTGTCGTTATAAAAGCAATTTGATCAAAGCATGCGAGCGAAAAAACATGTGCAGCATGGGCAAGGTGGAGTCATGACATGTAAAAGTAAACAACTTCTCCTGCCTCGGTGGCTCAGTGGGAAAACAGTGGGTTACAAAACTTAACACGATATGTGAGGTTGCAGGTTCCATTCATGTCATGGGTCAATAAAAAATAATCATTATATTCATACCAAAAGGCCAGATAACAAAACATCAATTGTAAAACCTAGGTCATGCATTTGAAATAAAAAAAATTATAGCAGGTTTACATTGAGTGACCCATTTCCAAACCTAGGTTTAAGAGATGAGCTGGTTGCAGATTTACTGGCACTCTAGGTTTAGCCGATGTTCAGGAATCTAATGCAGTATAGGGTAATACAGTGATAGGTTTATAATGTGTCTTCAATTCTGTTTCAAAATTTCTTCAGCCAAAAAACATTCTGAGGCAATAGTTTTTTATTTTTAGGTTGACAGATCCAACACCTGTTTTGAACAGCCATGTTGATAGTGATTTGTTGCTTTATAATGAGAGGTATGACATCATCAAAGCTGCCAACTTGGTGGTGCACACATCCGACATTGGTTGATGTGTAGTACTGTACTCCTGTCATAACAGTCTGTCCTCACTCAGAATTTCGGTTAGGATGAAAGGAAGAGAAAATAGTCATTTTTATTTATACTTTGTGGATAGTGAGTGAGTGAGTGAGTGAGGTTTTACGCCACTTTTAGCAATATTCCAGCAATGTCATGGTGGGGAACACCAGAATGGGCTTCACACGTTGTACCCATGTCAGGAATCAAACCTCCTGCGGATAGGTTTCAAAGTTGCATTAACTTTTTGAGTTTTAATGCCGACCTGCAAGAATAATGTTTAGAACTGTGTGCCAAAACACGGCTGTTCATTCATGGAAACCCTGTAGAAGTACCTCACCAATCAGGTGTTAAAAACCAGGTGACATCACTCAAGCGCAGCAGAAGTTTACAGATGAGGCAATGGAGATCAGGCCTTTTATCAAGGATCTTTTTCTGTCAGAAAATAGCTGAATTCTATTGATCAAGACATCACCCCAGTATGAACATAAATTTGAATTTTGATTCCCTCATCCCTTGAAATATCAGCAATGCCATCTTAACTGCTTGAAAATATGTGAGGATATTGAAAATGATCTAAAAACATTGTGCCTTGTTGATTCAGAGTCTTCATGTTTTTACTTAGGATGAGTTGACATGCTACATCAAGGGCATTAGAGGGGCTCATCGGCTTGCATATTTAATATCAGCAGATTGTTCACATGTCCCTGACTGAGGCAGTTGTGACTGACAATGTGAATATGGTTCTGTGGGCTGAACACACATTCATAATGTACACTGCTGGCTGGTAGAGTGTGGGCTATATGGCTGCTAAAACACCATCTTCCTGACACAAGGGAGTTAACTGACTATAAGGGGCGGTCGGGTAGCCTTGTGGTTAAAGCGTTCGCTCGTCACGCCGAAGACCCGGGTTCGATTCCCGACATGGGTATAATGTGTGAAGCCCATTTCTGGTGTCCCCCACTGTGATATTGCTGGAATATTGCTAAAAGCGGCGTAAAACCATACCTACTCACTCACTAACTGACTATTAAAGTCAAGTTTCCACCCTTGCCGGAGTAGGCTGGAATTTCTGAGCTTGATTGTAGCGCCACCAGTGGATATGACATTTATGTCCCTTCTAAGCCTCTCCTATTGACCAATCAGATTTCACCTGTTATATCACTTGCATTTGCTTCAAACAAAATGGCGGCACCCATTCAAGACAGTCTGATTGATAATCAAGATCCATATCGTGATAAAACGGGTCTTACATCGCGAGGTGCCTCAAATCACGTGAGCACCTTGATTAAAAACATGAAAATATTTGAAAAATACCTATTGGCACCGAGTTGTCGTTGCACATGCTTTGCAAATCCTGCAATTGACCAAAATCTGCATGACAGGTTACTAAACTGATGTCGATTTCATAACCCGATTTTGATTGGACTTTGCATAGACTTGTTAGTCCAGCAAAACTATAACTCAATAATTACCAGCCTAGTTCGGTAAGGGTAGAAACTGGACTTTTAAAGTCAGTTAACTCCTTTGCCTTGGGAAGATTCTAAATCACCAAAATCTGGATAGATGTCATCGTAATCACATATGAAAGTAGCAGTACCAAGCCCTGTGACAGCAGTTTTGAAACTACTACTCTTAGCATGGCCGTTATAAATTTTAGGTGACATCATTATCCTGTCCTAACAATAACGTCGTCTGCTTCTGCCCTGCTTTTAACATAATGTCAAGTATGCATTTAGAAAATCTCGCTTCTTTGGATGTGAGTGATGTATGTTGAGGTAACAAAGATCACATAAAAAATCCAAATGAAAACATCACTATTGGAGTGACTATCATGCACTTTAGTATTGGCTGATATTGTATGCTACTTAAAGAACCGGGATTTCCAATAGACCATAACAGAAAATGGACAGGCAAATTAAGCTTTTGAAATGGAGTGATTTAATATTTACAGCAATTGACAGCATATCTATTATTCAAAGGAAATTGTCAGGGACTGTCAACTCTCAAATGTACCATTCCCAGTCATATTTTACTGGTCAATAACCAGTATACCAGAGGACGGAAACACTGATTATCTATTTTGAACTTCTAACTCTAATTATTAAATTTTAAAACGGAGTGATTTAATATTTACGGCAATTGACAGCATATCTATTATTCAAAGGAAATTGTCAGGGACTGTCAACTCTCAAATGTACCGTTTCCAGTCATATTTTACTGGTCAATAACCAGTATACCAGAGAATGGAAACACTGAATATCTATTTCGAACTTCTAACTCTAAATTACATCAAAAGAGGTAGTTGAAGTGGAGCTTGTTTACCTAGGGTTAGCATTAGGCTTTGTGGTGGTAACAAGATGACGTCGCCTTCAAGACGACCATGCTTAGAGTGTGGGCACTTCATGACATTCTCAGCAACAAACTCCCAGTCCTTGTAAGTCTGGTGCCAGTTCCCCAAGCTCTTCAAGTGGACTTGATGTCCATGGATTGGACAGGAATATTCACAAACACCTTCCCACCTTTGTCTCTTCCCAAAGTTATTCAGAATTATCGAGAGCACAGACTGCATGATCATTCTATTAGTGCTGGTGTGGCTAGCTTGGACTTTGTTCCATAGGTTGTTCTTGTTAGCCCTGGAAGAACCACGCCAACTACCAGAGCGTTGAGATCTCCCTTCTCCAACCCACATCAGATATCATGTACAGAAGCCTGTACGCTCTCCATCTTCACAATTGGAAAGTAAAGCGCAGAAAATTCAGGCTTCAGCTTGTCTATTCCAAATCCGCTGAGTTGCCTTCTTGTTGTTGCCGAACTCCTAACTTTGTCAGTTGTGTGTGTCAGTCGAAAATGTCTTTTTCAGGATTGTTTTGTGAACTGTTCAAGCTTGCAACTCTGCAAGCATTTTATACAAGCCACAAGCAGATGTCTTGTGAATGGCAATTTCCATGATGCCAGCAAAAACCCAGGACACAAGTCTGTGTCAGGTAATGGCACAAAGTTCCTGGAGTCTGTCCAATTGATGTTGTCAGCTACAGTTTGGAACCTGAACTTTCTAAATAATGGTTGCCTGGTGGGTAATACCAGATACAGTTATTTTGATAACTGAAGACTTGTAGGTAATTATCTAAGCTTTATCAAAGTTTGTATGATATAAGAAAAAAATTGCAAAAGATATGCAAGAAAGATTATTTTTACTAATTACTTAAGTTATTTATTGTTTAGTTGTAATCTCTATGCATGTATTGCTTTTCACAGTTATACACAATCCTGTGAATATCACAGCACAATTATCACAGATTTTCTATAAATAACCTGAACAAACTACAGGATTTCAGACTTCATTTGATCAAATGTGTAGACAAGAAATTACCAAAAACCCCATGTATTTAAGACTGTATGAATAAAATATTTCTCCCTACAGTGTAAGGTAAAATTATGCAAAGAACAGGAAAAGCTTTGATGACACGTGCAAGTCCAAGAGAGATTGCCTGCTGTGGTTTTGCACTCAACAATAATCAGACAATCATGTAGAAATTGGTCTGTCACCTCCACAGAAAGTGTCAGGTGACAAGTCACCACTTGCTAATTGCATCACAGTCGGATCTCAAAGAATTCCTCACTAAAACTGTTTCCTTGTAATCATGGCTTATCTCGACTTGTATCTTTGTAACAAAATGTCACGTAAAACATTACTTGTAGACAAAGGGATTTTGGTGTGTTTATGGCAATTGGATTGAGGCTTTCGTTGCCTGAACGACCAGCTTTAATCAAGTTAGACCATTTTTGAGGAAGTAGGAAGAATTTTAATTTCATTTCTCATGTTCTCCTTGGTAAAGCAGAAGGTCAGAGTGTATTTTACTGATATGAGTTGTGTGTCCAGATGGCTGGGCTTCTGAATGAGTTCTTAAAGGGTGATAAGAAGAAGATTTAAGTGCAACACAAATTGTTCTAGCTAGACTAATATATACAAGTAAACAAGTGAGTGTTCATACGAGTTGTGATGTTTTCAAGAAATGATTGAAGGATATTTCAACTTCACAGCTTGACTGTTTTAAGTAGGATCTGTGTGATTGCCAGGAATTGCTGCTGGGTTTGTGATGTGGCACTGAGCAGTATTTGCTTGCTCGCCTGTGTGTATGCAAACATGTGTTACTGGAGAAATTAGGGATGAATCCTTCCTGTGTGGATGTTGAGAGGAATTGGTTCCTAGTCATATTGTAGCTCGCTCTCAATCACTTACTCTCTCACTCTCTCACACTCTCACACTCTCACACACTCACACTCTCACACACTCACTCACTCACTCACTCACTCACTCACCACTGGACCAGTGCCCCCTTCTATTGTTCCCTCCTTTTTTTCAGCAACCCATACTTGTCGTAAAAGGCGACTAGGGTTGTTGTAAGACGCGACTAACGGGATCGGGTGATCAGGCTCATGGTTGATGCTTGTCATTGATCCCAATTGCGTGGATCGATGCTCATGATGTCCA